>NC_140991.1:212338545-212946433 GCF_052327205.1 Somniosus microcephalus | reverse complement strand
CAATAAAGAGAGATTCCTAAATATCAATGTTCAGGTTTTTAAGCACCCCATAGCTAAGAAGACAACTGCACAAACGAACCTAACGGGGTACACACAGAAAGTGGGGAAAATAAACACACAGAAAGTGGGGGAAAAAATCATTAGGAATCAAGATGGCGGACACTCACCTCAGTTGAGAATGATTAGGCCCGCCCACACATGCACCGATTGGTCAACTGTCAGGTGACTGAACTGTAGGATTGATCAATCATCACGTCATTTAACTGTAGGATGGCCCACCTCACACACAATGAACCCGCCCCCACTCGATGCAAATGAGTGGATAATGAGAGGAATTTTGAAAGTTTTTTGGATACCGTCGGCACAATGTTTATCCGAGCAAAAAGTACATATGCCTACAAGAGCCCCCTAATGATGAGCTTTCTTTTGATATAACATATGTGTAGGTACGCTCTATAACTTTTGATTGTATAGCCGGACAGAGAGACAGACAGAGAGACAGACAGACAGACATATCCTTTTATTTATATGATATATAGATAGATCCTCCTACAGTGTTTATAGAACCTGATACAGTGTATATAGAACCTCCTACAATGCGTATACAACCTCCTATTTTGCAAATAGAACGTCCTATGATGCAAAAAGAATCTCCTACAATTAGAAACTACTATATTGCAAATAGAAGCTCCTACAGTTCAAAAAGAACATCCTACAGGGTTTATGGAACCTCCTACATTGCCAATAGAACATCCTACAGTGCAAACAGAACATCCTACAGTGTATATAGAACCTCCTACAGTGTATGTAGAGCCTCCTACAGTATATTTAGAACCTCCTACAGTGTATATAGAGCCTCCACAGTGCATATAGAACATCCTACAGTGTATATAGAACATCCTACAGTGTAAATAGAACGTCTTTCACTGTATATTCAACATCCTACAGAGTATATACAAACTGCTACAGTGCAAATAGATCCTCCTAACGTGCATATAAAATATCCTACAGTGTATATAGAACTTCCTACAGTGTATATAGAACCTCCTACAGTGGATAAAGAACCTCCTACAATATATATAGAACCTCCTACAGTGCAAATAGAACCTTCTACAGAGTATATAGAACCAACTACAGTGTAAATAGAACCTCCTATAGTCTATATAGAACCACCTACAGTGTAAATATAGCCACCTACAGTGTAAATAGAACCTCCTACACTGTACATAGAACCTGCTAATGTGAATATAGTACATTCTAAAGTGTAAATAGAACCTGCTACACTGCATATAGAACCTCCTGCAGTGTATATAGAACATCCTACCGTAAATATAGAACCTCCTACGGTGCAAATAGAACCTCCAGCAGTGCAAATAGAACATCCTACAGGGTTTATGGAACCTCCTACATTGCCAATAGAACATCCTACAGTGCAAATAGAACATCCTACACTATATATAGAACCTCCGACTGTGCAAATAGCAACTCCTACAGTGTATGTAGAGCCGCCTACAGTATATTTAGAACATCCTACAGTGTATATAGAACATCCTACAGTGTATATAGAAGCCGTGACAGTGCAAATAGAACCTCCTACATTGCAAATAGACATTACTACATTGTATAGCGAACCTCCCACAGTGTATATACAACCTCCTATGCTCAAAATAGAACATCCTACAGTGTAAATAGAACCTCTTACAGTGGAGTTAGAACATCCTACAGTTTATATAGAACCCCCCTACAGTTTATATAGAACATCCTACCATAAATATAGAACCTGCTACAGTGTAAATAGAACCTCCTATGCTGTACATAGAACATCCTACAGTGTAAATAGAACCGCTTACAATGGATTTAGAACATCCTACAGTGTATATAGAACCTCCTACAGTGTATATTAAACTTCCGTCATTGTATATAGAACCTCCTGCGGTGCAAATAGAACCTCCAACAGTGCAAATAGAACATCCTACAGCTTATATAGAACCTCCTACAGTGCAATTAGCACCTCCGATAATGTATATAGAACCTCCTACACTGCAAATAGAACCTTCTACAGAGAAAATAGCACCTCCTACATTATATATAGAACCTCCGACTGTGCAAATAGCAACTCTGTGTATGTAGAGCCTTCTACATTGTATATAGAACATCCTACAGTCTATATAGAACCTCCGACAGTGCAAATCGAACCTCCTACAGTGCAAATAGACATTACTACATTGTATATTGAACCTCCCACAGTGTATATAGAACCTCCTACACTCGAACTAGAACATCCTACAGTGTAAATAGAACCTCTTACAGTGGAGTTAGAACATCCTAAGTGTATATAGAAGATCCTACCGCAGATATAGAATCTACTGCAGTGCAAATAGAACCTCCTACAGTGTATATAGAACCTCCTGCAGTGTATATAGAACCTCCTACAGTGTAAATAGAACCTGCTAATGTGAATATAGAACCTCCTACCGTGTAAATATAGAACCTCCTACAGTGGAAATTCAACCTCCTACAGTACAAATAGAGCCTCCTACATTGTATATAGAACCTCCTACAGTGTATATAGAACCTCCTACATTTTATATAGAACATCCTACCGTAAATATAGAACCTGCTACAGTGTAAATAGAACCTCCTACATTGTATATAGATCCTCCTACAGTTCATAGAAAACCTCCTACAGGGTATATTAAACATTCATCAGCAATCTTCTTGTACGAGGCCCCTTGGGTCAGAGCGATCATAATATGATCGAGCTCTCAGTCGAGATGGAGAGTGAGGAAATTGAATCAGAGACTAAGGTCCAGAACTTAAATAAAGGGAATTACGAGGGTATGAGACGGGAATTGGGTAAGATTGATTGGGTGGTGTTTCTGGGGGGATTGACAGTGGATAGACAATGGCAAGCATTCAAAGATAGAATGGAAGAATTCCAGAACATGTTTATACCGGTTTGGCATAAAAATAAACCTAAAAAGGTGACTCAACCGTGGATAACGAGGGAAATTAGGGACAGCATAAAATCAAAAAAAAGGGCATATCAACTGGCAAAAAAAAGCACCAGACCGGAAGATTGGGGGCAGTACAGGATACAGCAAAAGAGGACAAAGGGATTCATCAGGAAGGGGAAAATAGAATACGAAAGTAAACTTGCAGCAAACATAAAGACAGACTGCAAAAGCTTTTATCGGTATATCAGGAGGAAAAGACTGGTAAAATCCCAAGTCGGTCCCTTGCAGTCCGATTCGGGAGAATATATAATGGAGAATAAGGAAATGGCAGACCAATTAAACTCATACTTTGGTTCTGTATTCACAAAGGAGGACACAAATAACCTCCCAGGAATATCGACAAACATAGGGACTAATGAGAGGGAGGAGCTGACAGAAATTAGTATCTCTAGGGATATGGTGTTGGGTAAGTTGAGGGGACTGAAGGCCGACAAATCCCCGGGGCCTGATAAACTACATCCTAGTGTACTTAAGGAGGTGGCCCTGGAGATAGCAGATGCTCTAAGGATCATCTTCCGGAACTCCATTGACTCGGGAACAGTACCCGTGGATTGGAGGGTAGCTAATGTTACCCCAATATTTAAAAAGGGGGGTAGAGAGAAAGCAGGGAATTATAGACCAGTAAGCCTTACATCGGTTGTGGGCAAAATGCTAGAGTCCATTATTAAGGATAAAATAGCGGAGCACTTGACAAATGGGGAAAGGATCGGACAGATTCAACATGGATTTACAAAGGGTAAATCGTGTTTGACTAATCTGCTGGAATTTTTTGAGGAAGTAACTGGTAAAATAGATGGGGGAGAGCCAGTGGATGTGGTCTACCTTGACTTCCAGAAAGCCTTCGATAAGGTTCCACACAAAAGATTATCATGCAAAATTAAGGCTCATGGGATTGGGGGCAAAGTATTAACGTGGATAGAGAACTGGCTGGCGGATAGAAAACAGAGAGTTGGAATAAACGGCTCGTTTTCGGAGTGGCAGGCAGTGACCAGCGGGGTGCCGCAAGGATCTGTCCTGGGACCCCAGCTGTTCACAATATATATAAATGATCTGGATCAGGGAATTGGATGCAATATTTCCAAATTCGCTGACGACACTAAACTAGGAGGAGGGGTGGGCTCTGATGAGGATGTCAGGAGGCTACAGTGCGATTTGGACAGGTTGGGGGAATGGGCGGATACGTGGCAGATGCACTATAATGTGGATAAATGCGAGGTTATCCACTTTGGGGGTAAAAACAGGAGGGTGGATTATTATCTAAATGGCAATAGATTGGGAGATGGGGAAGTGCAGAGGGACCTGGGCGTTCTTGTGCACCAGTCACTGAAGGAGAGCATGCAGGTGCAACAGGCGATTAAGAAGGCAAATGGTATGTTGGCCTTCATATCAAGGGGGTTCGAGTATAGGAATAGGGATACCTTACTACAGCTGTACAAGGTGCTGGTGAGACCGCATCTGGAGTATTGTGTACAGTTTTGGTCGCCCCATCTGCGGAAGGATGTTCTTGCCATGGAAAGAGTGCAACGGCGATTCACCAGGCTGATACCTGGAATGGCAGGAATGACCTACGAAGAGAGATTAAATAGTTTGGGCTTGTACTCACTGGAGTTTAGAAGATTGAGAGGGGATCTCATCGAAACATATAAAATTATGGCAGGCCTGGACAGGCTGAATTCAGAGAGAATGTTTCCAATGGCCGGGGAGCACAGAACCAGGGGCCACAGTCTAAAAATAGCGGGCAAATCATTTAAAACAGAGATGAGGAAGAATTTCTTCACTCAAAGAGTGGTGAGCCTGTGGAATTCCCTGCCACAGAGGGCTGTGAAGGCTAATTCAATAAATATTTTCAAGAGAGAATTGGATATATTTCTGAAGGCTAAGGGGATTAAGGGTTACGGAGAAAAGGCGGGGACGGGGTACTGAACTGGTAAGATCAGCTATGATCTCAGACGAAGATCAGCCATGATCTCATTGAATGGCGGAGCAGGCTCGAAGGGCCGAATGGCCTACTCCTGTTCCTATCTCTATGTTTCTATGTATATAGAACCTCCTACAGTGTGTGTAGAACCTCTTACAATGTAAAGAGAATCTACTACAGTGTAAATAGGACTTCCTACACTGTATATACTACCTGCTAATGTGAATATAGAACCTCCTACAATGTATATAGAACCTCCTACAGTGTATATAGATCCTCGTAGTGTATATAGAACCTTCTACAGTGAAATTAGAAACACCAACAATATATGTAGAACTTCTAACAGTGCAAATAGAACATCCTACATGGTGTATAGAACCTCCTATAATGCATATAGAACCTCCGACAATGTACTGTATATACACCCTCCTCCTTCTCTCCGCTTTCTCCCCTCTCTCCTGTCACCCCGGCCTCTCCGCTCACTGGTTGTTTGCATCCACGGTGGATGAGCTGCCTGCAGGCCTCAGGCTTTGAAGCCTCGGCCTCTCCTCGCCAGCCACGCCCGAGCTAGGCACCACCCGTCCCGCTGGGCCCGATTCCAAACCAGCGGCCCGCCATCTTGGTAAAGGCTGGCCTCCTCCTTCTCTCCGCTTTCTCCCCTCTTTCCTGTCACCTGGGCCTCTCTGCTCTGCAGGATGTCACTGCCGAGCTCTTCGGGTCGGAGGGAGCGGGAGCTCAGCTCGGGTGACTCGGGCCGGGCCTCAGGCGCTACGCCGCCCATGGGGTCTCCGTCGCTTTCTCCCCTCTCTCCTGTCACACCGGCCTCGCGGAAGTAGGAGCAGCGATGATGGGCCGGCGGAGAAGGAGCTGCTACTCCGGGCCATGGTCGCTGCCCTTCGCCCGGAGGCTCGCCGCCTTTGACGGCCATTTCGAGCGGCTGTGCCGGCGCCGGCTGCCCGCCTCCGAGCGCGAGTGGCGCCGGGTACTGGAGCCTCTGCTCTGCTGCGGGGCTGCACTGACCGGCGCCCGGGCTTGCTCTCGCTCAGGCCGCTGCACCATGGCGCTGGCCGCCACTGCCCTGCTCTCGCTCAGCTGCTGCTTCCTCCTCTGCAGCCGCCCCGGTGCTCGATTCCTGAGCTTCTGTGGACAGGCGCTGCTCATCCAGGGCGGTATCCGCCTCGACCTCTGCGAGAGGTTGCACTGCCAATGCTTTCAAAATATCTCTCTTTATTGCAGTGGATGGCAGAGGGATTCTAATAAACGCCGTTAACCCAGCTTGCATTTATCTAGCGCCTTCAACTTCTAACTTCCCCACCCCACCCCCTTCCCCTCCCACCCCCTCCCCCCCCACCCCCTTCTCCCCACACCCCCTTCCCCCACCCCTTCCCCCCACCCCCCACCCCCCTTCCCCCCACCCCCTTTCCTCCCCCCACCCCCTTCCCCCCACCCCCTTTCCTCCCCCCACACCCCTTCCCCCCACCCCCCTTCCCCCCACCCCCTTTCCTCCCCACACACCCCTTCCCCCCACCCCCTTTCCTCCCCCACCCACCTTTCCTCCCCCCAACCCCCCTTTCCCCCCACACCCCCCCCTTTCCCACCCCTTTCCCCCCCACCCCTCTCTCTCTCTCTCCTTCCCTCTCTCTCTCCTTCTTCCACTCTCTGTCTCTCCCTCCTTCCCTCTGACTCTCTTTCTCTCACTGTCTCTCTCTCTCTCTTTCCCTCACTCTCTCTCTCTCCTTCCCTCTCTCTCTCTCTCCTTCCCTCTCTTTCTCTCTCTCATTCCCTCTCTCTCTCTCTCCTTCCCTCCCTCCCTCTCTCTCTCTCTCCTTCCCTCTCTCTCTCTCTCCTTCCCTCTCTCTCTCTCTCCTTCCCTCTCTCTCTCTCCATCCCTCTCTGTCTCTGTCTCTCTCTCCTTCCCTCTCCCTCTCTCTCTCCTTCCCTCTCTCTCTCTCCTTCCCTCTCTCTCTCTCTCTCTCTCCTTCCCTCTCTCTCTCTCCTTCCTTCCCTCTCTCTCTCTCTCTCCTTCCCTCTCTCTCTCTCTCCTTCCCTCTCTATCTCTGTCTCTCTCCTTCCCTCTCCCTCTCTCTCCTTCCCTCTCTCTCTCTCCTGCCCCCTTTCTCTCTCTCTCCTTCCCCCTCTCTCTTTCCCTCTCTCTCTCTCTTCCCCTCTCTCTCTCTTTTCCTCTCTCTCTCTCCTTCCCACACAGACAGACAGACAAACAAACTCATTTATATATATAAAAATTATTTGTACTTTTTTCATAACAACATGCCCTCAAAAAACCCTCGGCACCGCCGGGCACTCCAGCTAGTTGTATATAGAACCTCCTACAGTGACATTAGAACCTCCGACAATGTATATAGAACGTCTATAAATAGAAGCTCCTACAGTGCAAATAAAACCTTCTACAGTGCATATAGAACCTCCTACAGTGCAAATAGAACCTCCTATGATGTATATAGAACCTCCTACAGTGTATATATATCCTCCTACAGTGTATATAGAACCTCCTACAGAGAAGTTAGAACCTCCTACAATGTATATAGAACCTCCAACAGTGCAAATCGAACATCCTACAGGGTGAATAGAACCTCCTACAGTGCAAAAAGCACCTTCTACAGTGCAAATAGAACCTTCTACAATGTCTATACAACCTCGTACAATTTACTGTATATACAACCTCCGATTGTGCAAATAGAACGTCATACGATGCAAAAAGAATCTCCTACAGTGTATATAGAACCTCCTACATTGTAAACAGGACCTCCTACAGTGTATATTAAACCTCCTCAGAGTGTTTATGGAACCTCAAACAGTGTTTATAAAACCTGATACAGTGTACATAGAACCTCCTACAATGTATATACAACCTCCTATTGTGCGAATAGAACGTTCTACGATGTAAAAAGAAACTCCTATAGTGTACATAGAGCCTCCTACATTGAAAATAGAACCTCCATCATTGTATATAGAACCCCCTATGGGGTAAATAGAACCTCCAACAGTGCAAATAGAATCTTCTACAGAGCAAATAGCACCTCTTACAACCTCCGACTGTGCAAATAGCAACTCCTACAGTGTATATAGAGCCTCCTACAGTGTATTTAGAACATCCTACAGTGTATCTAGAACATCCTACAGTATTTTTAGAACCTACTACAGTGTAAATAGAATATCCTACAGTGAATATAGAACCTCCTACAGTGTATAAAGAAACTCCTACTGTGTATATAGATCCACCTACAGTGTAAATAGAGCCTTCTACAGTGGAATAGAACCTCCTAGATTGTATATACAACCTGCTACAGTGTTAATAGAACCTGCTACAGTGTAAATAGAACATCCTACAGTGCAAATAGAAACTCCTACAGTGTATATATAACCTCCAACAGTTCAAATAGAAACTCCTACAGTGTATATAGAACCACCTACAGAGCATATAGAACCTCCTACAGAGCTTATAGAACCTCCTACAGTGCATATAGAACCGGCTACAGTTTATATAGAACCTCCTACAGTGTATATAGAACCTCCTACATTGTATATAGAACCTCCTGCAGAGTATATAGAACCTGCTACAGTGTTAATGGAACCTCCTACAGTGTAAACAGAACCTCCTACAGTGTACATAGTACCTCCTACATTGTATATGGAACGTCCACAGTGCAATTAGAACCTCTTAGATTGTATATGCAACCTGCTACAGTGTTAACAGAACCTGCTACAGTGTAAATAGAACATCCTACAGATGCTGAGGTCTGTATGAAAAACAAAAAACAGACAAAAAAGCATTTTTTTTGCTGGAAGTCACAGCAGGTCCGGCCGCATCTGTGTAGAGAGAACAAGCCAATGACGACTCAAGTCTGGATAACCCTACGTCAGCTGGGGTTACATGTAGCGTGACATGAACCCGAGATCCCAAGATCCCTACTGTGCAAATAGAACCTTCTACAGTGTATATAGAACTTCTGACAGTGCAAATAGAACCTCCTACAATGCAAATAGAACCTCCTACAGTTTATATAAAACATCCTACAGTGCAAATAGAAACTCCTACAGTGTATATATAACCTCCAACAGTTCAAATAGAAACTCCTACAGTGTATATAGAACCACCTACAGAGCATATAGAACCTCCTACAGAGCTTATAGAACCTCCTACAGTGCATATAGAACCGGCTACAGTTTATATAGAACCTCCTACAGTGTATATAGAACCTCCTACATTGTATATAGAACCTCCTGCAGAGTATATAGAACCTGCTACAGTGTTAATGGAACCTCCTACAGTGTAAACAGAACCTCCTACAGTGTATATAGTACCTCCTACATTGTATATGGAACGTCCACAGTGCAATTAGAACCTCCTAGATTGTATATGCAACCTGCTACAGTGTTAACAGAACCTGCTACAGTGTAAATAGAACATCCTACAGATGCTGAGGTCTGTATGAAAAACAAAAAACAGACAAAAAAGCATTTTTTTTGCTGGAAGTCACAGCAGGTCCGGCCGCATCTGTGTAGAGAGAACAAGCCAATGACGACTCAAGTCTGGATAACCCTACGTCAGCTGGGGTTACATGTAGCGTGACATGAACCCGAGATCCCAAGATCCCTACTGTGCAAATAGAACCTTCTACAGTGTATATAGAACTTCTGACAGTGCAAATAGAACCTCCTACAATGCAAATAGAACCTCCTACAGTTTATATAAAACATCCTACAGAGCAAATAGAACCTCCTACAATGCATATAGAACCTCCTACAGTTTATATAAAACATCCTACAGAGCAAATAGAACCTCCTACAATGCATATAGAACTTCCTACAGTGCAAATCGAATCTCCTCGGAGTGTATATAGAATCCCCTACAGTGTATATGTAACTGCCGTCATTGTATATAGAACGTCCTACAGTGCAACTAGAACCTGCTCCAGTGTAAATAGAACCTCCTACCATGTATATACAACCTCCTATATTGTAAATCAAATTCCTACAGTGTGTATAAAACCTCCAAAAGTGCAAATAGAACCTCCTGCAGTGTATATAGAAGCTCCTACATTGTATATTTGTAACTTCCTATATTGTATATAGAACCTCCTACCATGCATATAGAACTTCCTACAGTGTATATATAACCTCCTACAGTGCAAATAGCAACTTCTACATTGTATATAGAGCCACCTACAGTGTATTTAGAATATCCTACAGTGTATAAAGAACCTCCTATGTTCAAATAGAACCTCCTACAGTGCAAATAGAACCTCCTACAATGTATATAGAACCTCCTACAGTGTATATAGAAATTCCGACAGTGCAAATGGAACCTCCTACAGTGCAAATAGACATTATTACATTGTATATCGAACACCCCACAGTGTATATAAAACCTCCTATGCGCGAAATAGAACATCCTACAGCATAAATAGAACCTCTTACTGTGGAGTTAGAACATCCTATAGTGTATATAGAAGATCCTACCGCGTATATAGAATCTACTACAGTGCAAATAGAACCTCCTACAGTGTATATAGAACCACCTACAGTTTAAATAGAACCTCCTATAGTGTATATAGAACCGCCTACAGTGTAAATATAACCTCCTACAGTGCAAATAGAGCCTCCTACATTGTATATACAACCTCCAGCAGTGCAAATAGAACCTCCTACAGCATAAATAGAGCCTCCTACGCTGTATATAGAACATCCTGCAATGTAAATAGAACCTCTTACACTGGATTTATAACATCCTACAGAATATTTAGAATCTACTACAGTGCAAATAGTTCCTACTACAGTGCATATAAAGCATCCTACAGTGTATATAGAACCTCCTACACTGCAAGTAGAACCTCCTACAGTTTATATAGAAACTCGTACAATGCAAATAGAACCTCCTACTTTGTATATAGAACCTCCTACAGTGTATATAGAACCTCCTACTGTGCAAATAGCAACTCCTACAGTGTATATAGAGCCTCCTACAGTGTATTTAGAATATCCTACAGTGTATAAAGAACCTCCTATGTTCAAATAGAACCTCCTTCAGTGCAAATAGAACCTCCTGCAATGTATATAGAACCTCCTACAGTGTATATAGAAACTCCGACAGTGCAAATAGAACCTCCTACAGTGCAAATGGACATTATTACATTGTATATCGAACATCCCACAGTGTATATAGAACCTCCTATGCTCGAAATAGAACATCCTACAGTGTAAATAGAACCTCTTACTGTGGAGTTAGAACATCCTATAGTGTATATAGAAGATCCTACCGCGTATATAGAATCTACTACAGTGCAAATAGAACCTCCTACAGTGTATATAGAACCACCTACAGTTTAAATAGAACCTCCTATAGTGTATATAGAACCACCTACAGTGTAAATATAACCTCCTACAGTGCAAATAGAGCCTCCTACATTGTATATACAACCTCCAGCAGTGCAAATAGAACCTCCTACAGCATAAATAGAGCCTCCTACGCTGTATATAGAACATCCTGCAATGTAAATAGAACCTCTTACACTGGATTTATAACATCCTACAGAGTATATAGAATCTACTATAGTGCAAATAGATCCTACTACAGTGCATATAAAGCATCCTACAGTGTATATAGAACCTCCTATACTGCATATAGAACCTCCTACAGTGTATATAGAACCTGCTACAGTGTCTATAGAATCTCCTACAGTGTATTTAGAACATCCTACAATGTATATAGAAACTCCACAGCGTGTATATAGAACCTTCTACAGTGTATATTAAACCTCCATCATTGTATATAGAACCTCCTATGGTGCAAATAGAACCTCCTACAGTGC
The DNA here is from genome assembly GCF_052327205.1 of Somniosus microcephalus. NCBI lineage: Eukaryota > Metazoa > Chordata > Chondrichthyes > Squaliformes > Somniosidae > Somniosus > Somniosus microcephalus. Next base: position 212,934,668 of record NC_140991.1, on the reverse strand, counting down.
AAATAGAACCTCCTACAGAGAAAATAGCACCTCCTACAGTAAATATAGAACCTCCGACTGTGCAAATAGCAACTCCTACAGTGTATTTCGGGACGCCTACAGTGTATTTAGAACATCCTACAGTGTATATAGAATATCCTACAGTGTATATAGCACCTCCTACAGTGCAAATAGAACATCCAACCGTGTATATAGAACCTCCTACAATATATAAAGAACCTCTTACAGTGCAAATAGAACCTCCTATAGTGCATATAGAACTTCCTACAGTGTATATAGAACCTCCTACAGTGGAAATTGAACCTCCTACAGTTTATATAGAACATCCTACCATAAATATAGAACCTCCTACAGTGTAAATAGTACCTCCGATATTGTATATAGAACCACCTACAGTGTAAATAGAACCTTCTACGCTGTACATAGAACTTCCTACAGTGTATATAGAACCTCCTACAGTGGAAATTGAACCTCCTACAGTTTATATAGAACATCCTACCATAAATATAGAACCTCCTACAGTGTAAATAGTACCTCCGATATTGTATATAGAACCTCCAACAGTGCAAATAGAACCTGCTACGCTGTACATAGAACATCCTACAGTGTAAATAGAACGTCTTACAGTGGATTTAGAACATCCTACAGTGTATAAAGAACCTCCTACGTTTAAATAGAAACTCCTACAGTGCAAATAGAACTTCCTACAGTGCTAATAGAACCTCCTACATTTTATATAGAACCTCCTACTGTGTTTATAGAACCTGCTACAGTGCAACGAGAGCCTCCCACATTGTATATAGAACCTCCAACAGTGCAAATAGAGCCTCTTACGCTGTATATAGAACCTCCAACAGTGCAAATAGATCCTTCTACAGTGCATATAAAACATCCTACAGTGTATATAGAACCTCCTACAGTGTATATAGAACATCCTACAGTGCATATAGAACCTCCTATAGTGTATATAGAACCTCCTACAGTGTATAAAAAACCTCCTACAGTGTGTTTAGAACATCCTACAGTGTATATAGAAACTCCTCAGAGTGCATATAGAACCTCCTACAGTGTAGATTAAACCTCCGTCATTGTATATAGAACCTCCTACAATGCAAATAGAACCTCCAATAGTGTAAATAGAACACCCTACAGGGTTTATGGAACCTCCTACATTGCCAATAGAACATCCTACAGTGCAAATAGAACATCCTACAGTGTATATAGAACGTCCGACTGTGCAAATAGCAACTCCTACAGTGTATGTATAGCAACGCCTACAGTGTATTTAGAACATCCTACAGTGTATATAGAACATTCTACAGTGTACATAGCACCTCCTACAGTGCATATTGAGCCTCCTACAGTGTATTTAGAATATCCTACAGTGTATAAAGAACCTCCTACGCTCAAATAGAACCTCCTACAGTGTATATAGATCCTCTTACAGTGCAAATAGAACCTCCTACATTTTATATAGATCCTCCTAGAGTGCAAATTGAACCTCCTACAGTGCAAATAGAACCTCCTACGGTGTATATAGAAGCTCCTACGATGCCAATAGATCCTCCTACAGTGTATATAGAACCTCCTACAATGTGTATACAATCTCCTATTCAGCAAATAGAACGTCCTATGATGCAAAAAAATCTCCTATGATTAGAAACTACTGTAGTGCAAATCGAAGCTCCTACAATGTATATAAAGCAACTCCTACAGTGTATTTAGAACATCCTATAGTGTATATAGAACATTCTACAGTGTATAAAGAACCTCCCACAGTGCATATAGAACCCCCTACACTGTATAGAGAACCTGCTAATGTGAATATAATACATCCTAATGTGTACATAGCACCTGCTACACTGCATATAGATCCTCCTGTAGGGTATATAGAACATCCTACTGTAAATATAGAACCTCCTACAGTGTAAATTGAACCTCCTACATTTTATATAGAACCACCTACAGTGTAAATAGAACCTGCTACAGTGCAAATAGAGCCTCCTACAGCATAAATAGAGCCTCCTACGCTGTATATAGAACATTCTGCAATGAAAATAGAACCTTTTACACTGGATTTATAACATCCTACAGAGTATATAGAATCTACTACAGTGCAAATAGATCCTCCTACAGTGCATATAAAGCATCCTACAATGTATATAGAACCTCCTACACTGCATATAGAACCTCCTACCGTATATATAGAAGCTGCTACAGTGTATATAGAACCTCCTACAGTGTATTTAGAACATTATACAGTGTTAATAGAACCTCTTACCATGGAGTTAGAACATCCTATAGTGTATATAGAAGATCCTACCGCATATATAGAATCAGCTACAGTGCAAATAGAACCTCCTACAGTGTATATAGAACCACCTACAGTGGAAATTGAACCTCCTACAGTGCAAATAGATCCTCCTACAGTGCATATAAAACATCCTACAGTGTATATAGTACTTCCTACAGTGTATTTAGAACATCCTACAGTGTATATAGAACATTCTACAGTGTATATAGCACCTCCTACAGAGCAAATAGAACCTCCTACGGTGTATATAGAGCCTCCTACGGTTCTAATAGAACCTCCTACATTTTATATAGATCCTCCTACAGTGCAAATTGAACCTCCTACAGTGCAAATAGAACCTCCTACGGTGTATATAGAAATTCTTACCGTGTATATAGAACCTCCTACAATGTGTATACAACCTCCTATTTTGCAACTAGAACGTCCTATGATGCAAAAAGAATCTCCTACAATTAGAAACTACTATAGTGCAAATAGAAGCTCCTACAGTGTATGGCAAACATCCTACATTGTAAATAGGGCCTCCTACAGTGTATATAGACTCTCCTATGGTGTATATAGAGCCTCCTACAGTGTATTTAGAACCTCCTACAGTGTATATTGAAAATCCTACAGAGTATATACAAACTACTACAGTGCAAATAGAGCCTCGTCCAGTGTATATAGAACCTCCTACAGAGTATATAGAACCTCCTGTGGTGTATTTAGAACCTCCTACAGTGTATATTAAAACTCCATCATTGTATATAGAACCTCCTACGGTGCAAATAGAACCTCAAACAGTGTAAATAGAACATCCTACAGGATTTATGGAAAATCCTACATTGCCAATAGAACATCCTACACTGCAAATAGAACATTCTACAGAGAAAATAGCACTTCCTACAGTATATATAGAACCTCCGACTGTGCAAATAGAAACTCCTACAGTGTATGTATAGCAACTCCTACAGTGTATTTAGAACATCCTATAGTGTATATAAAACATTCTACAGTGTATATAGAACCTCCTACAGTGTATAACGAACATCCTATGCTCGAAATAGAACATCCTACAGTGTAAATAGAACCTCTTACTGTGGAGTTAGAACATCCTACAGTGTATATAGAAGATCCTACCGCGTATATAGAATCTACTACAATGCAAATAGAACCTCCTACAGTGTATATAGAACCACCTACAGTGTAAATATAACCCCCTACAGTGTAAATAGCACCTCCTACACTGTATAGAGAACCTGCTAATGTGAATATAGTACATCCTACAGTGTAAATAGAACCTCCTACATTGTAGATAGAATCTCCTACAGTGGGAATTGAACCTCCTACATTTTATATAGAACCACCTACAGTGTAAATAGAACCTGCTACAGAGCAAGTAGAACCTCCCAAAGTGTATATAGAACCTCCTACAGGGCATGTGGAACCTCCTACAGTGTTTCTCGAACCTGATACAGTGTATATAGAACCTCCTACAATGTGTATACAAACTCCTATTTTGCAAATAGAACGTCCTATGATGCAAAAAGAATCTCCTACAATTAGAAACTACTATAGTGCAAATAGAAGCTCCTACAGTGTATATAGAACCTTATCAGAGTGTATATAGAATCTCCTACAGTGTATCTAAAACCTCTGACATTGTATATAGAATCTCCTATGGTGCAAATAGAACCTCCAACAGTGCAAATAGAACATCCTACAGGGTTTATGGAACTTCCTACATTGCCAATAGAACATCCTATCGTGCAAACAGAACACCCTACAGTGTATATTGAACCTCCAAATGTGCAAATAGCAACTCCTACAGGGTATATAGAGCCTCCTGCAGTGTATATAGAACCACCTACAGTGTATATTGAACTTCCTACAGAGTAAATAGAAACTACTACAGTGCAAATGGATCCTCCTACAGTGCATATAAAACATCCTACAGTGTATATAGAACCTCCAACAATATATATAGAACATCCTACAGTGTAAATAGAACCTCCTACGCTGTATATAGAACCTCCTACAGTGTAAATAGAACCTTTTACAGTGGATTTAGAACACCCTATGGTGTATAAAGAACCTCCTACAGTGCAAATAGATCCTCCTACAGTGCAAATAGAACCTCCTACAATGTATATAGAACCTCCTAAAGTGTATATAGAACCTCCGACAGTGCAAATAGAACATCCTACAGTGCAAATAGACATTATTACATTGCATATCGAACCTCCCACAGTGTATATAAAACCTCCTACACTACAAATAGAACCTCCCACAATGTATATAGAGCTACCTACAGTGTATATAGAACCTCCTACAGTGTAAATAGAACCTCCTACGGTGTATATAGAGCCTCCTACGGTGCTAATAGAACCTCCTACATTTTATATAGATCCTCCTACAGTGCAAATTGAACATAAGAACATAAGAACACCAGAGAGTGGTGAACCTGTGGAACTCATTGCCACAGAGGGCAGTGTACGCCAGCTCATTAAATATATTTAAGAGGGAATTAGATATATTTCTACGGGCAAAAGGGGTTAAGGGTTACGGAGAGAAGGCGGGGACGGGATACTGAATTAAAGGATCAGCCATGATCTCATCGAATGGCGGAGCAGGCACGAAGGGCCGAATGGCCTACTCCTGCTCCTATCTTCTATGTATCTATGTATCTATGTATAAGAAGTAGGAGCAGGAGTAGGCCATACGGCCCCTCGGGCCTGCTCCGCCATTCAATAGGATCATGGCTGATCTGAATCTAGACTCACGTCCACTTCCCTGCCCTCTCCCCGTAACCCCTAATTCCCTTATCTGCTAGGAAACTGTCTATCTCCATTTTAAATTTATTTAATGTTGCAGCTTCCGCAGCTCTCTGGGCTTCCAAATTCCATAGATTTACTACCCTCTGAGTGAAGAAGTTTCTCCTCATCTCAGTTTTGAAAGGGCAGCCTCTTATTCTTAGATTATGCCCCCTAGTTCTAGTCTCACCCATCAGTGGAAACATCCTCACCGCATCCACCCGATCAAATCCCCTCACAATCTTATATGTTTCGATAAGATCGCCTCTCATTCTTCTGAACTCCAATGAGTAGAGTCCCAACCTACTCAACCTTTCCTCATACATCAACCCCCTCATCTCCGGAATCAACCGAGTGAACCTTCTCTGAACCGCCTCGAGAGCAAGTATATCTTTTCTTAAATATGGAAACCAAAACTGCATGCAGTATTCCAGGTGTGGCCTCACCAATACCTTGTATAACTGCAGCAAGACTTCCCTGTTTTTATACTCCATCCCCCTTGCAATAAAAGCCAAGATTCCATTGGCCTTCCTGATCACCTGCTGCACCTGCATACTAACTTTTTGTGTTTCATGCATCAGGACCCCCAGATCCCTTTGTACTGTAGCACTTTGCAGTTTCTCTCCATTTAGATAATAACTTGCTCTTTGATTTTTTTCTGCCAAAGTGCATAACCTCACACTTTCCAACATTGTATTGCATCTGCCAAATCTCTGCCCACTCACTTAGCCTGTCTATGTCCTTTTGCAGGTTTTTTATGTCCTCCTCACACACTGCTTTCCCTCCCATCTTGGTATCGTCGGCAAACTTGGATATGTTGCGCTCGGTCCCATCCTCCAAATCGTTAATATAGATTGTAAAGAGTTGGGGTCCCAGCACTGACCCCTGCGGAACACCACTAGTTACTGATTGCCAGCCCGAGAATGAACCATTTAACCCAACTCTTTGTTTTCTGTTAGATAGCCAATCTTCCACCCATGCCAGTATATTACCCCCAATCCTGTGATTTCTTATCTTGATCAGTAATCTTTTGTGTGGAACCTTGTCAAATGCCTTTTGGAAGTCCAAATACACTACATCCACTGGTTCCCCTTTATCCACCCTGTATGTTACATCCTCAAAGATTTCGAGCAAATTTGTCAAACATGACTTCCCCTTCATAAAACCATGCTGACTCTGTCCTATTAAATTATGTTTATCCAAATGCTCTGCTACTGTTTCCTTAATAATGGACTCCAACATTTTGCCAACCACAGATGTTAGGCTAACTGGTCTATAGTTTCCAGCTTTTTGTCTACTTCCCTTCTTAAATAAGGGTGTTACATTAGCAGTTTTCCAATCTGCCGGGACTTTTCCTGAGTCCAGGGAGTTCTGGAAAATAATCACCAATGCATCCACAATCCCTACCGCCACTTCTCTCAAGACCCTAGGATGTAGGCCATCAGGTCCGGGGGATTTATTCACCTTAAGTCCCATTATTTTACTGAGTGCCATCTCCTTAGTGATTTTAATCGTGTTTAGCTCCTCCCCTGCCCCATTGCCCCCTGTTTGTCCAGTGTTGGGATATTTTTAGTGTCCTCTACTATAAAGACTGATCCAAAATATTTGTTCAGCGTCTTTGCCATCTCCATGTTCCCCACCACTAGTTTCCCGGTCCCATCCTCTAAGGGACTAACGTTCACTTTAGCCACCCTTTTTCTTTTTATATAGCTGTAGAAACTCTTGCTATCTGTTTTTATATTTTATGCTAGTTTACTTTCATAATCTATCTTCCCTTTCTTCATTAATCTTTTAGTTATTGTTTGCTGGTTTTTAAATGCTTCCCAATCTTCTATCCTCCCACTAGATTTGGCTACTTTATATGCCCTTGTTTTCAGTCGGATACTATCCTTTATTACTTTACTAAGCCACGGATGGCTGTCTTTTCTTTATTCCCCTTTTCCCTCAGTGGAATATATATGGAATTTCCTGCAGTGGGAGTAGAACCTCCTACATTTTATATAGAACCTCCTGCAGTGAATATAGAACCTCCTACAGTGCATATAGAACCTCTAACAGTGCAAATAGAACATCCTACATGGTGTATAGAACCTCCTACAGTGCAAATAGAACCTCCTACAGTGTAAATAGAACCTCGCAAAGTGTATATAGAACCTCCTACAGGGCATATAGAGCCTCCTACAGTGTTTATAGAACCTGATACAGTGTATATAGAACCTCCTACAATGTGTATACCTCCTATTTTGCAAATAGAACGTCCTATGATGCAAAAAGAATCTCCTACAATTAGAAACTACTATAGTGCAAATAGAAGCTCCTACAGTGTATAGCGAACATCCTACATTGTAAATAGGACCTCCTACAGTGTATATAGAACCTCCTCAGAATGTATATAGAATCTCCTACAGTGTATCTAAAACCTCCGTCATTGTATATAGAATCTCCTACGGTGCAAATAGAACCTCCAACAGTGCAAACAGAACATCCTACAGGGTTTATGGAACCTCCTACATTGCCAATAGAACATCCTACAGTGCAAACAGAACATCCTACAGTGTATATAGAACCTCCTACAGTGTATATAAAACCTCTAACAGTTCAAATAGAACATCCTACATGGTGTATAACCTCCGACTGTGCAAATAGCAACTCCTACAGAGTATATAGAACCACCTACAGTGCAAATAGACATTACTACATTGTATATCGAACATCCTACAGAGTATATAGAACCAACTACAGTGTAAATAGAACCTCCTATAGTGTATATAGAACCTCCTACGCTGTACATAGAACCTGCTAATGTGAATATAGTACATTCTAAAGTGTAAGTAGAACCTGCTACACTGCATATAAAACCTCCTGCAGTGTAAATAGAACCTCCTACATTGTATATAGAATCTCCTACAGTGGAAATTGAACCTCCTACATTTTATATAGAACCACCTACAGTGTAAATAGAACCTCCTAACAGTGCAAATAGAACCTCCTACAATGTTTGTAGAACCAGATACAGTGTATATAGAAACTCCTACAATGTGTATACAACCTCCTATTTTGCAAATAGAATGTCCTATGATGCAAAAGGGATCTCCTACAATTAGAAACTACTATAGTGCAAATAGAAGCTCCTACAGTTCAAATAGAACATCCTACAGGGTTTATGGAACCTCCTACATTGCCAATAGAACATCCTACAGTGCAAACAGAACATCCTACAGTGTATATAGAACCTCCTACAGTGTATGTAGAGCCTCCTACAGTATATTTAGAACCTCCTACAGTGTATATAGAGCCTCCCACAGTGTATATAGAACATCCTACAGTGTATATAGAACATCCTACAGTGTAAATAGAACGTCTTTCACTGTATATTGAACATCCTACAGAATATATACAAACTACTACAGTGCAAATAGATCCTCCTAACGTGCATATAAAACATCCTACAGTGTATATAGAACTTCCTACAGTGTATATAGAACCTCCTACAGTGCATAAAGAACTTCCTACAATATATATAGAACCTCCTACAGTGCAAATAGAACCTTCTACAGAGTATATAGAACCAACTACAGTGTAAATAGAACCGCCTATAGTCTATATAGAACCACCTACAGTGTAAATATTGCCACCTACAGTGTAAATAGAACCTCCTACACTGTACATAGAACCTGCTAATGTGAATATAGTACATTCTAAAGTGTAAATAGAACCTGCTACACTGCATATAGAACCTCCTGCAGTGTATATAGAACATCCTATACCGTAAATATAGAACCTCCTACGGTGCAAATAGAACCTCCAGCAGTGCAAATAGAACATCCTACAGGGTTTATGGAACCTCCTACATTGCCAATAGAACATCCTACAGTGCAAATAGAACATCCTACACTATATATAGAACCTCCGACTGTGCAAATAGCAACTCCTACAGTGTATGTAGAGCCGCCTACAGTATATTTAGAACATCCTACAGTGTATATAGAACATCCTACAGTGTATATAGAAGCCGTGACAGTGCAAATAGAACCTCCTACATTGCAAATAGACATTACTTCATTGTATAGCAAACCTCCCAGAGTGTATATAGAACCTCCTATGCTCAAAATAGAACATCCTACAACGTGTAAATATAACCTCTTACAGTGGAGTTAGAACATCCTACAGTTTATATAGAACCCCCTACAGTTTATATAGAACATCCTACCGTAAATATAGAACCTGCTACAGTGTAAATAGAACCTCCTATGCTGTACATAGAACATCCTACAGTGTAAATAGAACCGCTTACAGTGGATTTAGAACATCCTACAGTGTATATAGAACATCCTACAGTGTATATTAAACATCCGTCATTGTATATAAAACCTCCTGCGGTGCAAATAGAACCTCCAACAGTGCAAATAGAACATCCTACAGCTTATATAGAACCACCTACAGTGCAATTAGAATCTCCGACAATGTATATAGAACCTCCTACAGTGTATATAGATCCTCGTAGTGTATATAGAACCTTCTACAGTGAAATTAGAAAACACCTACAATATATGTAGAACCTCTAACAGTGCAAATAGAACATCCTACATGGTGTATAGAACTCCTATAATGTATATAGAACCTCCGACAATGTATTGTATATACACCCTCCTCCTTCTCTCCCTTTCTCCCCTCTCTCCTGTCACCCCGCCTCTCCGCTCACTGGTTGTTTGCATCCACGGTGGATGAGCTGCCTGCAGGCCTCAGGCCTTGAAGCCTTGGCCTCTCCTCGCCAGCCACGCCTAAGCTAGGCACCACCCATCCCACTGGGCCCGATTCCAAACCAGCGGCCCGCCATCGCCGCCATCTTGGTAAAGGCTGGCCTCCTCCTTCTCTCCGCTTTCTCCCTCTCTCCTGTCACCTGGGCCTCTCTGCTCTGCAGGATGTCACTGCCGAGCTCTTCAGGTCGGAGGGAGCGGGAGCTCAGCTCGGGTGACTCAGGCCGGGCCTCAGGCGCTACGCCGCCCACGGGGTCTCCGTCGCTTTCTCCCCTCTCTCCTGTCACCCCGGCCTTGCGGAAGTAGGCGCAGCGATGATGGCCGGCGGGGAAGGAGCTGCTACTCCGGGCCATGTCGCTGCCCTTCGCCCGGAGGCTCGCCTACTTTGACGGCCATTTCGAGCAGCTATGCCGGTGCCAGCTGCCCGCCTCCGAGCCGGAGTGGCGCCGGGTACTGGAGCCTCTGCTCTGCTGCGGGCTGCATCGACCGGCGCCCGGGCTCGCACTCGCTCAGGCCGCCGCACCATGGCGCTGGCCGCCACTGCCCTGCTCTCGCTCGGCTGCTGCTTCCTCCTCTGCAGCTGCCCCGGTGCTCACTTCCTGAGCTTCTGTGGCCGGGCTCTGCTCATCCAGGTCGGTATCCACCTCGACCTCTGCGAGAGGTTGCACTGCCAATGCTTTCAAGACATCTCCTTTATTGCAGTGGATGGCAGAGGGATTCTAATAAATGCCATTAACCCAGCTTGCATTTATCTAGCGCCTTCAACTTCTAACTTCCCCGCCCCACCCCTTCCCCCCACTCCCTCCCCACCCCCTTCTCCCCACACCCCCTTCCCCCACCCCTTTCCCCCCACCCCCTTCCCCCCAACCCCCTTCCCCCCACCCCCTTCCCCCCACCCCCCTTCCCCACCCTTCCCCTCCCACCCCTCCTCCCACCCCCTTCTCCCCACACCCCCTTCCCCACCCCTTCCCCCCACCCCCCTTCCTCAACTCCCTTCCCCCACCCCCTTCTTTTTCCACAATCCCCCCACACCCCTTCCCCCACCCCCTTTCCTCCCCCACCCCCCTTTCCTCCCCCCACCCCCCCTTTCCCCCCACACCCCCCCTTCCACTCCTTTTCCCCCCCACCCCTCTCTCTCTCTCTCCTTCCCTCTCTCTCTCCTTCCTCTCTCTCTGTCTCTCTCTCCTCACTCTGACTCTCTCTTTCTCTCTCTGTCTCTCTCTCTCTCTTCTCTCCTCTGTCTCCCCTTCCCTCTCTCCCTCTCGCTCCTTCCCTCTCTTCTCTCTCTCATTCCCTCTCTCTCTCTCTCCTTCCCTCCCTCCCTCTCTCTCTCTCCTTCCCTCTCTCTCTCTCTCCTTCCCTCTCTCTCTCTCTCTCCTTCCCTCTCTCTCTCTCTCCTTCCCTCTCTCTCTCTCTCTCCTTCCCTCTCTGTCTCTGTCTCTCTCTCCTTCCCTCTCCCTCTCTCTCTCCTTCCCTCTCTCTCTCTCTCCTTCCCTCTCTCTCTCTCTCTCTCCTTCCAACTCTCTCTCTCCTTCGCCCTCTCTCTCTCTCCTTCCCTCTCTCTCTCTCTCTCTCCTTCCCTCTCTCTCTCTCTCCTTCCCTCTCTATCTCTGTCTCTCTCTCCTTCCCTCTCCCTCTCTCTCCTTCCCTCTCTCTCTCTCCTGCCCCCTTTCTCTCTCTCTCCTTCCCCCTCTCTCTTTCCCTCTCTCTCTCTCTTCCCCTCTCTCTCTCTTTCCCTCTCTCTCTCTCTCTCTCCTTCCCACACAGACAGACAGACAGACAAACTCATTTATATATATCAAAATTATTTGTACTTTTTTCATAACAACATGCCCTCAAAAAACCCTCGGCACCGCCGGGCACTCCAGCTAGTTGTATATAGAACCTCCTACAGTGACATTAGAACCTCCGACAATGTATATAGAACCTCTATAAATAGAACCTCCTACAGTGCAAATAAAACCTTCTACAGTGCATATAGAACCTCCTACAGTGCAAATAGAACCTCCTACGATGTATATAGAACCTCCTACAGTGTATATATATCCTCCTACAGTGTATATAGAACCTCCTACAGAGAAGTTAAAACCTCCTACAATGTATATAGAACCTCTAACAGTGCAAATAGAACATCCTACAGGTGAATAGAACCTCCTACAGTGCAAAAAGCACCTCCTACAGTGCAAATAGAACCTTCTACAATGTATATACAACCTCCTACAATTTGCTGTATATACAACCTCCGATTGTGCAAATAGAACGTCATACGATGCAAAAAGAATCTCCTACAGTGTATATAGAGCCTCCTACATTGTAAACAGGACCTCCTACAGTGTATATTAAACCTCCTCAGAGTGTTTATGGAACCTCCAACAGTGTTTATAAAAACCTGATACAGTGTACATAGAACCTCCTACAATGTATATACAACCTCCTATTGTGCAAATAGAACGTCCTACGATGCAAAAAGAAACTCCTATAGTGTACATAGAACCTCCTACATTGAAAATAGAACCTCCATCATTGTATATAGAACCCCTACGTGTAAATAGAACCTCCAACAGTGCAAATAGAATCTTCTACAGAGAAAATAGCACTTCTTACAACCTCCGACTGTGCAAATAGCAACTCCTACAGTGTATATAGAGCCTCCTACAGTGTATTTAGAACATCCTACAGTGTATCTAGAACATCCTACAGTATTTTTAGAACCTACTACAGTGTAAATAGAATATCCTACAGTGCAAATCGAACTTCACTACTTCCTATAACAGTGCAAATAGACATTACTACATTGTATATTGAACCTCCCACAGTGTATATAGAACCTCCTACACTCGAAATAGAGCATCCTACAGTGTAATTAGAACCTCTTACAGTGGAGTTAGAACATCCTAAGTGTATATAGAAGATCCTACCGCAGGTATAGAATCTACTGCAGTGCAAATAGAACCTCCTACAGTGTATATAGAACCTCCTGCAGTGTACATAGAACCTCCTAACGTGTAAATAGAACCTGCTAATGTGAATATAGAACCTCCTACAGTGTAAATATAGAACCTCCTACAGTAGAAATTGAACCTCCTACAGTACAAATAGAGCCTCCTACATTGTATATAGAACCTCCTACAGTGTATATAGAACCTCCTACATTTATATAGAACATCCTACCGTAAATATAGAACCTGCTACAGTGTAAATAGAACCTCCTACATTGTATATAGATCCTCCTACAGTGCATAGAAAACCTCCTACAGGGTATATTAAACATCCGTCATTGTATATAGAACCTCCTACAGTGTATGTAGAACCTCTTACAATGTAAAGAGAATCTACTACAGTGTAAATAGAACTTCCTACACTGTATATAATACCTGCTAATGTGAATATAGAACCTCCTAAAATGTATATAGAACCTCCTACAGTGTATATAGATCCTCGTAGTGTATATAGAACCTTCTACAGTGAAATTAGAAACAGCTACAATATATGTAGAACCTCTAACAGTGCAAATAGAACATCCTACATGGTGTATAGAACCTCCTATAATGTATATAGAATCTCCGACAATGTACTGTATATACACCCTCCTCCTTCTCTCCGCTTTCTCTCCTCTCCAGTCACCCCGCCTCTCCGCTCACTGGTTGTTTGCATCCACGGTGGATGAGCTGCCTGCAGGACTCAGGCCTTTAAGCCTCAGCCTCTCCTCGCCAGCCACGCCCGAGCTAGGCACCACCCGTCCCGCTGGGCCCGATTCCAAACCAGCGGCCCGCCATCGCCGCCATCTTGGTAAAGGCTGGCCTCCTCCTTCTCTCTGCTTCTCTCCCTCTCCCCTGTCACCCGGGCCTCTCTGCTCTGCAGGATGTCACTGCCGAGCTCTTCGGGTCGGAGGGAGCGGGAGCTCAGCTCGGGTGACTCGGGCCGGGCCTCAGGCGCTACGCTGCCCACGGGGTCTCCGTCGCTTTCTCCTCCTCTCTCCTGTCACCCCGGCCTCGCGGAAGTAGGAGCAGCGATGATGGGCCGGCGGGGAAGGAGCTGCTACTCCGGGCCATGGTCGCTGCCCTTCGCCCGGAGGCTCGCCTAATTTGACGGCCATTTCGAGCGCTGTGCCGCGCCAGCTGCCCGCCTCCGAGCCGGACTGGCGCCGGGTACTGGAGCCTCTGCTCTGCTGCGGGGCTGCACCGACCAGCACCCCGGCTCGCACTCGCTCAGGCCGCCGCACCATGGCTTTGGTCGCCACTGCCCTGCTCTCGCTCGGCTGCTGCTTCCTCCTCTGCAGCTGCCCCGGTGCTCACTTCCTGAGCTTCTGTGGCCGGGCTCTGCTCATCCAGGTCGGTATCCACCTCGACCTCTGCGAGAGGTTGCACTGCCAATGCTTTCAAAATATCTCTCTTTATTGCAGTGGATGGCAGAGGGATTCTAATAAATGCCATTAACCCAGCTTGCATTTATCTAGCACCTTCAACTTCTAACTTCCCCGCCCCACCCCTTCCCCCCAACCCCTCCCCCAACCCCCTTCTCCCCACAACCCCCTTCCCCCACCCCTTCCCCCCACCCCTCCCCCAACCCCCTTCCACCACCCCTTTCCCTCCACCCCTTCTCCCCAACCCCCTTCCCCCCACCCCCCTTCCCCAACCCCCTTCCCCCCACCCCCTTCCCCTCATCCCCCTTCCCCCAGCCCCTTTCCTCCCCCCACCCCCCTTTCCTCCCCCCACCCCCCCTTTCCCCCCACACCCCCCCTTACCCACCCCTTTCCCCCCACCCCTCTCTCTCTCCTTCCCTCTCTCTCTCCTTCCCTCTCTCTCTGTCTCTCTCTCCTTCCCTCTGACTCTCTCTTTCTCTCTCTGTCTCTCTCTCTCTCTTTCCCTCTCTCTCTCTCTCTCCTTTCCTCTCTCTCTCTCTCTCCTTCCCTCTCTTTCTCTCTCTCATTCCCTCTCTCTCTCTCTCCTTCCCTCCCTCCCTCTCTCTCTCTCTCCTTCCCTCTCTCTCTCTCTCCTTCCCTCTCTCTCTCTCTCCTTCCCTCTCTCTCTCTCCTTCCCTCTCTGTCTCTGTCTCTCTCTCCTTCCCTCTCCCTCTCTCTCTCCTTCCCTCTCCCTCTCTCTCTCCTTCCCTCTCTCTCTCTCTCTCTCCTTCCCTCTCTCTCTCTCCTTCTCTCTCTCTCTCTCCTTCCCTCTCACTCTCTCTCTCCTTCCCTCTCTCTCTCTCTCCTTCCCTCTCTATCTCTGTCTCTCTCTCCTTCCCTCTCCCTCTCTCTCCTTCCCTCTCTCTCTCTCCTGCCCCCTTTCTCTCTCTCTCCTTCCCCCTCTCTCTTTCCCTCTCTCTCTCTCTTCCCCTCTCTCTCTCTCTTTCCCTCTCTCTCTCTCTCTCTCCTTCCCACACAGACAGACAGACAGACAAACTCATGTATATATATAAAAATTATTTGTACTTTTTTCATAACAACATGCCCTCAAAAAACCCTCGGCACCGCCGGGCACTCCAGCTAGTTGTATATAGAACCTCCTACAGTGACATTAGAACCTCCGACAATGTATATAGAACCTCTATAAATAGAACCTCCTACAGTGCAAATAAAACCTTCTACAGTGCATATAGAACCTCCTACAGTGCAAGTAGAACCTCCTATGATGTATATAGAACCTCCTACAGTGTATATATATCCTCCTACAGTGTATATCGAACCTCCTACAGAGAAGTTAGAACCTCCTACAATGTATATAGAACCTCTAACAGTGCAAATAGAACATCCTACAGGGTGAATAGAACCACCTACAGTGCAAAAAGCACCTCCTACAGTGCAAATAGAACCTTCTACAATGTATATACATCCTCCTACAATTTACTGTATATGCAACCTCCAATTGTGCAAATAGAACGTCATACGATGCAAAAAGAATCTCCTACAGTGTATATAGAACCTCCCACATTGTAAACAGGACCTCCTCAGAGTGTTTATGGAACCTCCAACGGTGTTTATAAAACCTGATACAGTGTACATAGAACCTCCTACAATGTATATACAACCTCCTATTGTGCAAATAGAATGTCCTACAATGCAAAAAGAAACTCCTATAGTGTACATAGAACCTCCTACATTGAAAATAGAACCTCCATCATTGTATATAGAACCCCCTACGGTGTAAATAGAACCTCCAACAGTGCAAATAGAATCTTCTACAGAGCAAATAGCACCTCTTACAACCTCCGACTGTGCAAATAGCAACTCCTACAGTGTATATAGAGCCTCCTACAGTGTATTTAGAACATCCTACAGTGTATCTAGAACATCCTACAGTATTTTTAGAACCTACTACAGTTTTTATAGAATATCCTACAGTGCATATAGAACCTCCTACAGTGTACAAAGAAACTCCTACTGTGTATATAGATCCACCTACAGTGTAAATAGAACCTTCTACAGTGGAATAGAACCTCCTAGATTGTGTATACAACCTGCTACAGTGTTAACAGAACCTGCTACAGTGTAAATAGAACATCCTACAGTGCAAATAGAAACTCCTACAGTGTATATATAACCTCCAACAGTTCAAATAGAAACTCCTACAGTGTAAATATAGAACCACCTACAGAGCATATAGAAACTCCTACAGTGTATATATAACCTCCAACAGTTCAAATAGAAACTCCTACAGTGTATATAGAACCACCTACAGAGCATATAGAACCTCCTGCAGAGCTTATAGAACCTCCTACAATGCATATAGAACCAGCTACAGTTTATATAGAACCTCCTACAGTGTATATAGAACCTCCTACATTGTATATAGAACCTCCTGCAGAGTATATAGAACCTGCTACAGTGTTCATGGAATCTCCTACAGTGTAAATAGAACCTCCTACGGTGTATATAGTACCTCCTACATTGTATATGAAACGTCCACAGTGCAATTAGAACCTCCTAGATTGTATATGCAACCTACAGGTATATAGAATGTTCTAAGATGCAAATAGAACCTCCTCCAGTGCAAATAGAACCTCCTACAGTGTATATAGAACTTTCTTATCTGTAAATAGAAACTCCTACATTGTATATAGAAACTCCTACCGTGCATATAAAACATCCTACAATGCAATTAGAACCTCCTATGGTGTATATAGAACCTCCTACCATGTAAATAGAACCTCCTACAGTGCATATAGAACCTCCCTATGGTGTATGTAGAACCTCCGACAGTGCTAATAGCACCTCCTACTGTGTATATAGAACCACCTCGTGTATATATAACCTCCTACAGTGTATATAGAACCTGCTACAGTATATATAGAACCTCCTACAGTTTATATAGAACCTCCTAATGTGTATATAGAATCATCTCCGGTGTATATAGAACCTTACACGGTGCAATTAGTACCTCGGACAGTGTATATTCAACCTCCTATGGTGTATATAGAACCTCCTACCATGTAAATAGAACCTCCTACAGTGCATATAGAACCTCCCTATGGTGTATGTAGAACCTCCGACAGTGCTAATAGCACCTCCTACTGTGTATATAGAACCACCTCGTGTATATATAACCTCCTACAGTGTATATAGAACCTGCTACAGTATATATAGAACCTCCTACAGTTTATATAGAACCTCCTAATGTGTATATAGAATCATCTCCGGTGTATATAGAACCTTACACGGTGCAATTAGTACCTCGGACAGTGTATATTCAACCTCCTATGGTGTATATAGAAATTATTACATTGTATATAGATTCACCAGCTGTTAACTGCAAGTCAGCTCTTTAATAAATCTATAAATTTTTAGAATTGACTCAAATAGTATTTCTGTATCAAACTCGCATACTCAATTTCTGTACACTCTTTTGTGAGGAGTTGCAGAATTCTGGGGGGGGTTCCGGACCCTCATAATATATAGAGAGTTACATTCTATTTAAACTTATTAAAAGTGCTATCTGGAAGACAGTAACATCTTCAAGTCGTTCCTTTCCTTTAGAAAGAGATAGCCTGGACCTTTAGACCCAATTAAGCATCTTATAGAATTCGGCTATCTCTAACTTTAGTTGAACGTGAGTATCTGGGGAATACGCCTGATCTGGGGTAGCCGGAAAAGGGCTAGGACTAGTAATTATCCCTTCATATAGAACCTCCTACAGTGCATATACAACCTCCTGCTGTGTATATAGAACCTCCTACAGTGTATATAGAACCTCCTGAAATGTACATAGAGCCTCCTACAGTGTATATAGAATCTCCTACAGTGTATATAGAACCTCCTTCAGTGTATATAGAACCTCCTAAAATGTACAAGGAGCCTCCTACAGTGTATATAGAACTGCCTACAGTGTACACAGAACCTCTTAAAATGTACATAGAACCTCCTACAGTGTATATAGAAATGCCTACAGTGCAAATAGAACCAGCTACAGTGAAAATAGAACCTGCTAGAGTCTATATATAAAATCCTACAGTCTGTATAGAACCTCCTACACTGCAAATAAAACCTCCTACCATGTATATAGAACCTCCTACCATGTATATAGAACCTCCTACAGTGCAAATAGAACCTCCTACAGGTTCCTATGTAAAATCTCCTACAGTGTTTATAGAACCTCCTACAGTGTATATAGAACCTCCTATGGTGCAAATAGAACCTCCTACAGTGTATATAGAACCGCCTACACTGTATATAGAACCTCGTACGGTGTTTATAGATCCTCCTACATTGTAAATAGAACATCCTACAGTGCAAATAGAACCTCCTACAGTGTATATAGAACTGCCTACAGTGTATATAGAACCTCCTACCATGTATATAGAACCTCCTACTGTGCAAATAGAACCTCTTACAGGTTCCTATATAGAACCTCCTACAGTGTATATAGAACCTCCTTCAGTGTAAATAGATCCTCCTAAAATGTACAAAGAGCCTCCTACAGTGTATATAGAACCTCCTAAAATGTACATGTACATACGGTGCAAATAGAACCTCCTATAGCGTATATAGAAATGCCTACAGTGCAAATAGAACCTCCTACAGTGTGTATAGAACCTCATACAACCTATATATAAACTCCTACAGTGCAAGTAGAACCTCCTACAGTGTATCTAGAACCTCCTACAGTCTAAATATAAACTCCTACAGTCTGTATAGAACCTCCTACAACATATGTAGAAACTCTACAGTCTATATATAAACTTCTACATTATGTATAGAACCTCCTACAGTGTATAAGGAACCTCATAATGTGTATATAGAACCTCCTACAGTGTTTATAGAACCCCCGAGTGCAGTGAGCACAGAGTGAGCAGCTGGGAGTTTGGTACGTGTGGGAGTTTTAAGGGTTAATCTCTTATTAAAATCTAGTGTTAAGTGCTAGTAGATCTTAAATAGATAAACTTTTTAAGTTAAAATTTGAACTTTAAATGTTTAAGTTTCTACAGGTTTAAGCAGAGACAAACAAGCAAGCTCCCCTGCTGGAGAGCTGCTATTGTCAGTTAATTAGCTAACTGGACTAAAGTGCTTCCTGAAACAGTAGCCGAGCAGTGTTGACTCATCTGAGTCATAAAAAGTATAAACACAAGGGCCTGTGAGTGCAGCCAGCACTGAGTGCAGTGAGCACAGCGTGAGCAATTGGGAATTTGGTAAGTGTGGGAGTTTGGTGAAGTGGAGGAAGGAGGTGCTTGCTTTTCCTAACTTCTCCCGCAGAATGGTGGCAGACCTGAGCGGAAGCAGACTGAGGCCCGAGAGAACATAAGAACATAAGAACATAAGAAATAGGAGCAGGAGTAGGCCAATCAGCCCCTCGAGCCTGCTCCGCCATTCAATAAGATCATGGCTGATCTGATCCTAACCACCAATCCACTACCATAGAACCATCTCCTGAATCTAACAGAATTAGACACACGAAATAGGAGCAGGATCAGGCTACACGGCCCCTGGGCCCGCTCTGCTACCCACAGGGCCATGACCGATCCGAACCTAGTCTCATGTCCAAATTCCTGCCCGCTCCCAGTAATCCTTAATTCCCTTTACTTCTAGGAAACTGTCTATTTCTGTTTTAAATTTATGTAATGATGTAGCTTCTACAGCTTTTTGGGGCAGCATATTCCATGGACCTACCACCCTCTTAGTGAAGTAGTTCCTCCTCATCTCAGTTTTGAAAGAGCAGCCCCTTATTCTAAGACTATGCCCCCTAGTTCTAGTTTCACCCATCATCGGGAACATCCTCCCCGCATCCACCCGATCCAACCCCTTCACAATCTTATATGTTTCAATAAGATCGCCTCTCATTCTTCTGAACTCCAATGAGTAGAGTCCTAATCTATTCAACCTCTCCTCATATGTCCATCCCCTCATCCCCGGGATTAACCGAGTGAACCTTCTTTGTACTGACTCGAGAGCAAGTATGTCCTTTCTTAAGTATGGACACCAAAACTGTACGCAGTATTCCAGGTGCGGTCTCACCAATACCTTGTACAACTGAAGCAATACCTCCCTATTTTTATATTCCATCCCCCTAGCAATGAAAGCCAACATTCCATTGGCCTTCTTAATCACTTGCTGCACCTGCATACTAACCTTTTGAGTTTCGTGCACCAGGACCCCCAGATCCCTTTGTACTTCAGTACTTTCCAGTTTCTTGCCATTAAGATAATAACTTGCTCTACGATTTTTCCTGCCAAAGTGCATAACCTCACACTTTCCAGTATTGTATTCCATCTGCCAAATCTCTGCCCACTTACTTAGCCTGTCTATGTCCCCTTGCAGGTTTTTTACGTCCTCCTCACTCACTACATTCCCTCCCATCTTAGTATCATCTGCAAACTTTGATATGTTACACTCGGTCCCCTCCTCCAAATCGTTAATATAGATTGTAAAGAGTTGGGGACCCAGCACTGACCCCTGCGGAACACCACTAGTTACTGATTGCCAGTCTGAGAATGAACCATTTATCCCAACTCTCTGCCTTCTGTTAGATAGCCAATCCTCTATCCATGCCAGAATATTACCCCCAATCCCGTGATTTTGTATCTTAAGCAATAATCTTTTGTGTGGCACCTTGTCAAATGCCTTTTGGAAGTCTAAATACACTATGTACACTGGTTCCCCTTTATCCACCCTATATGTTACTTCCTCAAAGAACTCCAGCAAATTTGTCAAACATGACTTCCCCTTCATAAAACCATGCTGACTTTGTCCTATTAAATTATGATTATCCAAATGTCCTGTTACTGTCTCCTTAATAATGGACTCCAAAATTTTACCTACCACAGATGCACAGAGAGCAGGGGTAAACATAGAAACATAGAAACATAGAAGATAGGAGCAGGAGTAGGCCATTCGGCACCTCGAGCCTGCTCCGCCATTCAATGCGATCATGGCTGATCATCCAAATTCAGTACCCTGTTCCTGCTTTCTCCCCATATCCCTTGATCCCCTTAGCCTTAAGAAATATATCTAACTCCTTCTTGAATATATTTAATGAATTGACCTCAACTGTCTTCTGTGGTAGAGAATTCCACAGGTTCACCACTCTCTGGGTGAAGAAATTCCTCCTCATCTCAGTCCTAAATGGCTTACCCCTTATCCTTAGACTGTGACCCCTGGTTCTGGGCTCCACCGCCATCGGGAACAGCCTTCCTGCATCTAGTCTGTCTACTCCTGTTGCAGTAGCAGACCTGCAATAAGAGAAAAATAGCAGTGTGACATCACAGGTAAGGCAGGTAAGTGATTAGTAGTGACTGTGGGCCAAGTTTTAAGTTAACATATAACATATAACTAAATTTTAAAAAGTAAACTTAATTTAATTAATTTAATAATCTAAACAAGGTAAATAATTTGATTAACACTAAATTAATTAATTAAATAAATAAAATAATGGGCGAACAGGAGATGTGTTGCTGCTACAATATGTGGGAACTTGTGGACATCTTTCTCCAG
The DNA here is from genome assembly GCF_052327205.1 of Somniosus microcephalus. Lineage (NCBI taxonomy): Eukaryota > Metazoa > Chordata > Chondrichthyes > Squaliformes > Somniosidae > Somniosus > Somniosus microcephalus. The sequence goes on along the minus strand of NC_140991.1, from coordinate 212,912,888 downwards.
GGTGACTACATCTTGCGGGAAGTGTCTGCGGCTCGAGGAACTTCGGCTACGAGTTGAGGAGCTGGAGTCCGAGCTGCAGATATTGCAAGACATCAGGGAGGGTGAAAGTTACCTGGACCTTTTGCTCCAGGAGGCAGCTACACCCCTTAGATTAAATACTTTAGAATTGACATGTGGTCAGGGACAGGAGGGTGTGACTGTGAGTGAGGCAGGTACGGGGATCCAGGAGGTAGTACTGCAGGAGCCTCAGTCCCTGCACTTGTCCAATAGATTCGAGGTTCTTGCAACCCTTGTGGACAAGTGCGGGGATGCGGGGAGGACGAGCAAACTGACCACGGCACCATGGTACAGGAAGCCGTTCAAGTGGGGGGAGTAAAACGGAAGGTGGTTGCAGTAGGTGACAGTATAGTTAGGTGGATAGACACTGTTCTCTGCAGCCAGGAGCATGAGTCCCGAAGGCTATGTTGCCTACCCGGTGCCAAGGTAAAGGACATCTCCTCCGGACTGGAGAAGAACTTGGAGTGGGAGGGGGAGATCCAATTGTCGTGGTTCACGTAGGTACCAACGACATAGGTAGGACAAAGAAAGAGGTTCTGCTGAGAGAGTTTGAGCAGCTAGGGACTTAATTAAAAAGCAGAACCACAAAGGTCATAATCTCTGAATTATTACCTGAGCCACGAGCAAATTGGCATAGGGTCATAAGGATCAGGGAGATGAATGCGTGGCTGAAAGATTGGTGTGGAAGAAGTGGGTTTTGTAACGTGGGGCACTGGCACCAGTACTGGGGAAAGAGAGAGCTGCTCCGTTGGGATGGACTACACCTGAACCATGCTGGGACCAGAGTTAAACTAAATAAGGGGCAAGGGTCCTGGTGGAGAGAAATCTAGAATGTTAAAGAGAAAAAACAAGGAAGCTGTGCAGGAAAGTGATTGGGGTAAGGATAACCAAATTGTGTCAGGAAGGGAGAGAGCGTACAAAAAAAAGAGTGCACTAACAAATAGGGTTCAGCTAAGAGAAAATGGTAATAAGACCAATAGGGCCATAGTACGAAAAATTGTTAAGATGTCGAAAAATGTTAAAAAGACGAATTTAAAGGCACTTTATCTGAATGCACAAAGCATTCGTAATAAGGTAGACGAATTAACAGCACAAATAGATGTAAACAGATACAATATAATTACTATTTTGGAGACATGGCTGCAGGGTGACCAAGGCTGGGAGCTGAATATCCAAGGATATTCGATATTTAGGAAGGACCGGCCAAAAGGAAAAGGAGGTGGGGTGGCATTGTTAGTAAAGGATGAAATCAGAGCAATAGTGAGAAAGGATATTGGTTCAGAAAATCAAGTTATAGAATCAGTCTGGGTGGAGCTAAGAAGCACCAAGGGGCCAAATACATTGGTGGGAGTTGTCTATAGGCCTCCAAACAGTAGTGGTAATGTAGGGGATGGCATCAAACAGGAAATTAGAGATGCATGTAACAAGGGTACTACGGTAATCATGGGTGACTTTAATCTACATATAGACTGGCCAAACCATATTAGCAATAATACAGTGGAGGGTGAATTCCTGGAGTGTGTCCAAGATGGTGTTTTAGAACAGTACATTGAGGAGCCAACTAGGGAACAGGCAATCCTAGATTGGGTATTGTGCAATGCGAAGGGGTTAATTAATAATTTTGTTGTGCGGGGTCCTTTAGGGAAGAGTGACCATAAATTGATCGAGTTCTTCATTAAGATGGAAAGTGAAGAAGTCCAATCCGAAACTAGGGTCCTAAATTTAAACAAAACAAACTACGAAGATATGAGGAGGGAGTTGACCATGATAGATTGGGGAGCTTCATTAAAAGGCATGACGGTGGATAGGCAATGGTTAACATTTAAGGAATGAATGCATGAATTGCAACAGTTATACATTCCTTTCTGGCGCAAAAATACAAAAGGAAAAGCGGCACAACCTTGGCTAACAAAAGAAATTAAGGATAGTATTGGATCCAAAGAGGAGTCATATAAAGTTGCCCGAAAAAGTAGCAAGCCTGAGGATTGGGAGCAGTTTAGAGTTCAGCAAAAAAGGACCAAGAGATTGATTAAGAGGGGAAAAATAGAGTATGAGAGTATACTTGCAAGGAACATAAAAGCGGATTGCAAAATCTTCTACAAGTATGTAAAAAGAAAACGATTAGTGAAGACAAATGTAGGTCCCTTACAGTCAGAAACAGGAGAATTTATAATGGGGAACAAGGAAATGGCAGTGCAATTAAACAAATACTTTGGTTCTGTCTTCACGGAAGAGGACACAAATAACTTCCCAGAAATGCTAGGGAACCAAGAGTCTAGTGAGAAGGAGGAATTAAAGGAAATTATTATTCGTAAAAAAATACTGCTGGAGAAATTAATGGGACTGAAAGCCAGTAAATCCCCAGGGCCTGATAATCTGCATCCCAGAGTACTAAAAGAGGTAGCCATGGAAATAGTGGATGCATTGGTTGTCATCTTCCAAAATTCTATAGATTATGGAACAGTTCCTGCAGACTGAAGGGTGGCAAATGTAACCCCACTATTTAAAAAAGGAGGGAGAGAAAACAGGGAACTACAGACCGGCCAGGCTAACATCAGTAGTAGGGAAAATGCTAGAATCTATTATAAAGGATCTGATAAAAGGACACTCAGAAATATCAACGGGATTAGACAAAGTCATTAGGGATTTATGAAAGGGAAATCGTGTTTGACAAACCTACTGGAGTTTTTTGAGGATGTAACTGATAGAATAGATAAGGGAGAACCAGTGGATGTGGTGTATTTGGATTTTCAGAAGGCCTTTAATAAAGTCCCACATAAGAGGTTAGTGTGCAAAATTAAAGCACATGGGATTGGGGGTAATATACTGGCATGGATTGAAAATTGGTTCACAGACAGGAAACAGAGAGTAGGAATAAATGGGTCTTTTTCGGGGTGGCGGGCGGTGACTAGTGGATTACCGCAGGGATCAGTGCTTGGGCCCCAGCTATTCACAATATATATCAATGATTTGGATGAGGGAACCAAATGTAATATTTCCAAGTTTGCTGACGACACGAAACTAGGTAGGATTGTGAGTTGTGAGGAGGATGCAAAGAGGCTTCAAGACGATTTAGACAGGTTGAGTGAGTGGGCAAATACATGACAGATGCAGTATAACGTGGATAAATGTGAAGTTATCCACTTCGGTAGGAAAAACAGAAAGGCAGAGTATTATTTAAATGGTGAAATGTTGATGTAAAGAGAGACCTTGGTGTCCTTGTATACCAGTCACTGAAAGCAAACATGCAGGTGCAGCAAGCAGTTAGGAAGGCAAATGGTATGTTGGCCTTTATTGCAAGAGGATTTGTGTAGAGGAGCAAGGATGTCTTACTACAGTTATACAGGGCCTTGGTGAGACCACACCTGGAGTACTGTGTGCAGTTTTGGTCTCCTTACCTAAGAAAGGATATACTTGCCATTGAGGGAGTGCAGCGAAGGTTCGCCATACTGATTCCCGGGATGGCAGGACTGTCATATGAGGAGAGATTGGGTCGACTAGCCTGTATTCACTAGAGTTTAGAAGAACTAGAGGGGATCTCATTGAAACGTATAAAATTTTGACAGATCTAGACAGACTGGATGCAGGGAGAATGTTTCCCCTGGCTGGGGGGTCTAGAACGAGGGATCACAGTCTCAGGATAAGGGGTAGGACATTTAGGACTGAGATGAGGAGAAATTTCTTCACTCAGAGGGTGGCAAACCAGTGGAATTCTCTACCACAAAAAGCTGTGGAAGCCAAGTCATGGAATATATTTAAGAAGGAGGTAGATAGATTTCTAGACACAAAGGGCATCAAGGGGTATGGTGAGAGTGCGGGAATATGGTATTCAGACAGAGGATCAGCCATGATCATATGGCATGGCGGGGCAGGCTCGAAGGGTCTACCCTTGCTCCTATTTTTCTATGTTTCTATATTTCCTACATTGCAAATAGAACCTCCTACAGTGTATAAAGAACCTCCTACAGTGTATATAGACACTCCTACAGTGTATATAGAAGCTCCTACAGTGTATATACAACCTCCTACAGTGTATATAGAACCTCCTACAGTGTATATAGAACCTCCTACAGTGTATATCGAACCTCCTATGGTGCAAATAGAACCTCCTACAGTGTATATCGAAGCTCCTACAGTGTATATAGAACCTCCTACAGTGTATATAGAACCTCCTACAGTGTATATAGAACCTCCTACAGTGTATATAGAACCTCCTACAGTGTATATAGAACCTCCTACAGTGCAAATAGAACCTCCTACAGTGTATATAGAACCTCCTACAGTGTATATAGAACCTCCTACAGTGTATATAGAACCTCCTACAGTGTATATAGAACCTCCTACAGTGTATATCGAACCTCCTATGGTGCAAATAGAGCCTCCTACAGTGTATATCGAAGCTCCTACAGTGTATATAGAACCTCCTAGTGTATATAGAACCTCCTACAGTGTATATAGAACCTCCTACAGTGCAAATAGAACCTCCTACAATGTGTATAGAACCTCCTACAGTGTATATAGAACCTTACAGTGCAAATACAACCTCCTACAGTGCAAATAGAACCTCCTACAGTGTATATAGAAACTCCTACAGTGCAAATTGAACCTCCTACAGTGTATATCAAACCTCCTACAGTGTATATAGAACCTCCTACAGTGTATATAGAACGTTCTACAGTGTATATAGAACCTCCTACAGTGTATATAGAACCTCCTACAGTGTATATTGAACCTCCTACAGTGCAAATAGAACCTCCTACAGAGCAAATAGAACCTCCTACAGTGTATATAGAACCTCCTACAGTGTATATCGAACCTCCTACAGTGTATATAGAACCTCCTACAGTGTATATAGAACCTCCTACAGTGCAAATAGAACCTCCTACAGTGTATATAGAACCTCCTACAGTGTATATAGAACCTCCTACAGTGCAAATAGAACCTTCTACAGTGCAAATAGAACCTCCTACAGTGCAAATAGAACCTTCTACAGTGCAAATAGAACCTCCTACAGTGCAAATAGAACCTTCTACAGTGCAAATAGAACCTCCTACAGTGCAAATAGAACCTTCTACAGTGCAAATAGAACCTCCTACAGTGCAAATAGAACCTCCTACAGCGCAAATAGAACCTCCTACACAGCAAATAGAACCTCCTACAGTGTATATAGAACCTCCTACAGTGTATATAGAACCTCCTACAGTGTATATAGAACCTCCTACAGTGTATATAGAACCTCCTACAGTGCAAATAGAACCTCCTACAGTGTATATAGAACCTCCTACAGTGTATATAGAACCTCCTACAGTGTACATAGGACCTCCTACAGTGCAAATAGAACCTTCTACAGTGCAAATAGAACCTCCTACAGTGCAAATAGAACCTTCTACAATGCAAATAGAACCTTCTACAGCACAAATAGAACCTCCTACAGTGCAAATAGAACCTCCTACAGTGCAAATAGAACCTCCTGCAGTGCAAATAGAACCTTCTACAGTGCAAATAAAACATCCTACAGTGTATATAGAAACTCCTACAGTGCAAATGGAACCTCCTACAGTGCAAATAGAACCTTCTACAGTGCAAATAAAACCTCCTACAGTGTATATAGAAACTCCTACAGTGCAAATGGAACCTCCTACAGTGCAAATAGAACCTCCTACAGTGCAAATAGAACCTCCTACACTGCAAATGGAACCTCCTACAGTGCAAATAGAACCTCCTACAGTGCAAATAGAACCTCCTACACTGCAAATAGAACCTCCTAGTGTATATAGAACCTCCTACAGTGCAAATAGAACTTCCTACAGTGCAAATAGAACCTCCTACAGTGTATATAGAACCTCCTACAGTGCAAATAGAACCTCCTACAGTGCAAATAGAACCTCCTACAGTGCAAATAGAACCTCCTACAGTGCAAATAGAACATCCTACAGTGTATATAGAAAATCCTACATTGCAAATAGAACCTCCTACAGTGTATATAGAACCTCCTACAGTGTATATAGAACCTCCTACAGTGCAAATAGAGCCTCCTACAGTGCAAATAGAACCTCCTACAGTGCAAATAGAACCTCCTACAGTGTATATAGAAACTCCTACAGTGCAAATTGAACCTCCTACAGTGCAAATAGAACCTCCTACAGTGCAAATAGAACCTCCTACAGTGTATATCGAAACTCCTACAGTGTATATAGAACCTCCTACAGTGTATATAGAACCTCCTACAGTGTATATAGAACCTCCTACAGTTAAAATAGAACCTCCTACAGTGTATATAGAACCTCCTACAGTGTATATAGAACCTCCTACAGTGTATATAGAACCTACTACAGTGTATATAGAACCTGCTACAGTGCAAATAGAACCTCCTACAGTGCAAATAGAACCTCCTACAGTGTATATAGAAACTACTACAGTGCAAATTGAACCTCCTACAGTGCAAATAGAACCTCCTACAGTGTATATAGAAACTCCTACAGTGCAAATAGAACCTCCTACAGTGCAAATAGAACCTCCTACAGTGTATATAGAACCTCCTACAGTGTATATAAAACCTCCTACAGTGCAAATAGAACCTCCTACAGTGCAAATAGAACCTCCTACAGTGTATATAGAACCTCCTACACTGCAAATAGAACCTCCTACAGTGCATATAGAACCTCCTACAGTGCAAATAGAACCTCCTACAGTGCAAATAGAACCTCCTACAGTGCAAATAGAACCTCCTACAGTGTATATAGAAACTACTACAGTGCAAATTGAACCTCCTACAGTGCAAATAGAACCTCCTACAGTGCAAATAGAACCTCCTACAGTGCAAATAGAACCTCCTACACTGCAAATAGAACCTCCTACAGTGTATATAGAACCTCCTACAGTGCAAATAGAACCTCCTACATTGCAAATAGAACCTCCTACAGTGCAAATAGAACCTCCTACACTGCAAATAGAACCTCCTACAGTGCAAATAGAACCTCCTACAGTGCAAATAGAACCTCCTACAGTGCAAATAGAACCTCCTACAGTGCAAATAGAACCTGCTACAGTGCAAATAGAACCTCCTACAGTGTATATAGAAACTCCTACAGTGCAAATTGAACCTCCTACAGTGCAAATTGAACCTCCTACAGTGCAAATAGAACCTCCTACAGTGCAAATAGAACCTCCTACAGTGCAAATAGAACCTCCTACAGTGCAAATAGAACCTCCTACACTGCAAATAGAACCTCCTACAGTGTATATAGAACCTCCTACAGTGCAAATAGAACCTCCTACATTGCAAATAGAACCTCCTACAGTGCAAATAGAACCTCCTACACTGCAAATAGAACCTCCTACAGTGCAAATAGAACCTCCTACATTGCAAATAGAACCTCCTACAGTGCAAATAGAACCTCCTACAGTGCAAATAGAACCTGCTACAGTGCAAATAGAACCTCCTACAGTGTATATAGAAACTCCTACAGTGCAAATTGAACCTCCTACAGTGCAAATAGAACCTCCTACAGTGCAAATAGAACCTCCTATAACTGCAAATAGAACCTCCTACAGTGTATATAGAACCTCCTACAGTGCAAATAGAACCTCCTACTGTTAAGTCTGTGTGTTCCAGTTGTATTAAGATTAATTACTGACACAGACTACAAGAATAAAGTTCAACAGATCTTTACTAGTTGGAGGTCAGGACTATACTAAATACAATATTACTGCACAGTACTTATATACCGGTGGTCACCACCGGTATTACGTATACAGCAGCCAGAGAAAGTAGTACATCTCTTAAGGTGGAACAGGCTTAAGTTCTCTTAAGGTGGAACAGGTTACATACACCACAATCCTCCCTTTTTAGCTGAACAGTCATATCCCCATTTAACATAACATAATAACATATATACATATATAACTTCAGGTATAAACAGTTCAAAGGTTCAGTCTCTCAGGAGGCCTTCTGATTCGGTTTGGATAACGCCTTTCAGTGGTCTCTGATTCTTGTTGCTGAGGTGACTCTTCTTGTTGGTTTCCTATGTATTGGACGTCATCATCAGGTACAGTCCCTGCCGAGGTAGATGCTTCAGGTTCATTAACGTCTTCCACAGTTGTCTCTGTCGCAACCATGGGTTCGACCCTTGCACTTGATTCTACCAGTTGATCCGCATGACGCCTTATCACATTGTTACCAATATCTACTGTGTACATCAGAGGTCCTTGTCTGGCCCGAATTGTTCCAGACTGCCATTTTTCGTTTCCATAGCCCCTTGCCAACACTGGTTGTCCTACGTCGAAACTTCGAGTGGACTTGTTATTAATATGCCGGAACTGTTTGTTTTCCACTTCCCTCCGCACATTTGGTTTTCACAAGTCCAACCTGGACTGCAACCTCCTGTTATAAAACATCATGGCAGGACTTTGGTTAGTCACTGCATGAGCGGCGTTTCGATATACCATTAGGAAATTGTCCACCTTGTGTTGTAACAGAATCTGATCATCGTTCATGGCCTTTTTGAATGTTTGGACAAATCTCTCGGCCAACCCGTTTGTCGCCGGATGATATGGGGCGGAGGTATAATGTTTCACCCCATTCTTCTTTAAGAATTTTTGGAATTCTTCCGACACGAACTGTGGGCCGTTGTCCGAACATATCTGTTCTGGCAATCCGTTCCTTGCGAATATTGTTCTCAACACCGCAATTGTCTTTTCTGAAGTAGTGGTATTCATCTTGATCACTTCTGGCCATTTGGAATGTGCGTCCACCGCAATTAGGAACATGGAGTCCATGAATGGACCAGCAAAGTCAATATGTACGCATTGCCATGGGGCTGAAGGCCATTCCCATGGGTGTAGCGGTGCGATCGGAGGTGCATTTTGCACTTTTTGGCACCCAGCGCAGCTTTTTGTCAACTCCTCTATCTGTTGGTCAATGCCTGGCCACCATACATAAGCCCTAGCAAGACCTTTCATCTTAACTCCCCCCAGATGACCTTCATGCAGTTCCTTTAGAACTCTTTCCCGTAACTTGGGAGGAATAATCACTCTTGTCCCGTACATCAAAGTACCATGGCAGACGGACAGCTGGTCTCGCCTTGCCGAGAATGCCGGTAACAGAGGATCACCATGTGTTGGCCATCCCTTCACTGTCACCTCGTAAACTCGGCACAGTGTCGGGTCGTTCCTGGTTTCTCTTTCAATACTTGCATTGGTGACTGGTAAACACTCGATGATGGTCGAATGAAATAACTCAACAGGGTCAACTTTCATCGTCTCTTCTGCTTCAGGTAGTGGCAGGCGCGACAGCCCATCAGCATTGCCATGCTGTTTTGTACCTTTGAATTCTATTTGATATTGATGTGCCCCTAGGAAAAGGGACCATCTCTGGAGTTGCTGTGCTGTCATCACCGAAACACCCTTCTTAGGGTTAAAAATGGATACCAACGGCTGGTGGTCTGTCAGCAGTGTAAACTTCTGGACCTGCAGGTAATGATTAAACTTCTTTACTCCCCACACAAGGCTGAGAGCCTCCCTATCAATCTGTGCATAGTTGCGCTCAGCGGAGGTCAATGATCTGGATGCAAACGCGACTGGCCTTTCCGTGCCATTTGGCAACTTGTGTGAGAGTACTGCCCCAATACCATATGGAGAAGCATCACAAGCCAACCGAATAGGCAGTGTCGGGTTGAAGTGAGCCAACACTTCCTCTGAGGTGATCAATTCTTTGCTTTTGCGAAATGCCTTCTTACAGTTTTCGCTCCATTCCCATGGTACCCCCTTCTGTAAAAGAGCATTCAGCGGGTGCAGTACCATGGATAGATTCGGTAGAAACTTATGGTAATAGTTAATCAATCCCAGAAACGACCTCAACTGAGAGACATTATCCGGAGCGGGAGCCTTTACAACTGCCTCTATCTTGTCAGGAGACTTATGAAGCCCCTCCCGGTCAATGACATGACCACAGTACGAGATCCGCTTCTGAAAGAACTCACATTTCTGCCGATTAACTCTAAGTCCATACTCTTTCAGTCTGTTGAGCACCAGTTCCAAGTTTGCGAGGTGTTCTTCATCAACTGTAATCAGAATATCGTCCAGGTAACATTGTGTGCCTGGAATTCCCTGTAATACCTGCTCCATGGCCCTCTGCCAAATTGCCGGAGCCGATGCCACTCCAAAAACCAGCCTATTATACCGGTACAAACCTCTATGCGTGTTGATCGTGAGGTACTGGCGTGACTCTTCTTCAACCTCCATCTGCAAGTACGCCTGCGCCAGGTCTATCTTGGTGAAGTGTTTCCCGCCAGACAACGAAGCAAAAATATCCTCAATCCGCAGAAGCGGATACTGCACCGTGTGAAGCACCGGATTAACGGTGATCTTGAAATCTCCACAGATGCGAACCTTCCCTGGTTCTCCTGGGTTGTTGCTCGAAGGACGTTTCATAATGGGAACAATGGGCGTAGCCCACTCACTCCAATCTACCTTAGACAGTACACCTGAACGTTCTAGCGCTTCCAGTTCCGCTTCTACAGTAGGTCATATTGCATAGGGTACCGGTCTGGCTTTGAAAAATTTTGGTTGTGCATGTTCATCAATCTTGATGTTTGCCGTAATTCCTTTCAGTGTTCCCAGTCCTTGCTGGAACACCTCTTTAGCATCATCCAATATTTTGGACAATCGTTTAGGTTTGACATCTGTTTCCCCGGAATCTACCGTTAGTGCTTTTAAGGAGTGCCAGTCCATATTCATTTTCCTAATCCACTCCCGTCCCAGTAGTGGTGGACCTCCTTCAGGTAGCACATATAAGTCCATTACTTGGCTTTCTTCACCCTTGTGGACCACATTTACCTCTATCTTTCCGATGGGGTACACTCTTTGCCCCGTGTATGTTTTCAATATAATCTCCGTATCCCGTAGGGGAATATGTTGGAATAACCTTTTGTAATCTTTCTTATTCATGACCATCAATGCCGATCCAGTGTCCAATTCCATCTTTACTTGGACTCCTGCTATCTGAAGAGTGACCCAAATTGTCTGGAGATCTGCATCCTTACCAACGTTGTGTACTCTTAAGCTACCCAGTTCATTACTGCTAGCGTCTGAATCTGACTTCTGTTCGTTCGAACTGGTCTTTGTCACCTTGTGCACCTTTATGTATTTTCCTTGCGGTGACTTTTTGTTGCTGGTCTTCTTTCCTGACCGGCATACTTTAGCTATGTGGCCAAGCCTGCCACACGTTCTGCATTCTTGGTTTTTAAACCAACACTGGTTCTGATCGTGTGTTGTCTTTCCACAACGATAACATTTTACAGTACTCAAACCCAATTTATTTGTACTGAGTTCCGGTGACCGTAGCTGCATTACTGCCATGCCTCTCGCTGCGGCTTCATGTGCTGCTGCCATAGTGACTGCTTTCTCAAGCGTCAGCTCATTCTCCTTGAGCAGTCGCTTTTGTGTATCTTCTTTTAATGATCCACACACAAATTTATCCCTTAGCACTTCTGTCAGTCCCGTTCCAAACTGACAGTACCTTGCCAGCTTACGCAATTCCATTAAATATTCAACATTGCTTTCATCCTTCAGCTGCCTTCTGCTGTAAAATTTACATCATTCCGCTAGCATCAGCGGCGTGGGGTTTAGATGATTTTTCAGGACAGTAACAATCTCCTCGAACGTCTTATCCGCCGGTTCATCTGGTGATAAAAGGTGTTTCAATTGCCCGTATGTCTTTGCCCCCATTAAGTTTAATAAAGTTAGTGCTTTCTCTGCATCTGGGATTTTATTTGCTTAACAATAATTTTGTATGCGTTCTACATACATGGCCCAATCTTCGATGTTGCTGTCAAAGGTATTAATGTTCCCATGTTTAGGCATCGTTGCAATTTATTTTATCCCAAGATGGCGGCTTCCCGCTCTTGTCTTCGTCCTCCACCTACAAAATGGCGGTTTTCCCGCGCTTGGCGGTCTTCACCCACTGGCTGCAATGGCGTTTGGCATGCCACTGCTGCTCCCCTTTCCCAGCAGTTAGTAACTCCCCCGACGCTGTCTCCGCTTCACCGCGGCTCCCTCGGGCATTCGCGCTTCCCCGATGTCGCGCCTCGCAGCCCTTCTTGCAGCCCGGTTATTAGCACCGGCTGCGTTCGCCTTCACCGCAGCTCTCGCGCCTTCAGTCGCCCCAGACGCTGTGCCTTTTTGGCCCGAAAGCGGCCCGGCCCTTATCACCAGCCGCGATCGATGTCCCCGCGCTGCGCCTTTCGGCCTGAATGCGGCCCGGCCCTTATCTCCGGTCGCGATCGATCTCACCGCCCTTATTCCTCCGTCTTCCTCCCCCCCGTCTGTACAGCCAACGCGGCCGACTTTCTGCTCGCGTCGCTGACCGGCTTACCCACTACCGAGGTAGAAAGAAGATAGCTGACTGCTGCTGATGGAGGCTTCGAGTTCAGGATGTCTTCTGCACTCCGGGTTCTCGATGCCTGCCGCGCGACGTGTCTTCCAGCAGGGTGATGAGGGTGGATGCCTCTCTTCGACGCCCGTTCTGTGGACGAAGCTGCCGTGGATATAAACTGCCGCAGGGTAAGAATCGGACTCGTCGCCACTATTAAGTCTGTGTGTTCCAGTTGTATTAAGATTAATTACTGACACAGACTACAAGAATAAAGTTCAACAGGTCTTTACTAGTTGGAGGTCAGGACTATACTAAATACAATATCACTACACAGTACTTATATACCAGTGGTCACCACCGGTATTACGTATACAGCAGCCAGAGAAAGTAGTACATCTCTTAAGGTGGAACAGGCTTAAGTTCTCTTAAGGTGGAACAGGTTACATACACCACGCCTACAGTGTATATAGAACCTCCTATAATGTATATAGAACCTCCTATGTTGAAAATAGAACCTCCTACGGTGTAAATACTCAACCCATATTTTATGTCTGTTAAAATGAATGTGCAGAATGTTAATATTACTTGATGAACAACCGTATCCTGTGCATGCATGATTTCCCAAGAGCTGCTCCCTGTAAGCAGTGCTCCCTGCTGGCAGCACTGGATCATGGAATTACTCCTGCAGTGCCTGCTGAGGTGTAGCTCACCACTGCAGCCATAAGGAAGAGTATCAAATGTCATCAGAACAGGCTTCCAGAAGATAGCCCAATCTGCCAACTTGAATATTTAATCTACTACGTTAAATTACAGTTTCATTTTCATTTATAGAGGTTTATGTGTGAGTATGTATTGTTTTATGCGCATGAGTGGCTGTCTGTGATTGTGTCTTTGAGTGTAATTGCATGTATAAGTGAATGTGTGGAACTTTCAGCGGCAGCGTAAAATTTGTGGCATTGGTTCGGTCACCCATTATATACCCCTTCCAATTTCCCTTTCCATTGAAGCCAATTCAATGTCAGTGTCTATCTATCAATGAGTGTGAGGGCATATGTGACATATATGTTTATGTAAGTGTCTGTGTCAGAGAGATAGATAGAATCCATATAACTTAAATCGACAAGCTGAAAACACTTGTTAAGTATCAGTACTGAACACCTCCAATGGCCTGGTGGGTCCAAGATTTGATTCCCGGTTCGGAATTAAAAGGATAGCATTTGGGTTGTGATAGGGTAACCTGTAGGTTTGGATAACCTTTAAATGTATATTATAGTTGCATTAGAAGCTATGCTATTAAAATGTAACTGTAACTGCAAGCTATGATGGGAAGCTTGACCAAAATCAGACCAAAGCATAGTGTCAGCATTTAACAGTAGCAGTACTTGTAATAAAGTTTCTCCACGATACCTTGAATCAGGAACAATGAACAAAGATAATGGTAACTGGAGGCTGGATAAGATAAACAAAACTGCAGAAAGGCGGATGTAAGGACCTTGGGTCCGGGACAGTTGAGATAGCGGGAAGCATCTGCCAAAGCCTACGTAACCGGTAATTAACGGTTGAACAATTATCGGTAGTAGATTGATTATGTATAAATAAACTGCCACAACCATTGTAAATTTGAGAGACTTCGGTACGCTGAAGGCTCTCCCCTGTATGCTTGTAATAAAGTTTCTCTCATATCACAGTCTACCTGTAAATTCCGCGCCTCAATAATACACGGACTTCGGGAGAACAATTAAACAGGTATTTTACTGAACAGAGGGTACTCTTTTAGTTTGGAACCAAAAAAAAACCCAAATTGGGCAGTAAATGAACAAAAGTTCAACTAAAACTTAACAAATCAAATTAAAATTTGGTTTTCCGGGTTGATGATGCACGCCAGTCCCCGCGGCACCCACCGGTCGCGGAAATACTCAAGCGCACCGGCGGACACCGCGTGCTCCATCTCCAGGGCCACCCGTGCGCGAACATGGCCGCGGAAGAGAGGCAGGCAATCTGGCTGGACGACCCCCTCGACCGCCCGCTGCCTGGACCAATTGATGGCTCTCTTGGCCAGGCCCAGGAGCAGTCCCACGAGGAGGTCCTCCAACCTGCCCACTCCCCTCCGCACCGGGTGACCGTAGATCAAGAGCGTGGGACTGAAGTGCAACCAAAAATCGAGGAGCAGCCCCTTCAAGTAGTGAAAGAGGGGCTGCAACCTCTCACACTCGACAAAAACGTGAAACACGGACTCCTCCTGGCCGCAAAAAATGCAGGCGGCCTGGGAGTCCGTGAACCTACTTAAAACCATATTGCACGGGACCGCTCCGTGCAACACCCTCCAGGCCAAGTCCCCGATGGAACAAGGGAGGACTACTGCATAGAGAGCCCTCCATTGGGGACCTTCGGCTCCGCCGGTCGGCAAGACGCCACGCCAAGGCATGTCCGGACGGCAGACGAAGATGGCAAAGTGGAGAGTGTGCAGGAGCAGCCCGTACAGGAAACCCCTCTGCGCGGAGTGAAAAGGCACGGAGGGTATTTCCTCGAGACGGCTCAAGTTGTGAGGCGCCGGTTCCCGAGGGGAGTTTCGGGGCCGGGCGCCGATGAGGAATTCCGTCCGAACGGGGGTAAGCTCGGACGGGATCGCCCCACGTGCTTGAGCCGCCTCAATACACCTAGTGGAGTCGGGGCCCAGTGCCACTTTCACCGACTCGATGGCTTCTACCGCGAGCCAGACGTTAGCCCAGGACAGGCGCCGCGCCAGCTCCTCCGGTGCCATCCAGCCCGCTCCTCCGCCATCGAGCAGGTCCCCGACTCTGGTCACCTTGCCAGGCACAGCCCTGCCCTCCGCCAGCCGCCCGAACCCGCGGTCGTGGATGTTAAGTCTGTGTGTTCTAATTATTGTTAATAAGAATCACTGCACACAGACCACAAGAATAAATTCAACAGGTCTTTACTAGTCAAAGGTCAGGCTGAACTGCCCAATAAATCATTACACAGCACTTATATACCGGTGTGGTCACCACCGGTATTACAGTATACAGGAGCCAAGATAAAGTAGTGCATCTCTTAAAATAGTTCTCTTAAAGGTGGAACGGTTACATACACCACAATCCTCCCTTTTTAGCTTAACAATATATATTCCCCATTTAACATAACATAATAACATATATACACAACTTCATGTAAAAACAGTTCACAGATTCAGTCTCTGAGGAGGCCTCCTGATCCGAGACGGATAACGCCTTTCAGGGGTCTCTGGTTCTCGTTGCTCGTTGCTGGGGTGACTCATCTAGTTGATCCCCTATGGATAGGACATCATCATCAGGTATATTCACTTCTGAGGTAGATGCTTCAGGTTCACTAACTTCCTCCACGGTTGTCTCTGTCGTAACCATGGGCTCGACCCTTGTTCTCGATCCCACCAGTTGGTCAGCATGACGTCGCATTACGTTTTCACCCACATCTACCGTGTACATCAGGGGTCCTTGTCTGGCCCGAATTGTTCCAGATTGCCATTTCTCGTTTTTATAGTCCCTGGCTAACACCGGTTGTCCTATTTCAAAACTCCGAGTGAGCTTGTTATTGATATGCTGGAACTGTTTGTTTTTGACTTCCCTCCGCACATTTGGTTTTAACAAGTCTAACCTGGACCGCAACCTCCTGTTATAGAACATCATGGCAGGACTTTGGTTTGTTGTTGCATGGGTGGCGTTTCGATATGCCAGTCGGAAATTGCCCACCTTGTGTTGCAGTGGAATCTGATCTTCGCTCATGGCCTTTATTGCCTTTTTGAACGTCTGTACAAACCTCTCGGCCAGCCCGTTCGTAGCTGGATGATATGGGGCAGAGGTATAATGTTTCACCCCATTCTTCTTCAGGAATTTCTGGAATTCCTCTGACACGAACTGTGGTCCGTTGTCTGAACATATTTGCTCTGGCAATCCATTTCTTGCAAATATCGTTCTTAGCACCGCGATCATCTTCTCCGAGGTAGTGGTAGTCATTTTAATCACTTCTGGCCATTTAGAATGTGCGTCCACCGCAATTAAAAACATGCAGTCCATGAATGGACCAGCAAAGTCAATATGTACACGTTGCCATGGGGTTGAAGGCCAATCCCATGGATGCAGCGGTGCAATTGGAGGTGCATTTTGGACTTTTTGGCACCCTGAGCAGCTTTTCGTCAGATCCTCTATCTGTTGGTCGATACCCGGCCACCACACATAAGCCCTAGCAAGGCTTTTCATCTTGACTCCCCCCAGATGTCCTTCATGTAGTTCTTTTAGAACTCTCTCTCTTAACTTAGGAGGGATAATTACCCTTGTTCCATACATCAATGTTCCCTGACAGATGGACAGCTGTTCTCGTCTTGCTGAGAATGCCGGTAACAGTGGATCACCATGGGCTGGCCATCCCTTTACTGTCAATTCGTAGACCCGGGACAGTGTCGGGTCATTCCTAGTCTCCCTTTCAATATTTGCATTGGTGACAGGTAAACATTCGATGATGGTCGAGTGAAATAACTCCACCGGGTCAACCGTCGGTGCCTCCTCCTCAGTAGGTAGTGGCAGGCGCGACAGCCCATCAGCATTACCATGCTGCTTTGTACCTTTGAATTCTATCTGATATTGATGTGCCCCCAGGAAAAGGGACCATCTCTGGAGCCTCTGTGCTGTCATCACCGAAACACCCTTCTTAGGGTTAAAAATGGATACCAACGGCTGGTGGTCTGTCAGCAGTGTAAACTTCTGGCCCTGCAGGTAATGATTAAACTTCTTTACTCCCCACACAAGGCTGAGAGCCTCCCTATCTATCTGAGCATAGTTGCGCTCAGCGGAGGTCAATGATCTGGATGCAAATGCGACTGGCCTTTCCAAGCCATTTGGCAACTTGTGTGAGAGTACTGCTCCAATACCATAAGGAGAAGCATCACAAGCTAAACGAACAGGTAGCGTTGGGTTGAAGTGAGCCAACACTTCCACTGAGGTGATCAATGCCTTGCTTTTGCGAAAGGCCTTCTTACAGTCCTCACTCCACTTCCATGGTACTCCTTTCTGCAAAAGAGCGTTCAGCGGGTGCAGCACCGTGGATAGATTTGGCAGAAACATATGGTAATAGTTAATCAACCCTAGGAACGACCTCAACTGGGATACATTTTCCGGAGCGGGAGCCTTCACAACAGCTTCGATCTTGTCAGGTGACTTGTGCAGCCCCTCCTGGTCAATGACATGACCACAGTACGAGATCCGTTTCTGAAAGAACTCACATTTCTGGCGATTAACTCGAAGTCCATGTTCCTTCAATCTGGTGAGCACCAGTTTCAAATTTGCAAGGTGTTCCTCATTGTCATCTCCTGTAATCAGGATATCATCCAAGTAACATTGAGTGCTTGGAATTCCCTGTAATACCTATTCCATGGCCCTCTGCCAAATTGCTGGAGCCGAAGCCACTCCAAAAACCAGTCTATTATATCGATACAAGCCTCTGTGCGTGTTGATTGTGAGATACTGGCGCGACTCTTCCTCAACTTCCACCTGTAAGTACGCTTGCGCCAGGTCTATCTTGGTGAAGTGTTTCCCACCAGACAATGAAGCAAAGATATCCTCAATCCGCGGAAGCGGATATTGCACCGTGTGAAGCACCGGATTAACCGTGATCTTGAAGTCTCCACAGATGCGGACCTTCCCCGGTTCCCCTGGCTTGTTACTCAATAAACGCTTCATGACGGGAACAATGGGCGTGGCCCACTCACTCCAGTCCACCTTAGACAGTACTCCTGAACGTTCTAGCCCTTCCAGCTCAGCTTCCACAGCAGGTCGTATGGCTTTGAAAAATTTTGGGTTTGCATGTTCTGCAATCTTGATTTTTGCCGTAATTCCTCTCAGTGTTCCCAGTCCCTGTTGGAACACCTCTTTAGCCTCATCCAATATTCTGGACAATCGTTCAGGTTTGACATCTTTTTTTCCGGAATCTACCGTTATTGCTTTTAGGGAGTGCCAGTCCATATTTATTTTCCTGATCCACTCCCGTCCCAGAAGTGGTGGACCTCCCTCAGGTAGTACATATAAGTCCATTCCTTGGTGTTCTTTGCCCTTGTGTACCACCTTGACTTTTATCTTTCCGATGGGGTATACTCGTTGCCCCGTGTATGTCTGCAATACTATCTCCGTATCCCGTAGGGGAATATGTGTGAATAACCTTTTGTAATCTTGCTTATTCATGACCGTCAATGCCGATCCGGTGTCCAATTCCATCTTCACTTGGACTCCTGCTATCTGAAGTGTGACCCAGATAGTTTGTAGGTCAGCTTCCTTACTCACATTGTGAATTCTCAGACTACCCAGTTCCTTGCTGTTGGAGTCTGAATCCGAATTCTGTTCATCCGAACTCTTCTCGGCCACCTTATGCACCTTTCTGCACTTTTCCTGCGGTGACTTTTTGTTGCTGGTCTTCTTTCCTGACCGGCATACTTTAGCTATGTGACCAAGCTTGCCACATTTTCTACATTCCTGATTTTTAAACCAGCATTGGTTCTGATCGTGTGTTGTCTTTCCACAACGATAACATTTCGCTGTACCCAAAGCCATTTGATCTACGCTGAGTACCGCTGCCTTCAGCTGCATTTCCACAGTGCCTCTCGCTGCGGCTTCGTGCGATGCTGCAATAGTGACAGCCTTATCAAGTGTAAGATCATTCTCTTCAAGCAGCCGCTTTTGTGTTCCTTCTTTCGACAATCCACACACGAATTTGTCTCTCAGTGCCTCTGTCAGTCTTTCCCCAAACTGACAGTATTTCGCTAGCTTACGCAGTTCAATTAAATACTCCGCGTTGCTTTCCTCTTTCAGTTCCGTTCTCGCATAAAATTTAAATCATTCCGCTAACATCAGCGGTGTGGGGTTCAAATGATTTCTCAGGACAGCAACGATATTAGCGAAAGCCTGATCCGTTGGTTTAGCTGGTGATAGAAGATGCTTCAATAGCCCGTATGTCTTCGCACCCATTGAGTTTAGTAAGGTTAGTGCTTTATCTTCATCTGATATTTTATTTGCCTTACAATAAATCTCTATGCGTTCTACATACATGGCCCAATCTTCAACATCGGCATCGAAATCGTTGATGTTACCACGCTTAGGCATCCTCGCAATCTTCTTGAGAAACAAAAAGAAATTTTTCTTTTATTTTTTTTTCAAAATGGCGGTTTCCCGCGCTTGTCTCCTTCCCCCGCCTACGAAAATGGCGGCTTCCCGCGTTTGCCTTTCTCCCCCGCTGGCTGTAATGGCGATTGCCGTATTGCTGCGTTCGCCCTCCCCAGCGGTTCTCAAATCGTGCCTCCCAGCCCCTCTTGCAGTCCGGTCCATTCCCCCGGCTGCGGCTGAGTTCTCCGCGTTTTTTTTAATTATTTTTATTTTCTCCCGCGCCTCGCCGCCTCGGTAGCTGCCCGGCCTTTTTCCCTGGTCGCGGTCGAGCTCTCTCTCGACGCTGTTGCATCTCCCAGCCTGCTTGCAGCCCGGTCTTTTACACCGGCTGCATTTGCATTCACCGCGGCTCCCGTGCCTTACGCTGCCCCAGTCTCAGCACCTCTGGCCCCGACTTCTGTCCGGCTCTTTTCCCCAGCCGTGGTCGAGTTCTCCACCCTTATATCCTCCATTTTTCCCTCCCCTACTTCACAGCCAATGTGGCCGACTTGCTGCTCGTCGCTGATCAGCTTACCCACCACTGTGGTAGAAGGGATGATCACTGCCTGTTGCTGATAGAAGGCTTCGTGTCAGGATTCTTCCTTGCTCTTCAGACCCGAGTCTTTTCTCAGCAGGATGATGAGGGCGGATGCCTCTTCTCGACGCCCGTTAAACTGCCTTGGATATATCTCTGCCGCAGGGTAAGATCGTCATCGTCGCCACTGTTAAGTCTGTGTGTTCTAATTATTGTTAATAAGAATCACTGCACACAGACCACAAGAATAAATTCAACAGGTCTTTACTAGTCGAAGGTCAGGCTGAACTGCCCAATAAATCATTACACAGCACTTATATACCGGTGTGGTCACCACCGGTATTACAGTATACAGGAGCCAAGATAAAGTAGTGCATCTCTTAAAATAGTTCTCTTAAAGGTGGAACGGTTACATACACCACAGTGGAGGTGCGGATTCCTGAGCAGCGGCTCCCGAAGGAGAGCCGCCGCTCCTGATGGGGGAGAGCTCCGCCTGGAAGCGACATAGTTCCAAACCCATAGCAGTTCCTGGTAGAAGACAGGCAGCTCCCGCAGGCCGGCACACCTGCGGCCCACTTTCACAAACAGGAGCTGCGTGTCGTAATTGAGGCCGTGCAGCTGGCGGAAGAAATACGTCGCCAGCGCACACCATCTCGGAGGATTCTCGACGTACAGGTATCTCTGCAGCGTCTGAAGACAGAAAGTCGCAGCCTGGGAAGGCACACCAGCGCCTGACCGCCCTCCCTAAGCGGGAGACTCAGAACCGCGGCAGAGACCCAGTGCTTCCTTTTGTCCGAGAAGAAGTCGATTAGCTTCTTCTGCATCTTGGCGACAAACGCAGGGGGAGGGATCAAAGTGACCAACTGATACCACAACATGGCGGCCACCAGCTGGTTTATGACCAGCGCTCGACCCCTGTAGGACAACACTCGGAGCAGTCCTGCCCAGCGTCCTAGGCAAGCGCTGACTTTGGCCCCCAGCTCTTGCCAGTTCACCAGCCAGGCGTTCTCGGCAGAGCTAAGGTAGACTCCCAAATAGAGGAGATGCGTGGTACTCCAGGCAAAAGGCCTGAACTCCTCCGGCAGGGAGTCCACCCGCCACTGACCCACCAGGAGTCCGGAACATTTATCCCAGTTGATCTTGGCGGAGGATGCGTCCGAGTAAATCTGCTGGCATTCCCGCATCCTCTGCAAGTCAGCGGGATCCGTGACCATGAGAGCACATCATCGGCGTAAGCCGAGAGGACCACCTCCACGCCCGGCCCTTGCAGAGCCAGTCCCGTCAACCTCTTCCGCAAGAGGCGCAGGAAAGGCTCCACGCAAACGGCGTATAACTGACCGGACATGGGGCATCCCTGACGCACCCCGCTCCCGAAGCGAAGGGGCGCCGTCAAGGACCCGTTAACTTTAATCAGACACTCGGCGGCGGCGTACAGAAGTCGGATCCGGGCGACCAAAAGCGTCCCGAACCCGAATGCGCGCAGAGTCCCGAAGAGATACTCGTGATCCACCCTGTCGAACGCCTTCTCCTGATCCAGGGAAAGGAAGGCGACTGACAGACCAGCCCTCTGGGAGTGGTGGACCAGGTCCCGGACCAGATGGATGTTATCGTGGATGGTCCAGCCCGGGAACATGTAGGACTGGTCGGGGTGGATCATGTGGGCCAGCATGGTGCCAAGGCGAGCAGACATGGCCCTGGCAAAGATTTCATAGTCCGTGCTGAGGAGGGAGACCGGGCGCCAGTTCTTAAGGAGGCAGAGATCGCCCTTCTTAGGCAGCAGGACAATGACCGCCCTGCACCAAGAGAGGGGCATCTCCCCGGTCGCCAAACTTTCCCCCAGGACCCGCGCGTAGTCGCCCCCCAAGACATCCCAGAATGCCCTGTGGAACTCCACGGTCAGCCCGTCCAGCCCCGGGGACTTTCCCCTGGAGAGCTGGCGGAGGGCGCCGGTCAGCTCCGCCAGGCTTAGCGGAGTGTCCAATTTTTCGGCGCCCTCCGGGCTGACCTTCGACAGGTCCTCCCACAAAACTCTGCGCGCATCCTCGCTGGACGGATCCGGAGAGAACAGAGCCCCATAAGAGGCGCGGGTCTCCACGCTAATTCCCTCCGGATCCGAGACCAGAGATCCGTCGTCGGCCAGCAGCCCCATGAGCTGCTTACGGACCACCTGTCTTTTTTCCAGCGAGTAGAAAAAGGGGGAGCCGCGGTCCAGGTCCTGCGGGACCCGACAAGCTGCAGGTCCTTCAGCGTGCCCTTCTTCTCTTCGTACACCTTCTGCAGGGCCGGGTCCTCGACGACCTGACCGAGACGGGACTCCAGGTCGAGCACCTCCTTCTCCAACCACCCGACACGGGCTTCCCGCCTCTTGGTCGACCCCTTCGCGTACTCCTGACAGAAGAGACGGACGTGAGCCTTGCCGACGTCCCACCATAGCCTCAAGGAGGGGAAGCCCCCCAGCTTCCTTCTCCAGTCAGCCCAGAACCGACGAAACAAATCCCGGAACCGCGCGTCCTCCAGCAACAGGCTGTTAAAATGCCAGTACGCGGACCCCCCCCCGCGCACGCAGCGGAGCAAGCTCCGCCCACACCAGGTGGTGGTCCGTGCACGGCACCGGCCGCATGGAAGCCGCCAGAACGCAGGAGACGTACGCCCGGGAAATGTAGAGGCGATCGATTCTGGACCTTCCTCCCCCAGACCTCACGCGAGTGAAGGCGCTGGAGTCGGGGTGGAGATTTCGCCAGACGTCCACCAAGTTGAAGGACCCGACCAGGTCCCTCAACTTCTCCATCGCCGCCGGGCTTCGCGGGGGACCCGAACGGTCCCTCGCCTCGAGGGTGCAGTTAAAATCCCCCCCGAGGATGACGCACTCGCCCACGTCGACGGAGCCCAAAAGAGCGGACAATTCTTCAAAGAAGCGCACTTGCTGCGCACCGGTCTGAGGGGCGTACACGTTCACTAGATGGAGCGGCACGCCCCCCAGGCGAACAGTGACCTGGAGCAAGCGGCCCGGTACGTGCTCCTTGACCCCCAAGATCTCCGGCTGAAAATGCGGAGCCAGCAAGATAGCCACCCCGCTGGAATTGTTGGAGAGGTGACTCATGCTGACCCCTCCTTGCCACTCCAGGAGCCACGTGGCTTCGTCTCCTGGAACGGTGTGGGTTTCTTGCAGGAAGCACACCGCATACTTCCCGTCCCGAAGGACCAAGAAATTATTGCATCTGTGGCGCGCCTCCCTGCTGCCGTTGATGTTGAGGCTGGCTATGGTTATCTTCATGTCAGAAGCATAGTGCAACCTCTACCTACACCTAACGGGGGGAGGGAGCACAGCCGCTGGTCAGCCACCACCTCCTCAGCAGCCCAGTGAGGAACGTTCTGAGCCGACACAGCTCGAGCGGTTTCACGCCCTCGTCCGCGCCCATGATTTTAACGGCGGCGCGGACGGACACGATGAGCAGCGCCAGCTCCGACCACCTGTCGAGGGCCAGCCGGATCTTATTGTGCCGACCCAGGCACGTGGCCATAAAGTCCCGGAGTTCCCTTACGGGAATGAGGGGAGACTCGGAGAGGGGCACGAGGTCATCCAGCGCCTCGTCGGCACTGGAGTCCAAATCTTCCTCCGTGCCCATCACCAAGTCCCCATCCTCCTCCAGGGGGTCATCACCAGCGGCCGACCCGTCCATCGCGCAGTGCGCAGCGAACGGCCCGGCCGCACCAGCCGGCCCCGCCTCCACACAGATCCCACCCCCAGGATCGGCGGCAGAGGATTCCTCCCTGGACTCCTCTAGGGGCGCCGGGCCAGAAGTCGGTGGCGGTTCGGAGTCCCCCTCTGCCTCAGACACCAGAACAACCGGAGAAACCGGGGAGAGAACAATTCCCAGCTCCTCCAGAACGTCCGGCACCAGAGACGCAGCCAGAGGTCCAGCCTCTTCCCCGCCACCAACCTCTGACCCAGCGGATGGGGTGTTTTGAATTAAAACCTCTACCAGGATGAGCAGCCCTTGGGAGATGTTCGGGTCGCATTGGGCCAGCTCATTTTCCTCGAGCTCGCCCGACCCAGACCCCAGGCCACCCGACCCGGCGAGGAGTAACGGCACCGATAAAATGTCAATCTCCGCCGCGGGTTGTCCCGCGCCCACCCCCACGGGCAGGGTCTCGTCCCCATCCCCGGGAGGCACGTGCCGGACAGACACATCTGCCTCAGCCTCCCAAGGGACAGGCGACCCCTGCCGATCGCCGGTGGTGATGACAGCGGGGGGGGGAGCGCAGTACCCGTGGCGGGCGACGACTCCCCCTGCTCGGAGGGACCTTCCTCCTCTCGGTCCTCCTCCTCTTCCAGGAGGTCGCACCATCTTTTTACCATGGAGGGAGCGAGGGAGACCTCCATGTCTGCAGAGGCCTCCTCCTCTGCTCCGTCCGGCGGAGCAGGTTTGTCGCGTTCCTCGGGCCCGAGCCCGGCCGCAGGTATTGGCGTTTCCGCTACGGCGGTTGCAGCCACAGGCTCAGGCACGAGGCCCCTCCCACTCACGTCTGCCCCGATTAACTCCGCAAGGAGCGCGGGTGTAAGGGGCTTAAGGGGCAAGGGCAGGCCCTCCACGGGGGGACTCGCCCTAAGGTGTTTTGATTTTTGCCGCGCCTTCCTTCCGGCCGGACGCTCTCCCTCCCCCCTGCCGGAGGCCTTGGTGGCATCGGCCTCCGACGTCGACCGTGCATCAGCGGTTCCCGCCTCGGCCACACTAGATGATCTGGCGGCCTTGGAGGCAGGGCAGTTTTTCTGAATGTGCACCACCTCCTTGCAGGCGTGGCACCGCACACCGTCCGATGTCCAGAAGACGCGATAGGCGGTCCCCTCGTGGTGGATGACGAATGCCCCTTCGGTGTCCTCCTCCCGCGCCAGCTGGATAAACAGCTGGCGCCGGAAGGAGAAGACATGGCGAAGGCTGGCTTCCCGGAAGCCGAGCGGGATGGGCGTGATCCCCGACCTCACCTCCCCAAGTTGGCATAAATGGGGGAGGAGGAGCTCACCAGGAACATAGGACGGGACGTTCGAGATGACGATTCTCTGCGCGGTGGCCTCGAGAGGATCCACCGGCAGGAAGGTCCCGCCCATGGTGAGCCCCTTGGCGATGGCCAGGGACACTGCCCGCTCCGACCCCAGGAAGAACACAGCCTTCCCGTACATTTTTGAGGCCGGGATGATGGCTGAGGGACCAACAACCCCAGCCATGGCTTTAATGCAGGCCTCAATGGTCATAGTGGGGTGAGTGTAGCTCTTCACCCCAAGCTTTTTTGTCATGAGTTTAAAAAGTGACGGGGCAGCAGAAGCAGCGGGAGCAGCTGTGGCTGTGGCTGCCACTCCCGCATAAGTCCCGGCTGGCCCCGCCACCGGCGAAGATGCAGTCGCCATTATGGGGTGTTTTTATAAGGGCTACACTCATCCCAAGTCACAGGCCTGAAGGTGTTAATGGCCTCAGGTATTTTTTGGTCCTCTATTGTGCAGAGGGAGCTGTTTAAAATTAAGGCACACCTCTCCCCTTATTGATTGAAATTGGGAGAGGGGCCTTCTCCCCTCTGCTCAATAGGCAATTAATAAATAGAGATGAAATTGAGGTGCCTCAGAGAAAGAGGCAGAGAGAGACAAAGAGAGAGAGAGAGGGGGGGTGGGAAGGAGGGAGGCCGCAAGGGCAGGGTTGCCACTCAGGATGGTGGGTGGGTGTTGGCAGGGGTGCACTCTCCGATGGAAATTTAAAGTCTTTGATGGTGGTGGTCTTCTGGCAGGGGGAGAAGATGTCTTCACCTGGGAAAGCTGGAGATGCCCCAGGCTCAGTCCCACACCAGGTCTTAACGATGTAATAAATGAAATTGGACTTCAGCTAGGCAGCTCCAGCTGTCCCAGGTCAGGCAATAGAAGGGGTGCTTATTAGTGGTGTGTTTGGCCTAGTTTTTAACAAGAGCCACACACACACACACACACCCCTTGATGATCCGGCCTTGTTTCTTCTTTTCTCCCCCCACCTAAAATACAAAGTCTTTGGGAGAGTGCCCCAAATAACACCCACCTGTAGACGTTCTGAAAGATGATATTCCTCCCTCCTTCCGAACAGTTGGTGTTGGTTGATGGTGGTTTCTCTCCCCTCTCTCCCTCTCCTGAAGTGGAGGCCAATTTGGGGAGGCAGTAATGGGAAAGGCCTCTCCTCTGGTTGGTGTTGTTGCTGGCCTCCTTTCTCCTTCTCCTCCTCTGTCCTCTCTCTCCAGGCACCTCTGTTGTTGTGATGATGATGGTGGAGGTTGTGGTGGTGACCTATCGTTGTCCTCCTCTTCCTGGTCAGGAGACCACCACTTTCCACTCTCCACTCTCCTGGTTTGGCTGCTCCTTCTCCTCCTGCTGACTGAGGCAGCTGCACAGCCAGCAATGCTGAGAATGAGGTCTGAACCGGAGGGCACTCTTTTTGTTTGAACCAAAAAAAAAACAAATTGGACTGTAAATGAACAAAAGTTCAACTAAAACTTAACAAATTAAATTAAAATTTGGTTTTCCGGGTTGATGATGCACTCCAGTCCTCGCAGCGCCCACCGGTCGCTGAAATACTCAAGCGCACCAGCGGACACCGCGTGCTCCATCTCCAGGGCCACCCGGGCGCGAACATGGCCGCGGAAGAGAGGCAGGCAATCTGGCTGGACGACCCCCTCGACCGCCCGCTGCCTGGACCAATTGATGGCTCTCTTGGCCAGGCCCAGGAGCAGTCCCACGAGGAGGTCGTCCAACCTGCCCGCTCCCCTCCGCACCGGGTGACCGTAGATCAAGAGCGTGGGACTGAAGTGCAACCAAAAATCGAGGAGCAGCCCCTTCAAGTAGTGAAAGAGGGGCTGCAACCTCTCACACTCGACATAAACGTGAAACACGGACTCCTCCAGGCTGCAAAAATTGCAGGCGGCCTGGGAGTCCGTGAACCTATTTAAAACCTTATTGCACAGGACCGCTCCATGCAACACCCTCCAGGCCAAGTCCCCGATGGAACAAGGGAGGACTCCCGTGTAGAGAGCCCTCCATTGGGGACCTCCGCCTCCGCCTGTCGGCAAGACGCCACGCCAAGGCGTGTCCGGACGGCAGACGAAGATGGCAAAGTGGAGAGTGTGCAGGAGCAGCCCGTAAAGGAAACCCCACTGCGCGGAATGAATAGGCATGGAGGGTATTTCCTCAAGACGGCTCAAGTTGAGAGGCGCCGGTCCCCGAGGGGAGTTTCGGGGCCGGGCGCCGATGAGGAATTCCGTCCGAACGGGGGTAAGCTCAGACGGGATCACCCCACGTGCTTGAGCCACCTCGATACACCTAGTGGAGCCGGGGCCCAGTGCAACTTTCACCGACTCGA
Source organism: Somniosus microcephalus (assembly GCF_052327205.1). Lineage (NCBI taxonomy): Eukaryota > Metazoa > Chordata > Chondrichthyes > Squaliformes > Somniosidae > Somniosus > Somniosus microcephalus. The sequence continues at coordinate 212,885,396 of NC_140991.1, read as the reverse complement.
TGGCTTCGACCGTGAGCCGGACGTTGGCCCAGGACAGGTGCCGCGCCAGCTCCTCCGGCGCCATCCAGCCCGCTCCTCCGCCATCGAGCAGGTCCTCGACTCTGGTCACCTTGCCAGGCACAGCCCTGCCCTCCGCCAGCCGCCCGAACCCGCAGTCGTGGAGGTGCGGATTCCTGAGCAGCGGCTCCCAAAGGAGTTCCGCCGCTCCTGACGGGGAAGAGCTCCGCCTGGAAGTGACGTAGTTCCAAACCCATAGCAGTTCCTGGTAGAAGACAGGCAGCTCCCGCAGGCCGGCACAGCTGCCACCCACCTTCACAAACAAGAGCTGCGTGTCGTAATTGAGGCCGTGCAGCTGGCGGAAGAAATACGTCGCCAGCGCACACCATCTCGGAGGATTCTCGACGTACAGGTATCTCTGCAGCGTCTGAAGACGGAAAGTCGCAGCCTGGGTGCGAAGGCACACCAGCGCCTGACCGCCCTCCCTAAGCGGGAGACTCAGAACCGCGGCAGAGACCCAGTGCTTCCTTTTGTCCCAGAAGATGTCGATGAGCTTCTTCTGCATCTTGGCGACAAACGCAGGGGCAGGGATCAAAGTGACCAACCGGTACCACAACATGGCGGCCACCAGCTGGTTTATGACCACTGCTCGACCCCTGTAGGACAACACTCGGAGCAGTCCTGTCCAGCGTCCTAGGCGAGTGGTGACTTTGGCCTCCAGCTCTTGCCAGTTCGCCGGCTAGGCGTCCTCGGCAGGGCTAAGGTAGACTCCCAAATAGAGGAGGGGCGTGGTGCTCCAGGCGAAAGGCCTGAACGCCTCCGGCAGGGAGTCCATCCGCTACTGACCCACCAGGAGTCCGGAACATTTCTCCCAGTTGATCTTGGCGGAGGATGCGCCCGAGTAAATCTGCTGGCATTCCCGCATCCTCCGCAAGTCAGCGGGATCCGTGACCGTGAGGAGCACGTCATCGGCATAAGCCGAGAGGACCACCTCCATGCCCGGCCCTTGCAGAGCCAATCCCGTCAACCTCTTCCGCAAGAGGCGCAGGAAAGGCTCCACGCAAACGACGTATAACTGACCGGACATGGGGCATCCCTGACGCACCCCGCTCCCGAAGCGAAGGGGCGCCGTCAAGGACCCATTAACTTTAATCAGACACTCCGCGGCGGCGTACAGAAGTCGGATCCGGGCGACGAAATGCGTCCCGAACCCAAATGCACGCAGAGTCCCGAAGAGATACTCGTGATCCACCCTGTCGAACGCCTTCTCCTGATCCAGGGAAAGGAAGGCGACCGACAGACCAGCCCTCTGGGAGTGGTGGACCAGGTCCTGGACCAGATGGATGTTATCATGGATGGTCCAGCCCGGGACCGTGTAGGACTGGTCGGGGTGGATCATGTGGGCCAGCACGGTGCCAAGACGAGCAGACATGGCCCTGGCAAAGATTTTCTAGTACATGCTGAGGAGGGAGACCGGGCGCCAGTTCTTAAGGAGGCGGAGATCGCCCTTCTTAGGCAGCAGGACAATGACCGCCCTACGCCAAGAGAGGGGCATCTCCCCGGTCGCCAAGCTTTCCCCCAGGACCCGCGCGTAGTCGCCCCCCAAGACGTCCCAGAATGCCCTGTGGAACTCCACGGTCAGCCCGTCCAGCCCCGGGGACTTTCCCCTGGAGAGCTGGCGGAGGGCGCCGGTCAGCTCCGCCAGGCTTAGCAGAGTGTCCAATTTTTCGGCGCCCTCCGGGCTGACCTTCGGCAGGTCCTCCCACAAAACTCTGCGCGCATCCTCGCTGGACGGATCCGGAGAGAACAGAGCCCCGTAATAGGCACGGGTCTCCACGCTGATTCCCTCCGGATCGGAGACCAGAGATCCGTCGTCGGCCAGCAGCCCCACGAGCTCCTTACGGACCCCCCGTCTTTTTTCCAGCGAGTAGAAGAAGGGGGAGCCGTGGTCCAGGTCCCGCAGGAGCTGGACCCGCGACCTCACGTACGCGCCTCGGGACCCGACAAGCTGCAGGTCCTTCAGCGCGCCCTTCTTCTCTTCGTACACCTTCTGCAGGGCCGGGTCCTCGATGACCTGACCGAGATGGGACTCCAGGTCGAGCACCTCCTTCTCCAACCGCCCGACCCAGGCCTCCCGCCTCTTGGTCGACCCCTTCGCGTACTCCTGACAGAAGAGATGGACGTGAGCCTTGCCCACGTCCCACCATAGCCTCAAGGAGGGGAAGCCCCCCTGCTTCCTTCTCCAGTCGGCCCAGAACTGACGAAACGAATCCCGGAAACGCGCGTCCTCCAGCAGCAGGTTGTTAAAATGCCAGTACGCGGACCCCCCCAGTGCGCGCAGCGGAGCGAGCTCCGCCCACACCAGGTGGTGGTCCGTGCACGGCACGGGCCGCAAGGAAGCTGCCGGAACGCAGAAGACGTACGCCCGGGAAATGTAGAGGTGGTCGATTCTGGACACTCCTCCTCCAGGCCTCACGCTAGTGAAGGCGCTGGAGTCGGGATGAAGATTTCGCCAGACGTCCACCAAGTCGAAGGACCCGACCAGGTCCCTCAACTTCTCCATCGCCGCCAGGCATCGCGGGGGACTCGGGAGGACGGTCCCTCGCCTCGAGGGTGCAGTTAAAATCCCCCCCGAGGATGACGCACTCGCCCACGTCGATGCGCACTTGCTGCGCACCGGCCTGAGGGGCGTACACATTCACTAGATGGAGCGGCACATCCCCCAGGCGAACAGTGACCTGGAGCAAGCGGCCCGGCACGTGCTCCTTGACACCCAAGATCTCCGGCTGAAAATGCGGGGGCAGCAAGATAGCCACCCCGCTGGAAACATTGGAGAGGTGACTCAAGCTGACCCCTCCTTGCCACTCCAGGGGTCACGTGGCCTCATCTCCCGGAACGGTGTGGGTTTCTTGCAGGAAGCATACCGCATACTTCCCGTCCCGAAGGACCGAAAGGTTATTAAATCTGCGGCGAGCCTCCCTGCTGCCGTTGATGTTGAGGCTGGCTATGGTTATCTTCATATCAGAAGCATAGTGCAACCTCTACCTACACCTAGCAGGAGGAGGGAGCACAGCCGCTAGTCAACCGCCACTCCCTCAGCAGCACAGTGAGGAAGGACCTGAGCCGACGCAGCTCGAGCAGGCTCACGTCAGCGTCTGCGCCCATGATCTTGACGGCAGCGCGGACCAACCTGATGAGCAGCGCCAGCTCGGACCACCTGGCGAGGGCCAGCCGGGTCTTGTTTTGACGACCCTGGCACACGGCGACAAAATCCCGGAGTTCCCTGACGGGAATGAGGGGAGACTTGGAGAGGGGCACGAGGTCATCCATCGCCTCGTCGGCGATGGAATCCAACTCGTCCTCCTCCGGGGGGTCGCCACCAGCGGCCGACCCGTCTGTCACGCAGTGCGCAGCGAACGGCTCGGCCGCATCGGCCGGCCCCGCCTCTGCCCCCAGGATCGGTGGCAGAGGATTCCTCACTGGGCTCCTCCGGGGGCGCCGGGCCAGAAGACGGCGGCGGTTCGGAGTCCCCCTCCGCCCCAGACGCCAGAACGTCCGGAGAAATCGGGGAGAAAACAAATTGAAATTCCCCCGGGACATCCGGCGCCGGAGACACAGTCAGGGGGCCTTCCTCCTCCCCGCCACCAGCCTCCGACCCAGCAGATGGGGTGCCTTCAACTAAACCCTCGACCAGGTCGAGCAGCCCCTGGGGAATGTCTGGGTTGCATTGGGCGAGCTCATTTTCCTCGAGCTCGCCCGACCCAGACCCCAGGCCGCCCGACCCGGCGAGGGGTAATGGCACCGAGAGTATATCAATTTCAGTTTCAATTTCTGCCGCGAGTTGTTCCGCGACCCCCCCCACAGGCAGGGTCTCATCCCCATCCCCGGGAGGCAAGTGCCGGACAGACTCATCTGCCTCAGCCTCCCGAGGGACAGGCGACCCCTGCCGATCGCTGGTGATGATGACAGCGGGGGTGGGGGGCGCAGTACCCGTGGCGGGCGACGACTCCCCCAGGTCAGAGGGACCTTCCTCCTCCCGGTCCTCCTCCTCCTCTAGGGGGTCGCGCTTTCTTTTCAGCACGGAGGGAGCGAGGGAGACCTCCATGTCTGCAGAGGCCTCCTCCTCTGCTCCCTCCAGCAGAGCAGGTTTGTCGGGTTCCTCGGGCCCGAGCCCGGCCGCAGGTATTGACGTTTCCGCCTCGGCAGTCATGACCACAGGCTCAGGCACGAGGTCCCTCCCACCCTCATCTGCCCTGACCAACTCCGTGAGGAGCGCGGGTGTCAGGGGCTCCAGGTTCAAGGGCCGGCCCTCCACGGTGGGACCCACCCTAAGGTGTTTGGTTTTTATCCGCGCCTTTTTTCCGCCCGGACACGCTCCCTCCACCCCGCTGGAGGCCTTGATGGCATCGGCCTCCGGCATCAACCGCGCATCGGTTGTTTGGGGGGCGCGGCCAGACCCGGGGAGAGGAGCAGCAACGGCGCCAGCCTTGGCCGCACCAGACAATCCGGCGGCCTTGGAGGCGGGGTAGTTTTTCCGGATGTGCCGCACCTCCTTGCAGGCGTGGCACCGCACACCGTCCGCCGTCCAAAAGGCGTGATAGGCGGTCCCCTCGGGGAGGACGATGAATGCCCCATCGGTGTCCTCCTCCCGTGCCAGCTGAATAAAGACCTGGCGCCAGAAGGAGAAGACGTGCCGAAGGCTGGCTCCCGGCAGCCGAGCGGGATAGGCGTGATCCCCGACCTCACCTCCCCAAGTTGGCGCAAGTGGGGGAGGAGGAGCTCACCAGGAATATAGGGCGGGACATTGGAAATAATGATCCTCCGCGCGGTGGCCTCGAGAGGATCCACCACCAGGAAGGTCCCGGCCACGGTGAGCCCCTTGGCGACGGCCAGGGACACCGCCCGCTCCAACCCCAGGAAGAACACAGCCTTCCCGTACATTTTTGAGGTGGCGAGGATGGCTGAAGGGCCGACAACCCCAGCCATGGCCTTTACACATGCCTCAATCGTCATTGTGGTGTGGGTGTAGCTCTTCACCACAAGCTTTTTAGTGATCAATCTGAAAGGTGACGGGGCAGCAGAAGCAGCGGGAGCAGCCATGTCTGTGGCTGCCACCGCCGCATACGACCTTGCTGGCCCCGTCACCGGCGATGAAGTAGTTGCCATTATGGGTGGTGTTTTTTTTTAGAAGAGCCACACTCACCCCAAGTCACAGGCCTGAAGTTGGTTAATGGCCTCAGGTTATTTGGTGTCCTCTCTTGAGCAGAGGGAGCTGTTAAATTGAAGGCACACCTCTCCCCTTATTAACTAAAATTGGGAGAGGGGCATTCTCCCCTCTGCTCAAGTGGCGATCAGTATATATAAAATAGAGGTGCCTCAGAGAGAGAGACGAAGAGAGAGAGAGAGAGAGAGAGAGAGAGGGTGGGAAGGAGGGAGGCCCCAAGAGCAGGGTTGCCACTCAGGATGGTGGGTGGGTGGGTGTTGGCAGGGGTGCACTCTCTGATGGAAATTAAAAGTCTTTGATGGTGGTGGTCTTCTGGCAGGGGGAGAAGATGTCTTCACCTGGGAAAGCTGGAGATGCCCCAGGCTCAGTCCCACACCAGGTCTTAACGGTGTAATAAATGAAATTTGACTTCACCTAGGCAGCTCCAGCTGTCCCAGGTCAGGCAATAGAGGGGGTGCTTATTAGTGGTGTGTGTAGCCTAGTTTTTATCAAGAGCCACACACACACACAGACACCCCTTGATGATCCAGCCTTGTTTCCTCTTTTCTCCCCCCACCTAAAATACAAACGGCTGAAAATTCAGTAGCCTTTGCGCCTCATTTGAGGCGCTAGAGGGCCTTGCGCCGGAGTTATGGCCAGTAGTGAAATTCCCTGGGGCCCTAAATCGGCGTTGCTCCGGTAGCGCTGCGCCGGCACCGATGACGTCATCGGTGTGCACAGCGTCCCGGTTGCCGTGGTAACCCGCCCGAACTCCGAAATTGAGTTGCGGCCGCCTCGCCCGTGGCAGCCGCAACCAGCGTTTTGTCAGAGGTGCCTTACTGCAGTTAGCACCGGCGCATTAAAGGCCCCGCGGCGGCCGGCCGCTTTCCCGCCAGCCGCCTGCCTGCAGCTCCCTCCCCGGACTTCTCTCCCCCCCCCCCGGAACAGATGCAAGTCCAGCACTTGTCCGAGGTGCCGGGCTCATTTTTAAGCAGATTTGCGCGGGCCGCGGCCGGGTGCAGGCAGCTCCTCCTTAACGGAAGGAGGAGGCCTGCACTTCCCCAGCCTGCCGCACCGCATCGGGTGCCGCAGCGCCGGAATTCCGGCGCGAAACGGCAGTTAGCACCCTTTTCCAGGCGCTAAGACCCTTCAGTAGCGCCGGCAGCCGTTTGGGCGCGGCGCCACTGAATTTTTGGCGCACGCAGGGGACTTAGCGCCGGCACTAATTTCTGGTGCTAAAGCCCTGGCTAAGCCAAAACCCAATTTCTAGGCCAAAGTCTTTGGGAGAGTGCCCCAAATAACACCCACCTGTAGATGTTCTGAAAGATGATATTCCTCCCTCCTTCCGAACAGTTGGTGTTGGTTGATGGTGGTTTCTCTCCCCTCTCTCCCTCTCCTGAAGTGGAGGCCAATTTGGGGAGGCAGTAATGGGAAAGGCCTCTCCCCTGGTTGATGTTGTTGCTGGCCTCCTTTCTCCTTCTCCTCCTCTGTCCTCTCTCTCCAGGCACCTCTGTTGTTGTGATGATGATGGTGGAGGTGGTGGTGGTGACCTATCGTTGTCCTCCTCTTCCTGGTCAGGAGACCACCACTTTCCACTCTCCACTCTCCTGGTTTGGCTGCTCCTTCTCCTCCTGCTGACTGAGGCAGCTGCACAGCCAGCAATGCTGAGAATGAGGTCTGAACCGAAGGGTAACGTCAGACTGAAGTACAGAAGCCTGCTGGGGCATTTTATACAGTGGTGGTCACTGCCGGTACTGCAGTATAAAATCAGTTCTTCTCTTAAAGGTACATACACAACAATTCCTCCCCTTTTAGATAAACAGTACATAACATTCATTTAACAACTAAATAATAACTAATTACAATTACAATTTTCTCGGTACTATATACATCAACTGAAATAATCATTTATAAGTTCAGTCTTTGAGGAGGCTTCCTAATCCTGACTGGATAGCGCCTTTCTCAAGTATCCTGTTCTTGCGGTGGAGTCGATTCTGGCTCATTGTCATTGGTTGGTTCGTCAGCTTCCAATACCACTGCTTCTGAGGTAGACGCAATCTGTACTTCGGGCTCATTACCAGGTGCACATGCTCGTGGTATAGGTTTGGCTTGTTCCTGTGACTCTAGAATCTGGTCAGCATGGCATCTCATGATGCTCTCTCCAATGTCCACTGTGTACATTAGTGGTCCCTGCTGTGTGCATATCGTTCCTGGCTGCCATTTTTCTGTTCGGTAGTCGCGGGCCAAGATTGGTTGTCCTATCTTGAAGCTCCTGGTTGGCTTCTCATTGATGTGCTGGAATTGCTTATCCTCAACATCTCGTCTTATGTTTGGTTTGAGCAAATCCAGGCGACATCTTAGCCTTCGGTTGAAGAACATTATGGCTGGAGCTTGGTTGGTGACTGCATGTGTCGCATTCCGGTGAGCAAACAAGAAATTATCTACCTTGTGTTGTAGTGGTATGTCATCGTTATACATCGCCTTTATTGCCTTTTTAAAGGTCTGAACAAACCTTTCAGCCAATCCATTTGTGGCTGGATGATATGGGGCAGATGTGTAATGTTTCACCCCATTATTCCTCAGAAACCTCCGGAAATCCTCGGACACAAACTGTGGCCCATTGTCGGAGCAAATCTGTTCTGGCAAGCCATTCCTGGCGAAGATGGTCCGTAGGACTGCAATAGTTTTCTCTGTGGTGGTGGAGGACATTTTGATGACCTCTGGCCATTTCGAATGGGCGTCCACGGCGATTAGAAACATTGAGTCCATAAATGGACGAGCAAAATCAATGAATACCCATTGCCATGGAGATGAGGGCCACTCCCATGGGTGTAGAGGGGCCTGTGGTGGTGCATTTTGGACTTTCTGGCATCGTGGGCAGCTCTTGGTCAGGTCCTCGATTTGTTTATCGATTCCCGGCCACCACACATAAGCCCTGGCTAGGCTTTTCATTTTTACCCCTCCCAGATGACTTTCATGAAGCTCATTGAGCACTCTATCTCTCAACTTGGGTGGAATTACCACTCGGGATCCACACATCAAGGTCCCCCGGCACACTGACGGCTGTTCTCTCCTTGGCGAGAATGCTGGCAACAGTGAGTCACCATGTGCTGGCCATCCCTTCACCGTCAAATCATAGACCCGAGAGAGTGTCCGGTCATTTCGGGTTTCCTTCTCTATACTTGAGTTTGTAACAGGCAGGCATTCGACTATGGTTGCATGGAATATCTCAACAGGGTCCACTGCAGGTGCTTCCTCTACCGTAGGCAACGGTAAGCGCGACAGCCCATCAGCGTTTCCATGCTGCTTCGTACCCTTGTATTCTATGTCGTACTGATGTGCCCCTAGAAAAAGTGACCATCTTTGCAGCCGTTGCGCCGTCATCACCGGAACATCCTTCTTTGGGTTAAAAATTGAGACCAGGGGCTGATGATCAGTCAGTAGGGTGAATTTCTGCCCGTGCAGATAGTGATTGAACTTCTTCACCCCCCACACCAGGCTGAGGGCCTCCCTTTCAATCTGGGCGTAATTACGCTCAGCTGAGGTTAACGAGCGCGACGCAAAGGCAATTGGCCTCTCTGAACCGTCAAGGAATTTGTGTGACAGCATCGCTCCAATGCCATAGGGAGACGCATCACATGCCAACCGAATCGGTAGTGTTGGGTTGTAGTGGGCCAATACTTCTTTTGAGATGATTAGGCATTTACATTTCTGAAAGGCACGCTTACACTCATCACTCCATTTCCATGTTACTCCAGTTTGCAGCAGGGCGTTCAGTGGGTGCAGAATTGTAGATAAATTCAGCAAGAACTTATGGTAGTAGTTCACCAGCCCGAGAAACGACCTCAGTTGCGACACATTTTCCGGTGCTGGAGCCTTGGCTACAGCCTCAATCTTGTCTGCCGACTTATGCAACCCCTCCTCATCAATCATGTGGCCACAATACGAGATTTGTCTCCTGAAGAACTCGCATTTGGGGCGGTTGGCTCGTAGCCCATATTCCTGCAATCTAGTGAGCACCTGCTCCAGGTTGGCAAGGTGTTCACTGTCATTTTCGCCCGTCACCAGGATGTCATCCAAATAACACTGGGTCCCTGGGATCCCTTGCAGGACTTGTTCCATTGCCCTCTGCCAAATAGCCGGGGCTGATGCTACCCCGAATACCAGTCGATTGTCCTGGTAAAGGCCTTTGTGAGTGTTTATCGTGAGGTATTTCCTAGATGCTTCTTCCACCTCCATTTGTAGATACGCTTGGGCCAGATCAATCTTCGTAAAGCATTTCCCTCCAGATAGTGAGGCGAAAATATCTTCTATCCGTGGAAGTGGATATTGTACTGTGTGCAGGACTGGGTTCACAGTTACCTTGAAGTCCCCACAGATGCGAACCTTCTTCGGCTCCCCATCGTGCTGCTCAATGATTTCTTCATTACAGGAACGATGGGTGTGGCCCACTCGCTCCAATCCACCTTGGACAGCACACCCGAACGCTCCAGACTCTCCAGTTCTGCTTCGACGGCTGGGCGGATCGCATACAGCACCGGTCTGGCCTTAAAAAATTTTGGGTTTGCGTTATCTTCGATTTTTATCGTTGCCTTTACTCCTTTTAGAGTCCCAAGTCCTTGTTGGAACACTTCTTTCACGTCAGTTAGAATTTGTGACAGACCTCCAGGTGCGACGTCATCATCCTTTTTGTCAGTCACAGTTAGCGCCTGAATGGAATGCCAATCCAATTGTATTTTTCGGATCCATTCACGTCCCAATAATGGTGGTCCTCCATCTTGTAGTTTATATAAATACATTTTCTGTGTTTCCTTGCCGTTATATTTAAATGGCACCCTTATTTTTCCTCTGGGGTAGACTTTTTGCCCCGTGTATGTCTTCAATACAACGGACGTGTCCTTTAAGGGTATGTATGAGAACAGCCGCTCATAGTCTCGTTGATTCATGACAGTTAGGGCTGATCCTGTATCCAAATCCATCTTTACTTGGGACCCTGCTATCATGAGGGTGACCCAAATGGTTCGGTGATCCTCCTTTGCGATCACGTTGTGTAACTTTAGACAACTTAATCTCCTGCTCCCGGAGTCGTTATCACTCTCCTGATCTTCTGAACTGCTGTCTGTCATTTTTTTAACTTTCTTGTACTTTTCCTTAGTAGTTCTTGTAGTGTTGGTTTTCTTTTCCGACCTGCAGACTCTTGCTATATGTCCCATTTTCCCACATTGCCTGCATACTTTGTCCTTAAACCAGCAGTCCTTCTGATCATGGGTTGTTCTGCCGCAGCGATAGCACTTTTCTGCTCCATACGCCATTTCGTTAGTGCTGTATTCTTGTGGTTCCTGTTGTATTTCCGCAGCTCCCCGTGCTGCTGCTTCGTAGGATACTGCCACACTGAAAGCTTGTTCTAGTGTCAGGTCCTTTTCCGAAAGTAGTCGTTTCTGGGTTCTTTCACTCTGGAGCCCACAGACAAACTTATCCCGTAAAGTGTCTGCCAGTCCTGCTCCGAACTGGCAGTGCTTCGATAACTTGCATAGTTCTGTAAGATAGTCAGCATTGCTCTCATCTTTGTGCTGGTTTCTTTTATGGAACTTGAATCTTTCTGCTATCAGCAGCAGTGTAGGGTTTAGGTGTTCCTGTAAGATATTAACAATCTCCTCAAAACTTTTCTCCATTGGTTTAGCTGGGGTAATTAAATTCCGCAATAGGCCGTACGTTCTCGCGCCCATCAAATTTAATAATACCGACGCCTTCTTTCCATCGGCCACCTCATTTGCCTTGCAGTACACTTCAATTCTTTCCACATACGTGGTCCAGTCTTCTACCTCGTTGTCGAAAGTAGTGATACTGCCACTTTTTGGCATCTTGGGTGATTTAAAATGGCGCCTCCCGCGCTTTTTCTTCTTCCCAATGGAATAAAATGGCGCCTCCCGCGCTTTTCCTTCTTCTCCAATGGAATAAAATGGCGCCTCCCACGCTTTTCCTTCTTCCCCTTGCTGCCACGATGCTCCTAGCGTTCTACAGGGTAATGGCGGTGACCCGCGGCTTCGGCGCATCTCACTTTTCCTTCCCCTCGTTTATTTTCTCTCTGCTGCCCGGTTCTTGAGCACCGACCGTGCCCTGTGCGCTCCACCCTCTCTCTCTCTCTCTCTTTCCTCCCGGCAACGCTGCGCGGCCCCTTTTGCAGAGCCGCTCGATCGAGCTCGAGCCAGCTGCAGTCCAGAAGGGTCAGCGCACTACCTGCTACCAGCACGATTTGCTGGAACACCTTGACTGGGGAGTCAAGCTCAGCTCTCCACAGCCTCTCCCGCAATTCTCCGAACACCGATGGATCCTTGGGCGGTTGCCCGTGGTCGACGCCCGTTGCTCTGACTTCGACCTCCAAGAAACTTCTTCTCAGGAAAAGGTCCCCGTGAGGTGATGCAGTACTGCAGGTGAGTTCGAACTTGCTTATCGCCACTGTAAAGTCTGCGCCTCAATAATACACGGACTTCGGGAGAACAACTAAACAGGTATTTTACTGAACAGAGGGTAACGTCAGACTGAAATACAGAAGCCTGCTAGGGCCTTTTATACAGGGGTGGTCACTGCCGGTACTGCAGTATAAAATCAGTTCTTCTCTTAAAGGTACATACACAACACTACCCGTGACTCCGAGTGGTTTCTTTCCACAATAACTTGGCGTAGTTGACAGGATCCGCTCCTAGTACCGAAACCAGGGCACCATTCCAGGACCAACAGTCAAAGTGGGATGAGTACGTTCATTTATACCACCCAGTAGTTAGGTCTGTGGGCACGGAGCAGTCCCTCGGACTATCAGGGATCTCGAACAATACGGAGTCAGAATGGCTGTCATGTGAGAGAGAGAGAGAGAGGGCAACGTTGCAAAATGGTTGTGGCCGCCGACAGCCAGGTGAGGGCCGGGGGAGAGAGCTTGAAGGGTGTCTCTCTGGGGGTAGAAGACCCCCGCAAGTTTAGGTTTCGCTGACGGCCAGGTGAGGGCCGGGGGAGAGAGATTAATGGGTGTCTCTCTGGGGGTAGGAGACCTCCGCGATTTCTAAAGAGTTAAGTCGGTAAGATGGCCGAGGGAAAGCCAGGTCCTCAGGGATCCATAACAGAGTATTTGTTAAATAAACATCACAAGGTAATAAAAAGAATGGGAATGGAAGGCTGGGATCCTGAATGGGTTCCCAACCAACAGAAAGAATGGTGTAGTAAGGAGAGCAAGAATAAGGAGGAGAAAACTGTCGTGGTTCTTTGTCAAGTCCACCTGAAAAATGTGTAAGATTGGAGCCACATGGGAGAAGGAAAAAGAGGAATTAGTGGAACAGTTAAAAAAGGTAGGCACCAAGTGTGCCACTGTAACAAAGTCAAGGTCAGTGCAAAGTGGAAGGAATGATAGTGAGGAGGTTGATTGGGATGATTTAGAAAGAGGCAGCAGAATGGGAGCGAGATGATGATGTTATCCTCACGCAGGATGATAAAACATTAGAACAACAAAATCAGATCGAGCTTCTGCAGTATCAATTTGTCTCATCTGCTGCGATCATGCAGCAGCAGGATGTAAACGCGGATCAGGCAGGCTCCGCACTGCAGAATCTTGAGGAAGCCAGGTAACTGATCTGAAAACTCAGCAAAGGAAGAAAGAAAGACAGGGATTTGGAAAGCCAGGGGAAGCTGCTGAGACGCCAATTTAAAGAAAAAAAGGGGGAAAAAAAGAAAGAGAAACCTAAAGTTTTACTGACATGGAAGTTATTAACATCTGTGCTAAGACAAATAAAACACAAGATTGCTGAGTGAAAGGAACCTTAAAAAATGCTGGAATTTTAGTTTGTGTGAAAGTGTGTGTTAAAGTGTGAAAGTTTTCCTGACTATGGATGTTTAAGAAGTTAAAGTATTCCTTTTGTCTGAAAGTCTGTCCTTAAAAAAAAGAAAAATGTCTGTTGTGTGTTTTAGCTCCACCCACTTCTCTGTGTTAAAAATGCGTTTAACCCTTTTGACTTGTCTTGGAGTTTGGAATTTTTAAGAATGTGTGAATAAGATTGTGCACCCAGAATTGAAACAAAACTTCAAGCTACAATTTAAGTTAAGCTGGTGTGGAAAAACTGAGAAAAACTAAAAGTTTGTTTAACAAAAGATTAAGTTTCAGTCTAAGATTTAACCTTGGAGATGCTATGGTGAAATCTTCCAAAGCAATTTGTTTAAATGTGAAAAACTAATTTTTCTCCAGTTGTATTCAATGTTTTTACAGTCATTTGGAAAGGCATCTGAAGAAAGGACAATAATTTGGAAAGGCATCTGAAGAAAGGACAATAAGAAATATGATGTAATGTACTGTGTTCTGCAAGCATGTGCTATTTTGTTTTGTTTTATCTCTTCTGTTCGTGTTTAGTTAAAGTGTGAAAGTCTTTTTTGTTCGGGAAAGTTTTTTTACTTTATAAATGTACGTGAAGTGATGCAATTGTGTGCGCCTGACAATGTTTCGCTCCGTCTTCTTAAAAAACCGACAAAGGAGTTAACCCTTTCCACTGACAGCTGTTCAAGTTCACCAAGCAACAACTTTAGTATTGCTGAATGAAATTTAAAGATTTAATTTAAGTTTCTTAATTTTAAGTTAATATTTCCCCACAGTGACGGAAGGAAAATTATGATTTGATAAATTAACTCCTTGGGCTCTTAAACAGAACCACAATCGATTCTCTGCTTTCTTTTGTTATATGAAAGTTACCTTGTAAACTAATTGTAGCACTTCTATCTCTAATGTTAAAACACCATGTAAACCACCCAGCCTGAGAATCACTTGTTTCTGAAATTGAAATTGATAAGATAAATTGATTGAAATGAAATTGAACATTGACAAAACCTGTCAGTTCAACAATACGGCTGTTTGGATTTGGGGATAATTTTGAAATGACAAAATGGACTCAGGCACTATATACTGTATTGGGTTACTTTTGGGAAAATAAAAGATCCTCTAAAATAATGATAAATAAAAAGTGTTAATAATTTGGACCAAGTGAGAACATTTGAGCTATGTTTTCTATCTTAAATATTGTACTGGACAGTAAAGTTCCTCCAGGGCTCATGAATGAGATATGAATGGTAATTAATGGGATGTGTAAAATGGAGAGAGGAAGCGATTGAGGGTGTAAGATAGAAACAGGAAAATTACACTACCAAATGAGAATTTTCCTAGCTTTCTAGTGAAAGTCAGAAAAGTGTAGTTATGAATAGTAAATTGATAGCTTTCTCTTGGAGACAGTTGTGTCCCTGCATTGGCACATACTCCACCGAGAAACTATCTAATTAATGAAACAATCAGAATAGAGTTAAAAACACTGGTACCTGTTGGAGGAATTGAAATTGAAGTTGAAGTGAAGAGTTCCATGGAATTTGGATTGGACGGCTGAGGGCGTCTTTGGACTTGTGTGTTCACAATTTCCAGAGGTATGGGCTAGACACAAACAGGATTGCAGGAGGGTCGATATGACACCCGCCATGATCAAGGAGGAAACCCACAAACCACATAAACAATATCCTACTTAATACTGGAAGGTTAAGAGCATATCAGATAGCCAAAGAGCAGCATGGGAAGCGGTACTTATCCCAAAAGATAAGTCCGTACAGACTGTTAAAGACAGTGGATTAAACCCTGTAGGCGGCATTTTAACGGAAGGAGAAGAACATCAATGTGAACTAGCGGTAGAGGCCTTCCAAACACGAAATTGCACCACCGATATGGCTGCAAGAATCTTGGCAGAGGAGGTGATACCCCGGTGGGGGGTCCCCCTACAAATAGATTCAGACCAGGGGACCAACTTTACGGGTAGGGTCATGAAGAGGGCGTGTCAGTTATTGAGGGTAAAGCAGAGGTTCCACATACCTTACCACCCTCAGAGTTCCAGAATAGTGGAACGTACGAATAGAACCCTGAAAACGGCTATAGCAAAAGCGATTGCAAGCACGGGTAAGAACTGGCTGGATGTCCTCCGACTATATTAATGAGGTTGCAACCCCCAACCAGACAATAGGACTGACGCCATATGAATTAATGACCTGGGAATCTATGAGATTACCAGAAGGGGGAATAGAAGGGTGTAGTGAAACAGGGCCGCTGAGGGATAGAATTACACGATATGTAGCGGAGATATGTAAACAGCTTCAAAGGATGAAAGTGGAAGTAAAGCAGCAGCAAGAAGCGGCAGATCGACAGGAGCACAGGCCTGAACCCGAGTCATTGGGCCTCCCAAAAGTGGGAGACAGGGTAATGGTAAAAGGGGTGCCACCCAATCCGGGACTGGCGTCTCGGTGGTCTGTGCCTTACACAGTCCTAATGACCAGCGATACGTGTGTGTGTGTGGACATACAAAAGGGGATAGGTGGAAACATTAGTCCCAGATTAAGCTGTATGACTCACATTCTGTTTCTACCAACAGGAAAGCTAGCAGCAGATCTCTTAATTACTTTGTTTCAGATAAACCTATCTCATAATGGCAGCCTGGTGGACAGCCGTGATGGCGATCACCCTCCTGACAATTATGGTAGTGTGGGAGGTGCCCACCATGCACATCGATAAAGTACTTCTTTGCATCCAGGACAATACATGCAACTGCCACAGGGGGAAAAAAGGGAATGGGTAAAGAAACCCAATATATGGATCACGGACCAGGTCACCGCATGTACCCATACGACCAAGGTATGGAAAATAAATCCCAAATATAATATGGGACAAGGATACTGGGACCCTATCTGTAGCAGGAACTATTAACTGTCTGCCCCCGGACAACCAGTCTGATTGGAATAGCCTCCCTGCCCATCACAAAGGGAAAGATCAGGGTATTGCGCCCTGGTCGGTTGGTCATATGAACTTGAGGTCCATCCCGGCACCACACAAGCAGACTCCTTCAACTCGGTCTGGATCCTTGTTATCGGTCCCAGAAGTGACAATTATACAAAACTACAAACTAGCATGGATACTGATGGAGATATAATGGTCACTGGCATATATGATGATGCCGGACTTGGACATTAGTCATACTCCTCCTGCTTGTGGCACAAGGGGCAGCGTGGAAAAATGACAGTACCATCAACATTATAGCAGAGTGAACTAAATTACCCCCATTCATTTGGGAACCATGACTTGAGGGACAATATTGCCAAGAATTGTGCAGCGATGTTCTTAAGCGGTTGGGATGTACTGATATAAGATGCTTTGATTTAACAACATGTGGATATCAAAAGCAGTTGCAATGTCCCACCATGTGCCACCTCCAACAGATGGCATGATCAGGGTTGGGGGCCCGAAGGCACTGTTACATGATGTAACTATAGTCTCTTTAAAAGTAACCTATAACCTGAGCAGTATAGTGCCAGCGTTGGAGGCCAATTGTGGTGATTACTCAGCATCAATTACTTGGGCGAAGCATAAATTGCAGCGATTACTTAGTGATTATAAGGAGCGCGTGGCCCCCGAAATAGGGGCCTCCAAGGGACGACGGAGACGGAGTATATTAGGGGAAGTGGGGGGCTTGTTTGGAAGTGCCAACTCGGTCCTAAATTCATGGCAAATCACGGGCCTAGATAGCTATGCCTCCTGGGTGGTGCAGGAAAGCGCCAAGGGCCTGCGGTTCACAGCTCAGGGAACAGAGTATGCGCTTACCGCAGTAGAAGTGCAGGGAACCGGGTTACAGAGAGGTATAGAGGACATAGGGAAAGCCGTAACAAAGGTGACTGATTTACAGTCCAAGGGGCGAGCATGTGACATGCTGGCTCGGGACTTGATTGATAGTGTTGAATCAGACATTGAAGACATCAGGTTTGGGACGGTGCCCCGGCATGTGCAGAAGGAAATCAGCACTCTCAATCTGATTAACTGGGAGGAAGATAGACAGGAGCTCTTGGTAACCCGACCAGCAGGTGGGAGGCCAGCGGATGCATTTAGATTTCTAATGATGGTGCCACAGGTGCACAAGGATGGGACATATCAGGGTGGATGTAAAGTAGAGTCTCTGGGAGTGGTCAGAGGTGAATCAGCGTATTGGGTGGGTACCCGCAGATACGTAGCACCTGGCAAGAATGGCACCCTCCTTATGACCACGGATGAGTGCTGTACTGAGTCGGAGCACTACATAGTGTGGACCTGTAACACCCTGAAACCAATAGATGAGGGCTGAAGGATTCAAAAATTTCATACATCTCTCCCCCCCCACCCCGAAGATTTGTTTGCTTTTTTATAAAAGAAACCCTGGTCAGACTGAGTTTTAAAATCCAGGGCACAACAAAATGGCTGCGGTCAGACCTCGTGACCGAAAGCCTGTCAGTTTCAATTAGGACCCTGGCAAGCTAACAGCTTGTGTATTTCAATGTCTGCAGCAAGGAGATCATGAAACCAGACAAGACTTTTGCATATGCATTGGGGACAAACCCAATTACAATCAGACCTACGCATAAAGGCCATCAAGGTGTTTGCTCAAACAATCAAAGTAATCAGCGGGGCCATCGAGACGGGGCTGGCCCCCATCAAAGAACCTGTTGGACAAAGGAGAGCAGTGGCAGAACCGGCAGGAACCGATTTCCGGCCATCCAAGTCGATGGGCCAAGATCGACACCTTTTGTTTTAAACGAGCTCACCCAAATCATACAAAGAATGAGCTGATTGAACGTAGAGATAAGGGCTACCGAGGGAGGTATAACTAGCCTCTCGAGAAGCCACTCTCTCTCTCTCGCCTCGCCTCCTGCGCCCTGCCTCGCCATCAACCAAGGAATAAGACCATCGAAGGAGAGCCCGTCCAGAGAGGTAGGATACCCTGTCAGAGACCTTTTAATTACTGGGGTATCTCTACCTGGACGGTGAAGTCTGTGCAACAGCCGGACCACGTGACATCGGCAGGCAACAGGGCAAAGGAGCAAGGCTTTTCTTTCAACATCTCAGACCGGTGAGCATTATACTTCTGACCCATCGCAAGATAATCTAGCTAGGTGTAGAGGGTGGGAGTTAAGGGGATTGCTGAATTGTCATTTTAGCCATTTTCCCTCGATGTGCCATTTCTCCTCCCCTGTTAAGTGTAAGTGTACTGCATTCATATCATCCTTTTGCATAGTATTGTTATCTTATTTTCTCTGTTAATAAATTTTGGTTTTCTTTGTACCAAACCACTGGTCTGCTCGTTTGTCTATATCGCTATCTGCCAATAAGTCCAGGGATCAGAACTAAGGGGTGAGCGATTCAAACCGCTCAGAGATAAGGCAGCCGGAGACATAACCGACTGGCCAAAGCAAGTAGCCAAAACCCCCTTACAGAATGGCGACCGGCGGCAGGACCCCGGCAGCAGTGTGCGATATAGCAGACAGTGGTGCGGACGAAGGAGCCATAATGGAAGAGAGGTTGTCCGATTATGTGTTTAGAAAGGTGAATATCACCAAGAAGTGGATACTCACCCTATTACAGGCTGAGCGTCCCATAGATGCAGCTGCCCAGTGGACGGCCAGTAAACAACATAAGGGGTCAATGGAGAAAGCAGTGTGGCTTATGTGCTACAAGAAACAGGTCCTACTGTTGGACGGAGTTGTAGCAGCACAGGCTGCCAAGCTTAAGAAAGCGGCCCTAGAAATCCAGGACAAGGAGATAGAGATACAGGATAAGGTTTTAGCAGAGGAGAAATTGATAGTGGCACTTCAGGTGCTAAACCAAGCAAGAGTGCAGACGGCAAAAGAACACCAGGGAAAAATAGAGCGCCTGGAGAGCCGGGTCGCTGAAGTTAAGAATAATACAAGAGCAAAAATAGAGCACCTGGAATGCCAGACCGCCGAAATCAAAGGTAGCGCAAGGTACAAGGCAGAGTGTTTGGAGTTCCAGGTCAGAGAAGCAAGAGGTAGTGAGATAAGGTTACAGGACACAATTGCCCGCCTAACCCAAGAGATAAGAGAACAGGAGGAGAAGGTTAAAGAAGTAAAGGCAGCGTACAGGCTGGCTTGCGACCGAGGCTTTGAGGAAGCAGATCATGGCCCCTGAAGGGAAGAGATAGAAACCTTGAGTATGGCTTTAGCGAGGGCTAAGTGGATGATATGCCTTATCAGCCCAAAGGCAGGCCAGTCGGACTTTACCGGCAACCCAAGCAGAGCTGTCCCACAGGCAGCGCAAAGAGATGAGCCAGCAAGGGAACCAGAGGTTTCACGGCCACCACCCATAGCTCTGAGCTTTCAGGAGGTCTGGCAGCATAGGGGGGTGGAAGATGAAGTGGTAGAAGAGGTACAGCAGCCCCCGCTAGATAGGCCGGGACCGGGACCGGTGTACCCCCTCCGACAACGGAGGTACGGCCCGCCCGGCGATGACGACGAACAAGGAGCCGTCCAAAACCAGTTTGTGGTACCGCATGGCACCTAGCAACTCAGGGCCATGGTTAGTCACATCCTCAAGCTCTCCGAAAAGGGAGACCCCTCACTGCATTTTAGAGAGATAGAACAGGCAGCTTGCGTTAGTGACTGCGATGACGCAGAGCAAGCCAAGATGCTGCTGCTTTCTCTGGAGGGTAAACTTCACCAGACCCTATCAGATGAATGTAAGAAGGGGCAAAAGGGATACGATGACTTAAAGGATGAGATACTGGAGGCCATGGGTATGAATGACAGCAGCCCGTTCGCCCGTGTAGAAAGAAAGGTACAGCTCCCAGGGGAGTCCCCGCAGGTGTTCGCAGACAGGCTGTGGCCAGTCTACCGGAGGGCGTGCCCGGGAACGCCGGCACGAACGTTGATGGACCAAGACCAATTGGCCCACTGGTTCCGTTGTCTAATGACAAACTGCCTGCCCCAAATCCGAGCCCAGGCTGCGGCCTGGTCTGACCCCCATAGCCCCCAGACCACTGAGGAAATGGTGATCCGCCAGCTCACGATAGCATTTAAAAATATAAGGGGCATCGAGACGCCCCAACCCAAGGGGAAAGTCCATGAGGTTAAACCTGGGGGCCAGAATAAGAAAGAGTGGCACCAGGAGGGAAACCGTCCCTCCCAGAATAAGCTAAACTGTTACGGGTGCGGGAAGGACGGCCACTGTCGAGAGGATTGTAAGAATCCCTGGAAGGAGAATAAGGGGAGGAATTCACCAGCCCCAGCCCAAAAGGCAGGGCCAGGTATCCCTCCCGCTGCGATCGAGCCACTCCTGGAGTCGATACAGTCCCTACGATCTCTCCTCCTGGCCAGCCAGGGGAAAGTAGCAGCCACCACCCTCCCCATCCAACTCCCAGCAATGACTAGAACCAGCGCAGCCTGTCGACCTGTGTCCCCGCGAAAATGCTGAGGGGAGCAGGCCCTATGTTAAGATGGGGGTGAAGACGGTGCAGGGGAGATATTCGGTGGACACTGGAGCTCCCAGCACAGTGGTCCATTCGGAAGACCTGGCCAATTCACCCTGGTCTAACAAGGTCCCATTTAGCTTAATGGGATCCACAGGGAACGAGCAGGCTGGGGAAAGGTCAAAACCTTTGGCCATAGATTTAGGATCCCTCCATACCACGTGGGAGAGTAACCAAAAGCCCAACGAGGTGGCCAAGCAGGGGGACAGGGAAGGAGAGTTCTGGAACCCCTGTAGAGCAGGCCCGGTAGCAGCAATCCGGGACAAGGGAGGCACACAGGGGGTAGCTTTGGCCCCGGACCAAAAGCAGGTCCAAGCCCAAGATCCCGCCTTTAAGGCCACCCTGGTAAGGAGAAAGGATTTAGAACAGGGTTACTGGCAGGCAGCTAGTTATATTAAACAATGTAAGTTGTTTAAGCCCGAAAAGAAAGAGCAGCCAGTTGGGACAAGGTCTGAGGTTAAAAATCCCCAGCCCGCAGCAAGTTCAAGTACACAGGCTGTGCAAGCAGGCGCAGTCGCGTGCGTCAGGGGAGGAGTCACCCAGCCCCCCATTCAGACCACTCCCCACATCTTCTGGGATTCAGGTGGGGAGGAGGAGGAGCCCGAGCCAGATAACCCCGCCTACAACACAGGTTTTGAACCTGAAGGTGGAGACCCTCAGCCACCGGCAGCTGGCAGCGAGGGATTACCTGTCCCCAGCTTAGGTTTGGGAGGGGTGGGACTCAAGGGAGAGGACCCTCAGCCAGCGGTCGTGGGAAACCCACAGGCCGCGCCCACAAAGGCTGGGGTCCGAGCAAAAGGTCCACTCACCAAGGTAGCCCCACCAGTAGCCCTCCCTAGAAGGTCCTCTCAGACACCCCAGCCCAGAAAGGTATGGTCACCGGCTCCCCAGCTTAAAACGACAGCCTCCCGAGCCAGGGAGAAGCCGAAAGACAAAGGTCCCCAGCTAGCAGCTACAGACTGCAAGGGATCGGAAGTGCAGGTCGTGCAGCCACGCCGCAGGGAGCAGCCTGCAACAGCCCAGACAGGAATTAGGCTGGCCGCTCGGAGACAGGCGGCAGATGTATATAGCTTTAGTAGTTTAAGTTTATAGTGTTAAGTTTAGGGTGTTTAATTTAATTCTAATTAAGGTGATGGTTAGTTTTAAGTAAGCCGTCTCAGAGTATTGTCCATGTGAGTCGAGGTCGCGGGACCCGACCATACGTCTCCCGAGCCAGCAAGTCTCTAGGGAACCTGGCTGTATGCTTCTATATCTGTTACAGGAAGTTTCGGAATGTACGGAGGCATAATCCTGCTCGTCCTGCTCGGGCTGAGCATCGGTAGGAGAGGGGACGTCGAGGACCACCACATCTTCGGGTGCTCGGGGAACAGGGCGCCGGTGGCAGTCGACGGTAGCGGCGTACGGGAGGCGGAGGAGACCACCACTTACTTCCACGAGGGAACGTGGCCGGGGTGGCTGGGATCCAATTCGTCCCACTACTCCAGCCAGACCGGGTTCACCTACGGGGAGGCCTCCCTCCTGTGCCCCAGGATACGGATCGTTACTCCCAGGATTAGCGTCACCATGGGCAAAAGGATATGTTTAACATACAAGGGACACGTTCCCCTGGATAGGTGGTGGTGGCTCAGGAAACTAAGTAAAGGCATGGGGAACCCCAGAGTTGAGTGGGAACGGTTGGGGAACAACAATCATCGGACTATCACAGGGACCCACGGGGGGTTAAGTGTGTGCTGGGATAATTGGTGGGAACCAGATCAGGGGATCTATGTCTGTATGTGGAGATCAGAGAAGGCCTGCCCCACAGGCATTTCCATCATTTTCCGCAGCCAGTGGCAAGATAACGGGAGGGGGATGGACTGGGAGTCTCGCCTGGACGCATGCGCGATCCCATACTCCCCAATCTCAGTTAATGCCACTGAACTAGTGACCCGCCCCCGACAGCCCCTGCCCACGACCGCGACGTCACGGACGATAGTAGAGGGATGCCCCGCCACCACCAAGGGACCAGGGAACGGCTTGGTGCTTGTACCTACAGACCAGGTGCTGTATCAAGGGGTGCACTATGCGGTAGCCTCCGTGATTTTAAACCTCACCGAGGTACACCTACCCGCGTGGTGCCCCACAGAGACTGCGCAGTTGTATCAAGCCCTCTTAAAAGCTATGTTCTGTAAATTCTATGAGTTTGATTTTTCAGACGTTGACAGAACCAGACTATACACCCACGAGCTTTTGGACGGGATTGGGAGACAAAGAAGGCGTGCTTTTAACAATGTTTTAACTGGTTTTAACACGGGGTCTTCTGTCATCAACGGCTTAGATGACATCGAGCTGCAGACCCAGATTAATGATTTAAAAACGCAATTAAAGAAAATATTAATCGATGAGAATGAGGTGGTGGGTTCCGAGTTGCATGAGGACCAGGCCATGACACTCCACTTAAAGGAGATCATAGCGGAGCTGGAGGAACATGCCAAAACGGTTAATGCTCTCATTAGGGAGGACAGAAATGCTTCTGACCAAGCTGTGCAGAATGACGTGTGCGTGCTGTATGGGGAATGGTTGCCGGGCGAGGGCCGCAGCAATCTGGAGGATTTAAAGCAAGGTTTAGTCCCCTCCTGGATCAGCAACAAATACCTCGCAGCCCTCCACCCTTTTGAGAATGCATTAAGCCCGTGCCAGCTCCGGCTAGCTTCGGAGGCCTACCCAGTCCCAGTGGACTGTGGGCGGTCCAACCTCACCATCATGGGGATAGTTGTAAGAATGCTGGTCATGGGCGGGATGGCCCGACCCGTGCCGGTGTACAGGGTGGAGAACATTGGAGTCATTCAGGGGGGTGCACACATTCGTTTTACAGTTGTCCCACCTTACGTCATAAAGTGGGAGCATGCTATGACGGGCACTGACCTCTCGGGGTGCCGTAGCCAGGGAGCACACATAATCCTGTGTCCCCAGCACTTGAATGCCTATTCCAAACCACAGTGCGGGTTCAGAGCTGCTGGCGCGAAACCTATAAATTGCACCATGGAGGCAATGGCACAAGGCCATGTTCCCCCCCAGGTAGCATATATAGGAGGTGGGACATATTGTGTCACCACAGAAGCGCCTCACTACCAGTACGGACAGCATAGCTGGTGTGCGGTGAGTGACAGCAGTTTCTGTTTCACACCTGAGGCAGAAGTTCAAGTGGCACAACTACAAATTGTCCCCATTCCTGAACCCTCCACTGTTCACCTCACTGTGAAAGAGAATTTCACCCACCTGCAGAAATATGTTGCGCATTTCAGTTACCAGATTTCCCCCTCTCCCAGAACACCTCACCAAATTGCTAAAAGCCGTTTCAGTGTCACAAAAACACTTCTATACCCAGGAACATGAAGACTGTCCAGATAGGGGCCGACATTTTAGATATTACGACCCCACCCTGGTGGGACATTTTTGAAAATATAGAGGTCCCATCCTGGATCAGTATGGCATCCCACATCCTGGTGGTGTGTCAGTTAGGGATAGTTCTCTACCTGGTGTGCATCCAGTGTAGGAGAAAGGGTCCCAGATTTGAGTTTAAAACTAAAAAGGTGTGGAAGGAACATTATGCCCAGGTGGAAGAAGAGACACCCGTTTGAGTTTTGCGTCGCATCACTTAAACGTGATGGTCGTTGTTTGTTATTTTTAATAAAGATTGTTTCTTCGTTTCATTGTGTTATTTTAATAAAGATTGTGACTCTTTGATAATACAGAATTAAAATTTTATAACGTACCAAGTGGTGCAGGGGTGTTGGTCCCTCTCCACGCTTGCATTGTTTGTAACGAATCGTATTTGCCATCTGGAGATGCCTGTCGTACACCGTGTTTTCTCTAAGTACGGGAAATGTGGGCTGAGGAATTATGGATAGGTAAATACAGGGGAAGGTTATGTGTGGGGGGGTCAGAAATTTTGCTCACCTTGGTTGGACACTTCAAGCAAGTTTCAGTATCCTAGGGGGGACTGAAGGATTCAAAAATTTCATACATCTCTCCCCCCACCACCCAACCCCCCCCCCCAGCCCCCCCCGCACCCCCCCTCCCACCGCCCTCCCCCCCCCCCCCCCCCCCCCCGAAGATTTTTTTTTTTTTTTAAAAGAAACCCTGGTCAGACTGAGTTTTAAAATCCAGGGCACAACACAATGGCTGCAGTCAGACCTCGTGACTGAAAGCCTGTCAGTTTCAATTAGGACCCTGGCAAGCTAACAGCTTGTGCATTTCAAAGTCTGCAGCAAGGAGATCACAAAACCAGACAAGACATTTGCATATGCATTGGGGACAAACCCAATTACAATCAGACCTACGCATAAAGGCCATCAAGGTGTTTGCTCAAACAATCAAAGTAATCAGCGGGGCCATCGAGACGGGGCTGGCCCCCATCAAAGAACCTGTTGGACAAAGGAGAGCAGTTGCAGAGCCGGCAGGAACCGATTGCCAGCCATCCAAGTCGATGGGCCAAGATCGACACCTTTTGTTTTAAACGAGCTCACCCAAATCATACAAAGAATGAGCTGATTGAACGTACAGATAAGGGCTACCGAGGGGGGTATAACTAGCCTCTCGAGAAGCCACTCTCTCTCTCTTGCCTCGCCTCCTGCGCCCTGCCTCGCCATCAACCAAGGAAGAAGACCATCGAAGGAGAGCCCATCCAGAGAGGTAGGATACCCTGTCAGAGACCTTTTAATTACTGGGGTATCTCTACCTGGAGGGTGAAGTCTGTGCAACAGCAGGACCACATGACATCAGCAGGCAACAGGGCAAAGGGGCAAGGCTTTTCTTTCAACATCTCGGACCGGTGAGCATTATACTTCTGACCCATCGCAAGATAATCTAGCTAGGTGTAGAGGGTGGGAGTTAAGGGGATTGCTGAATTGTCATTTTAGCCATTTTCCCTCGATGTGCCGTTTCTCCTCCCCTGTTAAGTGTAAGTGTACTGCATTCATATCATCCTTTTGTATAGTATTGTTATCTTATTTTCTCTGTTAATAAATTTTGGTTTTCTTTGTACCAAACCACTGGTCTGCTCGTTTGTCTATATCGCTATCTGCCAATAAGTCCGGGGATCAGAACTAAGGGGTGAGCAATTAGAACCGCTCAGAGATAAGGCAGCCGGAGACATAACTGACTGGCCAAAGCAAGTAGCAAAAACCCCCTTACAGGGCTTAGCAGTGGTGGTGATGGTAGAGCCTCTGGAAGGAGCCTTTAGGGCAATTCAGGCATCTCCGACTCAGTGGTGTTTTCTGACCGATGAGAAGAACTACCTCTATGGAGGATTGGTATGTGCAATTAATCATACGTTTCGCCTACAAGTTTCAGACTCTCTCACCTTTAGAGATTTCCATCTACCAGGCAGAACCCTCGCCGGCCTGGTCTTCAGCTCATGGTGGGATGACGAGTTGAGTGTGGATGGTACACCAGGGAGGGCTGCTAGGGTGGCGGTGGAACAGGCCTTGAATGCCACAATGGAATACATTGCATGGAGCAAACAGGCCCTCAGGGGGAAGAGTGGAGGTGGACGTGACCAAAAGAACAGCTAGAAGGCTGGGAGCTAAAAGGCAGGGAGCTTCAGCCATAGGCCCAGTAGGAGAAGGCCAAAGACAGCATAACTGGTGGGACATAGGTTGAATGGCAGCCGCCATCACCTCCATGCTCGTCCTTATCATCAGTATAAGCATCTGTTGCTATTAAAAACAGATGATAATCCAAGTGGTGCAAATGGTGATGATGTCAAATAGGAGATACACCCCGGTGTCAGCAGCCAAGGTGCCACTCTCAGAGACTGGGGAAAAGATGGACGTGTATGCGATAGAAATCTGGCCGACTGGGTTCCAAGCACAGCCAATGCTAGTAGGACATCGATGAGGCTGTAAGAGGACCGTGTAATTTATGGATTTGACACTTGCGGGAGTCCAGTTGGCTCCCTGGACAATCCAGCAGGTCAAGAATTCAAGGATTTAGGTATGTCCTACCTGGATTAGACAAGGTCTGACCAGGGGCCAACAGGAGGGATTGATCGGGTAACCTGTAGGTTTGGATAACCTTTAAATGTATATTATAGTTGCGTTAGAAGCTATGCTATTAAAATGTAACTGTAACTGCAAGGTATGATGGGAAGCTTGACCAAAATCAGACCAAAGCGTAGTTTCAGCATTTAACAGTAGCAGTAGTTGTAATAAAGTTTCTCCACGAAACCTTGAATCAGGAACAAAGATAATGGTAACTGAAGGCTGGATAAGATAAACAAAACTGCAGAAAGGCAGATGCAAGGACCTTGGGTCCGGGACAGTTGAGATAGCGGGAAGCATCTGCCAAAGCCTACGTAACAATGTAATGATCAGTAACCTGTCATTCTAGAATGGTACACTAGGTGGAGCTGTAGAGCTATATGTTTAAGAGTGGGACTACCCATGATGCACTGGGCTACCCAGAAGGCAGTAGTCAAGATGGATGCTGTACAAGTCCACATGGTGGCATAGTGGTTAGCACTGTTGCCTCACAGCGCCAGGGACCCGGGTTCGAATACGGCCTCGGGTGACTGTCTGTGTGGAGTTTGCACATTCTCCCCGTGTTTGCGTGGGTTTTCTCCGGGTGCTCCGGTTTCCTCCCACAGTCCAAATATGTGCGGGTTATGTTGATTGGCTATGATAAATTGACCCTTAGTGTTAGGGGGGTTAAATACATGGGGTTACGGGGATAGGGTGGGATATGTGTTGGTGTAAGGGTTACGGGGATCGGGTGGGATATGTGTCGGTGCAGGCTCGATGGGCCAAAATGGCCTCTATCTGCACTGTGGGGTTTCTGTGATTCTGTGATGGCATGAATAAAGTGATTAGCTAGAACCTAGCTGTTCATAATGAAAACAACTAGTTATTAATGAACATAACATGGTACTAGGATTTGTAAAATCTGCTGAATATTGTGAAATGCGACATGGAGAATTTGAAGCCACCAGAGGGTTTGAAAATCATGGGGAATGTCAACTGCAATTGGCGGACTTTCAAACAACAATTCGAACTCTACATTGCTGCCATCGGGTTCGGTACAAAGCCAGACGCAAGGAAAATAGCATTACTGCTCACGGTTGCAGGCCCACAGGTGATAGAGGTATTTAATATATTTGTATTTAATCAAGAGGAGGACAGAAAAAAACTGGACGATGTGCTAAAAAAATTTGATACACATTGTTCTCCCAAAAAGAACGAGACCTATGAGAGATACGTGTTCCGTTCACGGACACAGCAGCAAAATGAGACTTTTGATAGCTTTGTGACCAATCTGAAACTGAAAGCACAGACATGTAATTTCTCTGATCTGAAATCATCCATGATTCGTGACCAGATTGTGTTTGGTATTCATGATAAAAAGGTCAGGGAACGTCTGTTGAGAGAAACCGAACTAACATTGGAAAATCCTGTGAAAATATGCCAAGCCAGTGAGCTAGCTCAAAAGCACACGAAGACTTTCAGTGACAATAATGATAATGCGATTGTAGTAAGTGATAGTGCTGCTGTTGGTGCTGTGTCCTACAAAGGAAAGAAACATGGGCAGAACAGAAATGAAAAGCAATCGGAGGAAGGAATTTTTAATTGTAAACGCTGTGGTTACAAACACCAGTCACGACAATGCCCAGCGTTTGGAAAAATGTGCACAAAATGTCATGGAAATAATCACTTTGCCAAACAATGCTTTTCAAAAGTAAAAACTAAGAAATGGCAACAAGTTAATGTGATTGAGGACACTGATTTAAGTGAGACATTTTTTGTACGAATGGTGTCATGTGACAATATAGAAAAGGATACAGAAAATGTGCAGGAATGGACAATGCTGAACATAAAGTTAATGCAGTAAAAGAGGACAAATGGATGATCCCACTGCAGGTAAATGGAGTATTAGTTACATTGAAACTAGACACTGGGGCAAAAGCAAACTTAATCAGTATGAGTGACATTAAAAACATGAAAGAAAAGCCCAAAATACAGAAAAAGTCAGTACTACTGAAGGACTATAATGCACAGAAAATAGATAGCTTAGGTGTATGCAGACTTAAAGTGACAGTCAAAGACAAAGTGCATCATCTCATGTTTTCTGTTGTGGCTGAAGGACTTGATTCACTACTAGGTGACAAAGCTTGTGAGGACTTAGAACTGGTCAAGAGAGTCTACCGTATAAACTGTGCCATAAGTAGACCAGATGACTCGATGGATTCTGTAGTGAGTAATTTCCAGGATGTGTTCAAAGGATTTGGAGTTCTACCATTCACTTACAAGATCCAGCTAAAGGAGAATGCTCAGCCAGTGGCACATGCTCCACGGAGAGTTCCAGCACCCCTGCGTGACCGGCTCAAGAATGAACTGGACAGAATGACCACACTAGGAGTCATCAGGAAAGTCGAAGAGCCAACAGACTGGGTTAACTCCATGGTATGTGTAAAGAAAAAGGACAATGATCTAAGAATATGCATGGATCCAAAGGACTTAAATGCAAACATAAAACGTAAACACTACCAGATTCCCAAGCGAGAAGAAATCACCAGTGAAATGTCAGGTGCCAGATACTTCACAAAGCTCGATGCCGATCAAGGATTTTGGCAACTAAAACTGGATGAAGAGAGCACCAAATACTATACCTTCAACACACCATTTGGCAGGTATTGTTTCCTCAGAATGCCTTTTGGGATAATCTGAAATATTTCATAGAGCAATGGAACACATAATTGAAGGTCTGGAAGGAGTTCGGGTCTATGTTGATGACATCATAATCTGGGGCTCCACACTGAAAGAACACAATGAGAGACTGACTAAAGTGCTACAGAGCATACGCCGGAATGGACTGAAGCTCAACAAAGCCAAATGTCAGTTTGGTGTCCAGGAATTCACTTTCCTAGGAGATAATCTATCTGGTAAAGGAATAGAGCCAGATATGGAAAAAGTAAACGCCATACTCAACATGCCCCGACCCACTGACAAAAAAGGAGTGCTACGCATCATGGGGATGATAAACTTCATTGGAAAGTTCATTCCTAACTTGTCAGCCAAGACAGCCTGTCTGCGAGACCTGCTACATAAAACAAATGAGCTCGCATGGACAGAAAGACATGAACAAGAGTGGATGAACCTTAAAACTGTGCTGACAACCACACCTGTACTCACCTTCTTTGACCCAACAAAGAGAATCAAAGTGTCAACGGATGCATCAAAAGATGGCCTAGGCGTGGTCTTGCTACAAGCAGAGGGTGAAGATTGGAAGCCTGTTGCCTATGCCTCCAGGTCTATGACTGATTCTGAGTGTCGATATGCCCAGATTGAAAAGGAATGTCTAGGCTTGGTAGTTGGACTAGAAAAATTTCATGGCTACATATAAGGACTT
Source organism: Somniosus microcephalus (assembly GCF_052327205.1). Classification (NCBI taxonomy): domain Eukaryota; kingdom Metazoa; phylum Chordata; class Chondrichthyes; order Squaliformes; family Somniosidae; genus Somniosus; species Somniosus microcephalus. The sequence continues at coordinate 212,855,468 of NC_140991.1, read as the reverse complement.
CCCACCTTCACAGTTGAGACAGACCACTGCCCACTGGTTGCCATCATAATAAAAAATCTGAATGAGATGTCTCCAAGGATTCAACGACTCATGATGAAGCTGCAAAGATATGACTTTGAACTGATCTACACACCAGGCAAACACATAGTGTTAGTAGATGCACTATCCCGAGCACCCACAATGAGTCATGTGAGCTCTACTGAGGAGGACGTGGATGTTCATGTGAGTATGGTCACTGCTGCGCTGCCCGTGTCAGACACAAAATCAAAGCAAATAGCAGAAGACACAGTAAAAGATACAGTGTTACAAACAGTAATAGAGAACATTCATCATGGTTGGCCAAAAGGTTCCTGTCCAAAATACTTTCACATCAGGTCAGAGTTGAGTGCCACAAGTGGACTATTACTAAAACAGAACAGAATAGTCATTCCACAGGCTCTACGTCGAGACATGCTCAAAAGGATTCATGAGGGACACCTCGGAATTGAAAAGTGCAAAAGGAGAGCAAGAGACACTGTTTATTGGCCTGACATTGAGAACATGATAGGCAAATGTGAGACATGTCAGAAACACCAAAACAAACAAGCAAAGGAACCAATGATAGTAGCTGACTTACCAACAGCACCATGGCAAAAGGTTGGTATGGACCTCTTTCATTTGAATGGTAAAGACTATCTAATAGTGATTGACTACTATTCTAATTATCCTGAGATGGTGTTGCTCTCAAGCACCACAGCAAGCAGTGTCATAATGCATGTTAAATCCATCTTCGCCAGACATGGGATTCCCAGGATTGCCATTAACGACAATGGTCCATGCTTCAACTGTAAGGTGTGGCAACAGTTTGCAGCACATTATGACTTTCAACACATCACATCCAGTCCTCTGTATGCTCAGTCGAATGGTAAGGCAGAGAAAGGTGTTCAAGTTCTCAAACAGCTACTGAAGAAAGCAACAGAAAGCAAGCCTGATCCTTATCTCGCCCTGCTGAGCTACCGAGCCTCCCCTTTTGACTGTGGTTCTTCACCTGCTGAACTCCTAATGGGTTGCAAGTTGCACACCACATTACCCTGCTGTGCAAAAGAAAAGCAGAGTAAGGAGCTAAGACAGAGACTTCAACTGTTAAAGCTGAAACAGAAATCACACTATGACAAGTCATCCAAAACTCTGAAACTATTGACAAGGGGTGATGTTGTCAGGATTGAGGATCCAAATGCATGGAACAGGAAAGCTACAGTTCTTGAGGAAGTAGGACAAAGGTCATACACCGTTAGAACTGAGGAAGGACAGATTCTCAGGAGGAACCGCCGTTCCCTCCTGAAAACACAAGACACTATCCAAGAGCAAATCGATGACAATGCCGCAACTGAATCTTGTGACTCACCACCAGAACAATCTAACACAAACACACATACAGGCTCTCATGCAAAAACATCAGACTTACCTGTGCTGAGAAGATCCACACGTGAATTAAAAAAGCCTGATAGACTTAATCTTTGAGTACAAAGAAAACTATAATAAAAGAATGAAAAGCTTAGAGTTCATAAAGTAAAGCTTTGAAAATGTGTTGACTGTTGTGAAGGTGTTTATGTCATTATGATTGATTGATATTGATTGATATTGATTTTGTTTAACCTCTAAGGAAGGGGGATGTAATGATCAGTAACATGTCATTCTAGAATGGTACACTAGGTGGAGCTGTATGTTCAGTAGTGAGCTACCCACAAGGCGGTAGTCAAGATGGATGCCTGCACACTCGTCCACATGGCTGAATAAATGACTAGCTCAAGCTAGCTGTTCATAATGAAAACGTCTATTTATTTATGAACATAACAGTTTCTTTCCACAACAACTGCAACAGTTTTGCTCATTGTCCCTGAGCTGGGAAGGATAAAATCTGTGAGTTTTCCCACTCCTGATCACTATCTAGTAAACCTATTTGAAAATGGCTGTGCATGGATGTTGGAATTTAGCAACCATGCTTCAAGGATCAATTTTATGTTGTGAGGTAGCAGAGGAGAAGCATTGTTGTTGATTTGACATTGTGAGAAGAACAACAAAAGTATACTGACAGTATGCTGTGTGTACTGAACTCTGTTCATTTACCTGTTTAATGTTAAATAAATTCATCTATTGGTTTATACTCTGAGCCTTGATCTGATAGATTGTATGATTGTTGTATGTTCAATGTACTGCCTCCCATTTTGCACCTGAGAAACGGGCGGCCAGCAGTTGAAAATGAGGTGCGTCACCTCAACTGGCCCTTTGGCTCCCATAGCCTGCCTGATGCAATATTCATTGTAAATGGGCAAGCAGGCCACCCATCTGAAACAGGTCTACCGCTACTTAAATATGCAAATCGGGGTTCAGGCTATGGGTCCCTGATTGCAATATTCAGGTACGAATGAACAGAGTGAGGCACCCATTTGATGCCCGGAACTCACCGCCAGCATTTAAATGAGGCCCAAAACTGACTTTGATTCTGTCATTGCGACGGCATGAATAAGTGAGCAAAGCGGCCACTCCACCGACTTTGCACCCGTTTTTGGTGAAAGCCAAATTTCTGGACCAAGGGTCATGTGTTGGAATGGTCAGTAACACTGTACCCAAAGAGAATATCTAACATAAAAACCCAGAAATCTAATTCTGGAACAGTCTCATTGAAATAAAGTATTACTTTGCAAAATTCACAGGAGATCTTCAACTGTCCAAAACCATCTGCATTTTAATTCTCAATCAATTGACTGGTGTAAGTAGGGTTAATGAGACCACCACACCCACAACTACATTATCAATTTAACCTGTTTTCATTTTGTGTAAAATTCTAAAGGCTTCCAAAGTTTTATATTAACTGGTATTATTCATCAGTAAAATCCAATTTGAACACACAGTGGGAGTAATTTTGACTTTGTGCGATAGTCTAAAATGAGCGATAGTGAATCAGCAGCCCGTTTTACATCTCTCACGATTTTTATTTCCATTGGCGATAGTGTAAAGCGGGTTACCCATTCATTGTCAGTTTTGCACTATTGCGCAAAGTCAAAATTACACCCAGTACCTTTCGACGATTCGAACATTTCTTTAGTAGACCAGTTATACTGTATCTTCAAACTCAGGTGCAAAGTCACCCAAATTGAATTGAGGGAAGTGGCATGAGGCCTTCTTGAGGAGGTAGTCTCATGTTGCTTTGGTTTCGCACTGGCTGAGTGTAATTACAACTGGAGCTAGCAGTGTAATTTCTGATCTGCCAGGCCCACATTGTTCTAAACAGATAGTGGTCTCAAAGCAGTGCCTGCAGTGTAACAACACCGTAAGATCATTCAAGATGTGTTATACTTCCAAGGGCGCTCTGCTGCTTATAGTCCACAGCTTCCAGCGTTAGAGTTATACTGCTAGTTCCGTGTTGTTTTCTGGCCAGGGAAAATGGCAAGCTTGAATGAGCAGAGGTCCACTCATCAGCATCTGAATGCTAACTTAATTTTAATGTTAACAAAGAGCCATGTGATTCAACTCCATTTGTATATACAGTAATACGCACATGGCTGCACATTAATCTTACCTTGTAAAAGGTAAATAATCTCCATCACAATTCAATATTAAACTTTTAAACTTTTAAAAATACATTATGGAACATTGTGGTTTTAAGCCTCTGTAATGTAGATTGGTCCCTGATTAAAAATATGTTGCTGGTCAGAGGCCACTCCTGACTGGTTCCAGGAGTGATCAATCTCAGATGACTGGGTTTTTAAAAGACATCCAAATATTCAGATCAGTGCCCCTCCAGATGGAGATGCAGCCAGCAGCACAGCCTGCCATAGCACCTTGACCATACCGACCCTTTGGCCATGAGGGAATACTTGCAGCCTGCTAGGCCGACATAAGTGAGAGGATTCCCCTTTCTTTCGCTGCCAAGTGAGCTTTGTCAGCTTATCACCAGGGGCCCTCCCTATCAAACAAGCAGCTGAGCACTTGAAAAAGAACTCATCACGCAGATGACTAAAGTGACAGGTTCATGTCATGCTGTAGCTAGTGTGCTCAGAAGCATCATAGTCTAAGTACTGTACTTACACATACACCACCCACCTCTTAACTACTGCCAAAGTGCTGAATTTCTGAGGTTGTAAAATGAAGAGAAAAAGAAAGGAAAGGAACAAAAAACAGAGTCAGTCAGTCAATCATACTGAACATTTGCCAAATTGCATTGACCAGTGTGCACGGATGTGAAAGAATACAGGGCATATAGAAAATGTAAATGATATTCCACTGTCATCTGGTAATGTCTCAGACCCCTTAAAGCTGTAGTCTTATCTTTAGTTAAAGTCCAGCTGGACCCCTGGGTGCAGCTAATTTCAAAGTTTCTTAATGTTGCGGACTCACAAAAGGCCAGAGTTGGAAGAAAGGAGATTTCTGGAGGATTATAGGGCTGGAGGGTGTTAGAGACAGGGAGGGGGTGAAGCCCATGAAGGGATTTGAATACAAGCATAACAATTTTAAATTGGAGGCATTGGGACACCGGGAGCCAATGTAAATAAGCAAAGGAAAGGGGTGATAGGTAAACAGCACTTGGTTTGTGATATGGGCAGCAGAGTTTTGGATGAGCTGAATATGAAATAATGTTCTGTTTCAGTTTTATTACAAACAGTTAAATCGCAGTCAACCAAAACTCAAATAAACTCATGACCTGACAGCCATTAACCAGTAAAATAATACAGCCAGAGAGACAGAATCAAAATGAATATAAAACATAGCTGCCTCTGAGTAATCATAAGAACTTGGGTCAAAACTAATAATCCAGGACAAATACCAACTTAATGAATAGTCCGATAAGCTACAGCAAAATAAATATAAACAGAGACAGGGTCCAAATAAATAATTTACACTGAAGAGTAAATTGAAACTCATGGATAGAAAATTGCAGGCTGTGTGCCAACAATATTTCAATATGTGCTGGCTACACGCAAGGTCTCGCCAGTGGCAAAAGCTAGCTGTGTTCATAATAAGAATGTCTATTTATTAATGAACATAAGATGGTACCAGGAGTGGGGTGAAGATCTGCTGAAAATTGTGAAAAGCGACATGGACAGAGAAAGAACAGAGAAAAATTAGAAGATGTGCTAAAAAAAATTTGATGCACATTGCTCTCCCAAAAAGAATGAGACCTATGAAAGATACATCGTCTGTTCTCAGACACAGCAGCAAAATGAGACTTTTGATAGCTTTATAACTGATCTGAAACTGAAAGCACAGACATGTAATTTCTCTGAGCTCAAAGCATCCATGATTTGTGACCAGATTGTGTTTGGTATTCATGATAAAAAAAAGTCAGGGAACGTCTGTTGAGAGAAACCGAACTAAATTTGGAAAATGCGGTGAAAATATGCCAAGCCAGCGAGCTAGCTCAAAAGCACGCGAAGACTTTCAGTGAAATCAATAATGATGCGATTGTAATGAGTGATAATGCTGCTGTTGGTGCTGTGTCCTACAAGGGGAAGAAACATGGGCAGAACAAAAATGAAAAGCAATCGGAGGATGAAATGTTTAATTGTAAACGCTGTGGTTACAAACACCAGTCACGACAATGCCAAGCATTTGGAAAAATGTGCACAAAGTGTAATGGAAAGAATCACTTTGCCAAACAATGCTTTTCAAAAGTAAAAACTAAGAAAGGGCAACGAGTTAATGTAATTGAGAACACTGATTTAAGTGAGACATTTTTTGTAGGAATGGTGTCATGTGACGATATCAAAAAAGATACAGAAAATGTGCAGCCCTCAGAAATGGACAATGCTGAACATAAAGTCAATGCAGTAAAAGTGGACAAATGGATGATCCCACTGCAGATAAATGGAGCATTAGTTACATTGAAACTGGACACTGGGGCAAAAGCAAACTTAATCAGTATGAGTGACATAAAAAATATGAAAGAAAAGCCCAAAATACAGAAAAAGTCAGTACTACTGAAGAGCTATAATGGACAGAAAATAGATAGCTTAGGTGTATGCAGACTCAAAGTGACAGTCAAAGACAAAGTGCATCATCTCATGTTTTCTGTAGTGGCTGAAAGACTTGATTCAATACTAGGTGACAAAGCTTGTGAAGACTTAGAACTGGTCAAGAGAGTCTACCGTATAAACTGTGCCATAAGCAGACCAGATGACGCAGGTGATGAAGCAGAGAGCCCATCAAGGATGAAAAGGCCAAAGGGTATCCATGTCTTCAAAAAGCCTAGTTTCTCCAAGAAGAAAGAAAAAGACTTTAAGGTCAAAGAGAAGCCAAAGGAAGAAAAGCACAAAGAGGAAAAACACAAGGAGAAAAAGTCCAAAGATATAACCGCAGCAGATGTTGTTAAGCAGTGGAAAGAGAAAAAGAAAAAGAAGAAGCCTGCACCAGAGCAGGAAGCAGTTCCGGTGGATACTCCTTCTTCCCTCAGGCCAATCATTGGTGTTCCATTAGCCGAGGCTGCTGAGAGGACTATGCTGTATGATGGGATCCAGCTGCCAGCAGTTTTTCGAGAGTGCATTGATTACATTGAGAGTTATGGCATGAAGAGTGAAGGAAACGCTGAAACCCTCTCCAAGCAAAGATCGCAAGGAGACCTCGATCTATACAAGAGCAGATTGATGACAATGCCGCAACTGCATCTTGTCATTCACCGCCAGAACAATCTCATGAAGACACATCAGACTTACCCGTGTTGAGAAGATCCACACGTGAAGTAAAAAAGCCTGATAGACTTAATCTTTGAATACAATGTAACGCTTTGAAAATGTGTTGACTGTTTTGAAAATGTTTATGTTTATAGAGCACTAACAAAAGTGTTACTGATATTATCTTTATTGTATTCTTGAAAGTTAATTGATATTGATTTTGTTAAACCTCAAAGAAAGGGGGATGTAATGATCAATAACATGTCATTCTATAGTGGACACTAGGTGGAGCCGTAGAGCTGTATATAAGACTACACTACCCAGCTGTATGTATATTAAGACTACATTACCCATGAGGCACTAGGCTACCCACAAGGCAGCAGTCAAGATGGAAGCCTCTACAGATACTGTACCTAGTCCACATGTGCTCAATAAAGTAACTAGCAAAAGCTAGCTGTGTTCATAATAAGAATGTCTATTTATTAATGAACATAAGAGCCACCAAAAAGTAAAATTGCTTTTACTAACCTTCCTCTGGAGCCGGGAGGGGCAAGAGGGCCCCTCTCTGCTTCACAGCGCTCCTGAAGCGGCCACTGCCGCCCTGCGATCACCCATCCCACCGCCCCATGGCACTATTTGAAAACCAGTGAGTTTGCCTGGAAACCTAGCCAGAAATCCTCCCTCAGCCTAACACTGGCAAAAGCAGATGAATTGGTCATTCATCTCATTGCTGTTTGTGGGGCCTTGCGGTGCACAAAATGGCTACCAATTTTATCCACATACTAATAGGAACTGCACAAGATAATTCATTCATTGTGAAGCACTTTGGGACACTTTGAGAGATGTAATAAGGCATTATATAAACGCAAATTCCTTATTTATTTTCTTTTACAGCCTGCTTCATCTAAGTCCTCACATACAAGAACATTTCTAAAGCTTTTCTTCAAAGTGAAAAATAAAACTTTCAAACAGAATCTGTCAGTCTCCATTATTAAGGGGCCTCAGGTTATCACAACGTAATCATCATGCTCCCTTATCCTTAACTAATTTGCCAATCAGTGTGGCAGCATTCATGCAACTCCACACAGTAAACATAAGCAAACCTGTCAGACAAATATTGGGTTCTTAGCACTGTTCAAACTGCACTGCAAATCTGAAAGCCACACAATAAGACCATGTAAGTAACAGCTCTATATCTTGAAACTGAACTGCCCATAAATGATAAAGCCTGTGCCTATGACCTCACTGTTTAGTCAGCGTGCCAGATCCATTAATTGCCTTGTAAACTCTGTGACGCTGTCATACATCTCCTAATTGTATAAAATAACATGGCTATGGGGGTGGAAAATGCTGAAAATATGCAGTCAGCATCTGTAAAGAGAAAAGGCAGCTTAAAATACTTTGGGTGTCTATTCTTCGAAATGTGTCTTTTCTCTTTGCAGACACTGTCTGATCTGTTGTGTATTTCTAGTATTTTATGTTTTAATTTTACATCACCAGCATTTGCAGTATTTCTTTCTTATTTTAGATGCTATGAAGGGCAGATGATTCAATCTGAAGATTCTGCTGATGTTCATAAATCAATGGGGTTGCTTGTTACAATTCAGAACCTCTTCCAAAACACCACACAGAACACAAAGGCAGTCTCCATAAACAGACCCATGTCTCATTTGAACTGAAACTTGGGGGGAGAAATTACTTAGCACAGCACTAAGTGAAGAAAGCGACAGCTGCCGCTCTTCCGCCAGCTGGTGGCGGGTCCCATGGCATCATCCATTTTGGAAGTCCCGGTAGCGCTGGCGTTCTTAGGTAGTGCCCTGCAAAAAAAAATGGCGGAGTTGTGACCTGCACGCCGACTTAACGTCACCACTGCAAACTTCAACCCTAGTGCTGAGTTCAGTGCTGTGTCCTAAGCACCCCAGGTAAACCTAGCATGCAAGCAGACTGACAGAGGTGCTGTCAGCACCTCTTAAAGGGACACACACATCTTTCAGGTAAGTTTTCATTTAAACTTTTGGACTGTTTTTTTTTTATATTATTGTAGTGGCTCGCTGCAATAGATGTTAAAAGTTTTTTAAGTGTGTAGGGAATGCTGCTGGACACTTGCAAGGCCTCAGATGGTAAAGGAAGGCCTCTGAGAAGACAGAAAATGCTGCAAATACTCAGCAGGTCAGGCAACATCCGTGAAGAGAGAAACAAGTTCACGTCTCAGGTTGAGATGCTGCCTGACCAGCTGAGTATTTCCAGCATATTATGCCAGCATTTCAGATTTACAGCATCCGCTCGCAGAGGGAAGAGGAAGACACAGAAGAGGAAGAAGTCGAGGAGGAGGAAGCAGAAGAGGAGGAAGCTGAAGATGAAGAAGCAGAAGAAAGGAAGCAATCCAGACAGCCCCTTTTTGGCCAGGATATCCGGGATGGAATCATCCGCCTGTGGTACCAGTGATCACAACCCCAATTCCCCTTTCAACATTTGTCCCACACCTTACCTTCCCTCTGCTACTGACCATTACAGGGTCCTCTTGGACACAATGCTGAAATTAAAGCCACCAAAAAGCAAACTTTCCAATCCAACATTATACATCTACCCATCCAATATGACATCGAGGAATCAACTCATCACCCTTATGCATTCCCTTAGTGACTGTCTTGTGTGTGCCTTTGCCTATCCTACATCATGCAGTGCTACCCCAGGGCCACATACACACCCCCAAACCCTGGAAAACCCTGGAAATCCAGCTTTTGAAGCCGAGGCAACTCACTTTCATTTGCACTTATACGCAGGGAATTTCCTCAAAGCTGCTCCCACTCCATCACCGTAACTGCACCAGAACTGCAGCAGAATCCCCACTTATGTGGGTAAACGTCGCACTTCTGGTGAAGTTATATTTGAATTTTGTGAGTCTGAAAGTTTTGGGGAAAAACTGTTTTTAGCACTTTGCCTCACTCGTGAATAAATCCAAAATTAGAACACCATGATCTGTTAGTATTGGCAACTTGATATATATGCAAATTAATGTAAACGTGGATTTAAACTTTCTATGGAGTGTCTATTGACACCACTGTGTCAGCCAATGAGCTGGAGGCAGGGTGGGATTTACAACAGAACTTACAAACTTCCCTAACTTACGTAGCGAGCAAAGTCTATTTACAGAGTCTATTTAGAAAGAGTTTCTATGAACTGCAGCAAACAGAACTCAGCAACTTCTCCTGATAAAAGCGGGGTGATTTCTCTAGAAAAAAGCAGTGAGTGGAGGGTAGTTACATAATACAAATTATGTGCGTAAAATCACTCCCAGTCACCAACAGCAGTGATTGACAGGGGAATTACCCAATCATCTCCATTCTGGCCGGGAATAGTGACGTCACTATATGCAGCCAACTTTATATGTGGCCCCAGGACTCTATAGTATGCACCCATGCATGCCCATGAAGATGAAAAGTTGGGACACCCCTTCCCTAATTGAATTACAGTCCTGTAAGAGGATCTACAGTTGCATACATTGCTTAGGAGAAGTTGGAGGATATATTTTTGCTAAGGATAGGAGGATTATATGTTATAATGGAGAAGTATTATTGTGGTGGTATATTTAGCTGTTGTTGGGAATACTGAAAATGTTAGTTTAAAATAAATTACTGTATAATAGAGTAAACAATAAAGGGGAATTATACAGCAGTTGAAATAAAATTAATGTAAGTAATTGGAAAATTAGATTAAATTGTATATTAGAAAGTTTTTATAGAATTGTAGAGGTTAGAGAATAAAAAAAGTAGATTAAAATAAATTAATGTGAATCTATAAATTGTATATTAAAATGTATTTGTATATGTTATGCATATAAATTTGTGAAATAGAAATATTTTTCATATAATGTGTATGAAGTATTAAACATAACTTGTATACAGCCTTTTCTTTAATAATCATCATAAAAATATTGAGAATTTGATATTTGTGTGTCAGTTTTCTGACTCGCGGACTCCCGTGACCCTGTCACACATACTCTGTCACACAGACCCCATGTGGTCCTGTCATGCGGACCCCTTGTCACGCGGACCCACTGTGACCTTGTCACACAACTCCCTGTAACCTTGCCACGCATAACTCTTGTGACTCTGTCACGTGGGCCCCCCATGACCCTCCACATAACCCCTGTTACCCTATCATGCAGACCCCCGTGACCCTATCATGCAGACCCCCGTGACCCTATCATGCAGACCCCCATGACCCTATCATGCAGACCCCCGTGACCCTATCATGCAGACCCCCGTGACCCTATCATGCAGACCCCCATGACCCTATCATGCAGACCCCCGTGACCCTATCATGCAGACCCCCGTGACCCTATCATGCAGACCCCCGTGACCCTATCATACTGACCGCCGTGACCCTATCATGCAGACCCCCGTGACCCTATCATGCAGACCGCCGTGACCCTATCATGCAGACCCCCGTGACCCTATCATGCAGGCCCCTGTTACCCTATCATGCAGACCCCCGTGACCCTATCATGCAGACCCCCGTGACCCTATCATGCAGACCCCCGTGACCCTATCATGCAGACCCCCGTGACCCTATCATGCAGACCCCCGTGACCCTATCATGCAGACCCCCGTGACCCTATCATGCAGACCGCCGTGACCCTATCATGCAGACCCCCGTGACCCTATCATGCAGACCGCTGTGACCCTATCATGCAGACCCCCGTGACCCTATCATGCAGACCCCCGTGACACTATCATGCAGACCCCCATGACCCTGTCGCGCGGACCCCCCTTGGGCTTCCCCATACCCTTGTGGTTGTAAAAATTTTTAACTTAAAGCCTGTTTCCAAGCTCTAGCTGCTTCCCAACACTGAGCTGGGAAACAAGTTGTTAGTCTGTTAAGCCACTTAAAGAGTCATTATTATATATTAGTATAGTATAAATCACTTTAAGCATTTGTAAATAATTTGCACTGGGAAACAAACAATAAGAAAGGATACACTTGGCCCAGTGGCCAAGTAGGGATAGGCTGTAAGAAGCAGGAATCACATAGAAACATATAAACATAGAAGATAGGAGCAGGAGTAGGCCATTTGGCCCTTCGAGCCTGCTCCGCCATTCAATGAGATCATGGCTGATCATCCAAATTTAGTACCCTGTCCCTGCCTTCTCCCCATATCCCTTGATCCCTTTAGCCTCAAGAAATATATCCAACTCTTTCTTGAATATATTTAATGAACTGGCCTCCACCGCCCTCTGTGGCAGAGAATTCCACAGGTTCACCACTCTCTGGGTGAAGAAATTCCTCCTCATTTCAGTCCTAAATGACTTACCCCCTCATCCTTAGACTATGACCCCTGGTTCTGGACTCCCCAGCCATCAGAAACATCCTTTCTGCATCTAGTCTGTCCAGACCTGACAGAATTTTATAGGTTTCGATGAGATCCCCTCTCAATCTTCTAAACTCCAGTGAGTATAAGCCAAATTGACACAATCTCTCCTCGTACGTCATTCCTGCCATCCCAGGTATCAGCCTGGTGAATCTTCGCTGCACTCCGTCCATGGCAAGAATGTCCTTCCTCAGGTAAGGTGACCAAAACTGCACACAATACTCAAGGTGCGGTCTCACCAAGGCCCTGTACAACTGCAGCAAGACATCCTTGTTCTTGTACTCGAACCCTCTTGCTACGAAGGCCAACATACCATTTGCCTTCTTAACCGCCTGCTGCACCTGCATGCTTACCTTCAGCGACTGCTGCACAAGAACACCCAGGTCTCTTTGCACTTCCCCTTCTCGCAATCTATTGCCATTCAAATAATAATCTACCTTCCTGTTTTTGCTACCAAAGTGGATAACCTCACATTTATCCACATTATAGTGCATTTGCCATGTTTCTGCCCAATCACCCAACCTGTCCAAATCGTACTGGAGTTTCATGACATCCTCCTCACAGCATACCCTCCCACCCAGCTTTGTGTCGTCTGCAAATTTGGAGATATTACATCCAATTCCCTCGTACAGATCATTAATATATATTGTGAACAGCTGGGGTCCTAGGACCGATCCTTGCGGTACCCCACTAGTCACTGCCTGCCACTCGGAAAACGGCCCGTTTATTCCAACTCTTTGCTTTCTGTCCGCCAACCAGTTCTCTATCCAAGTTAGGGGTGTTGGGGTCAGGGCTCAGAAGTGATGGTGAAGATGAGTGGCCCAAGGTGGTAGGCTCAAGGCCTGACCATTACTGATGAGGAATAGGAAATGGGCAGGAGAATGTAGGCTATGGCACAAGGCCCAAAATTGGTTGGCTGCAAACAGTCTGGGAGTGCCAGCAGCTCCAAAAATGAACAAGTGGGGCAGGTGGATAAGCCACAGCTTGAAACCAGATGTTCATGAATGGAGCCAGCAGGTGGTAGGGGTAAGAAGAAAATAATTATGGGCTGCACAATTTAAAAGAGTGGGCAGGCCTGGGAGTGGAGGCTAGGAGGAGCACATCACATGATCTTCTCTAGCCTATCACAAGTCCATACTGTTGCGTCCGTGTGTTAATAGAGACACTGAAGACAGGAGTTGGTTTCACAGGTGTTTACTGAACAAAGTCTGGAGGGGAACTAACTGATACGACACAATATACAGGCTTATATAGCCCGAGTGGACATTACCGGCATTACAGTACACAGGGGGCTCTTAAAGGCACATACACTACAATTCCTCCCCTTTTAGCCAACCAGTACATAATATTTTAAGTAATCATTAATTACATGTTACAAGAAAAATAATCTACACATTGCTGCAGTTAATCAATTATAAGTCAGTCTCTCTGGAGGCTTCCTGACTCGGTCCGGATAACGCCTCGGTGGTGTAGTAGTTTCTGGTGGTGTAGTAGGTTCTTTTGGCAAGGCTGATTCGGCTTGAATGCCAGTGTCGGGTTCATCGGGTTCCAGTATCACCGGATCGGAGGTAGATACTATGGGTATCTCTACTTCATCATTAGGCGTATAGAGTTGTGGTGTAGGTTGTCCCTTTTCGGATGACTCTATCATTTGGTCAGCATGGCACCTTATTATGCTTTCTCCAATATCCACGGTATACATCAGCGGTCCTAGTCGTGTGCAGATAGTTCCAGGCTGCCATTTCTCGGTACGGTAGTCCCGGGCCAAAACTTGTTGACCTATCTCGAAGGTTCTAGTTGGCCTTTCATTCATGCCTTGAAATTGCCGGTTCTCCACGTCCCTTCTGATGTTTGGCTTGATCAAATCCAGCGGGCATCTTAGGCTTCTATTGAAGAACATCATGGCGGGAGTTTGGTTTGTAACCATATGTGTTGCATTCCTGTATGCAAACAAGAAGTTATCCACCTTATGCTGAAGTTTTATGTCTTCGTTACCGATGGCCTTTATGGCCTTCTTGAAGGTCTGGACAAACCTTTCAGCCAATCCATTGGTGGCGGGGTGGTATGGGGCGGACGTGTAGTGCTTAGCCCCATTGTTTTTTAAGAACTTCCTGAATTCTTTGGACACAAATTGCAGTCCATTATCAGAACAGATCTGTTCAGGCAGCCCATTCCTGGCAAATATGGTCCTTAATACTGTGGTGGTTTTTTCCGTGGTGGTGGAGGACATCTTTATTACCTCCGGCCACTTGGAGTGTGCATCAACCGTGATTAAGAACATTGAGTCCATAAATGGACCAGCAAAGTCGATGTGTACCCTTTGCCAGGGAGATGAGGGCCACTCCCATGGATGTAGAGGGGCTTGTAGTAGAGCGTTTTGGACCTTCTGGCATCCTAGGCAGCTCTTGGTCATTTCTTCGATGTCTCCATCGATACCTGGCCACCATACAAACGACCTGGCTAGGTTCTTCATTTTCACTCCACCCAGATGCCCTTCGTGAAGCTCCTTTAGAACTTTATCCTGGAGTTTGGGTGGAATCACCACTCTGGATCCACACATCAAGGTTCCTCGGCACACTGACAGCTGTTCTCTTCTTTGCGAGAATGCTGGCAACAGTGGCTCGCCATGTGCTGGCCATCCCTTCACTGTTAAATCGTAGACTCGTGAGAAAGTCGGGTCATTTCTAGTTTCCCTTTCAATGGCAGAATTTGTTACTGGTAGACATTCGACTATGGTAGAGTGGAAAATCTCCACTGGGTCTACGGTAGGTGCTTCTTCTACCATTGGCAATGGTAGGTGCGATAAACCATCAGCATTCCCATGCTGTTTTGATCCTTTGTATTCTATGTTATATTGGTGTGCCCCTAGAAAAAGGGACCACCTCTGTAGCCTTTGCGCTGTCATAATGGGAACACCCTTTTTAGGGTTGAATATGGAGATGAGGGGTTGATGGTCAGTCAACAAGGTAAATTTTTGTCCGTGTAGGTAATGGTTGAATTTCTTCACTCCCCATACCAGGCTGAGTGCTTCCCTGTCGATTTGGGCATAGTTACGCTCAGCTGAGTTCAATGAGCGTGACGCAAAAGCTATCGGCCGTTCCAAGCCATCAGGGAATTTATGCAATAATACTGCTCCTACGCCATAAGGGGATGCATCGCATGCCAGCCTGATTGGCAGTGATGGGTTGCAATGAGCCAAAACTTCTTTGGACGTGATTAAGTCTTTGCATTTATGGAAGGCACGTTTACAGTCTTCGCTCCATTTCCAAATTACTCCTGTTTGTAGCAGTTCATTAAGAGGGTGCAGAAGAGTTGATAACTTCGGTAAAAATTTATGATAGTAATTTATTAATCCCAGGAACGACCTTAATTGTGAAACATTTTCAGGTGCTGGGGCTTTTATGACCGCTTCAATTTTTTCAGGTGACTTATGCAACCCTTCCTTATTAATTATGTGGCCACAATATGATATTTGATTCTGGAAAAATTCGCACTTGGGGCTACTTGCTCATAGGCCCCATTCTCTCAGCCTAGTGAGCACCTGCTCCAAATTGGCAAGGTGCTCGTTGTCATTTCCTCCTGTTACAAGGATGTCGTCTAGGTAGCATTGAGTCCCCGGAATCCCTTGGAGGACTTGCTCCATAGCTCTCGGCCAGATAGCTGGAGCGGATGCTATTCCGAAAACCAGTCGATTGTACTGGTACAGGCCTTTGTGTGTATTTATCGTGAGATACTTTTTAGAGGCCTCTTCAACCTCCATCTGTAGATATGCCTGTGCCAAGTCAATTTTGGTGAAACGTTTCCCTCCGGATAGTGAGGCAAAAATATCTTCTATCCTCGGAAGAGGATACTGTACCGTGTGAAGGACCAGGTTTACAGTCACCTTGAAGTCTCCACAGATGCAAATGTTTCTCTGTTCTTCAGATTTATCATTATTCAACGTTTTCTTCATGACTGGGACGATGGGTGTTGCCCACTCGCTCCAATCTATTTTGGATAATACGCCTGCCTTTTCCAAATTCTCCAGCTCTGCCTCGACTGCTGGACGAATTGCGTATGGCACCGGTCTTGCCTTAAAAAACTTGGGAATTGCCGCATCTTCCACTTTTATTGAGGTGGTGATGCCTTTCAAGGTTCCTAGTTTCTCTTGAAACACTTCTTTGGCGTTGGCCAAGATGTCTTTTAATTGTTCAGGTATGACGTCATCATTGTTTTTTTCCTTACTGGTCACCGTCAGTGCCTGAATGGAGTGCCAGTCTAAACGTATTTTCCTGATCCATTCACGTCCCAACAGCGGTGGACCACCATCTTGTAGAACATATAAATACAACTTTTGTATTTCCTTGCCGTTGTATACAACAGGCACCCTTATTTTTCCTTTGGGGTATACTTTCTGCCCCGTATATGTTTTCAAGATAATGGATGTGTCTTTTAAAGGTATATGCGGAAATAGCCGCTCGTAATCCCGTCGATTTATGATGGTCAGAGCTGATCCTGTATCTAGCTCCATTTTAACTGGGGACCCTGCTATCGTGAGGGTAACCCAAATGGCCTGGTAATCTTCTTTGGCAATTACATTATGTAATTTGAGACAGCTTAGTCTCTTGTTTTCGGAGTCGCTATCGCTCTTCTGGTCTTCGGAGCTACTGTCCGTCATCATTTGTACCTTTCTGTACTTTTCTTTATTGATTTTTTTTTTCCTGTCCATGGATTTTTTTTGTCCAGATCGGCATACCCATGCAATGTGTCCAATCTTTCCGCATTGCTTGCATGCTTTGTCCTTGAATCAGCAGTCCCACTGGTCATGGGTGGATCTGCCGCAGCGATAACATCTCTCGAAACCCTGTGTCATTTCATGGGTGCCGAAGTTCTGTGTCTTTTGTTGTATCTCTGCAGCTCCTCTTGCGGCTGCTTCGTATGATACAGCCATACTGAAAGCCTTGTCCAGTGTTAAATCTTTCTCAGAAAGCAGCCTTTTCTGTGTTCCTTCACTTAGGAGACCGCAGACGAATTTGTCTCGAAGATAATCTGCTAGTCCTGCCCCGAATTGGCAGTGCTTTGATAGCTTTCTTAATTCGGTGAGGTAATCAGCGTTACTTTCATTCTTGTGTTGATTCCTCTTGAAGAATTTGAATCGTTCCGCTATCAGCAGCGGTGTTGGGTTTAAGTGCTCCTGTAGGGTATCAACAATTTCTTTAAAATTCTTGTCCTTTGGTTTGGCTGGAGTGATTAAGTTTCGTAACAGCCCGTATGTCTTTGCGCCCATTAGATTTAGAAGTACTGACGCTTTTTTTTCATTTTCTATTCCATTTGCGGTGCAATATACCTCCACTCTTTCCACATATGTGGTCCAATCCTCTATATTGTTATCAAAAGCATCAATATTGCCAGACTTAGGCATCCTGGAAAAAAATGGCGCTTCCCGCGCTTTTCTTTCTTTTCTGCAGAAAAGATATGGCGCTTCCCGCGCTTCCCCGCCACTGCTGCCGATGACAACGCTGTTTTCCGCGGGTTTCCCTTCTTTTTATTTATTTATTTACAGGTGGAGACTCGTTCCCGCCGGACTCTCTCTGCTAGGTCTGAACGCCGACCTGCTTGCAGCGCCGGCCGTCTCCCGAGTGCTCCCTCCCCATCTGTTACTGCTTGCCTCCGCCTTCGCTGCTTGGCCTAGCTGCAGAGCAAGCCGCTGGAGCCCCAGCCCGACGCCCAGGAAGGATTATTGCAGTACCTGCCACCAGCTCGGCTAGCTGGTGAAACCACAGCTTTTTCTTTTTCTTGCTTTTCTTCGACTTTGGACGCCAGAGGAATCGATGTCCTTGAGGTGCTGCCGAATTGCAGGTAAGTCCGTTTCCAATTCGTCGCCACTGTTGTGTCCATGTGTTAATAGAGACACTGAAGACAGGAGTTGGTTTCACAGGTGTTTACTGAACAAAGTCTGGAGGGGAACTAACTGATACAACACAATATACAGGCTTATATAGCCCGAGTGGCCATTACCGGCATTACAGTACTCAGGGGGCTCTTAAAGGCACATACACTACACATACTGTTAATTATAAGTAATGGAGATTAAGCTAGCAGGCCTGATTTAGTACTGCATTAAAGACTGAAGAAAATGCAAATATTACAGCAAAAATGTGATGGAAATAGTGTGATGGCCACAGCATGATAGAAAAATTGTGATAGAATTATGGGAAGGAATGCATATATAAGTTCTGATTGCTCACACTATGTTCTAGTGGCTCATGATTTTATAGGTGGGATCTTGACAATACTTGCCAGTATTTTTCAGATACCATTATAATAATTTAGATAAACTTCAACTGAAATACATTGACAGGTACTGACTGGCCTCCTCAGTGATGTCTGCCTCATTACTCAGTGGTTACCATCAGTTACCTATCTAGTTAACTATAACATAATCAAGTTTCCTGCCCATCACACTTCAAGTACCAGGCTCAAGTTTTTGAATCACGTTTTTAAAAAAAGTATTTAAAAGGAACAATTTTGCAACATACAAAGACATTCCTCATAAACAGGAAATACTTGAGTCAGAATGTGTGTACTCTCTTACTTGATCTTATCAATACCACTTTCAAAAGACCAGGAAAGACAATGTTGTGACCTGTAGCCTGAATAACAATATTTTTTATATATATTTCTGCTTTGGATGCGGACAATGTTGGCAAGGCCATATTTATTGCCCATCTCTAGTTGGACTAAGAAGGTGATGGTGTGGACCTTCTCCTTGAATCACTGTAGTCCTTAAGGTAAGGATGCTCCCAAGCTGTTCCAGTACAGCTACAACACTGGCATCTATCCGACAATGTGGAAAACTGCCCAGGTATGTCCTGTCCACAAAAAGCAGGACAAATCCAATCCGGCCAATTACCACCCCATCAGTCTACTCTCAATCATCAGCAAAGTGATGGAAGGTGTCATCGACAGTGCTATCAAGCGGCACTTACTCGCCAATAACCTGCTCACTGATGCCCAGTTTGGGTTCCGCCAAGACCACTCAGCTCCTGACCTCATTATAGCCTTGGTTCAAACAAACACAAGGGGGCTGAATTCCAGAGGTGAGGTGAGAGCTACTGCCCTTGCCATCAAGGCAGCATTTGACCGAGTGTGGCATCAAGGAGCCCTAGTGAAACTGAAGTCACTGGGAATCGGGGGGGGAAATTCTGCACTAGCTGGAGTCATACCTAGCACAAAGGATGATGGTTGTGGTGATTGGAGGTCAATTATCACAGCCCCAGGACATCGCTGCAGGAGTTCATCAGGGCAGTGTCCTAGGCCCAACCAGCTGCTTCATCAATGACCTTCCCTCCAACATAAGGTCAGAAATGGGGATGTTTGCTGAAGACTGCACAGTGTACAGTGCCATTCACAACTCCTCAGATAATGAAGCAGTCCATGCCCGCATGCAACAAGACCTGGGCGATGTTCAAGCTTGGGCTGATAAGTGGCAGGTAACATTCACACCACACAAGTGCCAGGCAATGACTATCTCCAACAAGCGAGAGTCTAACCACCGCCCCTTGACATTCAACGGCTTTACCATCGCCGAATCCCCCACCATCAACATCCTGGGGTTCATCATTGACCAGAAACTTAACTGGACCAGCCACATAAATACTGTGGCAACAAGAGCAGGTCAGAGGCTAGGTATTCTGCGGCGAGTGTCTCACCTCCTGATTCCCCAAAGCCTTTCCCCCATCTACAAGGTACAAGTACGGAGTGTGATGGAATGCTCTCCACTTGCCTGGATGAGTGCAGCTCCAACAACTCTCAAGAAGCTCGACACCATCTGTTAGATCCGTAGTTCAGTGGATAAATAATCACACGAATGCTGTACGTTAACAAATAACAGGTCTTTACTGGAGGAGGGTAATCTCTAGACTGGGGTACAGAGGCATGCGCACAGCTTATATACCGGTGTGGTCACTGCCGGTACTACAGTATACAGGAGCTGTAAAAAGTAGTTCTGACTTAAAGGCACATACACTACAATTCCTCCCTTTTTAGATTAATAATACCCCCTTAATATTCAAATAACAATTACATTTTTACATGTGCATTCAATAACAAAAGTCCATTTATAGATTCAGTCTTTGGGGCGGCTTCCTGACCCTTTCGGGATAGTGCCTTTCCAGAGCTTCTTGTTCTTGGTGCAGAGGCGATTCTGACCCCTTTTCATCGGGTAGTTCATCGGGTTCCACTGCTACTGGGTCTGAAGTAGATGCTACCGGTATGTCGGGTTCATCCCCAGGTACTCGAGACATGGGGTTGACGCACTCCTGTGATGCTAAGGTCTGATCGACGTGGCGTCTCACAATGTTCTCCCCGACATCCACGGTGTACATTAATGGCCCCTGCCTTGTACATATCGTTCCGGGTTGCCACTTCTCTGTTCGATAGTCCCGGGCCAAGACTGGTTGCCCTACATTGAAGCTCCTTGTCGGCTTCTCGTTGATGTGCTGGAATTGTTTGTCCTCAACATTTCTTCACACATTTGGTCTGAGCAAGTCCAGACGAGATCTCAACCTTCGGTTAAAGAACATCATGGCCGGGGTCTGGTTGGTAACTGCATGTGTCGTGTTTCGGTAGGCTAATAAGAAATTGTCCAGCTTATGCTGTAGTGGAATTTCCTCATTGCACATGGCCTTTATCGCCTTCTTAAAGGTTTGTACGAACCTCTCAGCCAATCCATTGGTGGCTGGATGATACGGGGCGGATGTGTAATGCCTTACCCCATTCCTTTTCATGAATTTTTGGAACTCGGCAGACACAAACTGTGGTCCATTATCAGAGCAGATCTGCTCTGGCAAACCGTTTCTGGCAAATATGGTCCGTAGGACTGCAATCGTTTTCTCTGTAGTGGTTGAAGACATCTTTATCACCTCAGGCCACTTTGAATGAGCATCCACTGCTATTAAGAACATTGAGTCCATGAATGGACCAGCGAAATCAATGTGCACCCATTGCCATGGAGAGGAGGGCCACTCCCATGGGTGTAGAGGGGCATGTGGTGGTGCATTTTGGACCTTCTGGCATCCTAAGCAGCTCTTAGTTAGGTCTTCGATTTGTTGATCGATTCCCGGTCACCACACATAAGCCCTAGCAAGGCTTTTCATTTTCACTCCCCCCAGATGACCTTCATGTAGCTCATTTAGCACTCTCTCCCTTAACTTAGGTGGAATCACCACTCTGGCTCCACACATCACTGTCCCCTGGCATACTGACAGCTGTTCTCTTCTGGATGAGAATGCTGGCAACAGTGAGTCGCCATGTGTTGGCCATCCCCTCACCGTCAATTCATATACCCATGACAGCGTCGGATCATTGCGGGTCCCCTTCTCTATATCCGCGTTCGTTACTGGCAATCATTCAATTATCGACGAACAAAATATCTCGATAGGGTCCACTGCTGGTGCTTCCTCCACTGTAGGCAGTGGCAGGCATGATAGCCCATCAGCGTTCCCATGCTGTTTCGTGCCTTTATATTCTATTTCATATTGATTCACCCCTAGAAACAGGGACCATCTTTGTAACCGCTGTGCAGTCATTACTGGCACGCCCTTCTTAGGATTAAAGATGGAGACAAGTGGTTGGTGGTCAGTCAGCAAGGTGAACTTCTGCCCATGCAGATAGTGGTTGAATTTTTTTAATCCCCATACCAGGCTGAGGGCCTCCCTGTCAATCTGGGCGTAGTTGCGCTCGGCTGAGGTTAGTGACCGAGACGCAAAGGCTACTGGCCTCTCCAACCCGTCTGGGAATTTGTGCGACAGCACTGCTCCAATGCCATAGGGTGATGCATCACATGCCAAACGAATTGGTAGTGCTGGGTTGAAATGGGCCAACACCTCTTTTGATGTGATCAATTCTTTACACTTCTGGAAAGCTCGTCTACGTTCGTCATCCCACTTCCATGGTACCCCTGTTTGCAGTAGGGTGTTCAGTGGGTGTAATACCGTAGACAAATTTGGTACGAACTTGTGGTAATAGTTTACCAGCCCGAGGAACGACCTCAGTTGTGACACATTTTCCGGTGCTGGAGCCTTGACAACTGCCTCAATCTTGTCAGGGGACTTATGTAACCCCTCTTCATTGATGACGTGGCCGCAATACGAGATCTGTTTCTGGAAAAACTCGCACTTGTGGCGATTAGCTCGTAGCCCATATTCCTTTAATCTGGCGAGCACCTTCTCCAAGTTGGCGAGGTGATCACCGTCATTTTCGCCCGTGACCAAGATGTCATCCAAATAACACTGGGTCCCTGGAATCCCTTGCAGGACCTGATCCATCGCCCTTTGCCAGATAGCCGGAGCCAAGGCTACTCCAAACACCAGCCGGTTGTATTGATAGAGACCTTTATGGGTGTTGATCGTAAGGTAATGTTTCGAAGCTTCTTCTACCTCCATTTGCAAGTATGCCTGGGCTATATCAATTTTGGTGAAGCGTTTACCAACAGATAGCAAGGCAAAAATATCCTCAATTCGTGGAAGCGGATATTGCACCGTGTGAAGGACTGGGTTCACTGTCACCTTAAAATCCCCACAGATGCGGACCTTCTTTGGTTCCCCAGGCGTATTACTCAACAACCTCTTCATTACAGGAATGATGGGTGTAGCCCACTCGCTCCAGTCCACTTTGGACAGTACTCCTGAACATTCCAACCCTTCCAGCTCTGCTTCAACTGCTGGTCTGATCGCATAAGGCACTGGTCTGGCCTTCAGAAACTTTGGGCTTGCATTTTCCTCTATTTTAATTGTTGCTGTTATTCCTTTCAGTGTTCCTAGTCCCTCCTGGAACACTTCTTTTGCGTTAGTTAGCATTTTTGACAGTCGTCCAGGTGTGACGTCGTCATCCTTTTTGGCCTCAACCTTCAGTGCCTGTATGGAATGCCAATCTAATTGTATCTTTCGGATCCATTCACATCCTAGCAGTGGTGGTCCTCCATTTGGCAATACATATATATACATTTTAGGTATTTCCTGACCTTTATATGTCACTTTCACCCTTATTTTCCCTTTGGGGTAGACTTTTTGCCCCGTATATGTCTTCAAGACAATCTCTGTAGCTTTCAAGGGTATGTGTGAAAATAGCCGCTTGTAGTCTCTTTGATTTATGACTGTTAGAGCTGACCCTGTGTCCAGTTCCATTTCCACTTGGACTCCGTCTATCTTGAGTGTAACCCAGATAGTCTGGTGATCCTCCATTTCGGTTACATTATGTCATTTCAGACAACCCAGCTCCTTGCTTCCGGATTCTGTGTCACTTTTTTGTTCGTCTGAACCACTGTCCATCACCTGGTGTACCTTTTTGTACTTCTCCTGTGGAGATTTCTTACTGTTGGTTTTCTTCCCAGACCTGCAGACTCTTGCTATGTGTCCTGCTTTCCCACACTGTCTGCACACTTGGTCCTTGAACCAACAATCTTTCTGGTCATGTGTTGTTCTGCCGCAGCGATAGCACTTCCCTGTTCCATAGGTCATTTCGTTGGTGCCATATTCTTGCAGTCTCCGTTGTGCCTCTGCAGCGCCCCTTGCGGCTGCTTCGTGTGATACTGCCATACT
The DNA here is from genome assembly GCF_052327205.1 of Somniosus microcephalus. Taxonomy (NCBI): domain Eukaryota; kingdom Metazoa; phylum Chordata; class Chondrichthyes; order Squaliformes; family Somniosidae; genus Somniosus; species Somniosus microcephalus. The sequence goes on along the minus strand of NC_140991.1, from coordinate 212,831,871 downwards.
GAAAGCTTTGTCCAGCGTAAGGTCCTTTTCTGATAGAAGCCGTTTCTGGGTTCCTTCACTTTGTAGCCCACACACAAACTTGTCCCTTAACGTGTCTGCTAGTCCCGCTCCAAACTGGCAGTATTTCGATAGCTTGCGCAGTTCCGTTAGGTACTCAGCATTGCTTTTGTCTTTGTGTTGGTTCCTTTTATGGAACTTAAATCATTCTGCTATCAGCAGCGGTGTGGGGTTTAAGTGGTCCTGTAGGATTTCTACTATGCTTTCAAAATTCTTGTTTACTGGCTTCTCTGGGGTTATTAGATTTTGCAGTAACCCATAAGTTTTGCACCCATGGAATTTAACAGAACCAGTGCTTTATTAGCATCTGGCACTTCATTCGCCCTGCAGTACACCTCAATACGTTCCACATATGTCGCCCAATCTTTGACTTCATTGTCGAACGTAGAAATACTGCCACTCTTCGGCATCCTTGGTTGTGCGTTAACTATCACCAATGACGCCTCCCGCGCTCTCCCTGCTTCTCCGCGGCTCAATGGCGTCTCCCCTTGCTTCGCCCCGTGGACCCTGCTCAGCCCGTGATCCCTGGCTGTGCTCTGCGCGTTCTTCTCTTGATATTTGTCGACGCCGCTCAGTCTAGAACCCGGCTGTTTCTTACCCTCTCTCTCTCCGGTTTGCAGTATTTTCCCTCGACGCCGCTCGGTGATCAACCCCCGGCTGCGCCCTGCTCTCTTCACCCTCTTTCTTACCCCATCGACGCTGCTCGGTTCTCTCTCTCTGCCGTCGGTCGGCTCCAGCCGCCGCTGCTCGGGAAGGGTCTGCTCTGGACCTGTCGTCGGTCTCTTACTGCTCGTTGTGGCTGGGGAACCAAGCCCGGCTCTCCACAGCCTCCCCAGTGAAGTTGGATCTCTGCCTGACTGCTGGGCGGTTGCTCGCGGTCGACGCCCGTGTTCCTGGACTCGACTATTTTTTTTTTTATGTTGCAGGTAGATTCGCATCGCCACTCGTCGCCACTGTTAGATCCGTGGTTCAGTGGATAAATAATCACATGAATGCTGTACGTTAACAAATAACAGGTCTTTACTGGAGGAGGGTAATCTCTAGACTGGGGTACAGAGGCATGCGCACAGCTTATATACCGGAGTGGTCACTGCCGGTACTACAGTATACAGGAGCTGTAAAAAGTAGTTCTGACTTAAAGGCACATACACTACACCATCCAGGACAAAGCAGCCCACTTGATTGGCACCCCATCCACCACCTTAAATATTCACCACATGGACTGCAGCAGTTCAAGAAGGAGGCTCACCACCATCTTCTCAAGGGCAATTAGGGATGGGCAATAAATGCTGGCTTTGCCAGCAATGCCTACATCCCATGAATGAATTTTTAAAAACTGATGGTGTCAGGCAGGGAATTCCAGGGTATTGAGCCAGTGACAATGATGGAACAGCAAGATATATCCAAATCAGGACTGTGCGTGATTTGGAAGGGAATTTAGAAGTTGTAATGTTCCCACAACATTGTGCTTCTTGACCTTCTCAGTGGTTCTGGTAACTTTGGTGAGTTGCTGCAGTGCATCCCATGGACATTCTGCAGCCACACTGCGCCAGTGATGGAAGGAGTGGATATTGCGTCCAGTTGCAGGGTCGCTGATCAAGAAAACTGCTCTGTCCTGGATGGCGTCAAGTTTCTAGAGTGTTGCTGCCACTGCACCCATCTAGGCAAGTGGTGAGTATTACATGACACTCCTCACTTGAGCCTTGTAGATGTTAGAGGGGCTTTGAAGGGTCACAAGGTTAGTCACTTGTCACAAAGTACCGATCCTCTGTCCTGCTCTTGTAGCTATGTTGTTGATATGACTGATGGTGACTTTGATGTTGATGATGGGGGACTCAGCAATGGTTGTGAATTGAAGATTAGAAAGAGAATGGTTGTGCTTTCTCTTGTCTGAAATGGTCATTAACTGGCATTTATATGGTGCAAATGTTACCCACCACTTGTCACTGTAGGTTGTTATTGGTTGTTTCATTATTGCAAGAGTTATGAATGGGGCTGAATACTATGAAATCATCAGGAAACAGCCCAGTACTGACCTTATGGTGAAAAGCTTACTGATGAAGGAGTTGAAGATGGTTGGGCTGAGGACACTTACTTGAGGAACTCCTGCAGCAATATCTTGAACCTGCAATGATTAGCCTGTGGCGGTACCACCGGTTGCCCCTTACATTGAGATACATAATTCCCTTTAACTTACCTTTAAATGTATCTGTTACTGCACTCAGGCTTCATTCCTGTACTCTGCGTCATGACGTCATGACGTCAGAGCTTGGAACCTGCTGGCAGTTGAGCTCGGAACCTGCTGGCAGTTGAGCTCGGAACCTGCTAGCAGTTGAGCTTGGAAACTTCTAGTCAGTCCTCGTGGCATCCCCGCTGGGGAAAGACCTACACCACGGTGCTCCTACAGTCAGCCATCTTACCTGCTACCTTACCTGTTGTATTTAACCTGTTCCTGTAAATAAACAACTTATTTATAGTTCGTCGAAGTCGAACTCGATTATTTAGTGGTGATGCACACGAAACACTACATTGGTGACCCAACGACGTGAGTACGGGGAGCTCATCAATTCCAACACTACAACTGGTGAACCCGTATCCGTGAACGATTTTCACAGTAGCAACGCGTAGCCTGAACCTCGTCTTCCCACAAGACGACCGACGCACAACCGATGAACAACCATGGAACAGCAACCGCCTAACACCGATTCCTCCAAAGGTGACCCCGTCTTTGCGAACGTATTCGCAAGGTAAGCGCAGCCTGGAGCAGATCCCGTTTGACACGAACAAAACTCAACTGGACCCCGTTTTTTTTGTGAGCAATTTTCACAAAAGAAGCACGCCATGGAAGCACCAGCCGTTTTGCTGTCGCTACCGCAATCCAGGGAGCCACAGTCTCCCTCGTGCTTTATAAAGGTAGAAGCCCCGTTCGACTGAACATCGATGCGGCGCCGACCACACACTTGCTTACAGTCCCCGTACTCGTCTTTCCTACTGCCACACGGATCGTCCGCCTCTACGTCCAAAGCAACAGCAAGTATACATCTCTCCAAGCACGGGGTACAGCATGTTCGGGCCCACAAAATCAGAGCGTGCCCTGCGGGGATACCACGAGGACTCACCCCCACGAAACACGAGGACGCACTCCTCGTGCACGAGGACCCATCCGTCGCAAACCACAAGGACCTATCCCTCATGAAAAACGATGACTCCTTCTCCGCCGATGACGCACCAGCCCTTCAGCCTGCTGGTTGTGTTACCTACTACACGATTCGGCGTGAACAAAAAGCGTGCTGCCCTCTCGGCTGTGTTCTCCTAAATCTCCAACAGTTACAAGTGTTGCCGCCCTCCAGGCAGAGTTTACCCCCTCCCGAAAGTAACAACAACCTGGACCGTTGCCGCCCTTTCTCCAGTTTTCCCTTTAACAAACGCAAATGTCTACTGAAGCTGCACACATAAAGGACGGGTCCAACGGGCATTCTGCGGCCGCGATCAGCCACATGAAAGTTGCTGGCCTCACAGATCACTAATCAATGCAGTAACTCTTCACCCTCTGTTGTGTTAACGTCATAGCACTATGGCACGCACCGTTCCGTGTGTTCCAGCCTCCTGAAGGTTTCGCTCACCTGTCGGCGAGTTCACCGACCTCATCTGTCAAGTCCTTCTGGATCGCTCGTTTGGCATTCCTGCAGAGTTTGTCAGAACAAGGACTTGTTCCAACATCAACAGAGTCATCGCCCGCGTCCGCCCGACCTGCCCGTCACTCTGACAAGGCTTGCTGTTTTGCACGTTTCCATGCTCCTTCGCCTGACGGATACGTTTTATTCACCACGACGTGCGTAAGGATCAGCTTACCTCACCCACCAAGTCGAGACAGCACGACCGCCGAGACCACCATCTCATCCTTGGACTTTCGTTAAAGCGAATTCTGGGGGGGCCTATGTGGCGGTACCACCGGTTGTCCCTTACATTGAGATACATAATTCCCTTTAACTTACCTTTAAATGTATCTGTTACTGCACTCAGGCTTCATTCCTGTACTCTGCGTGATGACGTCATGACGTCAGAGCTTGGAACCTGCTGACAGTTGAGCTCGGAACCTGCTGGCAGTTGAGCTCGGAACCTGCTGGCAGTTGAGCTCGGAACCTGCTAGCAGTTGAGCTCGGAAACTTCTAGTCAGTCCTCGTGGCGTCCCCGCTGGGGAAAGACCTACACCACGGTGCTCCTACAGTCAGCCATCTTACCTGCTACCTTACCTGTTGTATTTAACCTGTTCCTGTAAATAAACAACTTATTTATAGTTCGTCGAAGTCGAACTCAATTATTTAGTGGTGATGCACACGAAACGCTACAAGCCTCTGATAACCATAACCATTTTCCTTTCTATCAACTTCTGGAACATTATCCCTTTGACCTCACTTTTTCTAGGGTTATTTGATGGCATATTAGGTCAAATTCTACTTTGATATCAAGAGCAGGTACTCTCACCTCTCCTCTGGCTGGCAGTTAGTTGTTGTGTCCATGTTTGGATCAAAGCTGTGATGAGATCTGGAGCTGAGGAACCTCATCCAGTACTTACCTAACAGCAATCAGACTTTGTGGCTTTAAAGAGACATAACTTTGCCTTACTGGCATAATACTACATTCTGCATCATATGCTGTAATAATGCCCTTGTCATTATAGCATATCATCTGATTTACCTCCAGCAATGTCACTGCACTACTGTTAGTGATCTATTTAAAAAAGTATGTCAGCCCAAGCAGGTGTCACACTTCAGAAATCACAGTCAGACATTACACTTTGTTACACATGCAAAAACAAATGCTGCCTTCCTCTTCTGAGCTGCAATCTGAAACTTGCAATGCATTCCAATCTACAAAAGTTCCCTAACCAAAGAATTAAACTCTGAGTGACCATAGACTATGTTTACTTACAGCAATTAGATTTTATCAGTGTTAAAGTGGCAGCCGTAGCATTTCTTGCCTCTGAGTCAGAAGGTTGTGAGTTCAAGCCGCACTCCAGAGACTTGAGCACATAAGGCTAAGCTGACACTCTAGTGCAGTGCTGAGGGAGTGCTGCACTGTCAAAGGTGCCATCTTTCAGGTGAGATGTTAAACCAAGACAAAGGCCCTATCTACCCTCTCAAGTAGATGTAAAAGATCACATGGCATTATTCAAAGAAGAATGGAGGAGTTCACCCCGTGTCCTGGCCCAATCCTTCAACCATCAACACTAAAAAAGATGATGTGGTTATTTATCTCATTGCTGTTTGTGGGACCTTGCTGTGTGTAAATTGGCTGCCAAATTTCCTGCATCACAACAGTAATTACATTTCATAACTATTTTATTGACTGAAGCCCTTTGGGATATTCTGAGGTTGCGAAAGGCACTATATAAATGCAAGTATTTTCTTTCTTTAAAGGAACTGCTGTTCCTTAGCAGCAGGATTGTGCATTACATGGTACAACAATCCTGTTATTATAAAACAGGACATTAGCAAAATTACCAGAGGAAATCCTATCAGGTATTGATTGTGCTGTACTGAAACGGCCCTTTCATTTCATAAAGTGTTCACAGCTCGACCTGTTTTCGTTTTGTATTGTATCATTTGTTTTACATTAATATGTATTTTAAATGATGATAGGAAACGTCGCATGGTTGAACTTCCTCCTTTCAAATTCAACCAGTTGTCTGTTTTGTGCTAATTTAACTGCGGTTTTATATGGGTTAATTGAAAGAAATAATTAATTGGAGCCGTAAATAATCACGGTTTGGAAACGTCCATGAATAGTGCGGGACAAAATAGGGAAGACTTCAGCAAGAAGAGAGGAGGGGACGCCTTTAAATGTTTATTTTATAAAACAAAGGCTCGTAAGTAAGCAACCTGCGACATGAGCCAAGTTTAAAACAACTTGCAGAATGTAGGCAGAGAAGAATTTCTGAGATTAGAGCGCGGATACGCCTTTCAAACGCATGTCATTTCATGCTATCCGTACCACTTTCCTTGTTTATGTAACTTCTGTTTTCGTTGTGCTCCTTTCCACCAAAATTCTTGCCAATTTCTGGGGCCAGGCATGTTTATCGAGGCGTGTATTTTTTAAAAGCCTGACATCAAATCTGGGGCTTTTCTTCTACCTTAAGAACATTCTGTCGACACCCTTTAAGATCAGATTCTTACCGCTGATCGAGGCGCTGTCAGGGCTGTTGTAAATGTGTACAGTGCAATGGGGAGAAATTGATCCCGGGCCAAAACCTACAGGCTCGGGGAAAGTCGAAAGCTGGCCTGAGGTACCTCTTCCATCTTTGACGTCTTAAAATCTTAATCACAAATCAGACACTGTCAAAAAAATCATCTTTTATGGAATGAGACCTTTTTTTTAATCTCTTCTGCTAAAATACTTGTCCTGTCACCGAGAATGTATCAGTGGTAATCGTGTGTCCCACAATGAGAACAACGAGGTCCGAAAGCAAACAATAAATTAATGAATTGTGGGTCTTAGAAAAATGAAGTGCCTTCACAAACCCCGCGCAAGTGTACAACTTGAAATGTAAGGTGCGCGTCGAAAAGTGAACGACCAAAACATCACATCAAAAGCGTGTGTCTTGGATGTATTGTTTATTTGATCAGTACAACATAGATCAAACTGCAGACTGCTCGCTTATTAACAAGTGCAGAGACAGGCAGCAATAGGCGATTTTATATACACTGCGCTCAATCCCAGAGTCTGCCATTACTTCGTGATCGGCAATTAATCTCATCCAGCAGCACCTCATTTTCATTCTTCAGTGAATATATTTCAGTCATTGCTTCCTGGTATCCAGCAATGCTGTAGACCAGTTTATAATGTGCTGAGATGTTCTTCCCCCACCCCACTTGTAGCCTTATTTATATATGCTCTGGGTTATTTATTTATTCAGCCTTTTTGTTTTAAGTATAATTAGTGCTCCAGTTAACCAGCGGGACATCTGCTACAGTTCTGCACGGAAAGAAACACGTGTCAGCGACCACAGAGCTCAAACGCTAATGTGAAATTGTCAATGCCACTTCGAGGACATCTTGTTCGATATTAAAAGTTCTCACAAGTGCTCCAAGATATCAACCATAAACTACAGCCGATTGCTATTTTGTTTTGGAATATTACACTGGCATCGTTTCAGGTTGGAACAGAAACCAAACTAGCGTGACGGGTCCCACCAAACTGCTGCCCTTCCAAATGCTGCAAGATTGCATCTTTTATGCTACGTGCACAGCAACAATTCTATTAGATTATATCGTTCCAACGTGCAGTATCAATTGTGGGTCGAGGTTTCATAGTTAATCGCCTCATGTTTCACATGGTAGAGATTAAATCAAATCGGATCTTTATAAGGACTGTGTGGGCTGCCACATGTTGTATACAGTATTTGGTACTGTTCCGTCCAAATGCCAACACTTTTTCGGGGGAAATAGAAGTATAGAGGTTAAAAAAGTTACTAAAGCAATCTTATTTTTCTCATTATTATTAGGGGTGGTACATTAACTTTCAAGAGACGTGGCGTACTAAACTAATTTCTCAAGTATTCAAAAGGAACTAAAACCGGTTCAGACAGAATCAACAAGTAAACAGACAGCGCTAACAAATAAATTTTCAGTTGTGCCCCTCTCCCCTCCCGCGAATGTATCTACTGTTATTTTAAACAGAATACTACAGGACACGCTATTCTTTATTCTTGCTGATAATTTTACACAGGACATTTTATTTCGACAGCCAACATAAAGTTCTTGACCCAAAGCTCCTTTAACTGACAGCACAGCTAAGAAATCTGTCACTTTCTCGCTACAAAGAGTTTTGAAGAGTTCAGATCCCAAACTAAGGACAGGGTTGGAGCGGCCCCTGGTGTCTGGCGCCCCCTGGTGGAAGTGACTGTGAATGCAAACGCCTCACTTTGCTAATCGACAATATTTATCTGAAAGTCATGCTTTATTATTTAACATTTATATTTGGTAAGCTTGTCTATTCAGGCGTTTGTTTAACGCATTTTGTTGCTGGAAGATACAATTTCTAAAATGCGTGCGTGCGAGTTGAGGGAAGCGATTATTGCATTTCCAATTGGAAATGTGTCAACATGAAACTTGTTCTGCCGAATTGAATGCTATGCTTTCTGTTTTTGTGAACCAGATCACTGTTGAAAAAGCAACTTACGCGACACGGGGTTTCGGCGTCTCTCGTATGATTCAGAAGTTACTGCGTATTTGGAGAATTGTAATTTAGCATTTTTAATCAAAAACTTTCATAAGGCCTAGTTAAAAACTCAAAGTTAAAATTGCAGATTTATTTTCTTAAAGTAACACGGCTTCGACTAAAATAGTGATTTGAAAGTTTTTAAATGTCATAAAATAGATAAATGTCACTGTAGGACTGCACCTCAACTTTTTTTAGAACTTTGAAAGATACTTCAGCGATCACTGAATCTTTGCAGTTGATGGATGGTTTGTTTATTTAATTCTTTTCATTCACAATTTCTGAACAGCTACTTGACAAAAGCTGGCATCGAAATACAATAGATTTCGCCAATATTTGCTGCCACTGGATAATTCAACTCAAATGAAGTACCATGTCATTAATAGGGTTCAAATCTGCATTTAAGGCACTTTCCAAATACAGTTGTGGACTGTGTCTTTTTTAATTATTATTGGAAGTTTGCTAAGCTCGGTGCTGTAGGTAAGGAGGGCACTTCCCCGCATTGTGTGTGTGTCAATCAGCAGTCACCGAGAGACCTGGTCTCCATCTCTCGGCAGCTACTGAACAAAACGCACTCAACCTAATGCTGCTGCAACACCAAGTGCAGTCTGGCAAAACTTCAAAGATCCTTCTGAGCGCATTTGCACTAAGACTTACATGTGGGGTCTGTGGCTTTTCTTTGCTGCTAATGACTGCAACATCTAAAGCAAAACAGGCGAAGAAATCTTTGTCTGCATTTTGTCACTCAGACACTCAAATGGGAAGCAAATAAAATGCAACACATACGTAAACGCTTAAAATCAACTATTAAATAGGAGCTTAATCCGAATATCACTCGATTCACAAATGTAAGTAGATTGTCACAGGACAAACTAGTTTCAAAACACAGAAATGTGTCAATAATGACTAGTGCAAATTACAATGCGCTGTTTGATGTGTTGGCAATAAATGTTATCAATGCAGCATATATAGCACCATTTCAATAAGATTTGTTTGTTATTTATTTAAAATCTTTACACAGCATACCTCATTTTAGACAATTCCCACTAGTTAAAAATCAAGTGCTCATATCAGTATGACCGTGATTAATGCAAAATGTAAATCCTGTATAGCAAAATATCATCGAAGTGTCACAATGTTATAGACACCACACATGAGGGAAGGGTAATAAAATGTACTGAATAGTTTGAAAATCAAAATGAATGGCAATAATCTGGGCTATACGGCCTACCAATCTGAACATGTGTTTGTAAATTTAGGACACTTTCTATCACATACAACAACTTACATTTAAATAGCGCTTTTAAAGTAGTAAAACGTCCCAATGCGCTTCACGGGAGCGTTATCAGACAACAATGGTCACAAACAACATTTTAAAAAAACACGGTTTAGAAAGCCAATACAAGAAAGAGAAACTGTCAGCTAGCTGCTAGTGTCTTCTGTCTAAAATTAACAGGTCAATGAAAGATACATTTTTTTTAATGGGCTAACAGGTATCTAAAAATCTCTGGCAGTTGAACCCAGCATTTATTTGGAGGGAAAGCCTGACCGATATAGTATTAAGGGAATAAAACAAAAGAAAAAGCAAAATAGATGAGTAATTTAATTCTGTTACAAACGTTTATTTCAATAAATATTCTAACAAGTGTAACCGCGTGGAGTCTTGTAGGATCAACTAGTTGCTGCTGCAGCAGTTAGAGTCACTTGAAAATGTACATTAAAATATCTGAGAGGCAAACAGAAAATGCTGGAAATACATAGCAAGTCGGTCAGCAACAGTAAACAGAAATGTCAGACTGCTGCTTCGGGTGTGTACCCTCCTTCAAAAAAATAACATTGGTATTTAGCGGGTCCCGTGCTAAACTGTTTTTCATATTAAGTAGAATAATAAAAGCAATTTTTTACAACAATTTATTTTACCAGACTCCAAGAATGTACTTTTTCTGCATTTCCTAGCACGCATTTTTTAATTCTCCAGGGATGTTTTATTTGTGGAGCAATCTATTTCACCAAAAAATATAAAAAGAGAACAATTTTTAAAACGCAGTAATACTCTGCAGCCTATATATTATGGGTTGCAAAAACAGTGTAGCAATTTTATTCTTTGTCAGTCTCACCTAAGTTTTATGAAGCTTATTATTTTCTATGTTGTAATGTTGGTCAGGGAGCACTATATTGTTCACTGCGATTCATGAGAGCAAGAAACGACTGTAAAACATATTCAAACGCAGGTCTTTCATTTTCTCATTTAACTGGTGCACAGTATTTCGCAAAGCAGCTTTTGGGTCTGACTTTAGAAAGGCAGTTTGATACACTTCAAGCTCGTTAGCTTTCATTTCAGTAAAACTTCAAAATTATCTGAATAATTATCTTTTCAGATTTAAATATACTTTGCAAATTAGTTATAGATTATTTTACACAGTAAGCGATGGCGGGTGTTGTGCGTCATCGACCAAGTTTCTAATTTTCCCTACGGTTGGACATTTTAACTGCGGCTTGCTCCTTCTCTCAAGCGCCACTCGTGGCTCGGCAAAACTCGATGTGACTTTCTGCGCAACCTGCTGTGGACGCTGTGGGGCGCTCGCGTTCATTTGGGTGACGGGAGAGGGGGTGGTGCTTCAAGCGGGGTAGCCGCGCCTTCGATTGCATGACGACACAAAGGCTACAACCAATCTGGCTCAAGGGGTGACGCAGCGATTCGCGATTGGTTAGCTGTCCTGAATAATGATTAATAAGTAGGCGGGTCTCAAATCCCACGTGATCTGGGGATTCCCGGCTCACTTCCGCCGAGAGAACGTCCAGTGACGTTTATAAAAATGCAACGTCAGGGGCGGGCGAGGCGGAGAAAATCCCTGATGATTAGAAATTGCAACAACCCCGCTGCTCCTTATACCGGGGAATCCGTTACAGACTCCAAAAGCAAAATACATTAACTATTTCATGCTAAATGTTGTAATGGAGAGTTATCTTAATTTTGTTACATTTATCTAGCTAACTGGTGGCAGATATTTAAACCTGTGAGTGTGTCTTATGGAATTGACCTATTTTAAAAATGCACAAAGGATGGATGCAACGTTCATTCATTGACACCACATCGCGCAGTGATGTATTGAAAGCAAAAATTGATTTACCTGATAAATGTATCTTTATATTCTCGTCATTACCATTTGATTTGTAAATATACTAATTTCATGTAAATCAAATACAAAGTTGCATTGGCTTGTGGGTGGAATATGTTCTGCTTTTATGGGATGGGAATAAGGCCAAAGCAGAACACTGCGTGTGGTGTTAATATAGAAAACACAAGTATATCAACCATGTTCACATGTTCACAGGGACAGTCCGACGATCCAGTTATCTTTACCCCACTTGTCAATGTTTGAGTCCCACATGATTTAAATAATGCAGTTTCTCAATCGTAAAACAAATCCTCATTCCCTCCCACCGTGCACATCCTTTAGATCACCGTAAGCGCCCTAGTTGATACACTGGTTTTAATGTTTCCTCTACTGAAACATCTCTAGCAACTGTCTAGAGATGCTCCGCATATTCACTAAATTAAAGTGCCGTTCTTGCCATTGTTTGCCAACTATTAAAGCGCAAATCCAGTGTATTGTAAACAAGACGGCCTGGTAAAGAGCTCTTGGACTGTCGGTTAGAGCCTCATCTAACCAAATCGGTCAGAAAACGCAACGCTATTGCCACCTGTACCCTTCAAAAATAGGAATGTCCTGGCAATCCTCGGGTGGATTCTAGCCAGCGATCCTCTGTGAAAGAAACTAGTCGATACAAATACTGCCTGTCGGGTCAGAAACCGGAAGCCGCGCGCGGTGCTTAAATAACTGGACTATTACGAATCTGATGGAGGGGTGGAGGTATCCGGCTGGTACATCACCTGTGATTACAACTCCAACCCTGAGCTCCCAGGAACGTTTCCCAATGTACCCGTCACTGACTGATGAGATCATAGAAAATTCACCATTCATTCCCATGTCTTCCTTAAACGTGCGGACCCCATTGGACTGTATTCTAACTGTACAACACTTGCAAATAATTCTTGCTGATATTCCTAAGAACCACCATTACTCTGTATTTTACTACGTATTTGTTTTATCCTTTTGTACCACTTGTCAGTGGACGGTTTATTTATATCTGAATTATTTTCTGTTTACACAAATGGGAACAGCGTGTTGTGGGTTTTTTTCAGTAGATTTTTAGAACATAACTGGAAAACTGAGAGGGGTAAGGTCAGGATGCTCAAAAAGCAAAGGTGTCCAAGATGACCAGTTCACCTCCGAACCCTATCTCCGTCTACACCACTTAACAGGACTAAAGCAGAGTGGCGAACAGCGGGGAAAGCCCGCCCTTTGCCACGGTATCAAACTGTAATTAATTTAGAATTGCCCCTCCCCCCAAAAAACAAATCAAAATCAAGGTGGTAATCTAGAACTTTCTCACTAGGATGACACCCCGATGAGCAATACCAATCACCTTGATAAGCAGACACTAGCATACACGTACCTTCCATTGGTGAGTGGGCGAGATGGGCTCCCCAGCGTGTTCCGCAGAATCCTTCGTTTCTCTGTCTCAGGTTGTCTTTTCACATAAAAGGACCAGAAGTCTTTTATAATTATCCCATTGAGGGACAGAATACTTTAGTAATCGAAGGGGACATTGTGGAAATACTACATTTAACACCATTCACTTTGTGATTAATTTAACGTATTTAAGAAATTGCTCAACAATTAAATATTCCTAATTACATATCTTGGTATTAAATTGTAAACCAAATAACCGGTGGCTATTCCAAGCATATAGCAAGCATTAAGTCATCGTTTAAGAAACGACTGCGGAGATGAATCGTGTGAAATGCCTCATGACATATGGGGATCGGCCCAGAGATACTGCTTAAGATTTATAATATTTGTTTGCATTCAATAATAGTGCTTTATAAAAATATTGAAATGAAAAATGTGCGTAGTCCGATCTTAAAATAACCGGTCAATGCAGGGACTGAGTAATGCAATGCTCCATTCGTGAAGCGCCATTGTCTGCTCTTTATCGGCGTTTTGACATTATCCGTTCATGTGTACGTTATATATGGGAACACAGGTCTCTTGCCAGCACAGGTAGAGTGCTTTAACGTGCACAGGCCTAAAGAGATACTTTGTGAGAAAGAAGTAATAAACCTTACGAGTAGGATGTGGATGGGAATGTGCCTTCAGACTGGGCGGGTTCAATTGCTTTCAGTTATGGCTATTTTTAGATGATCGGTTTGTATTTTTAATCAAATGTGGCATGCATTTTGAAAGCAGTGTAGAGAACTCTATTGCTCGCCCGAGGGCTGTGTGACCTGCAGTGAGCGAGCACACAGTCCTTTCCTAAACCACACAAATCACCGGATTTAAGACAGGTGCGAGCTGGAAAACTCACTGTTATTGTTAAAAAAGTGAGTGCAGCAAATGCAGCCAAATTGACGATCAAAAGGAAATGGAGTTGTGTTTGAATGCGGACCTTAAATTAGCTACATTAAAAAAAAATTGACATAACTTTCACCTTAAATGTCATTTTGCCACATGGACATTTGTTGTTACCGTTTAAGCATAACAATGCAGTTATGCATCGAATTTCCACCATCTCACAAGTTTTAGTAGATCTCAGTAAAATGTTCTTGTGTTAAAGAATCACGGCAGTTCAATTTATCAAACCTATCACTCAATTGTGCTTGTGGAGCGTTTAACTTCTCAATTGTTACTTCATTCGGACTTATGAAGTACTTTATTTATAGATAGATATAGAGACAGACTAAACCCCCATCGTTTCTTCTGAGGACCGTGGATAATCACTTCCTAACAATTATTTTACAGCGTGCTAACCTTTTTTTGATGTTGGTGCAGAGAAAGATTGACTCCGATTTGTTGCAAATGATCTCTCTGAAGGAAGTGCACCTTCACACTTTCGTTAATAAAAGCAACTAATATAAACCGATAGGTACTGAGCCTTCTCCTTTCAATTACACGTGAAGTTTGAAAACACCCTCGTGAAAGTTAAGACCACTACACTTATCGGCGTCATTTCCAGAGGTTAATCATGTAGTAGTCACTGAGCCGTGGAATGATATATTAATTTCGGACAAGGGTACGTCGATAGGAAAAGAAAGGGGCATACTTTTTTATTAAGTTTTATTATCTGGAACAATGCCAATGCTGATAAATCAACGAGAGACCCCATCGCCGAACCTGCTGTGTAAAAGGCATAACATTTACCTTGGGCGGCGGCATGAGTCAAGTCGCTCCAATCAAAGTAACTATACTTTACAACTATCAAACAAGCCTAAAGCACAAGACGCCCCTTCGACATAAATCAACCAAGTGCCTTACCATGTTTACACAATTAATCTCTGAAGAAGACGGCAGCACGAGGTGATATTTCACCCCCATCGTTTCTTCTGAGGACCGTAGATAATCACTTCCTAACAGTATCATTTTTTTTTTTTTAAACACGACACCAAAACTTGCAAGATGAGATTTCCAAAACTGCGAATAAGGTTATCAGGTATTTGATGTGAAGTCTAGAGGGCGAGCCAATGCGACAAGCTGCCGCTTCACTCCTATTTCCAACCTTTGAATTCCATTAGTTGTGATATGGTGTGGAGTGGTTCGATCGATCTCGTGTAATGTCACACACTTTTAAATCAATAGGATTATTTTTCGCTTTCATGTTCGAATTTCAGCCCCATTAATAAGTGTTATACAAAACTCCTTTAATGATCCGAGCATTTTATGGACATTGCAACTGTAAATGACACCACAGCCGAAGAAAGCGGAAATTCCCCGCGGTTGTGCATTATTCATTTGATTTTTTTCGTGTTTTTTTCCAAGGTAACATGTAAAACCAACAAAGACAATTAAACTTCAGCTTGTGGGTCGAGATCTTGATTCACCCTGTGTATGTGACCTCGTTCTGCTTCCCAAAATTGAATTTGTCCCATTTTAACATTATATTTACTTTTTAATCAATATTAATACAGAATGCACACTCGATTGGACACAATGTATTTATACAGAATGCAATTCAGAAGAAACATTCTAGTTCGACAATCACAATGAGATAAGAAGGACCCTAACCCGATAAAGGCTGTTTGTATTCCCTTTCAGTGTGGACGGGAGATCTCCAAACAGAAATAACAACGGCTGCCGACTTCGGTGTGTGTCAAAGCATATGGAATAAACTTGAATTTGTTCCACAAAATGTTAACATTTGGGACAATTGAAAATGTTTAAATTGTCTGCCTGAGACAGTGACACCTATACAGTTATTCCTGTATAACCGGACCTCTATGTCAGCTTATATTCAATATATTGTCTCTATACACGAACGTTGTTAATATTAATTGGAATGTACAGTATATAGTATGTGCAAACTGAATCTTGTATAATGATTAGACAAATACAGATTTCCAGGGGTCTCTATCGAATAGTATGAGGATCAGGGTGAGGAGAAAGTGCATTTTGACTGCAGGTTAAAATTAGCAAAAACGGTAGCTTTGCTTCAGAGTCAGGGCTATTGTTACCAGAACTGTATCCTTGTTTCAGAGTTACGGTTCAGAGTCTTTTCTCCGTGTAAATGACCTTTCCTGAATATATCGGATTCCGTTCAGTAGTTTGGCGCTTTTGCTTATTCAGTGTATTTGGTTCCACTGTGATATATGTTTGGGTGAAACATTGTATAAGATATGACGGTGCACCAGCATCATGAAGACTGTCCCATGTACATAGCCACAAATAGAAGTAAAGGAACTATTCATATTCAGTAAATGTAATTCTATTCTATTTCCACTAATAAATTAATTATCCTTTTAAAAATAAACAAAGCGACAATCAGAATTTGGAATGTGAACTAACAATGAATGCTGCAAGTAAAAATAAAAATGAGTGGCACTGTTTCTTGTATGTTTAGAGAATTCGGTGCAAACTCGTTTGTGCTACTTTCCTATTCAACAAGTAAGCGGCGAATATGTGCTTTACAATAAATGTTCATTTAGTTCTTGAAGTCGACATCAATTCACATCTGAATTTGTGAAATATCCTTACAGAGTATTTTTCCGAGGAAATATGTTTCTGCTAGAATCGAAATACCCTTGAAGCCAATTTGGCTGGTAAATTTACATTTAGTTCACAATCAGTTGAATCACATTCTAATGTACTTGTGAAATAAGTTACACAGTAAATGTTTGGCGGCCACAGATGTGTACGCAGAATAATTGAGAAATGATACATATCCTCCTTGTTATCGATATAGGGCATACGAACTGTTTCAATATCAGCATTAAACCTTTCGTGCATCATTTTAAACGAATAAGATCATTCGTTGCTGATTGCTGGGCTGTAATTTTTACGATAATATTTCTCACATAATGCCTATTGACCGTTCAAAAAGTTTATTTATCCAAAATTTCACAACTTTGTCATGGAAATTCTGCAATACACATTTTAAAACATACTGTATTTGACTAATCAATGATTCTGTTAAATAAGATAAATCTAAGTCGGAAATCGTTTCGGATGTGTTATTAATAAATATGCCCTAGCTGTCCTGCCTCAGTGTCCTTATTTACAAAATCGAGAATACTCCCATTTACTGAGTTGCGACAGGTAAATTATCTGTAATGATTAGAAGCATTTTAAGTGTACAAAACTGAGGCTCGGTAAAATGGTTAAAATAGATTTTCATATGTAATAGTGGCAAATCGAAATTAAAAATCTATTATTCTCTGTAACATTCCTGGAACTACTTTTTTTCTGTGACAACTTGGTTCATATTAAAACCATGTTTACTTGAAAATATTAGGAATAGTTTAAAATATTAAAGGGAATGAAATCGAAACCTGATGTCACTGCCAGTCTCAGGAGCCGGAAATATAAAATTGCAAAGGGGAGAATTCTCTTCCCCGAATAAATAGTTAGAAATCCAAAGAAGCAGTGAAGGTCCTGACCTCACTTTATTGTGGTGGTATTGGAGGGGCGTATCCAATGTATCAGTTTCCACTTCATCAAAAGCCCGGCGGCCGCTCCAGCTCATGAATATGTAAGTACCAGGGATGTCCGCGTTTTCATTGGTTACACTAACGCACCTCCCTCTGTCTTCTATTGGATGCGATTTGCCATACAGCTCCTAGCTAGTAGCAGCTGGACCGGGCTGGGTGGAGCAGAAGGCGGCGCTTGTACAGTGACGCGTCTTATTATAATAATCTCAATTCTGATTGTGACGCTTTTACAGCCTTAGCCAACCCGGGACCGCGGTCTGCGCCGAACGTGTGGGTTGTTCGGGCGACGTAAGCCATTGCGTCACCATCTCCTCCCCCCCCCGGAAGACATCAAATGAGCGAGCGCTGGCCAATCAGAAGGCGGTATGCAAATCACAGACCAATCAGAAGGCGGTATGCAAATCACAGGCGACACAAGGACTTGCAAAGCTGCTCCGCCTGCTCCCGCCCCTTCTGCTGCTCCTCCTCTTTCTCCGTCCCGCAGCTGCTCCAATATATTACACATGCAATTGATTTATGGTTATTTCTACTACTTCTTGCAATTTACCCGTGGAATACACACGCCGCACCGCCACGATAGGTTACACAGAAGTGTTCGTTGGGGATTGCATGGGCTTTTTAAATTTACATTATTCAAATTTCGTAAATAAAATTCATCGAATTACTTCTGCAATTGCTCAACTCAAATCATTCTGCAATAAATCAGAGATAATATTTTGTCCTACTATGCATTATTCCATATAGGGTTTGAAACGATACGGTGCCTAGTGCATAGATATATTTCTTAAGGCTAAAGGGATCAAGGGATATGGGGAAAAGGCAGGGACAGGGTACTGAATTTGGATGATCAGCCATGATCTCATTAAATGGAGGAGCAGGCTCGAGGGGCCGAATGTTTCTATGTTTCTATATCAATTATGCTGTACGAACAAGGTGAACTTAAATATTCCAATTGGCATTTAATAAGGAAATAGCAAGTAAATAAACTGAATAACATAACAAGTAATCGAGGGACTTTTACACTTCTGAACATTAGAGAACTCAAACCTGCGTGAACATGATGGGTGTAGAAGAAATGTCATTGGGGTTTCCTAATTTTCGCTGGTTAAATGTATGAAATATTGCAATTGTGAAAAATTCTGCATCAGCACAAATAACAGAGCTAACGTAAGAATTTACTTTACCACATGTGGTTTCAGGATTGGTGCGAGGATCATGCCCACTCTGTCCGATATGCATTTGAGCAGCCAATGCACCACCTTCTCCCCCCCCCCCCCCCCCGCAGTTTGTTCTGACAGGAACGCCGTTACAACACTTTGCCAGAATAAAGATATAAAAGAACAAATAGAAATTGGAATTGGTAAAATAATAGAAAAAAATCATCTGATAGGAAAGCCGGAGAAAAAGAAAAAAGACATGTTGAAGGAATGGCACAAAATTTATGAATTTAAGAGATGCTTAGAGTTCTTTTACGAGTCTTGGAATCGTACATTGGTCGCTAGGGGCCATAAATTCGTTTGGGCGGTTGCCAAAACAGGTGATTTTCTTTTTCAACCAGTCTGTGCAAGAAAAAAAAGTCAGGTACAAAAAGTGTAACTTGGTTAAATACTTTTAAAATTTGGAATTGACAATTCAGCACTGCCTTGTGATGTAATCCCCGGTTTTAATTCGAGGTTTCAATTGGGGGCTGAAGTGGACACCGTTTTGTCCGGCCCCTGCCCCCAGCTTAAGGCTTGTTGGATTTTGGGGGTGAAATTGGTCTACGCCAGTAGCATAAAAAGGATACGGAGTGAATCTGCAGCCCACTTTACACCGCGCCCAACTTTCTTTTCCGTTGTCTCCGGGACTGATTTAAAACGGGCTGCAGATTCACTTTGAGCCCGTTTTGTACTACTGGCGTAGACCAATTTCACCCCCTCCTCCCTCAACTTTCCCCAACCACGCCTCATTTGCTCCTGTCCTGGAAAATGACTCCTGCCCAAAGCCATCAGGAATGACATCAACGGCAGCGGGTATGAATGGAAATTCATGGGGGTGGGGGGTCAGGCCACCACCGGGGACCAACAGAAATAGTCCCCGACAAGAGAAGTGAAGAAGGTAAAACATTTGCGATCGGAGGGGAGGGGGAGGCCTGGAGCACGGGAGGTCTAATGTATCCTTGTGGGCCCAGGAGGAGCATTCCCTTGTGGGCCAAGAGGAGCAGGAATGCTCCTCCTGGCCCCACAAGGAACCTGTAAAAAGTTTTTTAAAAATAACCTTAGCCAGGCCTCCTGTGGCCAGGAGGCTGCCTGCTGTTTCGTTGGCAGCTCAGAGACAGTGTGGCCCTCAGTTAGCCTACAGTTAAAATTGTATGCCTGTCCCAATGATTAAATCACCATTTAAATTGTGCTCTGCTCCTTTGGGGAAGGCAGCCTTCTTGTGACTGATTTCAGCTAAGTTAAGGTGGCAGGGGCAGGAACATGGTGCAAATCTCCATGCCATCTTAGCCCCCTGCCTGCACCGTTGCCGCTGGGAGGGGGGGTGTTAAATACCCTCTATAGGGTCAAATTGCCACAGGGATTCTCCCAATCATCTGCCGTCTCTCCATGGTTTCCACGGATCTCTGCCAAAATGGTGGCAGACAATTTGGAGAACTTAAACCCCACCACACCTTGCGGAAATTCACCGCCATTGTAATTAAGACCATTTGGTGAATTTATGCCTGCATTTAAAACATTCAAATATTTAATACTTTAACCACACAAAAGAAACTCAATTGATAGTGAAAGGATTCTAAAATAATTCAGGTAACTGTAGTTAATAGTGTGCAAGTCAGTCTTGTGCTTAACGGTGCTCTGGGTTTGTTGCCTTCAACCTATTGCTTCCACGAAGGACTAATCCGAAAGTATTGCTTTCATACCAGTTGACAGCCATGCCTGGAAGCAACTGCTATTTATTCCAGAGACATTAATTATTTTCAAATCTATCTCCTTGCCATGATATTTCACACTAGAGAAATAATATATCGAATTAGGGATCTTTGGGAGTTGCTGCAATTTAATTAAGGCTGTCAAAATTTAATTGAAGGGTTCACAGGTAATAAACCACTAAGGTGATTTGTGGCTCTCATCTGAACCCTGAGATTAAATTACAGCTATTGCTTACTCTCCACTATTATTTTTATGATTTGCAGTCAGTTCCTGTTCACTTTCCCACCCCCTCCTCCCGAACACCCCGCCCCCCAGAAAATTGTCCCATTCTCTCCTGACTCTACCTCCCCATTAAGTAACTGTATTTGACATGTGGGCCTAGACAATGAGTGTTAGTTAGCAGGCTATTTGACTATTGAGTGGATTATCTTACCCATGTGTGGATTTTCTAGAAATGGTCACTGAATAACAATCAGGAACAGGAAACTTGGCTGATTTTCTCTTGTGAGCTTGGGAAACACTGAACACAATTGTATAACGCCAATACCATTCCAACCAAATGCAAATAACTCAGCAGAGAACAGAATGCTAGAACCTTCCTGCTCAGTCTTTCTGCCAAATAATTTATTCACTTACCAAGCATTGGCAGTAAAATATAAACATATCCATTGCAAAATGTTATGAATGATTTTAATTAGAATGGAATGGTTTTGTAGCTTTTAAAGTTTTAATGTTCTGTAAATTGGTACAAAGAAGAAATAATAAGCCATATAATGTTTTATAGAAGATGATGTGGTTAATTCAGTTCTAAACATCGCACAACACATAATCTAAATATGGTCACGTAACAAGAGTTAGCTAATATTTCTCAGTTAATAGGAAATAGATATGACAGAAGATAATTTAGGGTTTTCAATTTCTACAGCAGTATTCGCTTACCAGATATTCACCAGGTATTATGGTTTCAATACAATGAACATAAATCTTTAAAGTAAAAACTAAATAGAATTTGCATCTTGAAGACTAGGGGAGCGATTTTAAACCTACCCACCCAGCAGAAACTAGGCAGGAATGGTTAAAAATCGCCCAGGTTACTTACCTTCCCTGGAGAGGCCAGGAGCTGTTGCTTCCTGATTTAAACCTGCTTAACTGGGCAGGCGGCAAGGGCACCTGGCCAAAGCCAGTGGGGTCCTTTTCTGCATATGGACATCAGATCCCAATGACATCGGGCCCCGACTGCAATTCCAACTCTGCAGCCTGAGCGGGAAGCCATATTAAGTTTCCCCCCGCGGGATGTGGGCATCATTGACTAGGCCAGCATTTATTGCCCATCTCTAGTTGCCCTTGAGAAAGTAACGGTGAGCCACCTTCTTAAACCGCTGTAGTCCATGTGGTGAAGGTACTCCCACAGTGTTCTTAGGTAGGGAGTTCCAGGATTTTGACCTAGTAACGATGAAAGAATGGCAATACATGTCCAAGTCAGGATGGTGTGTGACTTGATGGGGAACTTGGAGGTGATGGTGTTCCCATGCACCTGCTGCCCTTGTCCTTCTAGGTGGTAGATGTCGCGGGTTTGGGAGGCGCTGTCAAAGAAGCCTTGGCAAGTTGCTGCAGTGCAGCTTGTAGATGGTACACACTGCAGCCATGGTGTGCCAGTGGTGGAGGGAGGGAATGTTTAAGGGGTGCCGATCAAATGGACTGCTTTGTCCTAGATGGTGTCAAGCTCCTTGCGTGTTGTTGGAGCTGCATCCATCCAGGCAAGTGGAGAGTACTCCATCACACTCCTGACTTGTGCCTTGTAGATGGTGGAAGAGTTTTGGGGAGTCAGGAGGTGAGTCACTCGCCGCAGAATGCCCAGTCTCTGACCTGCTGTTGTTGCCACGGTATTTATGTGGCTGTTCCAGTTAAGGTTCTGGTTAACAGTGAAGTGGACATGGCACTGCATGACATGGCTGTGAGGTATGTTTGATCTGTTTGGAAATTCAAGGCATCATCAGCAGGAGATGGCAGTGCCTCATGTCTAGCAGAAGGTGGCAGTCAGGCTCAACACTGTCTATAGTATCTTCAGAACATTGGAATGGAAAAGGGCAAGACAGCACACATTAAGGAATCTGACAAGGTCAGACCAGCCAACAGTGCCATGTACCAGGTAGATAACCCAGGTGTTCATGCCACAAGGTATTGCCCATTAACCTATTCCACTGCTTGCCCATATCAAGCCCTTTCACAAACTTACAGCTCTGTCATCTCATGCATACTACACTGTCAAGATGCAATGCATAATTGAAAGCCTCAGCATACTCACAACTTCCAAGGGCGTCACACATCAATTCATTGTAGCATAGCCTAGCTACATGATCACTTACTGACAGACAGCTTAGCATGCAGGTTATGCACAGGTCTACCACTGTGCTGTGTTCCTTCAACTTGGAGCATTTCAAGGCTACTTTTCTGCTTGCATCACAAAATGGCACAGAGCACAAGGGAGAGGATCCCAACTGGATAAATACTCACAAATCATAGGCCCTTGTTGATTTCTCCTTTCAAGGAGAAAACGATGAATGTATTTCCCTGGAAAACAAGATTCTGTCACTTGTTTGATGCATCGGTTCAGTCGACTGAGAAATTTTGCAACTGTCCCCAGTGGCTGCTTGGAAAAGTCCAATGGCATTGAAATTCAATGCTGTGGTCACCTTCATTGCCATAGGCAGAGCAGGTCCTGTGGTGCAGGATATCTCAGGTCAGGCACGAGCAGGTGATATAACATGGTGACTGCTCCCCTGCTGAACCACTGATAGTAATGGCAGGTTTCCTCTGACATACCCAGGTAATTGTGGCTAGGTCTGTAGACACAGCTCCTGGGGTAAAAGTAGATGGGTACAGAACAGCTCAGGTATAAGCTATTATGCCTTTAATGCCTCATCAAGACCTTCTGTTCCCCATCCAGTCTAGAAATACCATTGCAATCTTCAAAGGAATTTCTATGTTAAGCTATTCAGTTGCAGCAAGAAGTAGCTGACAGCAAGATTGTTGTCTGAAAAAGAGGAAGAAACAAAGTCTTACAATGCAAAAAGTCAGCCTTCAACGGCAACAGGAAGTATTGTAACATTAGAAGTGCAGAGGAAGGTATCCAATGAGCAAAAAAACAGAAGAAACAGTACTAAAAGTCCAACACTCCTTTAAGAAGCTACTCTCAAAGCTGGGAAAGAAGTAACCTTTCCAATGCCATGAAAATTTGTGTGGGAGAAGTTACCGTGCATTTGTGAGGAAGTAGAAGGTACAAAGCTCACACTGGAAGTGTGCCTTCAGAAAACATTTTTAAAAATTTGCCACAAAATCTGGAGTGCAGCTCTACATTGGAAGAGAAGCCTTGTGAAGTTTTACTGTGATATCTTCTTTTGTCAAATAGCTGGACAATACTATCTAGGCTCAGAGATGAGGGGGATTGGGGGGGGGTGAGGAATGGGGGGGGGTGAGGAATGGGGGGGTGAAGTCAAAGCAATACAGAGAATTTTGACTAACTTGAATCCCTATTTTACGCTTATTTTCCCTGTCAATTTTGTATATTATTGTTTGAACAGTGAGTTCTAGTGAAAAAATAGATTTTTTGCCAATTTTCTTCCCAACCCCTCCTGAAGTATTGACTCCTTGCTGGGATACAATTCCACAGGTGCCCAGCCAATTCAATAGTGATTGTCAATGAACTACTCAACTGTAGGAGGCATCACCACTGAGCCAATCCTCCCCTCACCCAAAAATCCATAAACTTGCACTTCAGCTCATCCAAAAATGCGGTGCCTGCTCACCCATCACCCGTGTACTCGCTGACCTACATTGGCTCCCAGTCCCCCAACGCCTCCAATTTAAAATTGTCACCCTTGTGTTTAAATCCCTTCATGGTTTTGCCCCAACCTACCTTTGTAACCTCCTTCAGCCATACAATACCCCCCCCCAAATTCTCAATCCAATTCTGGCATCTTGTGAATCCCCCCACTCCTTTTGCCCCACCATTAGCGGCCATGCCTTCAGCTGTCTAGTACCACGCTCTGGAATTCCTTCCCTATATCCCTCTGCCTCTCCACCTCCCTGACCTGCTTTAGGACCCTCCTTCATCATAATTTTTGTCACCCTCCCCCCTAATATCTCCTTCTTTGGCTTGGCATCCCCATTTTTGTCAGATTACACCTCTCGGACATTTTTCAATGTTAAAGGCACTACATAAATGCAAGTAGCACTCTTTAGGTTGAATGACCATTTGAACAAGGTATCAAAAGGCCCCTCCTTTTCTCAGAATTATACCTTAATTTGGTTCGCTGCCTTCAGGAAGAGGGATAAGAGGAAAACCTTGAGGGAAGGTAAGCAAGGACTTAATTGAACTATGTCAAAGTTAAAAGTTTATATATTTGATTGATTTTGGAATAAAAATGCACTCATTCTCCAAAACGACCCTCCGCAGCTGCAGTTAACGCTACTCTATAATTTGTTTTTTAAAAAGGTGTGCTTGAAATCCAACTCTACCTGTTTTTAATTTGCCCCCGAGCTGGATCTCCTGCTACGGTACAATAGCCTCTCTAATTACCTTGAGAAAATACGGCCCCGTTAACCCCAACAGCAGTATGCCGACAAGCTCGAATAACAGACTGCCCCAGGACTCAAACACATGACCATCTGTTTGGAGAGTCACCATTTTACCTACTGCGCTGCAAACCACGCCTTGTATGGAGCACTTATTGTCACTGAACAACTAGAAGGTAATCACAGTTAAAATCTGATGTCATATTTAATAATCTCCACATAAAACTTCCAACCATATGTAATATTTACACATTCGTCATGAGCAGATTTTTAGTTCGATCTTTGAAAAAAATGCAACAAAGATACTAAAAAGCTGTTTACATAAACTTTCCTCACTGATTTCCCATTTTCCTTCCAATGTAAGGAATTGCACTTGTGAAATAAAATAATCAATAAGTATTCAAGTAACAGTAATTAAACAAAAGAAAATCGAAAACTAGACCATGTTAGGGATTTGGATGGTTGTGTGGCCACAAAGCTATGCACACAGAACGAGCACTAGGGGTCTCTCTAACACCACGTTTCATGTGGTTCCAAAAAAGAAAACTGTTGTAACCCTTACACTGCTGGTGCTTTCTAACATCTCAATGACAGTCTAGTGATGTCCTTTGCAGAAACTTGGTGTTACAGTTATTGCTGTCCAAAATGTATCCTGAATATCTAATTCAGTAAAAGTAATCTACAAATCACTTTTTGATGCAGTAGGGTGTATTACTTATATTTGACAAAAAAGGTGCTATCAACCAAAAGCGCTCACAATCTGAGGCCTCTGAGAGGGAAATGCCTCTGCAAGGTTGAAACCTAAAGACAACTTTCTCTCACATACACACATTTTTAAATTTAAAATGAAAGCCACCTCTTTCACCTTGCATTAGAAGTTATCAATTTGTCCACAGGTCATAAGAGTGCTACTTGGGTATGGTAGTGTAGTGGTTATGTTACTAGACCAATAATCCAACAAGGCCAGAGAATGTGAGTACAAATTCCACCATGGCAGTTTGAGAATTTGAATTCAGTTTTCTAAAAAAATATGGAAATAAAAAGTTGTCAGATTGTCATTTAGAACCCCCATCTGGTGAAAAGATCGGCTAAAGGAATAGTAGGTAAGGACTGCAGGAGGTGATGGAAATGAGCAGTACATTCACCAATGTTCCATTAAAATTTCAATATGCCATGTGACTCAAGCTGAAGTAATGACATTTCATGTGACTGATACCAGGAAGTAACAAATCTTGCACTCATTTAACATAAAAGTTGCTCAGCACAGTTTACAGATCAAGCATGGGTCCTTCCTGGGCCACCTGGCCCAATTGAAGCACCATGCAGAGCATTTACCTGCTGAGCTATTGGGGAAGGTGACATCAGTTTGTTTTCAATATAATTAAACAAAATGGGCACAATGATAAAGGTGTTCTTGAAATTTTCTGGAATTTTTTTGCTATATTACATATTGACTAGTTATTCAGTTCTCATTTCCTTTTGGCTATTCCGTTGCACAAACTCAATTCAACTGTGCTCCTGCACATTTTTTCATAACTAAAACTGGCATCTAGCTCATTTTACAAATGATACAGAACCCCATTAAAAAAAAAATTGATTCCAGCCCTACTTTGTCCCCAGAGGAAGTCTCACCCGAGCTCCACCCACAAAGATCACAGAGAGATCTATATATTGCCTGCCCTGCACTCAAACACTAGTGAGTAAAGCCTGTATAATGGTTCTGGAGTATGCGTAACAACCGCAATCCAGATTTGGCAACATTTCTATTTTATCAAAACATAAGTGAGTTGAAATAAAACATTTCATTGGGTCTGCATTATTTGCTAAGCTCCATAGATTCTGACAAAAGCAACGTGTGGAGTAACACAGTTGTCATGTGACTTGAGTCCCAGCGTATCATTGGCAAAGTTGAAACTGCATTAGATCAATTCTTTTCAACACGTGAAACCCCAAGCCCACTCGAATATCTGTTGCTTCAACAATTCAGAAGCATTTACAAAATAAAGTTGCCATTGTCAGAACTTGCACAAACTGACTTCTGTTTTACTTACTGTACCGCTATAAATTTACTTTAAAATGCTCTGTGTATTAGTTCATGTGTAGGAGTCACACCTTGTTTTATGATTGTTTTATTAAAAATGTCCATTATATATTTTTGTCTCATACAACTTTCATATTTTTTCACCAGAATGGAAACCTTTCTTGATTATCTGCTCTCCC
Source organism: Somniosus microcephalus (assembly GCF_052327205.1). Taxonomy (NCBI): domain Eukaryota; kingdom Metazoa; phylum Chordata; class Chondrichthyes; order Squaliformes; family Somniosidae; genus Somniosus; species Somniosus microcephalus. The sequence continues at coordinate 212,804,844 of NC_140991.1, read as the reverse complement.
TCCTGAATATGTTTTTAAACTGAAAGGTGATCCTCATTTCTGATTGTATTTGTGTGTCTTTGGAGCATTGATCTCTCAGTACACGGCCAATCTTTTCACTTTGTGTATAATTACAGAAATATAACAATGTATCTAGAAGTGTGTTTCAAGCTAATGACACTTTTCTGGGTTCAACCTTCTCTCTCATGATTTATTGTGTTATCTGTGTCCCTCTATTTTACCGACTTGCAACTTATTTGTTAGGTATCTTATCATATATTCAGTGTCAGGCCACTTAGTAATTTATTTGATATGCTTCAATCACTTATTTTTGTATGTGTTTTTATTCATAAATTAAAAATATTATATGCTAGAATCTGAAGGAACCCCCACCCCGCCCCCGCCACCACCACCACCACAACCACCCCCACCCCCACCCACTCACAAAGTATAGAAACAGATTTCCCATATAATTGCCTGTGGACCAGAGGAGGAAATTGAACTGTGTGTCTGGGTCACCAGGTGTGGGTAAAAAGTTTCATGGTGGATAGGCAGGGGCTGGAAAAAAAGAGGCAGTGGGACACAGCATAAGTGAGTCTGTCAGTGAGGCCTGAGCTGGGAGAGCACCGGTTCCTCAGTGGAACGCTAGCAGGAGTGGATGAGGCATTCCAAATTGTCAGATTGGCAAGGCACGAGACAACACCAGACCAATGAGAGGAACATGGGGCCAGGTAAGGGAGGATTAACAGAGAGGACAACTATCATAGTGTAAAAAAAACTTGAAAATTGGTTGATCTGAATAGTCAATAATTGGATCAATATTAGGATTTGATTGGTCTGTGGTGTCATATGCACAAATGAGCAATAGCACAGCCATATTGGCATGTATTACAGAAAAGATTCTTAGATAGCTAGATAGCTAGATACTAACATCAAGTGATGTTGGCATCATTTGTTAAGAAGTGTTTATTAAAGACTACTAGATTTTTATCACTACCTAGAGTGGTCCCCAGTTTCAATCTTCATTAGGAAAAACAGTCTAGTCCAATTAAGTATATAGTTTTTTAAGAACCGTTTTTCAACCCCATTAATTTATATGGAAACTCATTCTGTTTAAGGATATGATAGTGATCATTTATGTCAGTGTATAGTTTTGCAGTCCATAAACACAATGCATACTTAAGCAGCAGGTTGCTTGATTGCCTCACTCTCAGCTTTGTAAATGTTAGTGTGTTAACTAATCAAATAAATAAGTCAATTAATGACCCACTATTTAGCACCTGTTAAATGTCTAATCAGTGGAAATGCCTCCCACAATACTATTTATATGGTCAAAATTACTTTAAAATTGTTTAACATAAAAGGAGATATTTACTAAATAAATTGTTTTGTGTATTTTCATGCAATCCTCTTAATAGTACACTTGGGATATGCATATCTAAATAGTGGAAAGTCACTTTAACACATGGTATTCATTACATAGATTTAAAAAAATTAAACTTAGTACAAAACCAAGATAGAAAAGTGGAAATAGTGAACAATTTACTGGAGAATCTGAAAACTGAAAGAGGTCTATGAAAATTATTATTAATGATAAGTGTAACTTTAGAGTGGTTATTGCTTTTGTTATAAAGTTGACATTGGGATATCTAATAAGAGAGATCTCGACCATTCTGTTTCTCAGAATGAAGATGGGAAAGTTAAACATGGATTTATAGATGATGCTGTAGGTTTATGAGTATGAAATGGAAAATATTTAAGTTAAAGGACTCAGAAAAATTTTGAATTTCAAAGCACCTCATCATGTTCTCAGAGCATCCCAAATTAATTACTTTTGAAGTGTAATCCTTGTTGTTTCGTAGGCAAATGTGGTAGCCAATTTGCACACAGCAAGATCCTACTAACAGCAAATAAGGTGAATGTCTGGTTCAACTGTTTCTGCTGGTACTGGTCAAGAGAGGAATGTTGGCAGAGACACCAGGAGAACTCCCTGCTCTTCTTTGAAAAATTGCCACGGGATCTTTTACATCCACCTGAACAGGCAGACATGTCAGTTTAACATCACATCCAAAAGACAGCAGGCAGGATTTTCATTGGGCCGTGGAGGCGGGATTGGAGGCGTGTGGGGGGTTAAAATCTCGAAATCGGGGGGGGCACAAACCCATCCCGCCCCCAACCCGCCTCCATGCCAGTTTCAAAGGAGGCGGATACCCGACCTGTGCTGGGAGCCGCCTCCCCGAGGCGGGAAGGGGATTAGTGCTAATTAACTGCCTGTTAACAGGCAGTTTTTAGCCTAATCCCTATTTTTATTCCTGAAGCGTTGCATTCCCGACGGCTCCAAACCACGCCAAGTTAGCGAGGCGGACCGTCAGACTGAAGGGCTTGGAGGGTTCGAGATGTCCGGTGTTCAGGTGAGTGATGGGTGCATGAGTACAGAGGTAAGTGTGTTTGGTGTGTGTAAAGTGTTTAAAGAAGTTTAATTACCTTTTCTTACCTTTACAGCCTTCTTTCCTTCAGGTCTCGGGAGTCCCTCATCGCGAGCTGTCAAAAGTTGCAGCATTCAGCTTTCTGTTCTGGAGAGATCTCTAAATCAGCCTGAGAGGAAGGAATTAACTTAGAGTACAGATTGTCAGTGTTTGACAGCTTCAAAGAGCTGTCAAACGCTGATATTTCATCTGTCAAAAGCTCTTGACAGATGAAATGTCAATCTGTGATGTCACCTGTTGTCGGGTGGCCCTTAATTGGCCTGCTGAGCCCGCTGGGCGGGCTCAACAAGGTCAATCAAGTGAAAATCGCGTGGGTTGGCCACAACTCGATGGAGGCGGGACTACAATCCCGAAAGTTGTAGTCCCGCCTCCTACACGCCTCCAGTGTTAAAATCCAGCCCAGCACCTCCTGGAATGTGATGCCCCCCTCAGTACTGCACAGAGGTGTCAGCATCGATTATGTTCTGAAATTCTGGAGTGGAGCTTAAATGCACAACCTTCACGATTTAGAGAGGAGAATGCTACCACTCAGACAAGCTAATATTTCAAGATCCATGGATGACAAATATTTAAAAACTAATTTTATTCCTGAAAAGAGGAGTATGTCAGAGAACACATTGGCCCAGAAATTAGTGTCCCAACGCGCGAGTAAGCACCGTGTACTCACGCGTGGGACCGATGGAATTGCCGGTTTTCTGCATGCACAGCGCATGCGCGGGAAGCCGGCATTTCCGATCCTCTGAACCAAGGGGTTCAGAGGTCGAACGCGTGCGCGCAGGAGTCTGCGCGTGTGCGTTGAACTTCCTTTTTTTTCCAGGTTTGCCCGTGCGTGAAGGCCTCCACTTTTTACACTTTAAAAAAGCAGACGTAAGGACTTAATTTTAAAAGGTAAGTGGCCTATTAATTAAAATTAGAAATTTTTTTCCACAGGTTTAATATTTTTAAAGACTTTACAGTAAGGTAAGTGTATTTTTAGCCCCGATTTTTTTATAAAATTATTTTTTTCAAAAATTTAAATTATTGTTTAAAATAGTTATTTAAAGTTATTTATAGTTCATTTAAATAGTGTGATGTTTTCTAAAATTTTATTTCAAGTTTAAGTACTGTTTTGGGCGCCCGGAGTTTTCATGAGTTTGACAGTTCTTACTGTCAAACTCATGAATGAACTTTTGCATCCTCCGATTGGTTGCCCAGTGCTCACGTGATCCCAGCCGGCTCATCGCACTAACTACGCTGCTGGATCGCGCAAGCACAGTGCGCCGGGAGCTGAACCGGGCCACAGACAGGAAATCCACGCAGGCCCAAGCTTCAACTGCCGGCACGCTAGGTAAGTGTAGGTCGGGGGCTTGCACCCGCGGGAAGCCCCCGACACGAATTTCTGGGCCATTAGAACACTGCATCATGAGTAGAATGAAATATCCATCCTACTGTTTGTTTTTTATTCGCTTATGGGATCTGGGCATCGCTGGCAAGGCCAGCATTTATTGCCCATCCCTAGTTCCTAGGTGGTGAGCCGCCTTCTTGAACCGCTGCAGTCAGTGTGGTGATGGTACTCCCACAGTGCTGTTAGGTAGGGAGTTCCAGGATTTTGGCCCAGTGACAATGAAGGATCGGCGATATACTTCTAAGTCAGGATGGTGTGTGACTTGGAGATGGTGGTGTTCCCATGTACCTGCTGTGCTTGTCCTTCTAGGTGGAAGAGGTTGCGGGTTTGGGAGGTGCTGCCGAAGAAGCCTTGGCGAGTTGCTGCACTGCATCTTGTAGATGGTACACATTGCAGCCACGGTACGCTGGTGGTGGAGGGAGTGAATGTTTAAGGTGGTGGATGGGGTGCCAATCAAGCGGGCTGCTTTGTCCTGGATGGTGTCGAGCTTCTTGAGTGTTATTGGAGCTGCACTCATCCAGGCAAGTGGAGAGTATTTCATCACACTCCTGACTTGTGCCTTGTAGGCGGTGGAAATGCTTTAGGGAGTCAGGAGGTGAGACATTCACCGCAGAATACCCAGCCTCTGACCTGCTCTTGCTGCCACAGTATTTATGTGGCTGGTCCAGTTAAGTTTCTGGTTAATGGTGACTCCCAGGATGTTGATAGTGGAGGATTCGGCGATGGTAATGCCATTGAATGTCATGGGAGGTGGTTAGACTTTTGTTTGTTGGAGATAGTCATTGCCTGGCACTTGTGTGGTGCGAATGTTACCTGCCACTTATCAGCCCAAGCCTGAACGTCATCCAGGTCTTGTTGCATGTGGGCATGGACTTTGTTTATATTCATTTATACCACAGGTAAACAATTAGGTAAAGTAAGTAAAAATGTATTCAAAGTATACCTCAATATTCCAGTATGTTATCCTTCAAAAGTTTCTTTTCTTTTATATTGAATCTAAAAATGTAGAATTGATCCTTCATCCACAATCTTTACCTGAATTAATAACTGCTGGTGAGACAGATCAAACCCATGGGTTTTACTCAGGCGTGTAATAATGTTCATCAGTGCCTAAATGTACCACCTGGGGAAATTTGGTGAACAAGTTCCTTCCAGTAGTATTAGATTAGTTCACTTCCCTTAAAAAATGTCAGCAACAGACACTTTGGAATTTGGCATTTTAAGGAGTTGGTTCTGTAATCATGTCCTAGCAGATTGCAAGTCACTCCTTTTAATGGTGTTGGACTGGTATTACATGAGGCAGGGAATGTATTTTTTTAAAAGATTACAGAGTGAAACTGTCCCAAAGCAGTACTTTAACTTGTATAAATTTGATACAAAGTGTTGGAAGCATTTCAGAAGGACTGGTTGTGGTCCCAGCTTTGATTGCCATTTGTACTCTGCTATACTGGGCATGTTTCAGTGGTACTAAAAGCCCAGTCAGTAGATGGCGCTCTTTCTGCTAGGAGAGCGTTCCATCTCAGATGGGGGAGGGGCAGCAGAGTATCTGATTTCCACAGATCGTGTCTCCGAGTTGCCCATTAGGAATGTATTAAAGGAATGTCCCATTGCCTGGACGTCACTTCCCTGGGCGGATCTGAAAGCTGTCTGAACGTGAACTGCATTAGAATGTAGTAAAGATTGCTTCCCTAAGGGAATTGGCTTTCTGCATCATGGGGTTTATAAAACAATCATAGAAGGAATTAATTTGGGGAGGTGGGTGAATTGGAGAAAAAAGTAATGGATTCAAGAAAAAACTGAGGAAGATGAAAAATAGTTTGATTCAAACTACTGATACATTGAGTTATGGAAGATTAACTTTACACCCCACAATACAAAGCATGTCTTAAATACCCCCCACCCAAAAAAAAACCAAAGACTTTGGGCTGGATTTTCATTCAGGAGTCGGGTTGGAGGCAGGACTACAACTTTCGGGGTTGTAGACCCGCCTCCATCGAGATGTGGCCAATCCACGCGATTTTAACTTGATTGACCTTGTTGAGCCCACCCAGCGGGCTCAGCAGGCCAATTAAGGGCCACCCGGCAACAGGTGACATCACAGGCTGAAATTTCATCTGTCAAGACGTTTTGACAGATGAAATATCAGTGTTTCACAGCTGTTTGAAGCTGTCAAACACTGACAGTCTTACTTCTAACATGAGTCCTTCTCCACAGACTCAGTTAGAAATCTCTCCTGCACAGAAAGCTGCAGGCTGTCACTTTTGACAGTTCGCAGCCATTCTGCTTTCTGTGCCAGTGAGATGAGGGACTCCCCGAACCTAAAGGAAGGAAGGCTGAAAAGGTAAGAAAAGGTAATTTACACTTCTTTAATCTCTTTAGACACACCAAACACACTTACCTTTGCACTCATGCACACATCACTCACCTGAACACCAACATCTCGACCCCTCCAAGCCCTTCAACCCGACGGCCCGACTCCTCCAACTTGGCGTGGTTTGGAGCCATCGGGAATCCCACAGTTCAAGCTTAAAAATAGGGATTAGGCTAAAAACTGTTAACAGGCAGTTAATTGGCCAGCGCATTTCACACCTAATCTAGAGCCGTCTTTTGTCTCCACTAGTCCTATCACCATCTCGTCTCATTTTGAATACCTCTTAATGTCTCTTCACTTCTCTTTTGTTCTCTCCCAGCCCCCATACTGGCCTTTTAATCTATTTCATTTCCTGTGCTTCTTCAGTCTTGACAAAGGGTTTTGACCCGAAACGTTGACTCTATTTCCTCTCCATGGATGTTGCCTGGCCTGCTGAGTTTTTCCAGCATTTTCTGTTGTTATTTCGGATTTCCAGCATCTGCAGTATTTTGCTATCGAGTTAATTGGAACTTTTTAAAAAATTCATTGATGGGATGTGGGCGTCGCTGGCTAGGCCTGCATTTAGTGCCCATCCCTAATTTCCCTTGAGAAGATGGTGGTGAGCCGCCTTCTTGAACCACTGCAGTCCATATGGTGTAGGTACACCCACAATGCTGTTAGGAAGGGAGTTCCAGGATTTTGGCCCAGCGACAGTGAAGGAACGGCGATACAGGTCCAAGTCAGGATGGTGTGTGGCTTGCAGGGGAACTAATCCCTTCCCGCCTCGGGTAGGCGGGTCCCAGTGCGGGGCGGGTACCCGCCTCCTTTGAAACTGGCACGGAGGCGGGTTGGGGGCGGGATGGGATCAGGACCCCTGATTTCGGGATTTTAACCCCCCCGCACGCCGCCAATCCCGACTTCACAGCACAATGAAAATCGAGCCCTTTATCTTTATAATCATGTAAATCATAGGGGGTGATTTTCATTCAGAAGTCGGGAAGGAGGCGGGACTACATCTTTCAGGGTTGTAGTTCCGCCTCCATCGAGATGCGGCCAATCCACGTGATTTTAACTTGATTGACCTTGTTGAGCCCGCCCAGCAGGCTCAGGAGGCCAATTAAGGGCCACCCGGCAACAGGTGACTTCACAGACTGAAATTTCAGCTGTGTTTCACAGCTGTTTGAAGCTGTCAAACACTGACAGTCTTACTTCTAACCTGAGTCCTTCTACACAGACTCAGTTAGGAATCTCACCGGCACCGAAAGCTGCAGGCTGTCACTTTTGACAGTTCGCAGCCATTCTGCTTTCTGTGCTGGTTAGATGATGGATGCCCGAAATCTAGAGGAAGGAAGGCTGAAAAGGTAAGTACAGGTAATTTAAACTTCTTTACACACTTTAGACACACCAAACACACTTACCTTTGCACTCATGCACCCATCACTCACCTGAACACCGACATCTCGACCCCTCCAAGTCCCGACTCCTCTAAATTGGCGTGGTTTGGAGCCATTGGGAATCCCACACTTCAAGCTTTAAAATAGGGTTTAGGCTAAAAACTGCCTGTTAACTACCTGTTAACAGGCAGTTAATTGGCACTAATCCCTTCCCGCCTCGGGTAGGCGGGTCCCAGTGCGGGGCGGGTACCCACCTCCTTTGAAACTTACATGGAGGCGGGTTTTGGGCGGGATGGTGTCGGGACCCCCGAATTCGGGACTTTAACCCCCCGCACGCCTCCAATCCCGACTGCACGGGTCAATGAAAATCGACCCCATAATGTCCGATTCTTACAATAAGCCATAAAAATGCATATTTCAAGGCAAATGTTAAACGCTTCTGGAAGAAATCAGGTTAACAATGGGTTAAAATTCACACTTTAAATGTAACCACATGCATTCATTACAAGTACAAAGGTTATACAAGATACGTTTACAACCAGTTTTTTTATTTAAAAAAACTATGCTCACCTCTGGCTGATACCACTGGTTAAACCTGAAATCTACCCTCAGACAATCCAAAATTCAAATTAACTCTGGATAATTCTTTCATACTTGACAAAAAAGATCTTAGCACAGTCTAGAATGTCCTCATATGACAGGCTTCACTTCACACAGTCCCAAGTTCTTGGCAAAGTCAATGGCCTAGAAATTGGGTATAGCCCCGCTTGAGGCGTTAGAACTGGCAATGTGCAAAGTTTATAGCCAGATGAAACTTATCGCCGCCTGGCGCGATATTGGGTTGCATCGCCCCCAAAGGGATTGAGGCGCTAAATCAGCCGTTGCACGGTGCTCTTAAGGCGCAAAAGGTCAGGCGCTACTCAATTTCACCGCGGACGGGCGCAGCGCAGGTGAACTCAATTACGGGAAAGCACGAGACCTCCAGGCGCCGGCCGGCTCTTAAAGGGGTGGGTCAGTCAGCCTGAGCTTCAACACCCAACGCCCTGTAGGCCTCAGATTCGGCGCTCGCCCTTGTCTGGCGGTACAAACTTGTTCATCACGGAGAAGGTTAGGCAGAGAGCAGAGCGCTTCAGCACTGAGGCTCTGGACCACTTGGTGGCTGCAGTTGAACACCGTCGAGAGGTCCTGTATCCGGATAATGGCAAGAGGCCGAATCAGAAGGCTTATCGATGATCTTGGAGGGAGGTTGCTGTGAGGGTGAACTCCAGCAGCATGGCGACCAGGACCCCTGTTCAGTGCAGGAAGAAATTCAACGACCTCACACGGATCGTTAGGGTAAGTGATGGTTTACCAAACTTGTGCTTCCCTCCATCTGAAGCTGACTTTGGGCACCCTGCTGCAATGATGCGCCAATGGCCATCTGTCAGTGTGCACCCATGGCCCTTTCTGGGCACACACATGGACAGATGTCTCAAGGCGTGATGTAAGGGCTCTTGCACCATGGGGGGCATGCGATGAGGTCTCAAGGCCTGATGTAAGGGCTCTTGCACCATGGGGGGCATGCGATGAGGTCTCAAGGCCTGATGTAAGGGCTCTTGCACCATGGGGGGCATGCGATGAGGTCTCAAGGCCTCATGTAAGGGCTCTTGCACCATGGGGGGCATGTGATGAGGTCTCAAGGCCTCATGTAAGGGCTCTTGCACCATGGGGGGCATGCGATGAGGTCTCAAGGCCTGATGTAAGGGCTCTTGCACCATGGGGGGCATGCGATGAGGTCTCAAGGCCTGATGTAAGGACTCTTGCACCATGGGGGGCATGCGATGAGGTCTCAAGGCATCGTGTAACAGAACCCCTTCTTTCCCCTGCAGGCCAAGCTGGCGATGATTTGAAAGGAGCAGCGTCGAACCGGTGGCGGACCTCCACAAGTGGTCACTCTCACGGATCTGGAGGAGAGAGTGCACCAGATACTTGGAGGACGTCTGTCTGGTCCTGTGACCACTGCATCTGCCGACCCCATTACCGACAGCGAGGGTAAGACTCTCAGCTTTTTCACCTGTTGCCTTCCACTTAGTCCCCCCACCAGCATGCATCCTCAGTGTGCAGCCATGTCAGAGCCTTGCCGCAATCTGGCATGCCTTTCAGCAAAGCTGTCCTTTTGCTAAAGCCACTCTTCCACCTCCCACTTTCAGATGAAGCAGCACCAACTCGGGCTCAACGCGCTGAAGCTGCCAGTGCCAGTGCCAGTGCCACCGGAGGCGAGGACCAGGAGGAATCCGGACCAGCCGCTGCAGAATCCAGGGAGCTGAGACATCTGCAGAGTGGGGATAGTAGTCCCCTGGAGGGGAGGGGGGGCGCTCTGAGGATGAACCAGTTGCCGGACCAAGCGGCATGCAGCAGCGCACGGGGGATAGGCCCAGTTCGGCCACCGTCTCCCCGCAGGGCAAGGCAGGTCGTCATGACTGCTGCACAGAGTGCAGATGAGGTCCGTCGCCTGGCTGAGATGAGCAAACAGGCCCGAGTCAGACACACGGAGCTGATGGCTGCAGTGGAGAAGATGCCTGAGTCAATAGATTCATTGGCTAGGAGTATGTTGGACTTCGGGGCAACAATGGAAAGGACTCTGCAGGGCTTTGGGGCCACAATGGAGTGGACTCTCCAGGTGTTCGGGGAAACTATGGACAGGTCTATCCAGGGCTTCGGGGCCACAATGGACAGGACTATCCAGGGCTTCGGCCCAACAATGAAGAGGACTGTCCACGGCTTTGAGTCGGCAATGGAAAGGACTGTTCAGGGCTTCGGACAATCCCTGGAAAGGTCTGTGCAGGGCTTGTCTGAGGCAGTGGAGCGGTCGGCACCTGCCTTGCCCGAAGCCATGGGAAGAACTGTCCAGGCCTTCTCCGAAGCACTGGCACCTGGCACACAGGTCCTCACTGTTGCCACGCAGTCACTTGCTGGGCTCCTCCACAGCCAGATTGACGCAACGCGATCTCTCACTGCAGCCACCCTCTCTGCATCAGATAGGATCACCCGGGCCCTTCCACTCCCGTACAAGGCCAGGAATCAGTGGAGCATGCGATTGTGGCGGAAGAGCCGAGCCGCTCCCCTCAGATAGCCAGTGTGTCGTCCGACCATGGTGCAGGTGTCCTCTCTCGGCAGGAGAGCATTGCACATGCCAGCGCTGGGACGCCTGCATTGCAGCTGCCACCACCTGCAGGCCACACTGCTCCCAGCCATGGTCACAGCAAGCATCCTGCGTCCGCACCCTCCAAGCCCAGAGGTCGGCCAGGCCATCCCTCAGGGGCTTCTGCACTTCCAGACAGTCAGGAGGCGTCCCCCAGCCTTGAGCCCGCCACTGGGGTCCAATTACGTAGGAGCAGCAGGGAGGGAAGGGGCCGGGCGCAGAAGAGAAGTCGTTCTCCCTGAAGGGGCCAGTTGTAGAGGGAGGTGCTGAGATGTTTGTCCAAATTCAAGGACACCCTCACCTGCTGTTATATTTGCTGAGGTTTGTTGAGTTTTGCGGCTTGGCCGAACAGGTAACAGTTATTTTGAAAGTTATGGTTTGTGCTCACATTACGTTGTTTAGCTGTAATGAAAGACTTTTGTGTCAATAAACAGAAGTTTCAATGTTGCATGGTGCATGTGACTACTTTCAGTGATGCTGGCATTCAGAGGCCTTCAAACATCCAAAGTGCGCATGAGTTAAGACTCTCATCATTCCGCCACAGGGGTGTCGACACGAGTCCAGAGGAGCCTCTGATGAATGGACCTTCCACTTTCAGCAGCCCTTCCATCTTCCTCCTCCTCCTTCTCCTCCTCCGCCTGCTCTTCCTCCTCCTCCTCCTCATACTCCTCCTCCCCCGCTTGCTTGTGCAGGGTCCGAGGGAAGGTAATGAATTGACGCGTTCGCCTATAAAGGGCATCTGTCACTTGCCGGATGCAACAGCGGACTGCAGCCTGAGCGACAGTCGCATTGTCCCCAATGGCTGACTGAAAGGATCCGTTGCCATAAAAATGGAGGCCATCAGTCAGTTTAGCCATCACGGACAGAGAGGTTCTGCAGCGTTCACGCGGCTGCAGATGCTGACCAAGCAGGTGGCACAGATCAGTAACAATGTCCCTCCAGATTCGGAGCCTTCGCAAACACTGCTCCTCCGACATGTCAAGGCTTGTCACCTGCTGCCTAAAGACCCTCGCAGCATCCCGTCGGATTGGGCGACTTCCATTGCCCCTCCTCATTCTGGCCAATCCCGGCCCTCTCTCCCGCCGTCTCTCTGCCCCTTCACAGTGTTGGGCGATGAGGCCGTCGTCCTCCAAACAAGCTCCCATTCCGATGCCAGTTGGTCAAAAGGCTTTTAGGTGTAGTGCTGCAAGTGCTTCGGACAAGGTTGAAGGTCCCAAGTACTGTAAAGCTAAATTCCCAGAACTCCGCTCCACATTAGCTCGCCAACTCTCTGTAGCAGCGATCGCAATGAGCAGGCCAAGTGGCAGAAGATTTTGCACTAGAGCTGTCCCCTTTAAATAGCGCCGCCCTACTCCGAGAAGGGCCTGTTAGCCCTCCCTCGAACTGTCACTAATAGCGCTGGGCGCTAAGGCTCCGGGCGCCACCCAATATGCGCTCAGGCACTCCTAAAAGGCATTGCACACTGAAATGACATCATGAGCTGCTTGCGCTCGCGGGCGCGCGCAAACACTTAGCGCAGGCGCTAAATGTATAGTCAATATCTGAGTTGGCGCTATCTTCATAGCGCTCGCCCCAACATAGGGCTTCGCCCCAATTCTAGGTCTCTTTAGGCACTCAGCGCCGGCGCTACCAACCCAATTTCTAGGCCAATGAGTATTTTAAATACAAAAAGCAGGTCAGTGCCTCTGTCAAGGCACCACCTTCAATGTTTAGTAGGTACAAAGCCAGACTGCAACAAGTTACTTGATGCAGCCACCTGTTGGCTCAGTTGATAAATATACCAGCGGGTCTGATAATGAGTCATACAGGCCAAGGAAATAACAAGATAATTATGGACGAGGAAGGCCATTCAGCCCATCTTAATTCATCCATCCAGAGAAGTCCTAACATTCCCCCATTGTAGCATCCAATTGTTTCTTAAATGATTCCAGGCATTTGTTTTGCCTCCAATAGTCTATCTGGAGATTTCTTTCACACGTTGATCACTCCTTATGTGAAGAAGAATTTGCTGGTATAAATTCTAAAATGACTTTTTACTAGCTTCAACTTGAATCCACCTCCCACCCCCTCATTCAACTCCTGTAGTTTAATTTAAAGTAATATTCTGGTTTCACTTTTTCTATAATAAGTATTCCAATGCTCTCCTGGTCAGCCTCCCACCTTGCACCCTCCATAAATTTGAGTTCATCCAAAACTCTGCTGCTACTATCCTAACTCACACCAAATCCCATTCACCCATCACCCCTGTGCTCACTGACCTACGTTCCCAGTCCGGCAACACACCGATTTAAACATTCTCATCCATGTTTTCAAATCACACCATGGTCTCGCCCTTCCCTACCTCTGTAACTTCCTCCAGCCCTACAACCCTCCGAGATCTCTGAGCTCCTCCAATTCTTGCCTTTTGCACATTCTCGATTTAATCATTCCACCATTGCCTTCAGCTGCCTCGGCCCTAAGCTCTGGAATTCCCTGTCTAAACCTCTCAGCCTCTCTATTTTTCTCTCCTCCTTTAAACCTACCTCTTTGACCAAGCTTTTGATCATCTGTCCTAATGGGCCAGAACTTGCTGTAGCAGGGCACCTAACAACATCTGCCATGAGGTAGACTTGCCCCGCACCCTTCTGGTCAAAAAGAATTTGCCAACAAAGTTGCTGAAAGTGCGAGCTGATAATGGTGCAGCGAGGGAAACAGGGCATCTGAGACCTGAGTGAACAGGGCAAGCAACTGTATATTTCCATAACCAATGAGATTGAAGGATTGAGAAATAAACAGCGCAAGGACTGAGCAGGAAGTGTAAATTAGAGTAGGTGAATTCAATTAAATCAGGTACAGTAAGAAAAATAAAGAGAGGGATAAAAAGATTCAATTAAGAGATGGAAAAGTTAAAAAAAAATGAAAATGTTTAAATTTAACATTTTTAAAATCGCCAACAATTAATACCTGAAGGAATGAGACGCCACACTTGTAATAGTTAATTTTCAGTGCCAGAGAGGTTGATGAGCAATAATTAACAATTATCACATTGTTAAAAGGGTACTTATGCTTGAAATGACACGTCATAACTTTCTGTGACAAGTTTAGTTTGTATCTACCACGCAACTTCACGCCATTTAATTCATTTCAATAGTGATGCAGACAGCAAGATGCCATTTTCGCAAAGCTAACGGCAACGCATCTCAGACAGCAACTTTTGGATATTGGCATCTAACCACACATCTGCCCTTGCCTGAAGTTGCTGTAGCATTTACGCATAAATAACCCCAAATGCCATTAGCCTCATCAATATTTTGACAGAATGGCGCATTATCTTCCTATGTGGCTTGGTGTCAAATGTCATTTGATAACGCTCCTGTGAAGCGCCTTTGAAGGTTTTATTATGTTAAAGGCGCTATATAAAAGCAAGTTGTTATATACATCTACAACATCATCCCTCAGATGCCTCTTCTCTAGGCTGAAACATCCAAATTTCCCCAGACTTTCCGAATAACTCAGGCTCCTGACATGAGGGATCTGCCTCGTTGTTCTTCTCAGCACTGCCTCCAGTGCTTGACTTTCCTCTTGCTTCTTGGTGACCAGAACTGGATGCAGTATTTAAGGTGCAGACTGACCAGATAAGTATAAAGTTTGATCGCTACCTCCTCTGATTTATAGTCTGTCTTTGCTACGTAATTAACATCCTGTTGCCTTTGTTGATTTCTGTTCAGTAATGGTTGGACATGTTGAGTTTTGAGTCTACAAAGATTCCTACGTCTCTTTCAGCTTTATCCTGCACTACTTCAACACTTCATGGAGTTCATGCTGTCTATTTTCCTTCCTACGTGTAGTTTTTTACAGTTGACTACATTCAATTTCATAGAAACATAGAAACATAGAAAAATAGGAACAGGAGTAGGCCATTCGGCCCTTCGAGCCTGCTCCGCCATTCAATATGATCCTCTATCTCAATACCATATTCCCGCTCTCTCCCCATACCCCTTGACACTTTTTGCTTCTAGAAATCTATCTATCTCCTTCTTAAATATATTCAGTGACTTGGCCTCCACAGCCTTCTGTGGTAGAGAATTCCACAGGTTCACCACCCTCTGAGTGAAGAAATTTCTCCTCATCTCAGTCCTAAATGTCTTACCCCGTATCCTGAGACTGTGACCCCTCGTTCTCAACCCCCCAGCCAGGGGAAATATCCTCCCTGCATCCAGTCTGTCTAGACCTGTCAGAATTGTATACGTTTCAATGAGATCCCCTCTCATTCTTCTAAACTCTAGTGAATACAGGCCTAGTCGACCCAATCTCTCCTCATATGACAGGCCTGCCATTCCAGGAATCAGTTTGGTGAACCTTCGCTGCACTCCCTCAATGGCAAGTATATCCTTTCTTAGGTAAGGAGACCAAAACTGCACACAGTACTCCAGGTGTGGTCTCATCAAGGCCCTGTATAACTGTAGTAAGGCATCCTTGCTCCTGTATTCAAATCCTCTTGCAATGAAGGCCAACATACCATTTGCCTTCCTAACTGCTTGCTGCATCTGCATGTTTGCTTTCAGTGACTGGTGTACAAGGACACCAAGGTCCCTCTGTACATCAACATTTCCCAATCTATCACCATTTAAATAATACACTGCCTTTCTGTTTTTCCTACTGAAGTGGATAACTTCACATTTATCCACGTTATACTGCATCTGCCATGTATTTGCCCACTCACTCAACTTGTCTAAATCGCCTTGAAGCCTCTTTGCATCCTCCTCACAACTCACAATCCCACCTAGTTTCATGTCGTCAGCAAACTTGGAAATATTACATTTGGTTCCCTCATCCAAATCATCATTGATATATATTGTGAATAGCTGGGGCCCAAGCACTGATCCCTGTGGTACCCCACTAGTCACTGCCTGCCACCCCGAAAAAGACCCATTTATTCCTACTCTCTGTTTCCTGTCTGTTAACCAATTTTCAATCCATGCCAGTATATTACCCCCAATCCCATGTGCTTTAATTTTGTGCGCTAACCTCTTATGTGGGACTTTATCAAAGGCCTTCTGAAAATCCAAATTCACCACATCTGTAAAGTCCGCGCCTCAATAATACACGGACTTCGGGAGAACAGTTTAACAGGTACTTTACTGAACAAGAGGCAGCTTGAAACTGAAACTACAGAAGCCTGCTAGGGCCTTTTATAAAGGGGTGGTCACTGCCGGTACTGCAGTCTAAGACCAGTTATTCCCTTAAAGGGATATACACAACAATTCCTCCCCTTTTAGATAAACAGTACATAACAGTCATTTAACAACTAAATAATAACTAATTACAATTACAATTTTCTCAGTAATATATACATCAACTGGAATAGTCATTTATAAGTTCAGTCTTTGAGGAGGCTTCCTGATCCGGACTGGATAGCGCCTTTCTCGAGTATCCTGTTCTGACGGTGGAGTCAATTCTGGCTCATTGTCATTGGTTGGTTCGTCAGCTTCCAATACCCCTGCTTCTGAGGTAGACGCAATCTGTACTTCGGGCTCATTACCAGGTGCACATGCTTGTGGTACAGGTTTGGCTTGTTCCTGTGACTCTAGAATCTGGTCAGCATGGCGTCTCACGATGCTCTCTCCAACATCCACTGTGTACATTAGTGGTCCCTGCTGTGTGTATATCGTGCCTGGCTGCCATTTTTCTGTTCGGTAGTCGCGGGCCAAGACTGGTTGCCCTATCTTGAAGCTCCTGGTTGGCTTCTCATTTATGTGCTGGAACTGCTTATCCTCAACATCTCGTCTTATGTTTGGTTTGAGCAAATCCAAGCGACATCTTAGTCTCCGGTTGAAAAACAGTACGGCTGGAGTTTGGTTGGTTACTGCATGTGTCGCATTCCGGTAAGCAAACAGGAAGTTATCCACCTTGTGTTGCAGTGGTATGTCGTCATTATACATTGCCTTTATGGCCTTTTTAAAGGTCTGAACAAACCTCTCAGCCAATCCATTTGTGGCTGGATGATATGGGGCAGATGTGTAATGTTTCACCCCATTATTCTTCAGGAACCTCCGGAAATCCTCAGACACAAACTGTGGGCCATTGTCGGAACAGATCTGTTCTGGCAACCCATTCCTGGCGAAGATGGTCCTTAGGACTGCAATAGTTTTCTCCGTGGTGGTGGAGGACATTTTAATGACCTCTGGCCATTTCGAATGGGCGTCCACAGCAATTAGAAACATTGAGCCCATAAATGGACCAGCGAAACCAATGTGTACCTGTTGCCATGGAGATGAGGGCCACTCCCATGGATGTAGTGGGGCCTGTGGTGGAGCGTTTTGGACCTTCTGGCATCCTGTGCATCTCTTGGTCATATCCTCGATTTCTTTATCGATTCCTGGCCACCACACAAACGCCCTGGCTAGGCTTTTCATTTTTACCCCTCCCAGATGACCCTCGTGGAACTCATTGAGTACTCTATCTCTCAACTTGGGTGGAATTACCACTTGGGATCCACACATCAAGGTTCCCCGGCACACTGACAGCTGTTCCCTCCTTGGCGAGAATGCTGGCAACAGTGAGTCGCCATATGCTGGCCATCCCTTCACCGTCAAATCATAGACCCGAGAGAGTGTCGGGTCATTTCGGGTTTCCTTCTCAATACTTGCATTTGTAACAGGCAAACATTCGACTATGGTCGCATGGAATATCTCCACCGGGTCCACTGCAGGTGCTTCTTCCGCTGTAGGCAACGGTAGGCGCGACAGCCCATCAGCGTTTCCATGTTGTTTCGTACCTTTGTACTCTATGTCATACTGATGTGCCCCTAGAAAAAGTGATCATCTTTGCAGCCGTTGCGCCGTCATCACCGGAACGCTCTTCTTTGGGTTAAAAATTGAGACCAGGGGTTGATGATTAGTCAGTAGGGTGAATTTCTGCCTGTGCAGATGGTGATTGAACTTCTTCACCCCCCACACCAGGCTGAGGGCCTCCCTGTCAATCTGGGCGTAATTACGCTCGGCTGAGGTTAGCGAGCGCGATGCAAAGGCTATTGGCCTCTCTGAACCGTCACGGAATTTGTGTGACAGCACCGCTCCAATGCCGTAAGGTGACGCATCACATGCCAACCGAATCGGTAGTGTTGGGTTGTAGTGGGCCAATACTTCTTTTGAAGTGATTTGGCATTTACATTCCTGAAAGGCACGCTTACACTCATCACTCCATTTCCATGTTACACCAGTTTGAAGGAGGGCGTTCAGTGGGTGCAGAATTGTAGATAAATTCGGCAAGAACTTACGGTAGTAGTTCACAAGCCCGAGGAACGACCTCAGTTGCGACACATTTTCTGGTGCTGGAGCCTTGACTACAGCCTCAATCTTGTCCGGCGACTTATGCAACCCTTCCTCATCAATCATGTGGCCACAATACGAGATTTGTCTCCTGAAGAACTCGCATTTGGGATGGTTGGCTCGTAGCCCATATTCCTGCAATCTCGTGAGCACCTGTTCCAGGTTGGCAAGGTGTTCATTGTCATTTTCGCCCGTAACCAGGATGTCGTCCAAATAACACTGGGTCCCCGGGATCCCTTGCAGGACTTGTTCCATTGCCCTCTGCCACACAGCCGGGGCCGATGCTACCCCAAATACCAGTCGATTGTACTGGTAAAGGCCTTTGTGAGTGTTTATCGTGAGGTATTTCCTAGATGCTTCTTCCACCTCCATTTGTAGATACGCTTGAGCCAGGTCAATCTTTGTAAAACGTTTCCCTCCAGATAGTGAGGCGAAAATATCTTCTATCTGTGGAAGCGGATACTGTACTGTGTGCAGGACTGGGTTCACAGTCACCTTGAAGTCCCCACAGATGCGAACCTTCCTTGGCTCCCCAGGCGTGCTGCTCAATGCTTTCTTCATTACAGGAACGATGGGTGTGGCCCACTCGCTCCAGTCCACCTTAGACAGCACCCCCGAATGCGCCAGACTCTCCAGTTCAGCTTCCACAGCTGGGCGTATCACGTATGGCACTGGTCTGGCCTTGAAAAATTTTGGGGTTGTGTTATCCTCAATCTTTATGGTTGCCCTTACTCCTTTTAGAGTCCCAAGTCCTTGTTGGAACACCTCTTCCGCATCAGATAGAATTTGTGACAGACGTCCAGGTGCGACGTCATCATCTTTTTTGTCAATCACAGTTAGTGCCAGAATGGAATGCCAATCCAATTGTAGTCTTCGGATCCATTCACGTCCCAATAATGGTGGTCCTCCATCTCGTAGTATATACATGTATAGTTTCTGTGTTTCCTTTCCGTTATATTCAACTGGCACCCTTATTTTTCCTCTGGGGTAGACCTTTTGCCCCGTGTATGTCTTCAATACAATGGACGTGTCCTTTAAGGGTATGTGTGAGAATAGCCGCTCATAGTCTCGTCGATTCATGACAGTTAGGGCTGATCCTGTGTCCAATTCCATCTTCACTGGGGACCCTGCTAGCATGAGGGTGACCCAAATGGTTCGGTGATCTTCTTTTGCGATCACGTTGTGTAACTTTAAATAACTTAGTCGCCTGCTCCCAGAGTCCTTATCACTCTCCTGATCTTCTGAACTACTATCTGTCAGTTTCTTTACTTTCCTGTATTGTTCCTTAGTAGTTCTTGTCGTGTTGGTCTTCTTTCCCGACCTGCAGACTCTTGCTATATGTCCCATTTTCCCGCATTGCCTGCATATTTTGTCTTTAAACCAGCAGTCCTTCTGCTCATGGGTTGTTCTGCCGCAGCGATAGCACTTTTCGGCTCCATATGCCATTTCGTTAGCGCTGTATTCTTGTGGTTTCTGTTGTATTTCTGCAGCTCCCCGTGCTGCTGCTTCGTAGGATACTGCCACGCTGAAAGCCTGTTCTAGCGTCAGGTCCTTTTTTGAAAGTAGTCGTTTCTGGGTTCCTTCACTCTGGAGCCCGCAGACAAACTTATCCCATAAGGTGTCTGCCAGTCCTGCTCCAAACTGGCAGTGCTTCGATAACTTGTGTAGTTCTGTAAGATAGTCAGCATTGCTCTCATCTTTGTGCTGGTTTCTTTTATGGAACTTGAATCTTTCTGCTATCAGCAGTGGTGTAGGGCTTAGATGTTCCTGTAAGATATGAACACTCTCCTCAAAACTTTTCTCCATTGGTTTAGCTGGAGTAATTAAATTCCGCAATAGGCCGTACGTACTCGCACCCATCAGATTTAATAATACTGACGCCCTCTTTCCATCAGCCACCTCATTTGCCTTGCAGTACACTTCAATTCTTTCCACATACGTGGTCCAGTCTTCTACCTCATTGTCGAAAGCAGTGATACTGCCACTTTTCGGCATCTTGGCCGATTTAAAATGGCGCCTCCCGTGCTTTTGCTTCTTCCCCAATGGAATAAAATGGCACCTCCCACGCTTTTGCTTCTTCCCCAACGGGATAAAATGGCGCCTCCCGTGCTTTTGCTTCTTCCCCTTACTGCCACGCTGCTCCTAGCATTCTACGGGGTAATGGCGGCGACCTGCAGCTTTGGCGCATCTCGCTTTCCTTCCCCCCCCCCCGTTTAGTTTCTCTCCGCTGTCCTGTTCTCGAGTACCGACCGCGCCCTGTGCGCTCCACCCTCTCTTGTTTTCTTTTCCCGGCGACGCTGTGCGGCCCGATTTGTAGAGCCGCTCAATCGAGCTTGAGCCCGCCACATTCCGGAAGGGTCAGCGCGCTACCTGCTACCAGCACGATTCGCTGGAACCACAGTCTCTCCCGCAATTCTCCAAACACCGATGGATTCTTTGGGCGGTTGCCCTCGGTCGATGCCCGTTGCTCAGACTACGACCTTCCAGGACCTTCCTTTCAGGCGAGATCCCCGTGAGATGATGCCACACTGCAGGTGAGTTCGAACTTACTCGTCGCCACTGTAAAGTCCGTGCCTCAATAATAGATTGACTTCGGGAGAACAGTTTAACAGGTACTTTACTGAACAAGAGGCAGCTTGAAACTGAAACTACAGAAGCCTGCTAGGGCCTTTTATACAGGGGTGGTCACTGCCGGTACTGCAGTCTAAGACCAGTTATTCCCTTAAAGGGACATGCACAACAACATCCACTGGTTCTCCCTTATTTATTCTATCAGTTACATCCTCAAAAAACTCCAGTAGTTTTGTCAAACACGATTTCCCTTTCATAAATCCATGTTAACTTTGTCTAATCCCGTTGATATATTCTAAGTGTCCTGTTATCACATCCTTTATAATAGACTCTAGCATTTTCCCGACTACTGATGTTAGGCTAACCGGTCTGTAGTTCCCTGTTTTCTCTCTTCCTCCTTTTTAAAATAGTGGGGTTACATTTGACACCCTCCAATCTGCAGGAACTGTTCCATAATCTATAGAATTTTGGAAGATGACAACCATTGCATCCACTATTTCCATGGCTACCTCTTTTAGTACTCTGGGGTGCGGATTATCAGGCCCTGGGGATTTATCAACTTTCAGTCCCACTAATTTCTCCAGCACTATTTTTTTTACTAATACTAATTTCCTTTAATTCCTCCTTCTCACTAGACCCTTGGTTCCCTAGCATTTCTGGGAAATTATTTGTGTCCTCTACCATGAAGACAGAATTTGTTTAATTGCACTGCCATTTTCTTGTTCCCCATTATAAATTCTCCCATTTCTGACTGTAAGGGACCTACATTTGTCTTCACTAATCTTTTTCTTTTTACATACTTGTAGAAGCTTTTACAGTCCGTTTTTATGTTCCTTGCAAGTATACTCTCATACTCTATTTTCCCCTCTTAATCAATCTCTTGGTCCTTTTTTGCAGAATTCTAAACTGCTCCCAATCCTCAGACTTGCTACTTTTTCTGGCAACTTTATTTGACTCCTCTTTGGATCCAATACTATCCTTAATTTCTTTTGTTAGCCAAGGTTGTGCCGCTTTTCCTTTTGCATTTTTGCGCCAGAAAGGAATATATAACTGTTGTAATTCATGCATTCAGTCTTTAAATGTTAACCATTGCCTATCCACCATCATGCCTTTTAATGAAGCTCCCCAATCTATCATAGTCAACCCCCTCCTCATACATTCGTAGTTTCCTTTGTTTAGATTTAGGACCCTAGTTTCGGATTGAACTTTCCATCTTAATGAAGAATTCTATCATGTTATGGCCACTCTTCCCTAAAGGACCCCGCACAACAAAATGATTAATTAACCCCTTCGCATTGCACAATACCCAATCTAGGATTGCCTGTTCCCTAGTTAGCTCCTCAATGTACTGATTAAAAATGCAATCTCGTACATAATTCAGGAATTCATCCTCCACAGTATTATTGCTAATTTGGTTTGGCCAGTCTATATGTAGATTAAAGTCACCCATGATTACTGTAGTACCTTTGTTACATGCATCTCTAATTTCCTGTTTGATGCCATCCCCTACATTACCACTACTGTTTGGAGGCCTATAGACAACTCCCACCAATGTTTTCGGCCCCTTGGTGCTTCTTAGCTCCACCCAGACTGATTCTATAACTTGATTTTCTGAACCAATATCCTTTCTCACTATTACTCTGATTTCATCCTTTACTAACAATGCCACCCCACCTCCTTTTCCTTTTGGCCGGTCCTTCCTTAATATTGAATATCCTTGGATATTCAGCTCCCAGCCTTGGTCACCCTGCAGCCATGTCTCCATAATTGCAATTATATCGCATCCGTTTTCATCTATTTGCGCTGGACCCTTGCCCCTTACTTAGTTTAAAGCCCAACTACCTCCCTAATTATTCGATTCGCTAGAACTCTGTCCCAGCATGGATCAGGTGTAGTCCATCCCAACGGAACAGCTCTCTCTTTTCCCCAGTACCGGTGCCAGTGCCCCACAAATCGAAACCCACTTCTCCCACACCAATCTTTGAGCCATGCATTCATCTCCCTGATCCTATTGACCCGATGCCAATTTGCTCGTGGCTCAGGTAATAATCCAGAGATTATGACCTTTGTGGTTCTGCTTTTTAATTTAGTCCCTAGCTGCTCAAACTCTCTCAGCAGAACCTCTTCCTTTGTCCTACCTATGTCATTGGTACCTACATGGACCACGACAACTGTATCCTCCCCCTCCCACTCCAAATTCTTCTCCAGCCCAGAGGAGATGTCCTTTACCCTGGAACCAGGTAGGCAAGATAACCTTCGGGACTCACGCTCCTGGCTGCAGAGAACAGTGTCTATCCACCTAACTATACTGTCGCCTATTACAACCACCTTCCTTTTTACTCCCCCCCACTTGAACGGCTTCCTGTATCATGGTGCCGTGGTCAGTTTGCTTGTCCTCCCCACAGTCCCCACACTCATCCACAAGGGTTGCAAGAACCTCGAATCTATTGGACAAGTGCAGGGACTGAGGCTCCTGCAATACTACCTCCTGGATCCCCGTACCTGCCTCACTCGCAGTAACACCCTCCTGTCCCTGACCACATGTCAATTCTAAAGTATTTAATCTAAGTGGTGTGGACAAGTGTGGGGACTGTGGAGGAGGAATTCCTGGAGTGTTTAAGGGATGGTTTCCTGGACCAATATGTCGAGGAACCAACCAGAGATCAGGCCATCTTAGACTACGTATTATGTAACGAGAAATGATTAATTAGCAATCTTGTTGTACAAGGCCCCTTGGGTCGGAGCGATCATAATATGATAGAATTCTTCATTAAGATGGAGAATGAAGTAGTCGACTCAGAGACTAGGGTCCTAAATTTAAATAAAGGAAACTACGATGGTATGAGGCGCGAGTTGGGTAGGATTGATTGGGGAATGTCACTCAAAGGGTTGACGGTGGATAGGCAATGGCAAACATTCAAAGACCGCATGGATGACCTACAGAATTTGTTCATCGCAGTTTGGCATAAAAATAAAACAAAAAAGGTGACTCAACCGTGGCTAACAAGGGAAATTAGGGATAGCATAAGATCCAAGGAGAGGACATATAAATTGGCCAGAAAAAGCAGTAAACCTGAGGATTGGGAGCAGTTTAGGATTCAACAAAGGAGGACAAAGGGATTAATTAAAAAAGGGAAAATAGAATATGAGAGTAAGCTTGCAGGGAACATAAAAACTGACTGTAAAAGCTTTTATAGATAGGTGAAGAGAAAAAGATTGGCGAAGTCAAGCGCAGGTCCCTTGCAGTCAGAATCAGGGGAATTTATAATGGGGAACAAAGAAATGGCAGACCAATTAAATACATATTTTGGTTCTGTCTTCACAAAGGAGGACACAAGTAACCTCCCAGAGATGTCGAGGAACATAGGGTCTGATGAAAGGGAGGAACTGAAAGAAATCAGTATTTGTAGGGAAATGGTGTTAGGGAAATTGATGGGATTGAAGGCTGATAAATCCCCAGGGCCTGATAATCTACATCCTAGGGTACTTAAGGAAGTGGCCCTAGAAATAGTTCATGCTTTGCTGATCATCTTCCAGCATTCGATGGAATCTGGAACAGTACCCATGGATTGGAGGGTAGCTAATGTTACCCCACTATTCAAAAAAGGTGGTAGAGAGAAAACAGGGAATGACATCGGTCGTGGGGAAAATGCTAGAGTCCATTATAAAAGATGTAATAGCAGAGCACTTGGAAAACAGTGACAGGATCGGACAAAGTCAACATGGATTTACAAAAGGTAAATCGTGCTTGACTAATCTACTGGAATTTTTTGAGGATGTAACTGGTAAAATAGATAAGGGAGAACCAGTGGATGTGGTGTATTTGGACTTTCAGAAGGCTTTTGATAAGGTCCCGCATAAGAGATTAGCGTGTAAAGTTAAGGCACATGGGATTGGGGGCAAGGTATTGACTTGGATAGAGAACTGGTTGGCAGACAGAAAGCAAAGAGTTGGAATAAACGGGTCTTTTTCCGAGTGGCAAGCAGTGACTAGTGGGGTACCACAGGGATTGGTCCTTGGGCCCCAGCTATTCACTATATATATTAATGATCTAGACAAGGGAACTAGATGTAATATCTCCAAATTTGCAGACGACACAAAGTTGGGTGGGCGTGTGTGCTGTGAGGAGGATGCCGAGAAACTCCAGGATGATTTGGACAGGTTGGGTGATTGGACATGGCAGATGCAATATAACGTGGATAAATGTGAGGTTATCCACTTTGGCGGCAAAAACAAGAAGGCAGATTATTATCTGAATGGCAGTAGATTGGGAGAAGGGGAAGTGCAACGAGACCTGGGTGTCCTTGTGCACCAGTCACTGAAGGTAAGCATGCAGGTGGTTAAGAAGGCAAATGGCATGTTGGCCTTCGTAGCGAGAGGGTTTGAGTACAGGAACAAGGATGTCTTGCTGCAGTTGTACAGGGCCTTGGTGAGACCACATCTTGAGTATTGTGTGCAGTTTTGGTCGCCTTATCTGAGGAAGGATGTTCTTGCCATGGAAGGAGTTCAGCGAAGATTCACCAGGCTGATACCTGGGATGGCAGGAATGACGTATGAGGAGAGATTGGGTCGATTGGGCTTGTACTTGCTGGAGTTTAGAAGAATGAGGGGATCTCTTGAAACTTATAAAATTCTGACAGTACTGGACAGACTAGATGCAGGAAGGATGTTCCCGATGGTCGGGGAGTCCAGAACCAGGGGTCACAGTCTAAGGATAAGGGGTAGGCCATTTAGGACAGAAATGAGGAGGAATTTCTTCACCCAGAGAGTGGTGAACCTGTGGAATTCTCTACCACAGAAGGCAGTAGAGGCCAATACATTAAATATATTCAAGAAGGAGTTGGATATATATCTTAAGGCTAAAGGGATCAAGGGGTATGGGGAGAAAGCAGGGACCGGGTACTGAATTTGGATGATCAGCCATGATCGCATTGAATGGAGGAGCAGGCTCGAGGGGCCAAATGGCCTATTCCTGCTCCTATCTTCTATGTTTTTATGTTTCTATGGCTGCCTCCTGGAGCAAAAGGTCCAGGTAACTTTCTCCCTCCTTGATGTCTCGCAATGTCTGCAGCTCGGACTCCAGCTCCTCAACTCAGAGCCGAAGTTCCTCGAGCTGCAGACACTTACCGCAGATGTAGTCGCCCTGGACAAAAATGTCCAAAAGCTCTCACATGTTGCAGCAGCAACACATCTCCTGATCTCCCATTATTTAATTTATTTAATTAATTAGTTTAGTGTTAATGAAATTATTTATCTCATTTAGTTTATTAAATTAATTAAATTAGGTTTCGTTTTTAAAATTTAGTTATATGCTATATGTTAACTTAAAACTTAGCCCACAGTCACTACCAATCACTTACTTGCCTTACCTGTGACATCACACTGTAGTTTTCTCTTGTAGTTGCAGGTCTGCTGCTGCTTTTATCCCCGCTCTCGGGCCTCGGTCCGCTCCCACTCAGGTCTGACGCCGCTCTACGGGAGAAGTTAGAGAAAGCAAGGCAAAGCAGTGCCTCCTTCCCCCACTTCAGCGAACTCCCACACTTACCAAACTCCCAAGTTGTTCACACTGCGCCAAGCTGCACTCGTGACAAACTACACTCCAACCTCCCTTGTTTATACTACTGAGATTTATGAGTCAGCTCTCTGGCAGTTCCAGAACCAGATTAGACCAGTTATTAAACTAACTAGCCCCACCCACTCTCCAGTACAGAGCTCGCTTAGTCCTGCCCAAGCCTGGAAGAAACTTAAAACTTAAAGCAGTAAATGTAAATTAAATGCTAATTGCAAGCACACAAGACTAGATTTTATGAAGCAGAGATTAACCCTTAAGATTCACTCCCACACTTACCAAACTCCCAAGTTGTTCACTCGGCACCAAGCTGCACACAATTTCAGTTGTCATTATTCTGCTCACTTGCATATTTTATCCATTCTGGAAGTTCTGAGCTGCCTCTTCCAAAACCACTGTGCCTTCTAGTTTGGTATAATCTGTGAACTTCTGAATCCAGGTCATTTATGTAAATTAGCAACCGTCATGCCTCCAGTACTGAGTCCTGAGGCAGCTCACTCAGTACCCCCTGACCCCACACCCATTCTGACATAACGGGCTCGATTTTGCCAGGCCCGAGGAGGCAGGAATGGAGGTGTGTGGGGTGTTAAAATTGCAAAAAGTGGTGGGCAGACCCGACCCCGCCTCCATCCTGCCTCCAAGCAATTTTCTCAAATGCGTGATTTCTGATCCCGTCTCCGTCCCGCCTCCAAGAGGCAGGATAGGGCCTTAAGGCCCTTAACAACCACTGAATTGCCTCTATAATCCCATTTTGAGAGGCCTTTTTGATTTTAACACTTTTCCCACATGATGCATGCCTCCTCTGAAACACGACGGTGAAACCCGGCGGTAGCACAATTGGATTGCTGACTATCAGCTGCAGCTCCACCATTAAATAGGAGATTTGATCAGTCATCATTTGCAGGTGGCAGGACTTTGTTGTCTCAGGTCTGGGGGAACTTTTAGCAGGCATAACCATAGCTGTGGAAGTTTGGAGCCTGACACCCATCTCCAGTGTGACCTCCTCAAAACCCCTCTCGCCACCTTGACTGAGCACTTCCTCAACTGAGGCATATACCAGAAGCATGGGAACCATTTATTTCCTTTCCTCCTGGACATCAGATTCAGACGAAGACCAGCCGCGGCAGCAGCAGAACCATGAACAGCAGCAGCACCAACAGCAGCAGCAACAACAGCAGCGCCAAGCTGCTGCTCACCCACCTAAAGCTGCACAGGCCAGAAGGCGCCAGCGCATGGAAGCCTGTCGGTGCAGGAGATACCCCCCAAACAGGGTCTACAGAGAGAGGATCAGCTACCTCAACATGACTGAGCAGCAGTGCCAAAGGCGGCTCCGACTTTCGCGAGAGGTAGTGGGTGACATCTGCGCAATGCTTACCAGTGGCCATCAAAGTCACCACCGCACTCAAACTTTTTGCCTCAGGCTCATTCCAGGGATCAGCAGCAGACATCAGCGGCATCTCCCAGGCGGCCGCACACATTTGCATCACGCAGGTAGCCAATGCCCTCTTTGCCATCGTGCACAATCACATCCATTTCTCCAAGGACCAAGCAAGTGTCATGGTGCGTGCGGTTGGATTAGCTAATCTGGCAGGATTTCCAAGGGTGCAGGGCATCGTTGACTGCGCACATGTGGCTCTTAAGGCAGCCCATCACAATCCATGTATTTTTGTCAACCGCAAGGGCTTCCACTCCCTCAACGTGCAGCTGGTGTGTGACCACAAGAAGGAAATTTTGCATGTTTGTGCCAAGTACCCTGGCAGTTGCCATGACTCCTTCATACTGCGCCAGTCTAGTGTGCCTCTGCTCTTCAGTCTGCCAGACCAACTTAACAGATGGCTACTTGGAGACAAGGACTATCCCCTGAAGACATAGCCAATGACGCCATTGAGGAGTCCATCCAACAAAGCTGAGCAGAGCTACAACTACAGCCACATTTCCACCAGATCCATAATAGAGCAAACCATCGGCTTGCTGAAGATGCACTTCGGATGCCTGGATAGATCAGGTGGAGCCCTGCAATACTCAGCAGCCAGGGTCTCCAGATCGTCGTGGTTTGCTATGCACTTCACAACATGGCACAGCGTTATGTCTTGAAGATTCCTGAGGACCAAGTGGCTCCTCACATATCCTCCTCAGATGAGGAGGAGGAGGAGGAGGAGGAGGAGAGTGAAAACGAACATCTTGCAGAGGCTCATCAACCAGCGGCAGCAGTACTCAAGAACATTGCTACCCGGGATGCAAGGAACGCACTCAAAGAAACATAGAAGATAGGAGCAGGAGTGGGTCATTCGGCCCTTCGAGCCTGCTCTGCCATTCAAGGAGATCATGGCTGATCATCCAAATTCAGTACCCTGTCCCTGCCTTCTCCCCATATCCCTTGATCCCTTTAGCCTTAAGAAATATATCCAACTCCTTCTTGAATATATTTAATGAACTGCCTTCCACCGCCCTCTGTGGCAGAGAATTCCACAGGTTCACCACTCTCTGGGTGAAGAAATTCCTCCTCATTTCAGTCCTAAATGGCTTACCCCTTATCCTTAGACTATGACCCCTGGTTCTGGATTCCCTGGCCAACAGAAACATCCTTCCTGCATCTAGTCTGTCCAGGCCTGACAGAATTTTATAGGTTTCGATGAGATCCCCTCTCAATCTTCTAAACTCCAGTGAGTATAAGCCCAATCGACACAATCTCTCCTCAAACGTCATTCCTGCCATCCCAGGTATCAGCCTGGTGAATCTTCGCTGCACTCCTTCCATGGCCAGAAGTCCTTCCTCAGATAAGGCGATCAAAACTGCACACAATACTCAAGGTGCGGTCTCACCAAGGCCCTGTACAACTGCAGCAAGGCATCCTTGTTCCTGTACTTGAACCCTCTTGCTACGAAGGCCAACATACCATTTGCCTTCTTAACCGCCTGCTGCACCTGCATGCTTACCTTCAGCGACTGCTGCACAAGAACACCCAGGTCTCTTTGCACTTCCCCTTCTCCCAATCTATTGCCATTCAAATGATAATCTGCCTTCCTGTTTTTGCCACCAAAGTGGATAACCTCACATTTATCCACATTATAGTGCATCTGCCATGTTTCTGCCCAATCACCCTACCTGTCCAAATCGTATTGGAGTTTCACGACATCCTCCTCACAGCATACCCTCCCACCCAGCTTTGTGTCATCTGCAAATTTGAAGATATTACATCCAATTCCCTCGTCCAGATCATTAAAATATATTGTGAACAGCTGGGGCCCTAGGAACGATCCTTGCGGTACCCCACTAGTCACTGCCTGCCACTCGGAAAATGACCCATTTATTCCAACTCTTTGCTTTCTGTCCGCCAACCAGTTCTCTATCCAAGTCAATACCTTGCCACCAATCCCATGTGCCTTAATTTTGCATGCTAATCTCTTATGCGGGACCTTACCGAAAGCCTTCTGAAAGTCCAAATACACCACATCCACTGGTTCTCCCTTATCTATTTTACCAGTTACATCCTCAAAAAATTCCAGTAGGTTAGTCAAGCATGATTTACCTTTTGTAAATCCATGTTGACTTTGTCCGATCCTGTCACTGCTT
The DNA here is from genome assembly GCF_052327205.1 of Somniosus microcephalus. NCBI lineage: Eukaryota > Metazoa > Chordata > Chondrichthyes > Squaliformes > Somniosidae > Somniosus > Somniosus microcephalus. Next base: position 212,775,047 of record NC_140991.1, on the reverse strand, counting down.
TCCAAGTGCTCTGCTATTACATCTTTTACAGTATAATGGACTCTAGCATTTTCCCCACTGCCGACGTCAGGCTTACCGGTCTATAATTCCCCGTTTTTTCTCTACCACCTTTTTTGAATTGTGGGGTAACATTAGCTACCCTCCAATCCATGGGTACTGTTCCAGAGTCTATCGAGTTCTGGAAGATGACCAGCAATGCATCTACTATTTCTAGGGCCACTTCCTTAAGTACCCTAGGATGTAGATTATCAGGCCCTGGGGATTTATCGGCCTTCAGTCCCATCAATTTTCCTAACACCATTTCCCTACAAATACTGATTTCTTTCAGTTCCTCCCTTTCATCAAACCCTATGTGCCCCGGCATCTCTGGGAGGTTATTTGTGTCCTCCTTTGTGAAGACAGAACCAAAATATGTATTTAGTTGGTCTGCCATTTCTTTGTTCCCCATTATAAATTCCCCTGATTCTGACTGCAAGGGACCTATGCTTGACTTCACCAATCTTTTTCTCTTCACATATCTATAAAAGCTTTTAGTCAGTTTTTATGTTCCTCGCAAGCTTACTCTCATATTCTATTTTCCCTTTCTTAATTAATCCCTTTGTCCTCTTTTGTTGAATCCTAAACTGCTCCCAATCCTCAGGATTATTGCTTTTTCTGGCCAATTTATATGTCCTCTCCTTGGATCTTATGCTATCCCTAATTTCCCTTGTTAGCCACGGTTGAGTCACCTTTTTTGTTTTATTTTTATGCCAAACTGGGCTGAATAAATTCTGTAGTTCATCCATTCGGTCTTTGAATGTTTGCCATTGCCTATCCACTGTCAACCCTTTGAGTGCCATTCCCGAATCAATCCTACCCAACTCGCTCCTCAGACCATCGTAGTTTCGTTTATTTAAATTGAGGACCCTAGTCTCTGAGTCAACTACTTCATTCTCCATCTTAATGAAGAATTCAATCATATTATGATCGCTCCGACCCAATGGGCCTCGTACAGCAAGATTGCTAATTAATCCTTTCTCATTACATAATACCCAGTCTAAGATGGCCTGATCTCTGGTTGGTTCCTCGACAGATTGGTCCAGGAAACCATCCCGTAAACACTCCAGGAATTCCTCCTCCACAGTATTGTTACTAATTTGGTTAGCCCAATCTATATGTAGATTAAAGTCACCCATGATAACTGCTGTGCCCTTATTGCACGCTTCTTTCATTTCCCTTTTAATGCCATCCCCAACCTCCGCCTTACTGTTTGGAGGTCTATATACCACTCCCACTAATGTTTTCTTCCCCTTAGTATTTCCCAATTCTACCCATACAGATTCCACATCATCAGAGCTAATATCCTTCATTACAATTGTGCTAATCCCTTCTTTAACCGGTAATGCTACCCCACCTCCCTTTCCTTTTTGCCTATCTTTCCTGAATATCGAATACCCCTGGATGTTGAGTTCCCAGCCTTGGCCATCCTTGAGCCACGTTTCCGTAATCCCAACCAAATCATATTTGTTTACCTCTATTTGCGCAGCCAATTCATCCACCTTATTACGAATGCTCCTCGCAATAAGACACAAAACCTTCAGGCTTGTTTTTTTAACGCTCTTAGACCTATTAGAATTATTATTTACTGTGGCCACGTTTGATTTAAACCGTTGATTTCTCCGACTGCCACTTTTGTTTTTCTCCTTCCCATCTTTTGCTTTTATCCATGTTTCCCTTTCCTCTGTCTCCCTGCTCAGGTTCCCAACCCCCTGCCATTTTAGTTTAAACCCTCCCCCAGAGCACTAGCAAACACTCCCCCTAGGACATCGGTTCCAGCCCTGCCCAGGTGCAAACCATCCAGTTTGAACTGGTCCCACCTCCCCCAGAACCGGTTCCAATGTCCCAGGAACTTGAATCCCTCCCCCTTGCACCATCCCTCTAGCCACGTATTCATCTGAAATATCCTTCTATTTCTACTCTGACTAGCACATGGCACTGGTAGCAATCCTGAGATTACTACCTTTGAGGTCCTATTTTTTAATTTACCTCCTAACTCCCTATATTCCGCTTTTAGGACCTCATCCCGCTTTTTACCTATATCGTTGGTGCCTATATGCACCATGGCAACTGGCTGTTCACCCTCCCCTTCTAAAATGTTCTGCAGCTGCTCGGAGACATCCTTGACCCTTGCACCAGGGAGGCAACACACCATCCTGGAGTCTCGTTTGCGACCACAGAAACGCCTATCTATTCCCCTCACAATAGAATCCCCTATTACTATAGCTCTACCCCTCTTTTTCCTCCCGTGCTGTGCAGCAGAGCCACCCCTGGTGCCAGGAAGTTGGCTGCTGCTGCTTTCCTCTGATAAGCCATCCCCCCCAACAGCACTTAAAGTGGTGTATCTGTTTGAGAGGGGGATGTCCACAGGGGATGCCTGCACTACCTGCCTGCGCCTAGTACTCCGCCTGTTGGTCACCCATTCCCTTTCTTCCTGTCCAACCTCTACCTGCGGTGTGTCCAACTCCATAAACGTGCTATTCACGATGTACTGATCATCGCGAACGCTCCAGTATGCATCCAATCGCAGCTCCAGTGCTGCAATGCGGTCTGTCAGTAGCTGCAGCTGGATGCACTTCCTGCACATGTAGTTGTCAGGGACACAGGAAGTGTCCCTGAGTTCCCACATATCGCAGGAGGAGCATACCACTTGGCTGAGCTGTCCTGCCATGATTTACCCTCTAATTAATTGAATTTAAATTAAATCAATCAATCCCACTAATTACACTACAGTTAAATGGTTTACCAACAGTCCCCGCTACACCAGAGAGACCTTAGTAACTATAAACCACGGAGTTAAAGTTTAAAAAAGAGAGAAATACTCACCAACCAATCACTTACCTGCTTCCTGGTGACGTCACACTTAGATTACTTTTGACCTCTCTCCCCCGCTGCTTAATTGGTATGCCTCACCTCGCTGCTCCTTTTAAATTTGCCGCGCTCGCTGTTCCACTCCCAGGTCCACTCTGGTTGGGCCTCGCCTCGCTGCTCCTTTTAAATTCGCCACGCTCGCTGTTCCACTCCCAGGTCCGCTCTGGTCGGGCCTCGCCTCGCTGCTCCTTTTAAATTCGCCGCGCTCGCTGCTCCACTCCCAGGTCCGCTCTGGTCAGGCCTCGCCTCGTTGCTCCTTTTAAATTCGCCGCGCTCGCTGTTCCACTCCCAGGTCCGCTCTTGGCCAGATTTGTTTAGCCTAGCCGATCAAGCACTTTTGCCTCGCAGCTTCTTACCAGAGCATCGACAATGACCAAGAACCAGTGGATTCCTAGCACTCTGACCACCATACTGACAATTGCAAGTAATCCTAAGCCCTCAATGTGGAAGTCCAATTAGCGAAATGACACACGCCACAACTGCAACAGTTGCCATCAGAATTTTTATTTACAAAAACTGATGGCTTTTCAACATTAAACATCACATTTCACCCAAGTGACTACCCTTGTGACTATTTGTGCAGTATCTTTCTCTTATGCGTGCTTCTACGTGGTAGTTCCCCCTTGGCATCAGTAGATGTGGAGGCCCCTTGCTCACTTTCTTGCTGCTCGTGTCTCGACACCTTTGGCGGGCATCCTCTGGGGGTGCGAACCTGTGAGGGCTCGGCAACAGTCTGCTGCTCCTGCAGCTGTGCAGGGGTTGAGACGCCGATCTCAGTTGGGTGGGGACTCTGGTGGGGCTCTGACCGAGGACTTGGCAGTGGCATGGAAGTGTGAGCGCTTGAAGAGGAGCCCCCACTTCCTTGATTTCTGCCACCAACATTCCTCTCATGGGTCAGGTCCACCTCAGCGCTTGCAAGTAGCTTGAGAGCACCTTGCTGCACATCAGGGGGGCCACGGGGACCCATATCTGCACTGGCAGTCCTACTCAGAAGGACTTCCATGAAGGTCTGGTTTCTCTGTTAAATAGCTGACAATCGCTCCTCCAGAGATGTCAGTCTATTCTGAACACTCACCATGTTTTCTACACTCTGGCGACTTAGCTCCTCCATGGCCATAGCCATCCTCTCGTCTATTGTAGCCATCCTTTCCATGGAGGTTGCCATCCTTTCCGTGGTGCTGCGTTCATGCGCCAATGACTCCACAAAGGCTCTGCTCATGTTCGCAATGGACTCCTCCATTCGCTTCACACTCGCAGCGACCCTGGAGACAAAACCTGCCAGAGACTCCAGCACCGCTCTTCTTCTGGATGGACCCAGAGGCAGAGGGTCGACATGCAGCTGAGCCGAGCTGGGAGAATCCTGCGCCCTCCGACTAGGACTCTCCACTGCTGTCCCTGTCTCCACAATCTGCTGATGCTCACTTGTGAGCTGTGATACACCAGGTGACAACACTACTCTATCTCACGATGGTCCCACCGAGGTGTGAGTGGCTGTGCTGGTGCTGGGTTGGCTGAATTCTGCTGATGCTGCGCCCTCAGAGGTTGCAGCTTCCTCTGAGGAGTCTGGAGGCTCAGGCGGGTGCTTGCGATGGTCCTGTGGGGGAGTAAAGGAAAGAGTCAGAGATGTGAGGCCAAGGTTACATGCACATTGCATATTTCAGATGATCATAAGTCCATCTGTTAGAGCTTCAGAATCATTATCAGTGACTCATGCAATGTCAATGAGAGAGATAAAAAACTATTCTGTCACCAGCTTTCTCTGATGCACCCGTCTGTCCGTCCCCCACTTACGCATCGTTCTCGAGTCCCACGATCTCCAGGACCGCCTCCTCCCAGGGGGCGAGGTGGGCTACTGAGGGTGGCCCTCCTCCTGTCCTCGCTTTTTCCCTCTTATTGTGAGCTCTCTTTTCCTGCAATGAGGGAGACAAGTGGAGTTTGAGTGAGAATGAAGGAGTGAGTGTAGAGAATCCATAGCATAGATGCTTAGAAGGAGACAAAGATGGAGTGAGGTGGCAAGACCAAGGGGCCTCCCTGTGTGTTGTAAGTTGTTTTCATAGCATCACAGTGATAGGGAGTGTGAGGGCTGCATAGTCGAATAGTTAGGTGAATGTGACCATAGAGAGAGAGGGAATGGGTAAGGGTGCAGGGATGTCAGTGTCAAGTAGGATGTGGAGGAAGAGGTTGCTAAAGCTGAGTGCTGGTGAGGAGAGGCAATGGGGATCAGATTGAGGGTGATGGGAAAGTCATACTCACTTTTCCAGTGCGCAGAAGGTCATGAAACCTCTTCCTGCACTGAAGCCAGGTTCTGCGGATCAGCGACAATGATTGACCTCCTGGGCCACCTGGATCCACACAGCCTTCGTCTGCTGGGGAGGCTTCTTCCTCCCCGAAGAAGGGAAGAGCACCTCTTTATTGGCTCTTGCTCCCTCCAACAAAGCTTGCAGGGCGACGCCATCAATTCTGGGAGCAGACTTAGGTCTCCCGCTGCTCATTTTGCCTCCAGGTCCCTCTCACTGCAAAGGCCAAAAGGTTGGCAGTCTGCAGAAGAAGCAAGGCTTCTTGCAGACCTTAAATGCAGCAGCAATGATGACATCATCAGAGGCGAGTTTCAGACTGAAAAAACTAAGTGGGCCAGGGGTTCCCACACGCTGGAATTCAATTGCCCAATTAGGTGAAAATCGCATCATTCTCCCACATTGATTTGGAATCGGGTAGCTAACACGAAAAGCAGATGACACGACCCCAGCCCGCCCCAATGACAAAATCAAGCCCAACTCCTACAATGAGAACTCATTGTTTTCTATCCTTCAGCCAGTTACTTATCCATTCCCAGGGTTTACCCTGAATCCCCACAGCTTTGAGTTTAATGAATAGCCTTTGTTTGATCCATGGTCTGTACTGAATTAGCTGATGTCAGCAGGAGTGGAGGTGGTACATTTGTCTCAAGATCCCCAGGCTAGAGAGGAAGAATATCAACCAAGGATTCCACTTTCCTGTACCCCTAGACACGAGGACATCAGGTGCGGATAAGATCTTGTTTGGCTCTGATGCCCTTTACAGTCAAATAGACTGCCTACACTCACTGTCCAAACTCACATATGAAGAATGGCCACTTGAAAGAAGTAATGAAGGTAGAAAAGGCCTGTAGGCTCCTAGATACTGTAGTCTAACACACGGCAGCAGTGTCAAGAAAAAGGGAGAAAAGGATTTTTAAAACTTGCATATAAATAATAACAGGAAATTGAGAACTGATTCAAGGAGTGGTTAATGCACGTGACACAGGCTAATTCAATCCTCACCTACACATAAAAGTGTAGTTAGCTACATCATGCAAACTCGGAACTACAAGTGGAGTAGTTTATTTAAAAAATAAAAAGCTGAAAACCAGAAGAAAAAGGGTTAGATATGTTGAAATGCTGAAAGTAGTTAAGCTGTTTTACGTTATAAAGGGCATCTAGCATGAGAACAGTTACGGCAACACCGTAAAGAAAGTAGTATTTCCACTATAGAATGTGGGCACAAATTACTTCACAAAGCCATCAGGCGTGGTATAAATATAGAATAGATGTGGAAAAGGCAGTAACGCATTGTGGGTTCAGAGAAGGTCACAAAGCACAAGTGTGAAATTTATGCAGTTTATCAATGTCACCCGAACCCCAAGTTACACTAGTGCCTTGAAACACTCTCTCGAGTGAGTTATCCTATAAATTCATTCCATTCCAGGAAAATCAGTTTCAGTGAAGTTGAACTGAGTGTAAAAGTTCCTAAATGGGATAGAATGATAGACAAAGTGTACCTTTGGCACATCATAAATGTACTGTGTGAGAAAAACTGCAGTATTAGGAATTTTTATTTGACAAAGTGATATAGACAGGGGTATGCTAGTATAGTGGTTATGTTACTGGACTAAGTATCCAGAGAACATGAGTTCAGATTCCATTATGGCAGATTGAGAATTTGAATTCAGTTTTTTTTAAATCTGGAAATAGAAATCTGTAAAAATGACCAATAAGTTGTTGGATTGTTGTAAAAACTCAACTGGTTTGTTAATGTTTCTAGGGAAGGAAACCTGCTGTCCTTACCCAATCTGGTATATATGTGACTCCAGTTCCACACCAACATGGTTGACTTTTAACTGCCCTCTGAAGTGGCCAAGCATGCCATTCAATTGTACCTAACAATAAAAAATGCCGGCCTTGCCAGTGACGCTCATAACCTGAGAATTATTTCTTTTAATAATCATAAATATATCATTTGCTAATGTCAAATCTAAGAATTTCATTGTGAACTTGAGGAAAAGCTTTAACAGAGCTCAGCATAATTATAATTCATCAGTTGACATCCTGTGGCATTGCTCACAAGATGTCCAAGACCTGGAATACGGTTTTTGGTGCCTGCATGGCTGAGCTGCTGCCTAAACATGACAGCAATTTGCCCATTGATATTGTACAGCAGGTTTACTGAAATAATGGGGGAATTTTAACTTGGAGGAATGTGTGGGTTTGGGTGCAGGTGGAGGTGGAGTTAAAGCCGGTGAAATTGACAGCATGTCAGAAAGCCAGCTCCAACCCACCGACTTCCAAGTTTCACTCCAGCACGTTAGGCTGCATGCACATAACCCTCTCGGAAGAGGTGGTTTGGCAATTAACTTATGTTAATCGCTCAATTAGAGTGATAGTGACACTGATTTTTAAGTTTAACGTGTGATCCACGGGTTTCCCGGACTTCCAGAAATTCGCCAGTGAAAGCAAGGTGAGAACAAAGCGACTCAGATTGAGGGGGTCAAACAGTTTCAGTGAAATATGGCACTGCTTACTCAGTACTCACACCTGCTGTACAATATCTTACCTGCAAGTAGGAAAGGTTGTTCAAAGTACTTTTGCTGTGAGTTGACTTCAACGCTTTGGTGGTTTCTTCTACACTTTGGAGGTTTGATCTATCAGATCAGGATGGATGCTGCTTATGCTGCCTTGGATTGGACCGCAGATGAGGACTAAGATGACCAGCAACAACACCAGCACCAGCAGCAGCCTGCTGGTCACAGATCTGTAGCTGCCCAGGACAGAGGGGAGCAGCAGCGGAGAGGGCAGCAGCGGAGAGGGCAGCACCCGCAGGAGGACCAAGGTGCGGAACGCAGATCCTTTTCTAAAGATTCCGAGAAGGTGGAAGATAATGAGGGCAATGCACCACCAGCTGCGCAGATTGCCGTCCGGGATGCTCTGATTATTGTGAGGTTCACTTAGGTTCCACCAGTGGAACCAACTCACAACCACATGCAACAGTCACTTTCCCGCCACCCTCTCCTCCCCCCAAAGCTACTAACATAAAGCAGTCCTGCAAACTACCAACCACCCCTTTCACATCCCCCCATTGGTCGCTGTCAATTCATTTCTTCCCATTTATCATCAAACAACTGAAAAGGCCACTTGCCAGCCAGCAACCAAGAATGGGCAAGATGGGAATGTGGTGCAAAAGAATAATATTTATGTGCATCAAGTAAAGAACAGAAACTTAACAACATAACAATGGCTAAAACACCTATATGCATATCCTTGTGCAACTACAAATCTTTAATCTTCCTTTTCCTAGCACTCCTATGTGGTACAACCCCTGTGGCTTCAGCAGAGGTAGAGGCTGGCTGCTCAGATCCCTGCTCTGACTGTTGAGATGCTCTTGGCCGAAGTCCTCTGGGTTTTGGAGCCCATGAGGGCCCCGCCAAAGACTGCTCCACCTGCACCTGTGCAGACGCAAACTCGGCCACGTCAGGCACTGGCTGGTGGGGGGGTGGTGGGGGAGAGGCAACAGGTGAGAAGTGGAAGCGCTTTGAGTGGAATCCCCACTTCCATGTCCCCTTTCACCATCATCCCTCTCATGGTCCACCCGCACTTCCCTGCTATCACTGTGCTGGAGAACATTTTACTGCAGATCAGTGGGGCAATGAATGGCCAAGGCTAGGGTATCATTCATCCTATTTAAGATGGCAACAGAGTGTGCGAGCAATTGGTGAAGGCCTGCATGCACTCGTTTGATTGCCGCGTTTGGTGTTCTATGCAGTTAGTCAGTCTATCCTTGCAAGAAGACATCCTTGCAGTGCAGTGCAACATCAACCCACTCATGCTTGAGACAGACTCCTCCGATCTTTCCGCAGTCGTGGACAGTGCGAGAATCGGCGGGAATCGTGGGCTGAGCAGCTGTATAAAGGCTCCCGAGACCCAGGTAAGGCCTCAGTGCGAGAATCGGCGGGAATCGCAGGCTGAGCGGCTGTATAAAGGCTCCAGAGACCAGGTAAGGCCTCAGTGTGAGAATCGGCGGGAATCGCCGGCTGAGCGGCTGTATAAAGGCTCCAGAGACCAGGTAAGGCCTCAGTGTGAGAATCGGTGGGAATCGCGGGCTGAGCGGCTGTATAAAGACTCCAGAGACCAGGTAAGGTTTACCAATCTCCAGTCTTGGAACTCGGAGGGAAGGAGAGAGGTAAAAAGTAATCCAAGTGTGACGTCACCAGAAAGCGGGTAAGTGATTGGTTGGTAAGTATTTCTCCCATTTTAAGCTTAAATCTCTTTGGTTTATAGTTTCTAAGGTGTGATATTCACCATCTAGAATCGGGGCAGAGGGTATTTGAGAATAATATTAATAAATTTAATTAATTACATAGAATGGGAGATCAGGTGATGTGTTGCTGCTGCAATATGTGGGAGCTGGTGGACACCATTGATGCTCACGGTGATCACATTTGCAATAAGTGTTGGCTGCTCGAGGAATTCCGGCTCCGTGTTGAAGAGCTGGAGTCCGAGCTTCAAACACTGAGACACATCAGGGAGGGGGAGAGTTACCTGGACTCTGTGTATCAAGAGGTATTCACGCCAATTAGATTAATTAATTCAGATGTAGTCCGTGGCCAGCGTCAGGATGGTGTGACTAGAAGTGAGGCAGGTACGGGGATCCAGGAGGTAGTGTTGGAGGAGCCGCAGCCCTTGCACTTGTCCAACAGGTTCGAGGCTCTTACTCCCTGTGAGGATGGGAACAGGGACTGCGGGGAGGATGAGCAACCTGGCCACAGCACCGTGGAGCGGGGGGCCATTCAAGTGGGGGGAGTTAAAAGAAATGTTGTAGTGGTAGGGGATAGTATCGTTAGGGGGATAGATAGAGTTCTTTGCAGCCGAGAGCGAGAGTCCCGAAGGCTGTGTTGCCTGCCCGGTGCCAGGGTTAAGGACATCTCCTCTGGACTGGAGAGAAACTTGGAGTGGGAGGGGGAGGATCCAGTTGTCGTGGTCCATGTTGGTGCCAACGACATAGATAGGACAAGGAAGGAGGTTCTGCTGAGGGAGTTTGAGTAGCTAGGGGCCAAATTAAAAAGCAGAACCACAAGGGTAATAATCCCTTATTACCTGAGCCACGAGCGAATTTGGCTAGGACAAATAAAATTAGAGAGTTAAATGCGTGGCTCAAAGACTGGTGTGGGAGAAATGGGTTTTGCTTCCTGGGACACTGGCACCAGTACTGGGGCAGGAGGGAGCTGTTCCGTTGGGACGGGCTTCACTTGGCCAGTGCTGGGACTAGAGTCCTGGCGGATCATATAACTAGGGCTGTAGAGAGGGCTTTAAACTAACTAGTGGGGGGGGAGGTTCCTAGAGAGCAAATAATAAAAATGACAACAGAGAAGGTCATAGACTTAGGTAGCAGTGGGGAAATTAAAAACCAGAGCGTGTCAGGAAGGGGCAGAAGATATGGAGTAAAAGGTAAAGTAATAAAAAGGGCAAAAGCAGGAACTAAGTGTCACAAAACATCTTTGAAAGTTCTCTATCTGAATGCACGTAGCATTCGTAACAAAATAGACGAGTTAATGGCACAAATAACTACATATGGGTATGATCTTGTGGCCATTACAGAAACATGGCTGCAGGGTGACAATGCCTGGGAATTAAACATACCAGGTTATTTAATGATCAGGAAGGACAGGCAGGAAGGAAGGGGAGGTGGGGTAGCTATGTTAATAAAGGAAGGAATCACTGTAATACAGAGAAATTATATTGGGTCAAAAGATCAGGATAATGAAACAGTTTGGGTGGAGGTAAGGAATAATAAGGGGAAAAAAACACTAGTGGGCGTAGTCTATAGGCCTCCGAACAGTGGCAACTCTGTTGGACGGAGTATCAATCAGGAAATAGTTCAGGCTTGTAATAAGGGAACATCTATAATTATGGGGGATTTAAACTATCATATTAATTGGACAAATCAAATTGGGCAGGGCTGCCTTGAGGATGAGTTCATTGAGTGTATTAGGGATGGGTTTCTTGAGCAGTATGTAACTGAACCGACCAGGGGGCAAGCAACCCTAGATCTGGTCCTGTGTAACGAGACAGGATTAATTAAAAATGTCCTAGTAAAGGATCCCCTTGGAATGAGTGACCATAACATGGTTGAATTCCATATTCAATTAGAGGGTGAGAAGGTTGGATCTCAAACAAGCGTGCTACGCTTGAATAAAGGAGACTATGAAGGTATGAGAGCGGAATTGAGTAGAGTGGATTGGGAAAATAGATTAAAGGGTAAGAACATAAGAACATAAGAAATAGGAGCAGGAGTAGGCCAATCGGCCCCTTGAGCCTGCTCCGCCATTCAATAAGATCATGGTTGATCTGATCCTAACCGCCAATCTACTATCACAGAACCATCTCCTAAATCTAACAGAATTAGACACACAAAATAGGAGCAGGATCAGGCTACACGGCCCCTGGGCCCGCTCCGCTACCCACAGGGCCATGACCGATCCGAACCTAGACTCATATCCAAATTCCTGCCCGCTCCCCGCAACCCTTTACTTCTAGGAAACTGTCTATTTCTGTTTAAAATTTATGTAATGATGTAGCTTCTACAGCTTTTTGGGGCAGCATATTCCATGGACCTACCACCCTCTGAGTGAAGTAGTTCCTCCTCATCTCAGTTTTGAAAGAGCAGCCCCTTATTCTAAGACTATGCCCCCTAGTTCTAGTTTCACCCATCATCGGGAACATCCTCCCCGCATCCACCCGATCCAACCCCTTCACAATCTTATATGTTTCAATAAGATCGCCTCTCATTCTTCTGAACTCCAAGGAGTAGAGTCCCAATCTACTCAACCTCTCCTCATATGTCCATCCCCTCATCCCCGGGATTAACCGAGTGAACCTTCTTTGTACTGACTCGAGAGCAAGTATGTCCTTTCTTAAGTATGGACACCAAAACTGTATGCAGTATTCCAGGTGCGGTCTCACCAATACCTTGTACAACTGAAGCAATACCTCCCTATTTTTATATTCTATCCCCCTAGCAATGAAAGCCAACATTCCATTGGCCTTCTTAATCACTTGCTGCACCTGCATACTAACCTTTTGAGTTTCGTGCACCAGGACCCCCAGATCCCTTTGTACTTCAGTACTTTCAAGTTTCTTGCCATTAAGATAATAACTTGCTCTACGATTTTTCCTGCCAAGGTGCATAACCTCACACTTTCCAGTATTGTATTCCATCTGCCAAATCTCTGCCCACTTACTTAGCCTGTCTATGTCCCCTTGCAGGTTTTTTATGTCCTCCTCACTCACTACTTTCCCTCCCATCTTAGTATCATCTGCAAATTTTGATATGTTACACTCGGTCCCCTCCTCCAAATCGTTAATATAGATTGTAAAGAGTTGGGGACCCAGCACTGACCCCTGTGGAACACCACTAGTTACTGATTGCCAGTCCGAGAATGAACCATTTATCCCAACTCTCTGCCTTCTGTTAGATAGCCAATCCTCTATCCATGCCAGAATATTACCCCCAATCCCGTGATTTTTTATCAAGCAATAATCTTCTGTGTGGCACCTTGTCAAATGCCTTTTGGAAGTCTAAATACACTACGTCCACTGGTTCCCCTTTATCCACCCTATATGTTACTTCCTCAAAGAACTCCAGCAAATTTGTCAAACATGACTTCCCCTTCATAAAACCATGCTGACTTTGTCCTATTAAATTATGATTATCCAAATGTCCTGTTACTGTCTCCTTAATAATGGACTCCAATATTTTACCTACCACAGATGTTAAGCTAACCAGTCTATAGTTTCCAGCCTTCTGTCTACTGCCCTTTTTAAATAAGGGCGTTACATTAGCAGTTTTCCAGTCTGCCGGGACCTTTGCTGAGTCCAGGGAAGTTTTGGAAAATTATTACCAATGCATCCACAATCCCTACCGCCACTTCCCTCAAGACCCTAGGATGTAAGCCATCAGGTCCAGGTGATTTATCCGCCTTGAGTCCCATTATTTTACCGAGTACCACTTCCTTAGTGATTTTGATTGTGTTTAGCTCCTCCCCCCCTATAGCCCCCTGTTTGTCTAGTGTTGGGATATACTTAGTGTCTTCTACTGTAAAGACTGATACAAAATATTCATTCAGTGTTTTTGCCATCTCCATATTTGCCACCATTAATTTCCCGGTCTCATCCTCTAAGGGACCAACATTTACTTTAGCCACCCTTTTTCTTTTTATATAACTATAAAAACTCTTACTATCTGTTCTTATATTTTTTGCTAATTTACTTTCATAATCTATCTTCCCTTTCTTAATCAATCTTTTTGTTATTTTTTGCTGTCTTTTAAAGTTTTCCCAATCATCTATCCTCCCACTAGACTTGGCTAACTTATATGCCCTTGTTTTTAGTCGAATACTATCCTTAATTTCTTTACTTAGCCACGGATGGCTGTCTTTTCTTTTGCACCCTTTTCTTCTCAGTGGAATATATTTTTTTTGCAAGTTGTAAAATAACTCCTTAAATGTACACCACTGATCATGTATCGTCATGGGGCAGCACGGTGGCATAGTGGTTAGCACTATTGCCTCACAGTGCCAGGGACCCGGGTTCAAATCCGGCCTCGGGTGACTGTCTGTGTGGAGTTTGCACATTCTCCCCGTGTTTGCGTGGGTTTCCTCCGGGTGCTCCGGTTTCCTCCCACAGTCCAAAGATGTGCGGGTTAGGTTGATTGGCCATGATAAAAATTGACCCTTAGTGTTAGGGGGGATTAAATACGTGGGGTTATGGGATTATGGGGATAGGGCTTGGGTGGGATGGCTGTCGGTGTAGGGACCGGGTGCTAGGGTTTGGATGATCAGCCATGATCTCATTGAATGGCAGAGCAGGCTCGAAGGGCCGAATGGCCTACTCCTGCTCCTATCTTCTATGTTTCTATGTCTTACCCTTTAATCTATTTTCCCAATCCACTCTACTCAATTCCGCTCTCATACCTTCATAGTCTCCTTTATTCAAGCTTAGCACGCTTGTTTGAGATCCAACCTTCTCACCCTCTAATTGAATATGGAATTCAACCATGTTATGGTCACTCATTCCAAGGGGATCCTTTACTCGGACATTTTTAATTAATCCTGTCTCGTTACACAGGACCAGATCTAGGGTTGCTTGCCCCCTGGTCGGTTCAGTTACATACTGCTCAAGAAACCCATCCCTAATACACTCAATGAACTCATCCTCAAGGCAGCCCTGCCCAATTTGATTTGTCCAATTAATATGATAGTTTAAATCCCCCATAATTATAGATGTTCCCTTATTACAAGCCTGAACTATTTCTTGATTGATACTCCGTCCAACAGAGTTGCCACTGTTCGGAGGCCTATAGACTACGCCCACTAGTGTTTTTTTCCCCTTATTATTCCTTACCTCCACCCAAACTGTTTCATTATCCTGATCTTTTGACCCAATATCATTTCTCTGTATTACAGTGATTCCTTCCTTTATTAACATAGCCACCCCACCTCCCCTTCCTTCCTGCCTGTCCTTCCTGATCGTTAAATAACCTGGTATGTTTAATTCCCAGGCATTGTCACCCTGCAGCCATGTTTCTGTAATGGCCACAAGATCATACCCATATGTAGTTATTTGTGCCATTAACTCGTCTATTTTGTTACGAATGCTACGTGCATTCAGATAGAGAACTTTCAAAGATGTTTTGTGACACTTAATTCCTGCTTTTGCCCTTTTTATTACTTTACCTTTTACTCCATACCTTCTGCCCCTTCCTGACACGCTCTGGTTTTTAATTTCCCCACTGCTACCTAAGTCTATGACCTTCTCTGTTGTCATTTTTATTATTTGCTCTCTAGGAACCTCCCCCCCACTAGTTAGTTTAAAGCCCTCTCTACAGCCCTAGTTATATGATCCGCCAGGACTCTAGTCCCAGCACTGGTCAAGTGAAGCCCGTCCCAACGGAACAGCTCCCTCCTGCCCCAGTACTGCTGCCAGTGTCCCAGGAAGCAAATCCCATTTCTCCCACACCAGTCTTTGAGCCACGCATTTAACTCTCTAATTTTATTTGTCCTAGCCAAATTCGCTCGTGGCTCAGGTAATAATCCAGAGATTATTACCCTTGAGGTTCTGTTTTTTAATTTGACCCCTAGCTGCTCATACTCCTTTAACAGAACCGGCTTCCTAGTCCTATCTACGTCATTTGTACCAACATGGACCACGACAACTGGATCCACCCCCTCCCACTGCAAGTTTCTTTCCAGCCCAGAGGAGATATCCTTAACCCTGGCACCGGGTAGGCAACACAGCCTTCGGGACTCTCGCTCTCGGCTGCAGAGAACTCTATCTATCCCCCTAATAATACTATCCCCTACCACTACAACATTTCTATTTACACCCCCCTCTTGAATGGCCCCCCGTTCCACGGTGCTGTGGCCAGGTTGCTCATCCTCCCTGCAGTCCCTGCTCCCGTCCCCACAGGGAGTAAAAACCTCGAACCTGTTGGTCAAGAGCAAGGGCTACAGCTCCTCCAGCTCTACCTCCTGGATCCCCGTACCTGCCTCACTCGCAGTCACACCGTCCTGTCCCTGACCATGGGCTACATCTGAATTACTTAACTTCATAGGTGTGACCACCTCCTGATACACAGAGTCCAGGTACTTCTCCCCCTCCCTGATGTGTCGCAGTGTCTGAAGCTCAGACTCCAGCTCATCAACATGGAGCTGGAGTTCCTGTAGCAGCAGACACTTGTCACAGACATAATCACCGTGAGCCTCAATGGGGTTCACTGGCTCCCACATCTCGCAACAGTAACACATCACCTGCTCCATTCTATGTAATTAATTAAATTTTTTACTGTTAGTTATGGACACCCTCTGCCCGATTTTAGATGCTAGTATCCCCTTTAATTAATTGGATTTAAATTAAATCAATCCCTCTAGTTACACCAGTTAAATGGTTTACCAACAGTCACTCTGCACCAGAAAGGCCTTGGTACACCACAGCAACCTTAAAAACTATAAACCACAGATTAAAGTTTTAAAACGAGAGAAATACTCCAACCAATCACCTACCTGTTTTGTGGTGACGTCACACCTTGAATACTTTTTACCTCTCTCCTTGCCTGAGATTGGAGATTGGTGAGGCCTACCCGAGCCTCTGGGGCCTCTTGTAGTCGCTCTGCTGCGCTGCTCCACCTCCACCTGCTGCCGATACTGCACTGAGGCCTACCTGAGCCTCTGGGGCCTTTTGTAGTCACTCTGCCGCACTGCTCCGCCTCCACCCGCTGCCGATGCCGCACTGAGACCTACCCGAGCCTCTGGGGCCTTTTGTAGTCACTCTGCCGCACTGCTCCGCCTCCACCCGCTGCCGATGCCGCACTGAGGCCTACCTGAGCCCCTGGGGCCTCTTGTAGTCGCTCTGCCGCACTGCTCCGCCTCCACCCGCTGCCGATGCCGCACTGAGGCCTACCTGAGACTCTGGGGCCTCTTGTAGTCGCTCTGCCATGCTGCTCTGCCTCCACCCGCTGCCGATGCCGCACTGAGGCCTACCTGAGCCTCTGGGGCCTCTTGTAGTCGCTCTGCCGCGCTGCTCCGCCTCCCCCCACTGCCGATGCCGATGTAAGACGATACATTATCAGTGGTGTACATTTAAGGAGTTATTTTACAACTTCCAAAAAATATATATTCCACTGAGAAGAAAAGGGTGTAAAAGAAAAGACAGCCATCTGTGGCTAAGTAAAGAAATTAAGGATAGTATTCAACTAAAAACAAGGGCATATAAGGTAGCCAAATCTAGTGGGAGGATAGAGGATTGGGAAAACTTTAAAAGACAGCAAAAAATAACAAAAAGATTGATTAAGAAAGGGAAGATAGATTATGAAAGTAAATTAGCAAAAAATATAAAAACAGATAGTAAGAGTTTTTATAGTTATATAGAAAGAAAAAGGGTGGCTAAAGTAAATGTTGGTCCCTTAGAAGATGAGACTGGGAAATTAATGGTGGGAAATATGGAGATGGCAAAAACACTGAATGAATATTTTACATCAGTCTTTACAGTAGAAGACACTAAGAATATCCCAACACTGGACAAACAGGGGGCTAAAGGGGGGGAAGAGCTAAACACGATCAAAATCACTAAGGAAGTGGTACTCGGTAAAATAATGGGACTCAAGGCGGATAAATCACCTGGACCTGATGGCTTACATCCTAGGGTCTTGAGGGAAGTGGCGGTAGGGATTGTGGATGCATTGGTAATAATTTTCCAAAACTCCCTGGACTCGGCAAAGGTCCCAGCAGACTGGAAAACTGCTAATGTAACACCCTTATTTAAAAAGGGCAGTAGACAGAAGGCTGGAAACTATAGACCGGTTAGCCTAACATCTGTGGTAGGTAAAATTTTGGAGTCCATTATTAAGGAGACAGTAACAGGACATTTGGATAACCATAATTTAATAGGACAAAGTCAGCATGGTTTTATGAAGGGGAAGTCATGTTTGACAAATTTGCTGGAGTTCTTTGAGGAAGTAACGTATAGGGTGGATAAAGGAGAACCAGTGGACGTAGTGTATTTAGACTTCCAAAAGGCATTTGACAAGGTGCCACACAAAAGATTATTGCTTAAGATAAAAAATCATGGGATTGGGGGTAATATTCTGGCATGGATAGAGGATTGGCTATCTAACAGAAGGCAGAGAGTTGGGATAAATGGTTCATTCTCAGACTGTCAATCAATAACTAGTGGTGTTCCGCAGGGGTCAGTGCTGGGTCCCCAACTCTTTACAATCTATATTAACGATTTGGAGGAGGGGACCGAGTGTAACATATCAAAGTTTGCAGATGATACTAAGATGGGAGGGAAAGTAGTGAGTGAGGAGGACATAAAAAACCTGCAAGGGGACATAGACAGGCTAAGTAAGTGGGCAGAGATTTGGCAGATGGAATTCAATACTGGAAAGCCTGAAGGCTTTGTATCTTAATGCTAGAAGCATTAGGAACAAGGTGGATGAATTAGTTGTGGAAATAGAGGTAAACAAGTATGATTTGATTGGGATTACAGAAACGTGGCTGCAGGGTGGGCAAGGCTGGGAACTTAACATCCAGGGATATACAATATTTAGGAAGGATCGGCAAAAAGGTAGGGGAGGTGGGGTAGCATTGCTGGTAAAGGAGGGGATTAATGCAATGGAAAGGAAGGATATTAACTCGGATGAAACGGAATCTGTATGGGTAGAAATGAGAAATAGCAAGGGGAGGAAAACGTTAGTGGGTGTGATATATAGGCCTCCAAATAGTAATATGGAGGTGAGGGAAGGCATAAAAAGGGAAATTAGAGAAGCGTGCGATAAGAGCACAGCTGTCATCATGGGTGACTTTAATTTACATATTGATTGGACTACCCAAATTAGTAAAAATTCTGAGGAGGAGGAATTCCTGGAATGTTTTCGGGACGGTTATCTGGACCAATATGTCGAGGAGCCGACTCGAGATCAGGCCATTTTAGACTGGGTATTGTGCAATGAGAAGGGACTTATCAGCAATCTTCTTGTACGAGGCCCCTTGGGTCAGAGCGATCATAATATGATCGAGCTCTCAGTCGAGATGGAGAGTGAGGAAATTGAATCAGAGACTAAGGTCCAGAACTTAAATAAAGGGAATTACGAGGGTATGAGACGGGAATTGGGTAAGATTGATTGGGTGGTGTTTCTGGGGGGATTGACAGTGGAGAGACAATGGCAAGCATTCAAAGATAGAATGGAAGAATTCCAGAACATGTTTATACCGGTTTGGCATAAAAATAAACCTAAAAAGGTGACTCAACCGTGGATAACGAGGGAAATTAGGGACAGCATAAAATCAAAAAAAAGGGCATATCAACTGGCAAAAAAAAGCACCAGACCGGAAGATTGGGGGCAGTACAAGATACAGCAAAAGAGGACAAAGGGATTAATCAGGAAGGGGAAAATAGAATACGAAAGTAAACTTGCAGCAAACATAAAGACAGACTGCAAAAGCTTTTATCGGTATATCAGGAGGAAAAGACTGGTAAAATCCCAAGTCGGTCCCTTGCAGTCCGATTCGGGAGAATATATAATGGAGAATAAGGAAATGGCAGACCAATTAAACTCATACTTTGGTTCTGTATTCACAAAGGAGGACACAAATAACCTCCCAGGAATATCGGCAAACATAGGGACTAATGAGAGGGAGGAGCTGACAGAAATTAGTATCTCTAGGGATATGGTGTTGGGTAAGTTGAGGGGACTGAAGGCCGACAAATCCCCGGGGCCTGATAAACTACATCCTAGGGTACTTAAGGAGGTGGCCCTGGAGATAGCAGATGCTCTAAGGATCATCTTCCGGAACTCCATTGACTCGGGAACAGTACCCGTGGATTGGAGGGTAGCTAATGTTACCCCAATATTTAAAAAGGGGGGTAGAGAGAAAGCAGGGAATTATAGACCAGTAAGCCTTACATCGGTTGTGGGCAAAATGCTAGAGTCCATTATTAAGGATAAAATAGCGGAGCACTTGACAAATGGGGAAAGGATCGGACAGAGTCAACATGGATTTACAAAGGGTAAATCGTGTTTGACTAATCTGCTGGAATTTTTTGAGGAAGTAACTGGTAAAATAGATGGGGGAGAGCCAGTGGATGTGGTGTACCTTGACTTCCAGAAAGCCTTCGATAAGGTTCCACACAAAAGATTATCATGCAAAATTAAGGCTCATGGGATTGGGGGCAAAGTATTAACGTGGATAGAGAACTGGCTGGCGGATAGAAAACAGAGAGTTGGAATAAACGGCTCGTTTTCGGAGTGGCAGGCAGTGACCAGCGGGGTGCCGCAAGGATCTGTCCTGGGACCCCAGCTGTTCACAATATATATAAATGATCTGGATCAGGGAATTGGATGCAATATTTCCAAATTCGCTGACGACACTAAACTAGGAGGAGGGGTGGGCTCTGATGAGGATGTCAGGAGGCTACAGTGCGATTTGGACAGGTTGGGGGAATGGGCGGATACGTGGCAGATGCACTATAATGTGGATAAATGCGAGGTTATCCACTTTGGGGGTAAAAACAGGAGGGTAGATTATTATCTAAATGGCAATAGATTGGGAGATGGGGAAGTGCAGAGGGACCTGGGTGTTCTTGTGCACCAGTCACTGAAGGAGAGCATGCAGGTGCAACAGGCGATCAAGAAGGCAAATGGTATGTTGGCCTTCATATCAAGGGGGTTCGAGTATAGGAATAGGGATACCTTACTACAGCTGTACAAGGTGCTGGTGAGACCGCATCTGGAGTATTGTGTACAGTTTTGGTCGCCCCATCTGCGGAAGGATGTTCTTGCCATGGAAAGAGTGCAACGGCGATTCACCAGGCTGATACCTGGAATGGCGGGAATGACCTACGAAGAGAGATTAAATAGTTTGGGCTTGTACTCACTGGAGTTTAGAAGATTGAGAGGGGATCTCATCGAAACATATAAAATTATGGCAGGCCTGGACAGGCTGAATTCAGAGAGAATGTTTCCAATGGCCGGGGAGCACAGAACCAGGGGCCACAGTCTAAAAATAGCGGGCAAATCATTTAAAACAGAGATGAGGAAGAATTTCTTCACTCAAAGAGTGGTGAGCCTGTGGAATTCCCTGCCACAGAGGGCTGTGAAGGCTAATTCAATAAATATTTTCAAGAGAGAATTGGATATATTTCTGAAGGCTAAGGGGATTAAGGGTTACGGAGAAAAGGCGGGGACGGGGTACTGAACTGGTAAGATCAGCTATGATCTCAGACGAAGATCAGCCATGATCTCATTGAATGGCGGAGCAGGCTCGAAGGGCCGAATGGCCTACTCCTGTTCCTATCTCTATGTTTCTATGTTTCTATGAAAGTATGAGGTTATGCACTTTGGCAGGAAAAATCGTAGAGCAAGTTATTATCTTAATGGCAAGAAACTGGAAAGTACTGAAGTACAAAGGGATCTGGGGGTCCTGGTGCACGAAACTCAAAAGGTTAGTATGCAGGTGCAGCAACTGATTAGGAAGGCCAATGGAATGTTGGCTTTCATTGCTAGGGGGATAGAATACAAAAATAGGGAGGTATTGCTTCAGTTGTACAAGGTATTGGTGAGACCGCACCTGGAATACTGCGTACAGTTTTGGTGTCCATACTTAAGAAAGGACATACTTGCTTTCGAGTCAGTACAAAGAAGGTTCACTCGGTTAATCCCAGGGATGAGGGGATGGACATATGAGGAGAGGTTGAGTAGATTGGGACTCTACTCCTTGGAGTTCAGAAGAATGAGAGGCGATCTTATTGAAACATATAAGATTGTGAAGAGGTTGGATCGGGTGGATGCGGGGAAGATTTTCCCGATGATGGGTGAAACTAGAACTAGGGGGCATAGTCTTAGAATAAGGGGCTGCTCTTTCAAAACTGAGATGAGGAGGAACTACTTCACTCAGAGGGTGGTAGGTCCATGGAATATGCTGCCCCAAAAAGCTGTAGAAGCTACATCATTACATAAATTTAAAACAGAAATAGACAGTTTCCTAGAAGTAAAGGGAATTAAGGGTTACGGGGAGCGGGCAAGAATTTGGACATGAGTCTAGGTTCGGATCGGTCATGGCCCTGTGGGTAGCGGAGCGGGCCCAGGGGCCATGTAGCCTGATCCTGCTCCTATTTTGTGTGTCTAATTCTGTTAGATTCAGGAGATGGTTCTGTGATCGTGGATTGGCGGTTAGGATCAGATCAGCCATGATCTTATTGAATGGCGGAGCAGGCTCAAGGGGCCGATTGGCCTACTCCTGCTCCTATTTCTTATGTTCTTATGTGTGCGTGGAAGGCCTGTTAGTACATCTGCTGCTGTTCAATGATTATCCTCTTCATCGACAGCCCCTGGAATACAGCATCTGTGTCCAGCTGAGCAAAGCTTGGAGAGGGCTGTGCCCTCCAATGGGGACGCTCCACTACTGTCCCCGCCACCACCATCTGCTCTTGCTCACTTGTGAACTGCGAGTCACCAGCTGAAAACCCAACTATCTCTCTTACTGGTCCCACCGAAGTGCGAATATGTGAGTTGGTGCAAGGAATGCATGAGTGTTGTGGCGGTGTACCCTCAGAAGAACTCAGCTCTTCTGAGGAATCATCATCCTCCAACTCCACCAACTTCTGCTGCATGCATGAAGGCCCTGTGGGAGATAAAAGATATGAACGAGTACTGGCAAGGTAAGAATATTGCAAGTTTTTAACATGAAAATTATCATATTTCAATCGCTGTTGGAATCAAGTCAACATGAGTGAGTGTTGTATGACATGTGGGTGTCTGATATTTAATTCTGTCACCGGGTACCTGGGAGCTCCCCATCTCCCCATTTCCGATGACCAGGCACACCGAGACTCCACTGATTTCCAGTGCCTCCTCCTTTGTGCTTGTAAGTTGGGAAATGCATGGAGGACATCGCTGCAGGAGTTCCTCAGGGCAGTGTCCTAGGCCCAACTATCTTCAGCTGCTTCATCAATGACCTTCCCTCCATCATAGGGTCAGAAGTGGGGATGTTCGCTCAAGATTGCACAGTGTTCAGTTCCATTTGCAACTCCTCAGATAATGAAGCAATCCATGACCGCATGCAGCAAGACCTGGACAACATTCAGGCTTCGGCTGATAAGTGGCAAGTAACATTCGCACCACACAAGTGCCAGGCAATGACTGTCTTTATCAAGAAAGAGTCTAACCACCTCTCCATGACATTCAACGGGATTACCATCGCCAAATCCCCCACCATCAACATCCTGAGGGTTACCATTGACAAGAAACTTAACTGGACCAGCCACATAAATACTGTGGCTACAAGAGCAGGTCTGAGGCTGGGTATTCTGTGGCGAGTGTCTCATCCCTTGACTCCCGAAAGCCTTTCCACCATCTACAAGGCACAAGTAAGGAGTGTGATGGAATACTCTCCACTTGCCTGGATGAGTGCAACTCCAACAACACTCAAGAAGCTCAACACCATCCAGGGCAAAGCAGCCTGCTTGATTGGCAGCCCATCCACCACCTTAAACGTTCACTCCCGCCACCACTGGCGCACCATGGCTGCAGTGTGTACCATCTACAAGGTGCACTGCAGCAACTCGCCAAGGCTTCTTCAACATCCCCGAGCATCTCCCGACAAACTACAAATATATCACAGCTACACAATAGCAAAATACTGCAGATGCTGTAAATCTGAAATAAAAACAGAAAATGCTGGAAATACTCAGCAGGTCAGGCAGCATCTGTGGAGAGAGAAACACAGTTAACGTTTCAGGTTAACCTTTCATCAGAACTGGAAAAATTTAGAGATGTAATGGATTTTAAGCAAGTGCAGGGGCAGGGAAAGCGGGGAGGGGAGGAAAGAACAAAAGGGAAGGTCTGTGATAGGGTGGAAGGCAGGAGAGATTAAATGACAAAAGTTATGATAGTACAAAGCAAAAGGAGATGTTAATGGGACAAGTAAAGGAACAAAAGATGAGTCTGGAAGATGTGTAAATGGGAATGGCAGAATCACCAACAACTACCATGTGAAAAATAGGGGCAGATGTTATGGTCTGAAATTGTTGAACTCGATGTTGAGTCTAGAAGGCTGTAATCGAAACATGAGGTGCTATTTCTCGAGCTTACGTTGAGCTTCGTTGGAACAGTGTAAGAGGCCGAGGACAGAGGGGTCAGATGGAGTGGACTGGAGAATGAAATGACAGGCAACTGGAAGCTCGGGGTCACCCTTACGGACTGAACGGAGATGTTCCGCAAAGCGGTCACCCCACCTGCATTTGGTCTCCCCAATGTAGAGGATTTCGCATCGTATACAGTGAATACAGTATAGTAAATTGCAAGATGTACAAGTAAATCGCTGTTTCACCTGGAAGGAGTGTT
This sequence comes from Somniosus microcephalus, assembly GCF_052327205.1. Taxonomy (NCBI): domain Eukaryota; kingdom Metazoa; phylum Chordata; class Chondrichthyes; order Squaliformes; family Somniosidae; genus Somniosus; species Somniosus microcephalus. The sequence continues at coordinate 212,750,954 of NC_140991.1, read as the reverse complement.
TGGGCCCCAGACAGTGGGAAGGGAGGAGGTAAAAGGGCAGGTGTTGCATCTCCTGTGCTTGCACGGGAATGTGCCGTGGGAAGGGGAAGGGGTGTTGGAGCTGATAGTGGAGTGGACCAGGATGTCACGGAGGGAGCGGTCCCTTCGAAATGCTGAAAGGGGAGTGGAAAATGTGTTTGGTGGTGGGATCACGCTGGAGTGGCCGAAATAGCGGAGGATGATCGGTTGAATGTGAAGACTGGTGGGATGAAAGGGAAACCCTATCATGGTTCTGGGAGGGAGGGGAAGGGGTGAGAGCAGAAGTGTAGGAAATGGAACGGTCACGGGCAAGGGCCATGTCAACCACGGTAGAGGGGAAACCTCAGTTGAGGAAAAAGGAAGACATATCAGAAGCACTAGTATGGGAGGTGGCATCGTCAGAACAGATGCGATGGAGATGGAGAAACAGGGAGAATGGAATAATAGTCCTTACAGGAAGCGGGGTGGGAGGAAGTGTAGTCCAGGTAGCTATGGGAGTCAGTTGGCTTATAGTGGATGTTTGCCGATAGCCTATCCCCAGAGATGGAGACAGAGAAGTCGAGGAAAGGAAGGTAAGAGTCGGAGATGGATCATGTGAAGGTGACCTCCACCTCCCACCAGGATGGCCTGAAGCCGCTCCGCTTCTTCGTTGAGCAGAGGCCCAATCAGTCCCCATCCATCACCACCCTCCTCCGCCTGGCTGAACTTGTTCTCACATTGAACAACTTCTCCTTTGACTCCACTCACTTCCTCCAAATTAAAGGTTTTGCTAAGGGAACCCGCATGGGTCCGAGCTATGCCTGCCTTTTCGTGGGATATGTGGAATATTCTTTGTTCCAGTCCTACTCAGGTCCCCGCCCTCACCTCTTTTCCCGGTACATTGATGACTGTATCGGTGCCGTTTCCTGCTCTCGCCCTGAACTAGACAATTTCATTCACTTTGCTTCCAATTTTCATCCTTCCCTCACCTTCACATGGTCCATCTCCGACTCTTCCCTTCCCTTCTTCGATTTCTCTGTCTCCATTTCTGGGGACAGGCTATCGACAAACATCCACCATAAGCCCACTGACACTCAGCTACCTGGACTACACTTCCTTCCATCCCGCTTTCTGTAAGGACTCTTATTCCATTCTTCCAGTTTCTCCGTCTCCATCGCATCTGTTCCGATGATGCCACCTTCCATACTAATGCTTCCGATATGTCTTCCTTTTTCCTCAACCGAGAATTCCCCACTACTGTGGTTGACATGGCCCTCAACCGTGTCAGTTCCATTTCCCACACTTCTGCTCTCACCCCTTCCCCTCCCTCCCAGAACCACAATAGGGTTCCCCTTGTCCTCACCTTTCATCCCACCAGCCTCCACATTAAACGGATCATCCTCCGCCTTCTCCAGCATGATCCCACCACCAAACATATCTTTCACTCCCCTTTCAGCATTCCGAAGGGACCGTTCCCTCCACGACACCCTGGTCCACCCCTCAATAACCCCCAACACCCTCTCCCCTTCCCATGGCACTTTCCCGTGCAAGCACAGGAGATGCAACACCTGCCCTTTTACCACCTCCCTTCCCACTGTCCAGGGCCCCAAACACTCCTTCCAAGTGAAACAGCGATTTACTTGTACTTCTTGCAATTTAGTATACTGTATTCACTGCTCATGATGCGGTCTCCTCTACACTGGGGAGACCAAACGCAGATTGGGTGACCGCTTTGCGGAACACCTCCGTTCAGTCTGTAAGGGTGACCGTGAGTTTCCGGTCACCTGTCACTTTAATTCTCCGCTCCACTCCCACTCTGACCTCGCCGTCCTCGGCCTCTTACACTGTTCCAATGAAGCTCAACGTAAGCTCGAGGAACAGCACCTCATCTTTCGATTAGGCACTTTACAGCCTTCTGGACTCAACATAGAGTTCAACAATTTCAGACTATAACCTCTGCCCCTATCTTTTTACATGGCAGTTGTTGATGATTCTGCCATTCCCATTTACACCTCTTCCAGACTAATCTTTTGTTTCTTTACTTGTACCATTACCATCTCCTTTTGTTTTGCACTATCATACCTTTTGTCATTTAATCTCTCCTACCTTCCACCCTATCACAGACCTTCCCTTTTGTTCTTTCCTCCCCTCCCCACTTTCCCTGCCCCTGCACTTGCTGTTCCATCTCTAACTTTTTCCAGTTCTAGTGAAAGGTCATCGACCTGAAACGCCAACTGTTTCTCTCTCCACAGATGCTGCCTGACATGCTGAGTATTTCCAGCATTTTCTGTTTGTATTTGATATTTGCTAATCATGCCCAGAAATTCGGGTCTCCGCGGGTGAGTACGCACGGGGTACTCACCCGTAAGCCCAATGGAAGTGCCGGTTTCCTGCATGCACTGCACATGCGTGGGAAACCGGCACTTCCGTTCCCCTGAAAGCAGGGGTTAAGAGGTCGTACGCGTGCGCGGGAGAGGATGCGCGTGCATCGAACTTGCGTTTTTTTTTACAGGTTTTCCCGGGATGGTAAGTCTCCAGAATTTACACATTTAAAAAGCAGGCGTAAGGCCTGCTTTTTACAAGGTAAGTGGTGAATTAATTAAAATTAAAACATTTTTTCCACAGGTTTATTATTTTTTAATACTTTAAAGCAAGGTATGTTTATTTTTAGCTCTGTTAGAAAATAAAATTATTTTTTCAAAAATTTAAATTATTGTTTAAAATAGTTATTTCATGTAATTTATAGTTTCTTTAAAAAATGTGATTTAAAAAAAAAAATATTTGAAGATTTAGTGATGTTTTGGGGCCTGTAGTTTTTATAAGTTTTGACAGCTCTTCCTGTCAAACTTATGAATGGAGCATTCCCTGCTACCATTGGCTCCCCATGGCCCATGTGATCCCAGGGGATGCATCGAACTAACTGCGCCCCTGGGATACGCAAGCACTACGCGCCGGCAGTTGGGGGAGGCCCCGGATCGGAATTCCACGGGGGCCCTCAGCTCAACGGCCGGCGCGCAAGGTAAGTGCAGGTCGGAGGCTTGCACCCGCGGGTAGCCCCCGACCCGAATTTCTGGGCCATTATGTTCTTTTGTTTCTTTAATGCTTCTTTCTATTCTCAGACTGAGATGATCTTTTACATCATGTAACAATCTCCAGCTTTGCTTCTGTTAATTTCCTCTCTGTGATTGGAGTATCATTTTAGTTCGGTTTTTTCTCTACCCCGCTCCTTTTTTTCTGAATCGATTGAAATGTTTGCTTCTCTTTTATTTTCAGTCCTGAAGAAGGACCCTGCCCAAAATGTCATCCTGTCTGTTCCCTCCGCAGATGCCGACAGGCCTACTATATGCTTCCAGCATTTTCTGTTTCTGTTTCAGATTTCTGTCTTTTGAACAGTTTTGAATTTCACTATTATTATAATCACTACTAACTGATTTACTTTGTCTTCTTTTACTCATTCCAGCCATGGCAATGTCCTGCACTATGAACCTTGCCCTTTTATCTAGTTTTCTTAGTAATTTAAAAAAAAGTAAAGTTTAAATCTATTTGAAAAACGCTACTTTGAAATTGCAAGATATTACCATCAGACGTGGCGCCTCGCTGGCGGTGAGCCCAAGTCAGACAATCAAGGCTATAATTTTATAGCCTTAACTCCAGCCCATGGTCATGTCTAGCAAGGCTCCACACCGTTTGTGGAATTGCACAATTTTGGCCTTACTGTAAGACGTGGGTTCACATGGTGAGCTGTTGGTGTGGATGTCCCATCAGCAGAGTTGCCAAAAAGGCAAAAGATTTTCCCACAGAAAGGAGCCCCTTGTTGGAGCGGAAGGACATCCTTCATCAAGAGCAGTGCCAGAGCCGCCTACACAAACATTCTTCTTCTGACCTATAGCTGCCCAAGAGAATGTGTAGATGCCAATGTCTGCTTGGTAGTAATCAATTTGCAGAACCCTGCAACAATCCCTCCTACCATTGCAAGCACCAGCACAGATGTATCTACTCCAGGAGCTTCAGCTAGTGAGCTGTAGGAAGGAGCACTTGGTGAATAATTGAGCATGAGTGAAGATGAACACATGGAGGTGAAATTGGAAAATCCAGAAACTTCTGGCTAGCTCAATGCCTCCTTCAGTTTCTAAACCCAAGGATTTTGATCTCAGAGGGCCTGCCTAGAAACACAATTTGATAGCTCAGTATCTATACTTCATGAAATCATTTAAGAGTGTGCAAGCAGCATGCTATTTCAGGGTCACGTATGTAGAGCCCAGAACTGTTATTTTTTCAGTGCTGCATGACCACTTGACTGAGCTGTAAACCACCATAGGCTGTGGCTATTCCAGGGTCCTCTGCAGTAGACACCCTATTTGACTACATTCAGCCATCATTTTCCACATTGAATGCGTTGACTGGAAATCTGGGCTCCAATTTATAGCCAGTGCTCGTTTTATATGAGTAATTGAGCTTATTTCAGGTACTTTTGACATTATGAGGCCATCAGCTAATTTAAATATTTTTTCAGGCCTTAATGAGTAAGCTCTCAGTGCTGCATGCATTTCCCAGTCACATGATGGACCACTTAAGAAAAACAAAGAAAAGGCTTAAGGTCCAAATGTCCAATAATCTGGGTCACTTGAACCCTGATGTACATCTGCACTAAAGCTTTTGCCTAGAAAACGGAAAATTTCACAGCCGGTATTGAACAGGAAGCTTTCAGGCCTGGAGGTGGAACTGATGAGACAAAAATAGACTTTTCCTAAGGAGCAGTCCCTTCTCTTTACTACTTGTAGTATTACTGGTCAAAGCCTTTGTTACACAGAGTTGGCTGTTTATATAATTATATAATCATTTTGATGGAGACAAGGAACAAGACAAATAATCAAACAGTTTGAAAAGACCTGCACAAGTCAAATGGTCGACTCGCATTGACTTAATTTATCAATACTGTGTGTAAATTAATGTGCATATTCATTGGCATGCTGCTTTCAAACTTGCCTGTGGCTACATTTCCTGAAGTTGACATTGTGTTGTATCCTATGATGCTCACTCCATCCTTGGAATTGTAGGAGGTGGCCTGCAGTCAGTTATGCCTCTGACTGTTTTATGAGTGGTTCGAATCACTCCCACGCCCCTGGGTTCTAGACACCGGACTTAGGTACAAGGCGGCGATACAGAAAAGACTCGAGTAGACAGGTGGTTGGATGTAAACAAAAACCAAGATTTTATTGAAGAGGAAAAATTGATACAATCGTATGGAAAATTACTAGTGTACACTTCTACAGGCAAAAAATACAAAAGAATAACTATATACTTATACAGGGAATGGGGAACACATGGCACATCGAGGAAAAACAACTATCTTAACAATCCCCTTATCCTTATCCCACCCCCTATACCTAACTAGGTTCAGCTATGAGGGGTCAGAACTTCATGCTCACCAATCAAAAGGGATCTGCTGGACTCAAAACAGCGGTTGGGTTCAAGGTTCGCTCTTGGTGCTCTCTGGAACCTGCCGTCGTCACGTGGTCTCCGGGCGCTGCAAGGGCGTTGTCCAGGTTCGAGTACCCCAAAGTTAAAGTCTCTGTTTGGGTACTTTACCTTGCAGGGATGATTCTTCGTCGCCAGCCGACAGTTTGAGTTGGTGTGCAGATATTCGCAGGTCGGCCAAGGCTGAAGGCCCGATAATTCGAAGCCTACCCTCAGCCCGTCTCCTCAGTTCGTCTCCTCAGTTGGTCTTCCTCAGGTGGTCTTCCCTCCTCCCCTCGTCGCGTCCCGCCTCGCCTGGCCTGAATTGTCCGTGTCCGCCCGATACAGTGCCGGGGCGATTCCAGATGGAGTGGGGAAAGGCACAGGCAAAGGCCAGGGGGTAAGCGCGGGACGGGGAAAGAGCGACAGCCACGAGGGCGAGGGGCCGAAGAGCGGAGAGTGAAGAGAAAAGAGCGATTGCTACCCGGGGGCCTTCAGTTATACTTTTTTCGAAAACCCTTATCTGCGCACCAAATCAGGTTAGTTCTTTGTCTTAATCTTGGCGGGCTATTTTAAGTAATGGTAGCAATCCATACTAACTGTTTTTAGATGGCCGGTAATCGCATCTACCGGCCCGATAATCGACTTGTATTGTCATGAATGTTCCTTGATGGGCCTGTCCAGCCTCGATGGTTCTCTTGATCTGTTTGCGATTATATATGTAGACTGCTTGATGGCATTAACTATAGGCCTAAACTGAATTTAGATTGTCTCCAATTCGGTCTAATGCATAATTCAGAGCCCTGTCTGGTTTCAAAATACAAAGTCTCTCTTCACAGAAAACTGCAGCTTGGGTTTCGATCCACAAGCTGTCTGCGTTGCAGAGTCCATTTTAAAATCTCACAGGCTTTCTGCCACGAGGCACGGACACCATCTTGGGTACCCTTTTTGATTTAAAATGTCCACGCAGGGTCCCGTTTATTAATAACAACCTTCGGGGAAATGTAGAAATTTTGCAAATCTTACAGAATTAAGTTGCAGTGGATCCTGCTCAAACAAATAACCTATTTGATAACAAAACGTATCTTCTAGGTTTCCCATTGCTTCTGTTAATCTTGCCACTTCATTACATTTTTTCCCATTGCTGAGATCTTTGTTTGTGCAGAAAAACAGGCGCGTCACAGCTGATTCAGAGAGGCCGGGGAAAGTGCTGAGTTGGGGAGACTAAAGAGGGCACCAATTCTCACAACACAGGTGACTGACATTCCAGTAGGACATCAGGCAAGTCACACCCAACAGGAACCATTGTATAAATGGTAAATATATGCTCCAAGATTGAACTGTTGTTTTTTTTAATTAATTCATTAAAATAGTTTTTTTTAAATAAGTTGGAAATTATACAGAATCATAAGAAAAGGATTTGCAGATGACACAAAACTTGGAAGTATAGTGAACTGTGAGGAGGATAACGATAGACTTCAAGAGGACATAGACAGGCTGGTGGAATGGGCAGACACGTGGCACATGAAATTGAATGCAGAAAAGTGTGAAGTGATACATTTTGGTAGGAAGAACGAGGAGAGGCAATATAAACTAAAGGGTACAATTCTGAAGGGGGTGCATGAACAGAGAGACCTGGGGGTATATGTGTACAAATCATTGAAGGTGGCAGGGCAGGTTGAGAAAGCGGTTAAAAAAGCATACAGGATCCTGGGCTTTATAAATAGAGGCATAGGGCTGGATTTTGATACTGGAGGCGTGTAGGAGGCGGGACTACAACTTTTGGGGTTGTAGTCCCGCCTCCATCGAGTTGTGGCCAACCCACGCGATTTTGACTTGATTGACCTTGTTGAGCCCACCCAGTGGGCTCAGCAGGTCAATTAAGGGCCACCCGGCAACAGGTGACATCACAGATTGACATTTCATCTGTCAAGAGCTTTTGACAGATGAAATATCAGCGTTTGACAGCTCTTTGAAGCTGTCAAACACTGACAATCTGTACACTAAGTATATTCCTTCCTCTCAGGCTGATTTAGAGATCTCTCCAGAAAGCTGAATGCTGCAACTTTTGACAGCTCGCGGCCATTCTGCTTTCTGTGCCGGTGAGATGAGGGACTCCCGAGTCCTAAAGGAAGGAAGGCTATAAAGGTAAGTAAAGGTAAGTAACACTTATTTAAACACTTTACACACACCAAACACACTTACCTCTGCATTCATGCACACATCACTCACCTGAACACTGGACATCTCGAACCTTCCAAGCCCTTCAGCCCGACGGTCCGCCTCGCTAACTTGGCGTGGTTTGGAGCCATCGGGAATCCCACACTTCAGGGATAAAAATAGGGATTAGGCTAAAAACTGCCTGTTAACTACCTGTTAACTGGCAGTTAATTGGCACTAATCCCCTTCCCACCTCAGGAGGCGGGTCCCAGCACAGGTCGGGTATCCGCCTCCTTTGAAACTGGCATGGAGGCGGGTTGGGCGCGGGATGGGTTCGTGCCCCCTGATTTCGCGGTTTTAACCCCCCACACGCCTCCAATCCAGCCTCAACGGCCCAATGAAAATCAAGCCCATAGAGTACAAAAGCAAGGAAGCTATGATGAAACTTTATAAAACACTGGTTCGGCCCCAACTGGAGTATTGTGTCCAATTCTGGGCACCGCACTTTAGGAAGGATGTGAAGGCTATAGTGTATGTGCTTTAAGTCAGAACTACTTTTTACAGCTCCTGTATACTGTAGTACCGGCAGTGACCACACCGGTATATAAGCTGTGTGCATGCCTCTGTACCCCAGTCTAGAGATTACCCTCCTCCAGTAAAGACCTGTTATATGTTTATGTACAGCATCCGTGTAATTATTTATCCACTGAACTACAGATCTAACAGTGGTGACGAGTGTTGATGCGAATCTACCTGCAACATAAATTTTAAAAAATAAATAAATAAATAATAGTCGAGTCCAGGAACACGGGCGTCGACCGCGAGCAACCGCCCAGCAGTCAGGCAGAGATCCAACTTCGCTGGGGAGGCTGTGGAGAGCCGGGCTTGGTTCCCCAGCCACAACGAGCAGTAAGAGACCGACGACAGGTCCAGAGCAGACCCTTCCCGAGCAGCGGCAGCTGGAGCCGACCGACGGCAGAGAGAGAGAGCCGGGCAGCGTTGATGGGGTAAGAAAGAGGGTGAAGAGAGCAGGGCGCAGCCGGGGGTTGGTCACTGAGCGGCGTCGAGGAAAAATACTGCAAACCAGAGAGCGAGAGGGTAAGAAACAGCCGGGTTCTAGACTGAGCGGCGTCGACAAATATCAAGAGAAGAACGCGCAGAGCACAGCCAGGGATCACGGGCTGATCAGGGTCCGCGGGGCAAAGCAAGGGGAGATGCCATTGAGCCGCGGAGAAGCAGGGAGAGCGCGGGAGGTGCCATTGAGCCGCGGAGAAGAAGGAAGAGCGCGGGAGATGCCATTTTGCGAAGCCGCAGCGGAGAAGACGGGCGAGCGCGGGAAGGAAGGAAAGCGCGGGAGATGCCATTTTGTGCCAGCGGAGAAGAAGGGGAAGCGCGGGAGGCGCCATTGGTGATAGTTAACGCACAACCAAGGATGCCGAAGAGTGGCAGTATCTCTGCGTTCGACAATGAAGTCAAAGATTGGGCAACATATGTGGAACGTATTGAGGTGTACTGCAGGGTGAATGAAGTGCCAGATGCTAATAAAGCACTGGTTCTGTTAAATTCCATGGGTGCAAAAACTTATGGGTTACTGCGAAATCTAATAACCCCAGAGAAGCCGGTAAACAAGAATTTTGAAAGCATAGTAGAAATCCTACAGGACCACTTAAACCCCACACCGCTGCTGATAGCAGAACGATTTAAGTTCCATAAAAGGAACCAACACAAAGACGAAAGCAATGCTGAGTACCTAACGGAACTGCGCAAGCTATCGAAATACTGCCAGTTTGGAACGGGACTAGCAGACACGTTAAGGGACAAGTTTGTGTGTAGGCTACAAAGTGAAGGAACCCAGAAACGGCTTCTATCAGAAAAGGACCTTACGCTGGACAAAGCTTTCAGTATGGCAGTATCACATGAAGCAGCTGCAAGGGGCGCTGCAGAGATACAACGGAGACCGCAAGAATATGGCACCAACGAAATAACCTATGGAACAGGGAAGTGCTATCGCTGTGGCAGAACAACACATGACCAGAAAGATTGTTGGTTCAAGGACCAAGTGTGCAGACAGTGTGGGAAAGCAGGACACATAGCAAGAGTCTGCAGGTCTGGGAAGAAAACCAACAGTAAGAAATCTCCACAGGAGAAGTACAAAAAGGTACACCAGGTGATGGACAGTGGTTCAGACGAACAGAAAAGTGACACAGACTCCAGAAGCAAGGAGCTGGGTTGTCTGAAACTACATAATGTAACCGAAATGGAGGATCACCAGACTATCTGGGTTACACTCAAGATAGATGGAGTCCAAGTGGAAATGGAATTGGACACAGGGTCAGCTCTAACAGTCATAAATCAAAGAGACTACAAGCGGCTATTTTCACACATACCCTTGAAAGCTACAGAGATTGTCTTGAAGACGTATACCGGGCAAAAAGTCTACCCCAAAGGAAAAATAAGAGTGAAAGTGGCATATAAATGTCAGGAAATACCTAAAATGGATATATATGTATTGCCAAATGGAGGACCACCACTGCTAGGACGTGAATGGATCCGGAAGATACATTTAGATTGGCATTCCATACAGGCACTGAAGGTGGAGGCCAAAAAGGATGACGACGTCACACCTGGACGACTGTCAAAAATGCTAACTGACGCAAAAGAAGTGTTCCAGGAGGGACTAGGAACACTAAAAGGAATAACAGCAACAATTAAAATAGAGGATAATGCAAGCCCAAAGTTTATGTGATCAGACCAGCGGTTGAAGCAGAGCTGGAAGGGTTGGAACGTTCAGGAGTACTGTCCAAAGTGGACTGGAGCGAGTGGGCTACACCCATCGTTCCTGTAATGAAGAGGTCATTGAGTAATATGCCTGGGGAGCCAAAGAAGGTCCGCATCTGTGGGGATTTTAAGGTGACAGTGAACCCAGTCCTTCACACGGTGCAATCATAATCATAATCATAATCAACTTTATTGTCATTGTTAGTGCACAAGTGCAGTACAACGAAATGTAGGCTTGCGGCTCCCGAGAGTGTACATTTAGATTAAGACATTTAAACATTCAACATTCATTTGGCTTGTAATACATTAACATAAACATAACCATAATAAAGTGCATTGGCAGATGTGCAGGCTTTAGAGTTTATTTGTGGAGTTCAGTAGGATGACAGCCCTGGGAAAGAAGCTGTTCCTAAATCTGGTCGTTCGGGTGCGAATGCATCTGTAGCGTCTCCCAGATGGCAAGAGGGTGAACAGACTGTGGCTGGGGTGGGTAGGATCTTTGATGATGGTCCGTGACCTCCGTAAACAGCGTTTCTGGTATATGTGCTCTATGGTCGGTAGCCGGGTGCCGGTACTGCGTTGGGCAGTTTTGACTACCCGCTGCAGGGCTTTCCGGTCATAGTAGCTACAGCTGCCATACCATACTGTGATACAGTTCGTCAGGATGCTCTCTATTTTGCAGCGGTAAAAGTTAGAGAGGATCAGGGGTGACAGGTTACATCCCTTCAGCCTCCTTAGGAAATATAGGCGCTGCTGGGCCTTCTTCACCAGAGAAGAGGTATTGAGGGACCAGGAGAGGTCTTCCGTGATGTGGACTCCGAGGAACTTAAAGCTGTGCACCCTTTCCACCACAGCCCCATGGATGTGGATGGGGGTGTGACTTCCGCCTTTAGACTTCCTGAAGTCCACAATGATTTCTTTAATCCGCTTCCACGAATTGAGGATATTTTCACCTCACTATCTGGTGGTAAATGCTTCACCAAAATTGATCTAGCCCAGGCGTACTTGCAAATGGAGGTAGAAGAAGCTTCGAAACATTACCTTACGATCAACACCCATAAAGGTCTCTATCAATACAACCGGCTGGTGTTTGGAGTAGCCTCGGCTCCGGCTATCTGGCAAAGGGCGATGGATCAGGTCCTGCAAGGGATTCCAGGGACCCAGTGTTATTTGGACGACATCTTGGTCACGGGCGAAAATGACGGTGATCACCTCGCTAACTTGGAGAAGGTGCTCGCCAGATTAAAGGAACATGGGCTACGAGCTAATCGCCAAAAGTGCAAGATTTTCCAGAAACAGATCTCGTATTGCGGCCACGTCATCGATGAAGAGGGGTTACATAAGTCCCCTGACAAGATAGAGGCAGTAGTCAAGGCTCCAGCACCGGAAAATGTGTCACAACTGAGGTCGTTCCTCGGGCTGGTAAACTATTACCACAAGTTCTTACCAAATTTGTCTACGGTATTACACCCGCTGAACACCCTACTGCAAACAGGGGTACCATGGAAGTGGGATGACGAACGTAGACGAGCTTTCCAGAAGTGTAAAGAATTGATCACATCAAAAGAGGTGTTGGCCCATTTCAACCCAGCACTACCAATTCGTTTGGCATGTGATGCATCACCCTATGGCATTGGAGCAGTGCTGTCGCACAAATTCCCAGACGGGTTGGAGAGGCCAGTAGCCTTTGCGTCTCGGTCACTAACCTCAGCCGAGCTCAACTACGCCCAGATTGACAGGGAGGCCCTCAGCCTAGTATGGGGAGTAAAAAAATTCAACCACTATCTGCATGGACAGAAGTTCACCTTGCTGACTGACCACCAACCACTTGTTTCCATCTTTAATCCTAAGAAGGGCATGCCAGTAATGACTGCACAGCGGTTACAAAGATGGTCCCTGTTTCTAGGGGCGAATCAATATGAAATAGAATATAAAGGCACGATACAGCATGGGAACGCTGATGGGCTATCGCGCCTGCCACTGCCTACTGTGGAGGAAGCACCAGCAGTGGACCCTATCGAGATATTTTATTCGTCGATAATTGAACGATTGCCAGTAACAAACGCGGGTATAGAGAAGGAGACCCGCAATGATCCGACGCTGTCACAGGTATATGAATTGACGGTGAGGGGATGGCCAACACATGGCGATTCACTGTTGCCAGCATTCTCATCCAGAAGAGAACAGCTGTCAGTATGCCAGGGGACAGTGATGTGTGGATCCAGAGTGGTGATTCCACCCAAGTTAAGGGAGAGATTGCTAAATGAGCTACATGAAGGTCATCTGGGGGGAGTGAAAATGAAAAGCCTAGCTAGGGCTTATGTGTGGTGGCCGGGAATTGATCAACAAATCGAAGACCTAACTAAGAGCTGCTTAGGATGCCAGAAGGTCCAAAATGCACCACCACATGCCCCTCTACACCCATGGGAGTGGCCCTCCTCTCCATGGCAACGGGTGCACATTGATTTCGCTGGTCCATTCATGGACTCAATGTTCTTAATAGCAGTGGATGCTCATTCAAAGTGGCCTGAGGTGATAAAGATGTCTTCAACCACTACAGAGAAAACGATTGCAGTCCTACGGACCATATTTGCCAGAAACGGTTTGCCAGAGCAGATCTGCTCTGATAATGGACCACAGTTTGTGTCCAACGAGTTCCAAAAATTCATGAAATGGAATGGCGTAAGGCATTACTCATCCGCCCCGTATCATCCAGCCACCAATGGATTGGCTGAGAGGTTCGTACAAACCTTTAAGAAGGTGATAAAGGTCATGTGTGACAAGGAAATTCCACTACAGCATAAGATGGACAATTTCTTATTAGCCTACCGAAACGCGACACATGCAGTTACCAACCAGACCCCGGCCATGATGTTCTTTAACCGAAGGTTGAGATCTCGTTTGGACTTGCTCAGACCAAATGTGCGAAGAAATGTTGAGGACAAACAGTTCCAGCACATCAACGAGAAGCCGACAAGGTGCTTCAATGTAGGGCAACCAGTCTTGGCCCAGGACTATCGAACAGAGAAGTGGCAACCCGGAATGATATGTACAAGGCAGGGGCCATTAATGTACACAGTGGATGTCGGGGAGAACATTGTGAGACGCCACGTCGATCAGATCTTAGCATCACAGGAGTGCGTCAACCCCATGTCTCGAGTACCTGGGGATGAACCCGACATACCGGTAGCATCTACTTCAGACCCAGTAGCAGTGGAACCCGATGAACTACCCGATGAAAGGGGGTCAGAATCGCCTCTGCACCAAGAACAAGAACCTCCGGAAAGGCGCTATCCCGAAAGGGTCAGGAAGCCGCCCCAAAGACTGAATCTATAAATGGACTTTTGTTTTTGAATGTACATGTAAAAATTTAATTGTTATTTGAATATTAAGGGGGTATTATTAATCTAAAAAGGGAGGAATTGTAGTGTATGTGCTTTAAGTCAGAACTACTTTTTACAGCTCCTGTATACTGTAGTACCGGCAGTGACCACACCGGTATATAAGCTGTGCGCATGCCTCTGTACCCCAGTCTAGAGATTACCCTCCTCCAGTAAAGACCTGTTATTTGTTTATGTACAGCATCCGTGTAATTATTTATCCACTGAACCACGGATCTAACAAAGGCCTTGGAGAGGGTGCAAATAAGATTTACAAGAATGGTTCCAGGGATGAGGGACTTCAGTTACGTGGATAGACTGGAGAAGCTGGGGTTGTTCTCCTTAGAGCAGAGAAGGTTGAGGAGATTTGATAGAGGTGTATCAAATCATGAGGGGCCTGGACAGAGTAGATAGAGAGAAACTGTTCCCAATGGCAGTGGGGTCGAGAACCAGAGGTCACAGATTTAAGGTGATTGGCAGAAAAACCAAAGGCGAAATGAGGAAAAACATGCTCTAGGGCTCAAAATAAATAGAATATTTTCAACATTTGTCTAAAATCTTTTATAAACTACAATGCAGACACAAAACACCTGCAACTTCTATTTAAATTTATTTCAATGTTGCAGGGCATAAAGAAAATAGTACCAATGGCTCACAATCTCACAAAATAATTCAGCCTATTCAAGTATAAATGTAAATCGATACACACAAAGGTACATCAAATATTTGTTTCTATCATTTTCAGAGAACTGTCACGTCTCATTGATGAACAGGATGATTATATTGGAGGTCATTGTCAATGCAAGACAGAATCTTTTAAGGCAGGATAAATTCTTAGAGATTGTAGCTGAGCTCATTAAGAAAATTTGAAACCATCAAAAAGACAACAGTTCAAAGTGAGAAGAGACCAATCGGAAGAAACCAGATGGATATGCAAAGAAACAATCAGAAGTCAATAAGAAACGACAGAAGAACTGAAGAAAGGATGTGAGGAGCTGGAATCCAGCATGAAAGGAAAAGATGACAGTCTTCCAGATTGTGATAGAACTCAGGAGAACTTACACAAATGTGGCATACTAAAGGATAAGTGGGTTACTGTCTTGATTAATAGTGAACTCATTAAGAACAGACAAAAAAATTACACAAGGATTCTCCCTATCCTCCACAACAGGAAAATCCCATAGATCACACAAAAAAGATTGATCCTCCGCCACCAAACAAGTTGGAGCTGTAGTTAAGAGGCTAAAAGAGCGCAAAGTCCCAGGTATTGATCATTCCAGGCGAGCTGATAAAGAGGAGGAAACAACATTGTCTAAGGGTTCACAAAGATCCACAGGAGCAGATAGGAGGCATGAGGAACAGTTAGACAAATGTATGTAGCAGTATCCAAGGAGACATACAAGTCAGAAAAAGAAAGGTATGTTTTTAATTTTAATTTTAATCTAATGAATCTAGTTATCACAAATCCAATCAAGAAAGCAGTCAAACATTTTTAACAATGAATGGATAAGGTATGAAAACATTTTTTTTGAGGTTTTTAAATTAAAAGATTGTACACTGTTTTAAATACTGGTGTAGTTGTAATGCATTTCCTTAAAATAATATTTGCAGGAGGATACATTGATGATATAGTTGTGTACCTTTGTACAGCAGTTTCATGCACTTTGTAATCAGGATGACCACAGCTGGGGAACAGAACAGCTAGACACAATTACGCACAGGCTCTCCCATGTTTTTCTGAGGTTGGATTGGGTCACTTTTCTTGTGCAGCTGGAGGCAGTTACTGGTGTGCTCCTGTTTTTCATCTGGCATCAGCACTTCCCTCGGTGTAAAAAGGTGTGTTTTTGAGTTAATTTGCCGGGGTGGGGGGGGGGGGGCGGTTGACATTTCTGTGGGCCTCCGGAAAGGGGTCCACACTGCTGGAAACAGAACATTTATTAACCTGAGCTGGCACCATGTGCATAGCTGAAAAGGAGAGCAAACTACAGGAACTGATGGACAGACTGGCCGCTGTAAGCAGCTGTTACGCACCCAAGGTGAACACCAAGTAAACAAACATAATGGTAATTAACAAGAGATTAACAGACGTGGACATACATATAAACAAAGAGAACTTAAATAGTCAGCAGATTTCACTATTTGAGATTCAAGTTCACAGAGCACAAAGAAAGTTCATAACAGATAAAACTTAGACTGCTCCAGCAAAATTTGGACAGAAAGAGGCATATTTTGTGGAATGAGGGGGAGATTGCTCTAAACTATGATATGGCCAGTAGCTTTTGATGGATGGGAAGTATGGACAGTCCAAAAGAGGGACACTCCAATGTTGCAAGCCTTTTTGATGCACAGATACAGAAAGAGTGCCAGTGTCCCATGGGCCATAGAGAATATTAAATATATTGGGCACATAGCCAGTGGGGAAGGAGATCACTTCGGCAAGGTGATCATGATGGGAGAAACCAAATGCCAAAGACCAAGAAGATGATGAGATGATACATGTAACTAGACAGGAATGCCAATCAAACTGGCAATAGCAATAACACATGACAGACAACATTGGTGCAGGATCATGGGTGATTTTCTATCCTCAGACATGATGGCGACACTCAAAAGAAGGAAATTCCTGGAATAGCCCACTCTACAAACTTGGTAGCTATAACTTTAAACAGCACAACAAACCTTTGCAGATTTTTTTTACCTTCCCTCTTTTAGTTTGAAATTCCAGGTTGCTGAGTCTTACTGACCAGCAAAGTCCTAGCTTCAATCCTTGACTTGTGCGGAGTTGGCTAATCTGATTCAGGACAGCATTGGAAGTACTATAGTTGACCTGACAGCCCCTAAACTAGGGAGGAGAAAAAAACTTAGCTGGGACCCTCCTCCTGACCCCCAAGCAGTGGCTCCTACTTGCAAGCACAGGCTAAAAGCTTGACTGTAATTTTCCACTGCTTTGAGAATAGAGGTAAAGGGGGAAACAGAAGGGAAAAACTGGAGAAGAAAAAGTTATTCAATTGGCGCCCTGATCTCACTGCATCACTGAACATATTGCTGTCTGTATGTTTGCTTTCAAACCTGATAAAGAATTGTTCAGGCAATGCATAAGTTGAGAAGATGAGTGGAGATCATGGCTGAGTCAACCCATGACATTATTAATGGACCCATCCATGAAAGCAGGGGAAAGCATATATCGGTCAATAAAACTAAAGATATATATTCAGGATTATTAACCTTTTGAATATTATTACTCTTATAAAGAATCCATTATCTTTCAGAATCTAAAGTTTGCCATTTGTAACTTAGATTGGTGATTCATTTTAAAGGTCAGCACACATTTTGTAGAACAGATAATGAGACAAAATGATACTGACAACACAAATTTCTCTATGCGCCATACTGACTGTAAATCAAGCAGCGAAACAGAGTTACTCAGCTGTGAAATACTTGCTGCGTGAATACACAGAGTGAAAGCAACTTAGGGGAAATTTATCTCACAGGGGAAGTGGTAAGAGGAATAGGCAACACATACAAACCAAATTCCCATTGAAGGAAAGTGTGGATGCAATGTTCTTAATAGTTTTTAAATTACATGGCAAAACAGCGCAGCTGGCAGCAACTCTAACAACAGATGTCTCATGAGATAAAAGGAAAAATGCAAATGCTTGAAATATGAAATAAAATAGGGTGTGCTAGAAAGGCACAGCATGTCGATCAGCATCTGAAACAGATAGGTGCAGGAGTAGGAGTATGACATACAGCCCATCGAGTCTGCTCCGCCATTCAATAATCTTAAAATAACCTTTTTTTAAATATCCTAACAAAATTGCCATTAGCCAATGAGACTTAAGCTTGGAAATTACTGTTCATGATATTATCATATGAATGCTTAATATGCTTGTATCAAATTCCTGCTTCCTCTATTTTAAGTAGCATTAATTCATTCATAATAGATTAGAACTCTTGCTTACAGCGTACACTTCCTGGAAGTGTTTCACTTACGTCCTGTGATGCTTTCCCCATCAGTACATAGGATATACAGCACAGAAACAGGCCGTTCGGCCCAAGCCGGCGTTTATGCTCCACACCAGTTAGTTGATAACACCCCTATTGTTGTAAAACAATTTATCCTCTGTGGGAGATCTGCTAGTTTATTTTAAAATTGATAGCATTACTCGCAGTAATTGCCAGTCTTTGGCACTTTCATGAAAAAAAGAGATAAATCATTCCTTTTTATTAGAATAAAACTTCTTTAAAAATGTTAGCAGTTTTAAAATAACCCTTTTGGTTTCCTTCTTTGTTTATCTTCTGTGCATGATATATAGGCCTAGAAATTGGGTTTTGGCGCAGCGACGGCTTTAGCGCCGGAAGTTAGTGCCGGAGCTAAGTCGCGCTGGGCGGGCCAAAAATTCACTAGTTCTGCGCCCAAATGGCTGCCGGCGCTGCTGAAAGCTGTTTGCGCCTGAAAACTGGCGCTACGCGCTGAATTGCGGCGCTATTCCGGTGCTGCAGCGCCCGCTGCGGTGCGGCAGGTTCGGGAAGTGCAGGCCTCCTCCTTCCCTTAAGGAGGAGCTGCCTGCACCCGGCCGCAGCCCGCGAAAATCATTGTAAAAATGAGCCCGGCACCTCGGACAAGTGCCGGGCTTGCATCTGTCCCGGGGGGGGGGGGAGAAGTCCGGGGAGGGAGCTGCGGCCAGGCGGCCGGCGGGAAAGCGGCCGGCCGCCGCGGGGCCTTTAATGCGCCGGCGCAAAGTCCAGTAAGGCACCTCTGCCAGAACGTTGCTTGCGGCTGCCACGGGCGAGGCGGCCGCAAGTCAATTTCGGAGTTCGGGCGGGTTACCATGGCAACCGGGACGCTGCGCACACCGATGACGTCATCGGTGCCGGCGCAGCGCTAACGGCCTAACGCCGATTTAGGGACCCACTCAATTTCCAAACTGGCCATAACTCCGGCGCTAGGCCCTCTAGCGCCTCAAAAGCAGCGCTAAGCCTACCGAATTTCTAGGCCCTGGTTCTGTAGGGTGCCGGAGAGATGAAAACACTGATTACACCTCTCACCATTGGTTTAATTCAAGTGAAGTGGGGACAGTACTTATACCACACATGTGGAATATTCTTTTCATTTTTTATTCGTTAAAAAAAATCCATTTATCCACAGCGTCGGCGGGAATCCTGAGCGGCAGAGCGGGGCTATAAAAGTCCCAGAGACCAGGTAAGGCCTCACAGCGTCGGCGGGAATCCTGAGCGGCAGAGCGGGGCTATAAAAGTCCCAGAGACCAGGTAAGGCCTCACAGCGTCGGCGGGAATCCTGAGCGGCAGAGCGGGGCTATAAAAGTCCCAGAGACCAGGTAAGGCCTCACAGCGTCGGCGGGAATCCTGAGTGGCAGAGCGGGGCTATAAAAGTCCCAGAGACCAGGTAAGGCCTCACAGCGTCGGCGGGAATCCTGAGCGGCAGAGCGGGGCTATAAAAGTCCCAGAGACCAGGTAAGGCCTCACAGCGTCGGCGGGAATCCTGAGCGGCAGAGCGGGGCTAT
Organism: Somniosus microcephalus; assembly: GCF_052327205.1. NCBI lineage: Eukaryota > Metazoa > Chordata > Chondrichthyes > Squaliformes > Somniosidae > Somniosus > Somniosus microcephalus. The sequence continues at coordinate 212,731,657 of NC_140991.1, read as the reverse complement.
AAAAGTCCCAGAGACCAGGTAAGACCTCACAGCGTCGGCGGGAATCCTGAGCGGCAGAGCGGGGCTATAAAAGTCCCAGAGACCAGGTAAGGCCTCACAGCGTCGGCGGGAATCCTGAGCGGCAGAGCGGGGCTATAAAAGTCCCAGAGACCAGGTAAGGCCTCACAGCGTCGGCGGGAATCCTGAGCGGCAGAGCGGGGCTATGAAAGTCCCAGAGACCAGGTAAGGCCTCACAGTGTCGGCGGGAATCCTGAGCGGCAGAGCGGGGCTATAAAAGTCCCAGAGACCAGGTAAGGCCTCACAGCGTCAGCGGGAATCTCGAGCGGCAGAGCGGGGCTATAAAAGTCCCAGAGACCAGGTAAGGTCTACCAGTCTCCAGTCTGGGAACTCGGAGGGAAGGAGAGAGGTAAAAAGTAATCCAAGTGTGACGTCACCAGAAAGCAAGTAAGTGATTGGTTGGTGAGTATTTCTCCCTTTTGAAGCTTAAATCTCTTTGGTTTATAGTTTCTAAGGTGTGATATTCACCATCTAGAATCGGGGCAGAGGGTATTTAAGAATAATATTAATAAATTTAATTAATTACATAGAATGGGAGATCAGGTGATGTGTTGCTGCTGCAATATGTGGGAGCTGGTGGACACCATTGATGCTCACGGTGATCACATTTGCAGTAAGTGTTGGCTGCTCGAGGAATTCCGGCTCCGTGTTGAAGAGCTGGAGTCCGAGCTTCAAACACTGAGACACATCAGGGAGGGGGAGAGTTACCTGGACTCTGTGTATCATGAGGTATTCACACCAATTAGATTAATTAATTCAGATGTAGTCCGTGGCCAGGGTCAGGATGGTGTGACTAGAAGTGAGGCAGGTACGGGGATCCAGGAGGTAGTGTTGGAGGAGCCGCAGCCCTTGCACTTGTCCAACAGGTTCGAGGCTCTTACTCCCTGTGAGGTTGGGAACAGGGACTGCGGGGAGGATGAGCAACCTGGCCACAGCACCGTGGAGCAGGGGGCCATTCACGTGGGGGGAGTTAAAAGAAATGTTGTAGTGGTAGGGGATAGTATCGTTAGGGGGATAGATAGAGTTCTTTGCAGCCGAGAGCGAGAGTCCCGAAGGCTGTGTTGCCTGCCCGGTGCCAGGGTTAAGGACATCTCCTCTGGACTGGAGAGAAACTTGGAGTGGGAGGGGGAGGATCCAGTTGTCGTGGTCCATGTTGGTACCAACGACATAGATAGGACAAGGAAGGAGGTTCTGCTGAGGAAGTTTGAGCAGCTAGGGGCCAAATTAAAAAGCAGAACCACAAGGGTAATAATCAAGGATGTCACTGAGCGGCTGCAGGGCATTCTGGAGGGGGAGGGTGAACAGCCAATGGTCGTGGTCCACATTGGTACCAACGACATAGGTAAAAAGAGGGATGAGGTCCTGCATCAAGAATTTAGGGAGCTAGGTAACAGATTAAAGAGCAGGACCTCAAAGGTTGTAATCTCTGGATTACTCCCAGTGCCACGTGCTAGTAAGTATAGGAATGGGAGGATAGAGCAGATGAATGCGTGGCTAAAGAGTTGGTGTAGTGGGGAGGGTTTTACTTTCCTGGATCACTGGGCCTGCTTCTGGGAAAGGTGGGACTTGTACAAGTCGGACGGGTTGCACCTGAACCAGAGCGGGACAAATATCCTTGCGGGGAGGTTTGCTAGCACTGTTGGGGGGGGTTTAAACTAACTTGGCAGGGGGATGGGATACAGAGGGGAGCTGAAATAGGGGGGGATGTGCTGCCAATTATAGAGAAAAAAAAAAGTCAGCTTGGTAGACAGGGCAAATATATAAGGGCAAGGCTGGATGGCATCTATTTTAATGCAAGGAGTCTTGCAAATAAGGTGGATGAACTGAAGGTGTTGATAAACACATGGGAGTATGATATTGTTGCTATCACGGAGACATGGTTGAGGGAAGGGCAAGACTGGCAGCTCAATATTCCGGGGTACAGAATCTTCAGGCGAGACAGAGGGGGAGGTATAAGAGGAGGGGGTGTCGCAATATTAATTAAGGAGTCAATTACTGCAGTAAGGAGGGATGATATATTAGCAGGGTCCTCTAATGAGGCCATATGGGTGGAGCTTAAAAACAAAAAGGGGGCAAGCACTTTGCTGGGAGTGTACTATAGGCCTCCAAACAGTCAGGGGGAGATAGAGGAACAGATATGTAGGCAAATCTCAGAGAAATGTGCAAATAATAGGGTAATAATAATGGGGGATTTCAACTTCCCCAATATTAACTGGGATAGTCAGAGTGTGAAAGGCTCAGAGGGTGTAGAATTCTTAAAGTGCATCCAGGAGAGCTTTTTGAGCCAGCATGTAGAAAGTCCTACAAGAGAGGGGGTGGTACTGGACCTAATTCTAGGGAATGTGGCCGGCCAAGTGGAAAAAGTGCTAGTAGGTGAGCACTTTGGTGATAGTGACCATAATATGGTAAGATTTAAGGTGGCCATGGAAAAGGACAGGGATGGGCCGGAAATAAAGGTTCTAAATTGGGGGAAGGCGGATTTTAATAGGATAAGGCAGGATCTGGCCAAAATGGACTGGGATCAGCTACTTGTAGGAAAATCCGCATCGGAGCAATGGGAGGCTTTCAGAAGGGAGATTGAGATCATACAATGGCAACATGTTCCCGTAAAGGTCAAGGGTGGTTCCAAAAACCACAGGGAACCGAGGATGTCAGGGGATATACGAGAATGGACTAGGAAAAAAAGGAGGGCTTTTGGTAGATACAAAAGGCTAAAGACAGAGGAAGCCCTAGAGGAGTACAAAAAGTGCAGGGGGATACTTAAAAAAGAAATTAGGAGATCAAGGAGGGGCCATGAAATAACACTGGCAAGCAAAATAAAGGAAAATCCGAAGATGTTTTATAAGTATATTAAGGGTAAGAGGATAACTAGGGAAAAAATAGGGCCCATTAGGGACAAAAGTGGCAATCTGTGTGTGGAGCCGGAAGATGTAGGAGGGGTTCTAAATGAATTTTTTGCATCTGTTTTCACTATGGAGAAGGACGATGTAGACATAGAAATAGGGCGGGGGGACTGTGATATGCTCGAACATATTAACATCGAGAGGGAGGAGGTATTGGCGGTTTTAGCTGGCCTAAAAATGGATAAATCCCCAGGCCCGGATGAAATGTATCCCAGGCTGCTGTGTGAGGCAAAGGAGGAGATTGCGGGGGCTCTAACACATATATTCAGGACCTCTCTGGCCACAGGGGATGTGCCAGAGGACTGGAGAACCGCTAATGTAGTACCATTATTCAAGAAGGGTAGTAGGGAAAAACCGGGGAACTACAGGCCAGTGAGCCTAACATCAGTGGTAGGAAAATTATTGGAAAAAATCCTGAGGGACAAAATTTGTCTCCACTTGGAGAGGCAAGGATTAATCAGGGATAGTCAACATGGCTTTGTCAAGGGAAGATCATGTCTGACTAATTTGATTGAATTTTTTGAGGGGGTGACTAGGTGTGTGGATGAGGGTAACGCAGTGGATGTGGTATACATGGATTTCAGTAAGGCCTTCGATAAAGTCCCGCACAGGAGACTGGTCAAGAAGGTAAGAGCCCATGGAATCCAGGGTGCCTTGGCACATTGGATACAAAACTGGCTTAGTGGCAGAAGGCAGAGGGTGATGGTCGAAGGTTGTTTTTGTGACTGGAAGCCTGTGGCCAGTGGGGTACCACAGGGATCGGTGCTGGGTCCCTTGCTGTTTGTGGTCTACATTAATGACTTGGATATGAATGTAAAGGGTATGATCAGTAAGTTCGCGGATGATACAAAAATTGGTAGGGTGGTAAATAGCGAGGAGGGTAGCCTCAGTCTGCAGGACGATATAGATGGGTTGGTCAGATGGGCGGAACAGTGGCAAATGGAATTTAACCCGGAAAAGTGCGAGGTGATGCACTTTGGGGGGACTAACAAGGCAAAGGAATACACAATGAATGGAAAGACCCTAGGCAAGACGGAGGGTCAGAGGGATCTGGGTGTGCAAGTACACAGATCCCTGAAGGCGGCGGAACAGGTGGATAAGGTGGTAAAAAAGGCATATGGGATACTTGCCTTCATTAGCCGAGGCATTGAATATAAGAGCAAGGAGGTTATGATGGAGCTGTATAAAACACTGGTTAGGCCACAGCTGGAATATTGTGTGCAGTTCTGGTCGCCACACTACAGGAAGGATGTGATCGCGTTGGAGAGGGTGCAGAGGAGGTTCACCAGGATGTTACCAGGGCTGGCTGGAGCGCTTCAGCTATGAAGAGAGACTGGGCAGGTTGGGTTTGTTTTCCTTGGAGCTGAGGAGGCTGAGGGGGGACATGATTGAGGTGTACAAAATTATGAGGGGCATAGATAGGATGGATGCTGAGGAGCTTTTTCCCTTAGTAGAGGGGTCAATAACTAGGGGGCATAGATTCAAGGTAAAGGGCAGGAGGTTTAGAGGGGATTTGAGAAAGAACTTTTTCACCCAGAGGGTGGTTGGAGTCTGGAACTCACTGCCTGAAAGGGTTGTGGAGGCAGAAACCCTCACAACATTTAAGAAGCATTTGGATGTGCACTTGAAATGCCATAGCATACAAGGCTACGGGCCAAATGCTGGAATATGGGATTAGGTTAGACAGGGCTTGATGGCCGGCGTGGACACGATGGGCCGAAGGGCCTCTATCCGTGCTGTATTACTCTATGACTCTATGACTCTATTACCTGAGCCACGAGCGAATTTGGCTAGGACAAATAAAATTAGAGAGTTAAATGCGTGGCTCAAAGACTGGTGTGGGAGAAATGGGTTTTGCTTCCTGGGACACTGGCACCAGTACTGGGGCAGGAGGGAGCTGTTCCGTTGGGACGGGCTTCACTTGGCCAGTGCTGGGACTAGAGTCCTGGCGGATCATATAACTAGGGCTGTAGAGAGGGCTTTAAACTAACTAGTGGGGGGGAGGTTCCTAGAGAGCAAATAATAAAAATGACAACAGAGAAGGTCATAGACTTAGGTAGCAGTGGGGAAATTGAAAACCAGAGCGTGTCAGGAAGGGGCAGAAGGTATGGAGTAAAAGGTAAAGTAATAAAAAGGGCAAAAGCAGGAACTAAGTGTCACAAAACATCTTTGAAAGTTCTCTATCTGAATGCACGTAGCATTCGTAACAAAATAGACGAGTTAATGGCACAAATAACTACATATGGGTATGATCTTGTGGCCATTACAGAAACATGGCTGCAGGGTGACAATGCCTGGGAATTAAACATACCAGGTTATTTAACGATCAGGAAGGACAGGCAGGAAGGAAGGGGAGATGGGGTGGCTATGTTAATAAAGGAAGGAATCACTGTAATACAGAGAAATGATATTGGGTCAAAAGATCAGGATAATTAAACAGTTTGGGTGGAGGTAAGGAATAATAAGGGGAAAAAAACACTAGTGGGCGTAGTCTATAGGCCTCCGAACAGTGGCAACTCTGTTGGACGGAGTATCAATCAGGAAATAGTTCAGGCTTGTAATAAGGGAACATCTATAATTATGGGGGATTTAAACTATCATATTAATTGGACAAATCAAATTGGGCAGGGCTGCCTTGAGGATGAGTTCATTGAGTGTATTAGGGATGGGTTTCTTGAGCAGTATGTAACTGAACCGACCAGGGGGCAAGCAACCCTAGATCTGGTCCTGTGTAACGAGACAGGATTAATTAAAAATGTCCTAGTAAAGGATCCCCTTGGAATGAGTGACCATAACATGGTTGAATTCCATATTCAATTAGAGGGTGAGAAGGTTGGATCTCAAACAAGCGTGCTACGCTTGAATAAAGGAGACTATGAAGGTATGAGAGCGGAATTGAGTAGAGTGGATTGGGAAAATAGATTAAAGGGTAAGACGATTGTACTGGCCACGCTAGACGTGCTCCTATCTAGCTATCCAGCAAGTTAAACACTCATTCAAAATAATTCTTCCTGAAGCCGTTTGATGACCTTTCCAGCTTACAAACTGTTAACACAATAACTGCCACCAGAGGGTGCTATTGCATGTAAAAATGTCCATCGGTCCAGAACAACGATACATGATCAGTGGTGTACATTTAAGGAGTTATTTTACAACTTCCAAAAAATATATATTCCACTGAGAAGAAAAGGATGTAAAAGAAAAGACAGCCATCCGTGGCTAAGTAAAGAAATTAAGGATAGTATTCGACTAAAAACAAGGGCATATAAGGTAGCCAAATCTAGTGGGAGGATAGAGGATTGGGAAAACTTTAAAAGACAGCAAAAAATAACAAAAAGATTGATTAAGAAAGGGGAGATAGATTATGAAAGTAAATTAGCAAAAAATATAAAAACAGATAGTAAGAGTTTTTATAGTTATATAAAAAGAAAAAGGGTGGCTAAAGTAAATGTTGGTCCCTTAGAGGATGAGACCGGGAAATTAATGGTGGGAAATATGGAGATGGCAAAAACACTGAATGAATATTTTGTATCAGTCTTTACAGTAGAAGACACTAAGAATATCCCAACACTGGACAAACAGGGGGCTAAAGGGGGGGAGGAGCTAAACACGATCAAAATCACTAAGGAAGTGGTACTCGGTAAAATAATGGGACTCAAGGCGGATAAATCACCTGGACCTGATGGCTTACATCCTAGGGTCTTGAGGGAAGTGGCGGTAGGGATTGTGGATGCATTGGTAATAATTTTCCAAAACTCCCTGGACTCGGCAAAGGTCCCGGCAGACTGGAAAACTGCTAATGTAACACCCTTATTTAAAAAGGGCAGTAGACAGAAGGCTGGAAACTATAGACCGGTTAGCCTAACATCTGTGGTAGGTAAAATTTTGGAGTCCATTATTAAGGAGACAGTAACAGGACATTTGGATAATCATAATTTAATAGGACAAAGTCAGCATGGTTTTATGAAGGGGAAGTCATGTTTGACAAATTTGCTGGAGTTCTTTGAGGAAGTAACATATAGGGTGGATAAAGGGGAACCAGTGGACGTAGTGTATTTAGACTTCCAAAAGGCATTTGACAAGGTGCCACACAGAAGATTATTGCTTAAGATAAAAAATCACGGGATTGGGGGTAATATTCTGGCATGGATAGAGGATTGGCTATCTAACAGAAGGCAGAGAGTTGGGATAAATGGTTCATTCTCAGACTGGCAATCAGTAACTAGTGGTGTTCCGCAGGGGTCAGTGCTGGGTCCCCAACTCTTTACAATCTATATTAACGATTTGGAGGAGGGGACCGAGTGTAACATATCAAAGTTTGCAGATGATACTAAGATGGGAGGGAAAGTAGTGAGTGAGGAGGACATAAAAAACCTGCAAGGGGACATAGACAGGCTAAGTAAGTGGGCAGAGATTTGGCAGATGGAATACAATACTGGAAAGTGTGAGGTTATGCACTTTGGCAGGAAAAATCGTAGAGCAAGTTATTATCTTAATGGCAAGAAACTGGAAAGTACTGAAGTACAAAGGGATCTGGGGGTCCTGGTGCACGAAACTCAAAAGGTTAGTATGCAGGTGCAGCAAGTGATTAAGAAGGCCAATGGAATGTTGGCTTTCATTGCTAGGGGGATAGAGTATAAAAATAGGGAGGTATTGCTTCAGTTGTACAAGGTATTGGTGAGACCGCACCTGGAATACTGCGTACAGTTTTGGTGTCCATACTTAAGAAAGGACATACTTGCTCTCGAGTCAGTACAAAGAAGGTTCACTCGGTTAATCCCGGGGATGAGGGGATGGACATATGAGGAGAGGTTGAGTAGATTGGGACTCTACTCATTGGAGTTCAGAAGAATGAGAGGCGATCTTATTGAAACATATAATATTGTGAAGGGGTTGGATCGGGTGGATGCGGGGAAGATGTTCCCGATGATGGGTGAAACTAGAACTAGGGGGCATAGTCTTAGAATAAGGGGCTGCTCTTTCAAAACTGAGATGAGGAGGAACTACGTCACTCAGAGGGTGGTAGGTCCATGGAATATGCTGCCCCAAAAAGCTGTAGAAGCTACATCATTACATAAATTTATAACAGAAATAGACAGTTTCCTAGAAGTAAAGGGAACTAAGGGTTATGGGGAGCGGGCAGGAATTTGGACATGAGTCTAGGTTCGGATCGGTCACGGCCCTGTGGGTAGCGGAGCGGGCCCAGGGGCCGTGTAGCCTGATCCTGCTCCTATTTCGTGTGTCTAATTCTGTTAGATTCAGGAGATGGTTCTGTGATAGTGGATTGGCGGTTAGGATCGGATCAGCCATGATCTTATTGAATGGCGGAGCAGGCTCGAGGGGCCGATTGGCCTACTCCTGCTCCTATTTCTTATGTTCTTATGTGTATTACATAGGAAACATTATAATTGCTGTAATATAAATAATCCCTTTAAATCAACTGCCATTAATATACCACAGCATGACCTCAGGCCTCATAACTAAAGACTACAAAAGGATAAATGGATTAAGTAGGCCAAGATCACTCAGTATTTACTTTGTGCAAACAAAACCTGCTACACAGTTACTTATTTTATAAAACACATTGTATGGTTTCCAGGATTCAAATTTTAAACTAAAGGGGCTAAATTCGGTTGATTTGCACCTCCAGAGGGCGCTAACGGGGCGCAAATCAACTAGCACCTGGGCGCAGCACCGCTAACGCCTCTCGCGAAATTCAGTGGGAGGTTAGCGGCGGCACCATGCACAGCGCCCCGCTCGCACCCCATCTGTAATATTGGGTGGGGCCCCCGACTTACCGCCGGACGCTATGTCTGCCGGGATCAGGGGGGCCTAGCTGCAGCTGGGGCGGCGCTAGTTAAAGGGGAGGTGGCGGGTGGCCATTTTTGTTGCTGGCCGCCTGCCCCCATTGCTGTTCCGGCCCCCGTGAAGCCCCCCGCGGGGTGCCGGCTGCTCTCCATGAGCCCGGCACTCCTCTTTGCCAGCACTCCCGATCCCTGGTGGCCCAGCTGGGCGCCGGGACGCGTTGTGTCAGGCCCCTCCCCTTTAATAAGGGGAGGAAGGCCTGCAGTACCGCGGCACGTAGCTCTGTGATATTGGCTCGCAGCGCCCCAAGAGGGACGCGGGGTGCTTACAGTAGCGCCGCTCCTCCCTCTCGGGGCGCTACCTGGGGAAATCGGCCGCGGGAGCGCTAACTATTTCGGGGCGCTAAAATTAGGGGGCGCTACCCAATTTTTACCCCATTAAGTTGGTATTTAATCCATTTTATGCACAATTCTAGCTTTCAAAGTAGACAACAGCAGAGAGTAACTGGGTTAAGAAGCCATGCACAGAACTATACTCAACATTAGGCTTCAGAATCATCTCAGAAGTCGAGAAATGGTCAAGGAAGTTCAAAAACAATAGAGCAGTCATAGCAGGGGATTACAACTACCCTAATATTAACTGGAATAGAATTAGTGTAAAAGGTACAGAGGGCGCAGAATTCTTAAAATACGTTCAGGAGAATGTTTTAGCCAGTACGTAGCAAGCCTATCAAGAGAGGGAGCTTAGTTTTAGGGAATGAAGCTGGACAGGTGGAAGGGGTATCAGTGGGAGAACATTTTGGTGGTAGTGATCATAATACAGTTAGATTTAGTGTAGAGTCATAGAGTCATAGAGTTATACAGCACGGATAGAGGCCCTTCGGCCCATCGTGTCCGCGCCGGCCATCACGCCCTGTCTAATCTAATCCCATATTCCAGCATTTGGTCCATAGCCTTGTATGCTATGGCATTTCAAGTGCTCATCCAAATGCGTCTTGAATGTTGTGAGGGTTCCAGCCTCCACAACCCTTCCAGGCAGTGAGTTCCAGACTCCAACCACCCTCTGGGTGAAAAAGTTCTTTCTCAAATCCCCTCTAAACCCCCCGCCCTTTACCTTGAATTTGTGCCCCCTAGTTATTGACCCTTCTACTAAGGGAAAAAGCTCCTTAGTATCCATCCTATCTATGCCCCTCATAATTTTGTACACCTCAATCATGTCCCCCCTCAGCCTCCTCTGCTCCAAGGAAAACAAACCCAATCTGCCCAGTCTCTCTTCATAGCTGAAGCGTTCCAGCCCTGGTACCATCCTGGTGAATCTCCTCTGCACCCTCTCCAAAGCTATCACATCCTTCCTGTAGTGTGGCGACCAGAACTGCACACAGTATTCCAGCTGTGGCCTAACCAGTGTTTTATACAGCTCCATCATAACCTCCTTGGTCTTATATTCTATGCCTCGGCTAATGAAGGCAAGTATCCCATATGCCTTTTTTACCACCTTATCCACCTGTTCCGCCGCCTTCAGGGATCTGTGTACTTGCACACCCAGATCCCTCTGACCCTCCGTCTTGCCTAGGGTCTTACCATTCATTGTGTATTCCCTTGCCTTGTTAGTCCCCCCAAAGTGCATCACCTCGCACTTTTCCGGGTTAAATTCCATTTGCCACTGTTCCGCCCATCTGACCAACCCATCTATATCGTCCTGCAGACTGAGACTACCCTCCTCGCTATTTACCACCCTACCAATTTTTGTATCATCCGCGAACTTACTGATCATACCTTTTACATTCATATCCAAGTCATTAATATAGACCACAAACAGCAAGGGACCCAGCACCGATCCCTGTGGTACCCCACTGGCCACAGGCTTCCAGTCACAAAAACAACCTTCGACCATCACCCTCTGCCTTCTGCCACTAAGCCAGTTTTGTATCCAACGTGCCAAGGCACCCTGGATTCCATGGGCTCTTACCTTCTTGACCAGTCTCCTGTGCGGGACTTTATCGAAGGCCTTACTGAAATCCATGTATACCACATCCACTGCGTTACCCTCATCCACACACCTAGTCACCCCCTCAAAAAATTCAATCAAATTAGTCAGACATGATCTTCCCTTGACAAAGCCATGTTGACTATCCCTGATTAATCCTTGCCTCTCCAAGTGGAGACTGATTTTGTCCCTCAGAATTTTTTCCAATAATTTTCCCACCACTGATGTTAGGCTCACTGGCCTGTAGTTCCCCGATTTTTCCCTACTCCCCTTCTTGAATAATGGAACTACATTAGCGGTTCTCCAGTCCTCTGGCACATCCCCTGTGGCCAGAGAGGTTCTGAATATGTGTGTTAGAGCCCCCGCAATCTCTTCCTTTGCCTCACACAGCAGCCTGGGATACATTTCGTCCGGGCCTGGGGATTTATCCATTTTTAGGCCTGCTAAAACCGCCAATACCTCCTCCCTCTCGATGTTAATGTGTTCGAGCATATCACAGTCCCCCCGCCCTATTTCTATGTCTACATCGTCCCTCTCCATAGTGAAAACAGATGCAAAAAATTCATTTAGAACCCCTCCTACATCTTCCGGCTCCACACACAGATTGCCACTTTTGTCCCTAATGGGCCCTATTTTTTCCCTAGTTATCCCCTTACCCTTAATATACTTATAAAACCTCTTAGGATTTTCCTTTATTTTGCTCGCCAGTGTTATTTCATGGCCCCTCCTTGATCTCCTAATTTCTTTTTTAAGTATCCCCCTGCACTTTTTGTACTCCTCTAGGGCTTCCTCCGTCTTTAGCCTTTTGTATCTGCCAAAAGCCCTCCTTTTTTTTCTAATCCATTCTCGTATATCCCCTGACATCCTCGGTTCCCTGTGGTTTTTGGAACCACCCTTGACCTTTACGGGAACATGTTGCCATTGTATGATCTCAATCTCCCTTCTGAAAGCCTCCCATTGCTCCGATGCGGATTTTCCTACCAGTAGCTGATCCCAGTCCATTTTGGCCAGATCCTGCCTTATCCTATTAAAATCGGCCTTCCCCCAATTTAGAACCATTATTTCCGGCCCATCCCTGTCCTTTTCCATGACCACCTTAAATCTCACCATATTATGGTCACTGTCACCAAAGTGCTCACCTACTAGCACTTCTTCCACTTGGCCGGCCACATTCCCTAGAATTAGGTCCAGTACCGCCCCCTCTCTTGTAGGACCTTCTACATGCTGGCTCAAAAAGCTCTCCTGGATGCACTTTACGAATTCTACACCCTCTGTGCCTTTCACACTCTGACTATCCCAGTTAATATTGGGGAAGTTGAAATCCCCCATTATTATTATCCTATTATTTGCACATTTCTCTGAGATTTGCCTACATATCTGTTCCTCTATCTCCCCCTGACTGTTTGGAGGCCTATAGTACACTCCCAGCAAAGTGCTTGCCCCCTTCTTGTTTTTAAGCTCCACCCATATGGCCTCATTAGAGGAACCTGCTAATATGTCATCCCTCCTTACTGCAGTAATTGACTCCTTAATTAATATTGCTACACCCCCCTCCTCTTATACCCCCCCCTCTGTCTCACCTGAAGATTTTGTACCCCGGTATATTGAGCTGCCAGTCTTGCCCCTCCCTCAACCATGTCTCCGTGATGGCAACAATATCATACTCCCATGTGTTTATCAACACCTTCAGTTCATCCACCTTATTTGCAAGACTCCTTGCATTAAAATAGATGCCATCCAGCCTTGCCCTTGCATATTTGCCCTGTCTACCAAGCTGACTTGTTTTTTTCTCTATAATTGGCAGCACATCACCCCCTCTTTCAGCTCCCCTCTGTATCCCATCCCCCTGCCAAATTAGTTTAAACCCCCCCCAACAGTGCTAGCAAACCTCCCCGCAAGGATATTTGTCCCGCTCTGGTTCAGGTGCAACCCGTCCGACTTGTACAAGTCCCACCTTCCCCAGAAGCAGGCCCAGTGATCCAGGAAAGTAAAACCCTCCCCGCTACACCAACTCATTAGCCACGCATTCATCTGCTCTATCCTCCTATTCCTATACTCACTAGCACGTGGCACTGGGAGTAATCCAGAGATTACAACCTTTGAGGTCCTGCTCTTTAATCTGTTACCTAGCTCCCTAAATTCTTGATGCAGGACCTCATCCCCCTTCCTACCTATGTCGTTGGTCCCAATGTGGACCACGACCTCTGCCTGCTCACCCTCCCCCTTAAGAATGCCCTGTAGCCGCTCAGTGACATCCATGACCCTGGCCCCAGGGAGGCAACAAACCATCCTGGAGTCACGTTTGCGGCCACAGAAACGCCTATCTGTTCCCCTGTAGTTCTGGAAAAGGACAAAGATAAACCAGGAGTAAAAGTTCTCAATTGGGGAAAGGCCAATTTTACTAAGCTGAGCTGTGATCAACATTCCCTATAAGCTGGGTAGCCCGGGACTGGCTTTTTCAATGTTAAGTTTTGCGCATGCGCAAAACTGTGAATGGGCCGCGCAGCCCCTTAAAGTGGCCGTGCACCAAAAAAATATGAAAGGGAACATTGGATGTGATTTAGCAAAAGTGGACTGGAAAAAGCTACTTGAAGGTAAATCAGTGTCAGAGCAGTGGGGGGCATTCAAGGAGGAGATAGTGAAGGTTCAGAGCAAATATATTCCCACATAGAAAAATGCCCAAATCTGGAGCCTCCTGGATGACAGAGCCTCCTGGATGACAAGGAGCATACAGGGTAGGATAAGGCAAAAAAGGAAAGCTTTTGTCAGATACCGAAAGCTAAATACTGCAGAAAGCCTAGAGGAGTATAGAAAGTGCAGGGATGAAATTAAAAAGGAAATTAGGAAAGCAAAGAGAGGGTATGAAAAAATATTGGCAAGTAAAATCAAGGAAAAACCAAAGATGTTTTATAAATACATAAAGAGCAAGAAGATAATGAAGGAAAGAATAGGGCCTATTAAAGACCAAAAAGGTACCCTGTGTGTGGAGGCGGAAGACGTGGGTATGGTTCTTAATGAATACTTTGCATCTGTCTTCACAAAAGAAAGGGACGATGCAGACATTGTAGTCAAGGAGGAGGAGTATAAAATATTAGATGCGATAAACAAAATGAGAGAGGAAATATTAAGGGATTTAGCATCTTTGAAAGTAGGTAAATCACCAGGCCCAGATGAAATGCATCCCAGGCTGTTAAGAGAAGCAAGTGAGGAAATAGTGGAGGCTCTGACCATCATTTTCCAATCCTCTCTGGCTACAGGTATGGTGCCGGAGGACTTGAGGACTGCTAACGTTGTACCGTTGTTTAAAAAGGGAGAAAGGCATAGGCTGAGTAATTACAGGCCAGTCAGCCTAACCTCGGTGGTGGGCAAATTATTTTTTTTTTAATTCTGAGGGACAGTATTAATCATCATTTAGAAAGACATGGATTAATCAAGGACAGGTAAAAAGGAGGAGGTAACAAGGAGGGTCGATGAGGGTAGCGCGTTTGATGTAGTCGGCATGGATTTTAGCAGGGCTTTTGACAGGGTCCCACATGGCAGACTGGTCAGAAAAATAAAAGCCCATGGGATCCAAGGGAAAGTGGCAAGTTGGATCCAAAATTGGCTCAGTGGCAGGAAGCAAATGGTAATGGTCGACGGGGATTTTTGTGACTGGAAGGCTGTTTCCAGTGGGGTTCTGCAGGACTCTATATTAGGTCCCTTGCTTTTTGTGATATATATCAATTATTTAGACTTCAATGTAGGGGGCTTGATTAAGAAGTTGGCCGTGTGGTTGATAGTGAGGAAGAAAGCTGTAGACTGCAGGAAGATATCAATGGACTGGTCAGGTGGGCAGAAAAGTGGCAAATGGAATTCAGTCCAAAGAAGTGTGAGGTAATGCATTTGGGGAGGGCCAACAAGGGAAGGGAATACACAATAAATGGTAGGATACTGAGAAGCATAGAGGAACAGAGGGACCTTGGAGTGCATGTCCACAGATCCCTGAAGGTAACAGGACAGGTAGATAAGGTGGTTAAGAAGGCATACGGGATACTTGCCTTTATTAGCCGAGGCATAGAATATAAGAGCAGAGCGGTTATGCTTGAACTGTATAAAACACTAGTTAGGCCACAGTTAGAGTACTGCATGCAGTTCTGGTCACCACATTACAGGAAAGATGTGATTGCACTAGAGAGGGTACAGAGGAGATTTACGAGGATGTTGCCAGGACTGGAGAAATTTAGCTATGAGGAAAGATTGGATAGGCTGGAATAACAACAGAAAATGCTGCAAAAACTCAGCAGGCCAGGCAACATCCGTGGAGAGAAAATAGAGTCAACGTTTCAGGTGAAAACCCTTTGTCAAGACTAAAGAAGCACAGGAAATGAAATAGATTAAGAGGCCAGGCTAGGAGAGAACAAAAGAAAAGAGACATTAAGAGGTATTCAAAATGAGACGAGACGTTGATAGGACTAGTGGAGACAAAAGACGGCTCTAGATTAGGTGTGAAATCCGCTGGCAGAATGGGAGACAGCTGCCATGTGGGAGAGAGGGAAAAAAAAGAAAATTGGGGGTGGGGGGGGAAAGGCCAAAACAAAGGCGTGGATAAAAAATAAAAGTAAAAATGTAATAGGGGTCAAGGTTATGATCTGAAATTGTTGAACTCGATATTGAGTCCAGAAGCCTGTAAAGTGCCTAATCGGAAGATGAGGTGCTGTTCCTCGAGTTTACGGTGAGCTTCCGTGGAACAATGCAAGAGGCCGAGGATGGTGAGGTCCGAGTGGGAATGGGGCAGTGAATTAAAATGACAGGCGACCGGAAGCTCAGGGTCACCCTTACGGACTGAACGGTGGTGTTCCGCAAAGCGGTCACCCAATCTGCGTTTGGTCTCCCCAATGTAGAGGAGACCACATCGTGAGCAGCGAATACAGTATACTAGATTGCAAGAAGTACAAGTAAATCGCTGTTTCACCTGGAAGGAGTGTTTGAGTCCTGGACAGTGGGAAGGGGGGGGGTATAAGGGCAGGTGTTACATCTCCTGCGCTTGCACGGGAAGGTGCCAGGCGAAGGAGAAGGGGTGCTGGGGGTGATAGAGGAGTGGACTAGGATGTCTCAAGGGAGCGGTCCCTACAGAATGCTGAAAGGGGAGGGGAGGGGAAGATGCGTTTGGTGGTGGGATCACTTTGGAGGTGGCGGAAATGGCGGAGGATGATCCGTTGAATGTGGAGGCTGGTGGGGTGAAAGGTGAGGACAAGGGGAACCCTATCGTGGTTCCGGGAGGGAGGGATAGGCTGGTGTTGTTTTCTTTGGAACAGAGGAGGCTGAGGAGAGATTTAATTGAGGTGTATAAAATTATGAGGGGTCTAGATAGAGTGGATAGGAAGGACCTATTTCCCTTAGCAGAGAGGTCAATAACCAGGGAGCATAGATTTAAAGTAATTAGTGGAAGGATTAGAGGGGAGTTGAGGAGAACTTATTTCACCCAGAGGGTGGTGGGGGTCTGGAACTCACTGCCTGAAAGGGTGGTAGAGGCAGAAACCCTCACCGCATTTAAAAAGTACTTGGATATGTACTTGAAATGCAGTAACCTACAAGGCTACAGACCAAGAGCTGGAAAGTGGGATTAGGCTGGATAGCTCTCTTTCAACCGGCATAGACATGATGGGCCAAATGGCCTCCTTCTGTGATGTAAATTTCTGTGATTCTATGGGCCCGATTTTCGGCTTGTGTGGGAAATGGTCGGATTTCCCCGAATGTGGGGTTTCTGACACACATAAAAAGGTGTCAGCCAGCCCCACGCAATTTTCCCTCAATTGGTCAATTAATTCCCAGCATGTGGGAAGACTTGCTAATTGTCTAAATCGAGTCAGGAATCCCCACAGTATGTTGTCATCATTCGTGGTGCTTTCAAGGTCCATGGCAAGCACTGCATCCTCTGAAGGCTTCCAAATGAACCATACAGGATGGCATAAGGAGCCTGCAGCAGCTGTGGCCAGTGCCAGACCCCGAGCTGCCTTCAAATTCGACGAGGCTTCACTGCAGGCATTATTGGATGGGGTTAGGGCCCACAGGGAGGTCTTCTCCCCAAGGTCAGGGAGGAAGAGGCCTCCCACTGAGACCAATGCTGCATGGATGCAGGTGTCAGCAGATGCCAACTCGCTGGGAGTCACCAGAGGAACCTTGGCATTATATCTCTAACTCCTTCCTTTACTCCCCCACAGTACCATCCAGAGCCCCCGTCCTCACTGTGGAGGAGGAAGAGGCTGTGCAGCCAGACTCCTCAGAGGAAGCTCCAACCTCTGAGGGTGCAGCGTCAGCAGAAGTAAGCGCACCCAGCACCAGCGCAGACATTCACACCTCGGGGGGACCTTTGGGACATAGAGTAGTGTTGTCACCTGGTGTTTCACAGCTGACAAGTGAGCCTCAGCAGATTCTGGAGACAGGGACAGCAGTGGAGAGTCCTCGTCGGAGGGCGCAGGGCTCTGCCAGCTCAGCTCAGCTGCACTGCATCTCGACCCTCTGCCTCTGGGTCCATCCGCAAGAGAAGAGGTGATGGATCTCCATGCACAGATGCAGGAGTCTCTGGCAGGTTTTGTCTCCAGGGTCGCTGCGAGTGTGGAGCGAATGGAGGAGTCCATAGCGACCATGAGCAGAGCCTTTGTGGAGTCATTGGTGCATGAACGCAGCACCATGGAAAGGTTGGCAACCTCCATGGAGGAGATAACTCGCCAGCATACGGAAAACATGGTGAGTGCTCATAAGAGAATGACATCTCTTGAGGAGCGTTGGCCATCTGTTGAACAGAGAAACCAGATCTTCATGGAAGTCCTTCTGAGTAGGACTGCCAGTGCAGAAACGGGTCCCACTGGCCCCCTAAAGCGCAGCAAGGTGCTCTCAAGCCACTTCCAAGCGCTGGCCCCTTCTGGCTTGTGCAGCTTCAGGTGAGTGAGCAGCAGCCTGGTGCTCCTGGTAATCACCCTGCTGTTCTTGGTTCTGCTGCTGCCACCTCTGCTGTTGGAGATCTTCTAATGCCAGGAAGGGAAGGTGCCAAAGGCCTCCATGCTTCTAGCAGATGCCTCGGTTGAGGAGGTCCTGAGTTAGGGTGGTGAGAGGGGCTTCCCAGGAGCTCACACTGAAGAAGTGTGTGAGGCTCCAACTTTCTGCAGCGGCTCCTAAGGCTTCAAATAGTTCCCCCAAGCCTTGATCAACAAGGTCCTGCAGCCTGCAAATGCTGCCTCTTTAAATATCTTCAGCCCTCAGCGACCTGCTGCTGCAAGCAAGCAAGCCAGCTGTTTTCACGCCAGCTCTCATCGGCGGGGTTCCCCGCAGTCGGGTTTCAGGTGGGGAAAGCCCCAAAGTCGCAACGGCACGGGAAAATCCACTTCAACAAGCAGATAATTGCTTGTTAGTGCTCCGACGACCAGTCCCGCCAGCGGCGGGCGGGACTGAAGCGGGGCGCGTGAAAACGGCAGTCCGAAAGTCGGACGGGGCGGGGAATCAGGCGGGGGGGGTCCCGACCCGCTTTTTCTGCGATTTTCGGACCACGGCCGCATGAAAAGCCGCCCGACGGCTGCCCGAAAATCGGGGCCTATGAGTCTAAGAGAAAAGTAGGCAGGTTTTGATAAAAAGGTTTAGTAAGCTTCTGTGCAGAGAGTACAGCTCGGAATTTTCTTATGGCCTTTGGAAGAGTTCTGGTATAGAAAGGCTGGAAGAGGACACGTGGGGGTGTGAATTTTAGTGAGACCCAGAGTCCACTGGGGGGAATTTTAACACCTCCCCCCCCCCCGCAAACAGGCAGGAGAGGTTCGGCAGGGGGTGGAGTTAAATTGTTAATAATGTGAAACACAACCCTAATCTGTCGTGAACGTGCCTACTCCGGCTTAACCGTGGCGGGTTTGCGGACCTCCAAGTAACATGCTCTGGAGAGGCAGGTCCATACTTACAATATTTAAATGAGGCTCCGTTCCTCAGATTTTGGGAGCCATTTGAATTTAATGGCTGCGGGCCAGGTTTCCCAGGGCTTGGGAAACCCAGCAGCTGAAAGGAGGCGCGAGCTGCCAGATCTGGCTATTAAGTACTTTTCCAGCACTGCTTGTAGGCCAGGAGGAGCAGGAGTGCATCCCCTCCGCCCCTCAAACAAACATTCTACTACGATCTCTCCCACCCCACAATCGGCCAAACCCCCTCATGATCTTTAGACCTCCCCCGCGATCTCTTCCCCCCCAGATCTCGTCCCCGATCTCTCCCCTCCCGATCTCTCTCCCATGATTTCTTCCCCCCATATTATATATTACAGATGTCTAACTCGAGTTAGGGAAAGAAAATCTGCCCTAATATTCTCACTGTAACCTAATCAGTGATTTATATATTGACTTTTACTGCTTTAGGGTGCTCTCCCTTTAAATCTGCTGCTGCCTACTACAGTACTTCCTTTTAATTTTCTGCTCCTCTTTTGAGTTAACTTATATCGGTAAAAGTTATTATAGAATTTATAGCACAGAAACAGGCCATTAGGCCCAACTGATCTATGTCAGTGTTTATGCTCCTCACGAGTCTCCTCCCACCCTACTACATCTAATTCTATCAGCATATCTTTCTATTCCTTTCTCCCTCATGTACGTATCTAGCTTCCCCTTAAATGCATCTAAGCTATTCACCTCAACTACTCCATGTGGCAGCAAGTTCCACATTCTAACCATTCTCTGGGTAAAGAAGTTTCTCCTAAATTCCCTATTGGATTTATTTGTGACTTATCTTATATTTATGACCCCTAGTTTTGGATTCCCCCACAAGTGGAAACAAACATCTTTACATTTACCCTATAAAGTCCCTTCATAATTTTAAAGACCTCTATTTGGTCACCCCTCAGCCTTCTCTTTTTTAGAGAAAAGAGCCCCAGCCTATTCAGTATTTCCTGATGGTTATAACCTCTTAGTTCTGGCATCAATCTTGTCAATCTTTTTTCCACCTTATCCAGTGCCTCTATATCCTTTTTGTAATATGCAGACCAGAACTGTGCAGAGTACCCCAAGTGTGGTCTAACCAAGGCTCTATATAAGTTATGATCCAATCAGTTTCTAAGATACAAAGTGGAACTCAATTAAAAATGCGAGCTTCTATTTAGAGTGAAAGGAATTTGATTTAAAAATAAAAGTTAATATAACAGAGTATAACTGCGGACAACTGTAAGGAAGACGGATGAAATTGACTCTGATGGTGACTGGACACAGAAAGACTTGGAGAAATTTTACTGGGGCTCCAGGAAACATGGGTGGATAATGGGTACTCCAGCAATCCTGTTGCAGAAAATTATGGTTAATTCTGCACTTGAGCTTCTATGCACAAAGGACAAGAGAAGCGGTTTCCTCTGTGCAGACTTGATTTAGATTGCTGAGGTGCAGCTGCAGTGGCTTTTGTTCCTGATATAAATACTGAGATTTCACTAGTCTAGTCTGGCTGTTTCAATTAAATCATGTAGCGGGCTGACAGTCTGACCACATCTCTTTAATATTACAGACCGTAAACTCTGACTTGGAGAAGGCCATTCTCATCAAGTTCACAAAGCTTTGTACTCCACTCAGCCTAGGAGATGATATTGGCTGCCTGCAATCACTGGGTGGATAAAGACTCTGTAGTGCACTGCTGGTGTGACAATTAGAGCCGACCTTTCTTGGGAATTCCCACTGTATCATTATCTTTTCCACCTGTTTCTTCCACTGTAATCAGATGTGATTACCATACCAAAGAGTTGTTCCTCTAAATAAAACATTCAGTTTTGCTGCCAACTGCACTTTTGGTCAGAATCAGGAAACAAAGTGCCCACTCCCAGAGAATTACTAGCTTCCAAATCCTGTATCAGGTTACTGATACTAGAGTATATTTTACATACTATATTTTGTAGTAATATAAAATACCATTGTAATATAAAGATGGCATTAGAATTGAAATCTGGTCCTCTGCAGAAATTAATTGATGAATTAATTATGTGGCTTAATTCTAAAGTAGTTCACATTATTGTTAACTGTAAAATGGGCACAATTCTTACTGATGACAACAATTGCTATACATTCTATATGGCTGTTGAGGCTCAGGATTAGTACGTGATGGCTACCTGTGATGAGCAAGGATTTTACTTAAACCAAAGAGAGGTTGGGGAGAGGAGGCAGATATTTGATGGGCTGAAACTTCCAAATAACAGCACTCCATTCCTCTGTAAAGGTGTGCTAAATAAGTCTGTCTCTCAGCTTTCCACCAGCAGTTCATAGGATGGTTACTGTAGTGTATGTACCTTTAAGAGAGAACTACTTTTACAGCTCCTGTATACTGTAGTACCGGCAGTGACCACACCTGTATATAAGCCTTGAGCATGCCTCTGTACTGCCAGTCTTGAGACTACCCTACTCCAGTAAACACCTGTTGATTATTAAGTTACAGCCTCCGTGTAGTTATTGGAAAACATCCTACTTTAAGAATCATGGATCTAACAGTGGCGATGAGGTCGATTCGAATCTGCCTGCAACTCTGCATTTCCCTTCAAGGATTCGCTCCGGGAGGACGGTGGAAGAAAGTCGAGGCCAGAAGCATGGGCGTCGACCACGAGCAACCACCCAGTCATCCAGCAGAGAGTAAACATCGCAGGAGAGGTTGTTGAGAGCCGGGCTTGGTTCCCCAGCCACGACGACCCAGCAACAGACTGGCAACAGGTACAGCGCACACCCTTCCCGGACAGCGGCGGCTGGAGCCGACCGACGGCATAGAAAAGCCGAGCAGCGTCGACGGGGTAAGAGAAAGGGTGAAGCACACAGGGCGTGGCCGGGGGTTGAAAACTGAGCGGCGTCGAGGAAAAACAAACAGAGAGAGAGAGAGGGTAAAGCAGCAGCCAGGTTCAGGAACGAGCGACGGCAATGGGAAAGGCGCACAGGAGAACGCGCAGAGCACAGCCAGGGCTCAAGGGCTGAACCGCGTCCGTGGGGAGAAGAAGGGAGAGCCCGGGAGACGCCATTGAGCCACGGAGAAGAATGGAGAGCGCGGGAGACGCCATTTTTAGAAGCCACAGCGGAGAAGAAGGGTGAGCGCGGGAAGGAAGGAAAGTGCGGGAGACGCCATTTTCTGCCAGCGGAGAAGAAGGGAGAGCGCGGGAGACGCCATTTTAGACAGTTAAATCACACCCAGGGATGTCGAAGAGTGGCAGTATCACTGCGTTCGACAATGAAGTCAAAGATTGGGCGACATATGTGGAACGCATTGAGGTGTACTGCAGGGTGAATGAAGTGCCAGATGCTAGGAAAGCACTGGTTTTGTTAAATTCCATGGATGCAAAAACTTATGGCTTACTGCGAAACCTGATAACCCCAGAGAAGCCCATGGATAAGAATTTCGAAAGCATAGTAGAAATCCTACAGGACCACTTAAGCCCCACACCGCTGCTGATAGCAGAAAGATTTAAGATCCACAAAAGGAACCAGCATAAAGACGAAAGTAATGCTGAGCACTTAACGGAACTGCGCAAGCTATCGAAACACTGCCAGTTTGGAGTGGGACTATCAGATACGTTAAGGGACAAGTTTGTGTGTGTGCTTCAAAGTGAAGGAACCCAGAAACGGCTTCTATCAGAAAAGGATCTTACGCTGTCTTATGTTCATTAATAAATAGACACTCTTATTATGAACACAGCTAGCTTTTGCTAGACACTTTTATTGAGCACATGTGGACTAGGTACAGTATCTGTAGAGGCATCCATCTTGACTGCTGCCTTGTGGGTAGCCTAGTGTCTCATGGGTAATGTAGTCTTAATATACATACAGCTGGGTAGTGTAGTCTTATATACATACAGCTCTACACAGCTCTACGGCTCCACCCAGTGTCCACTATAGAATGACATGTTATTGATCATTACATCCCCCTTTCTTTGAGGTTTAACAAAATCAATATCAATCAACTTTCAAGAAAACAATAAAGATAATATCAGTAACACTTTTGTTAGTGCTCTATAAACATAAACATTTTCAAAACTGTCAACACATTTTCAAAGCTTTACATTGTACTCAAAGATTAAGTCTATCAGGCTTTTTTACTTCACGTGTGGATCTTCTCAACACGGGTAAGTCTGATGTGTCTTCATGAGATTGTTCTGGCGGTGAATGACAAGATGCAGTTGCGGCATTGTCATCAATCTGGTCTTGAATAGTCTCTTGTGTTTTTAGGAGGGAACGGCGGTTCCTCCTGAGAATCTGTCCTTCCTCAGTTCTAACAGTGTATGACCTTGGTCCTACTTCCTCAAGAACTGTAGCTTTCTTGTTCCATGCATCTGGATCCTCAATCCTGACAACATCATCCCTTGTCAATGGTTTTAGAGTTTTGGATGACTTGTCATCGTATGATTTCTGTTTCAGCTTTAACAGTTGAAGTCTCTGGCCTAGAAATTGGGTTTTGGCGCAGCGACGGCTTTAGCGCCGGAAGTTAGTGCCGGAGCTAAGTCGCGCTGGGCGGGCCAAAAATTCAATAGTTCTGCGCCCAAACGGCTGCCGGCGCTGCTGAGAGCTGTTTGCGCCTGAAAACTGGCGCTACGCGCTGAATATCGGCGCTATTCCGGTGCTGCGGCGCCCGCTGCGGTGCGGCAGGTTCGGGAAGTGCAGGCCTCCTCCTTCCCTTAAGGAGGAGCTGCCTGCACCCGGCCGCGGCCCGCGAAAATCTTTTTAAAAATGAGCCCGGCACCTCGGACAAGTGCCGGGCTTGCTTCTGTTCCGGGGGGGGGGGGGGAAGTCCGGGGAGGGAGCTGCGGCCAGGCGGCCGGCGGGAAAGCGGCCGGCCGCCGCGGGGCCTTTAATGCGCCGGCGCAAAGTCATGTAAGACTCTGTTGCCAGAGTCTTAGTTGCGGCTGCCACGGGCGAGGCGGCCGCAACTGAATTTCGGCGCTGGGGCCCGTCGGCATGGCAACCAGGACGCTGCGCACACCGATGACGTCATCGGTGCCGGCGCAGCGCTACCGGTCTACCGCGGCGGAAGGGCCCCAGGCAATTTCGGCGCCGGCGCCAATTGCAGCGCTAGGCCCTCTAGCGCCGCAAAATCGGCGCTAAGGGCACTGAATTTCTAGGCCTCTGTCTCAGTTCCTCACTTTGCTGTTCTTTTGCACAGCAGGGTAGCGTGGTGTTTCTGACATGTCTCACATTTGCCTATCATGTTCTCAATGTCCTTATTTATGCCAGGCCAATAAACAGTGTCTCTTGCCCTCCTTTTGCATTTTTCAATACCGAGGTGTCCCTCATGAATCCTTTTGAGCATATCTTGACGTAGAGCCTGTGGAATGACTGTTCTGTTCTGTTTTAGTAATAGTCCACTTGCGACACTCAATTCTGACCTTATGTGAAAATATTTTGGACAGGAACCTTTTGGCCAACCATGATGAATGTTCTCTATTACTGTTTGTAATACTGTGGCCTAGAAATTCAGTTCGGACGCTCTTGCGGCGCTAAAGTCAGGCGCTCGGCAAATTTAGCAGCCGCCGGAAAGTGCAGGCGACCTCGCCGAAATTCAGTAGATTTGGCCAACTTTTTGGCCGAGCGCTGCAATAGGCGTTGGAACCCTGTGTTCAGGCGCTAATCCGGCGATGCGGCCTGATAACGCCGATTCCGGGCGCAGCGCAGGTGCGATCATGTGCTGAGTGTCAGCAGACACCCTGACGCTGGCCAGCTCTTAAAGGGGGAAGGGTCAACTTTGACTGCAGCCACGCCCTGCATGCTGTAGCCCTGCAACTAGGCCTCAGCACTGGTTGTATCCCAAATCAACGCCTGGAGGTAATGGAGAGGGCCCGTGAAAGAGCCCAGCGGTTCTCTGACCATGCGCTGGGTGTGCTCCTTCATGGGGTACGCAAGAGAAGACGGGTCGTGTGCCCGGCTAGTGGCAGGAAGGCTCCCAGGAGCAAGTTCAGGGAGGCCTGGACCAAAATTGCCCGGAGGGTCTCCTCCAACTCCGATGTTCCCAGGAGTGTGGACCAGTGCCGCAAGCAATACAATGATCTATGTCGGCTGGTCAAGGTGAGTCCCCTTTCCAGTGTCCCCCTCATCCTTGCATGTGCACCTCCCATTAGGGCCAAAGGGACATCAAAGGTCTAATGCCCAGCCCTCCTCCCGCTGCAATGGCACTTGCATGTTAATCAATAGCTCTTTCTGCACTTATCACACTGTCCAAGCTATTCCACCATGGGAGGCCTCACACACAGCAACAGGGCACCACACTGTCCAAGCTATTCCACCATGGGAGGCCTCACACACATCAACAGGGCATCACACTGTCCAAGCTATTCCACCATGGGAGGCCTCACACACAGCAACGGGGCACCACACTGTCCAAGCTATTCCACCATGGGAGGACTCACACACACCAACGGGGCACCACACTGTACTTAGACGCCCTCCTTTCTCTTGCAGGCCAAGCTGGCGAGGAACGCCAGGAGCCTGCGTGTCACTGGTGGAGGCCCTCGCGATTACCAGGAGCTAACGGCTCTGGAAGAGAGGGTGGCCCGACTCCTGCGTCACCCGGTGACTGGGCCTGTGGCGCTCGGCGACACAGACCCTATACTGGAACCCACTGGTAAGGACAGGACCGGGTGCACCTCTCTCCTTGCCCTCGCGCATCAGATCTACATCCTTCCCCACTGGCCGAAAAATGCGCATAATGCACCAGTGCGGCCTCCCTCGCTGTCGGCCTGTCCTCACTCTAAAGCTACACTTGTGCCTTCCTGCTTTCAGCTGGTGAGGAGGAGGTGCTCCCTGAAGCCCACACAGCCAGGCCCTCGGAGGAGGAGGACGTCGAGGAGCAGCAGGAAGGCGCCACCTCGGGGGAACCCTCCTCCGCTCCAGGAGATGGCAATGAAGGGGAGACGTCTGGCGTGCCGGAAAGCCAGGGGGAGGCAGGGGAGGGGAGCCCCGAACCTGGTCCCAGTGGCATGGACGCACGCGGCAAGGCTCCGGCGGCACGCCAGCCTTCTGCCCAGAGGGGGGAGGCGGTGGAGGGGAGGGCAGAACCTGCTCCCAGTGGCGTGGCCGCACGCGGCAAGGCTCCGGCGGCACGCCAGCCTTCTGCCCAGAGGGGGGAGGCACCCTCCAGTCCGGACTCGGACGTCGCCCAGGAGGTGCGCCTCCTGGACGAGATGTCGGCGGCGTCGGAGCGGCGGCACGTCGAATTCATGGAGGTGGTGGCACAGATGACTCACGCCATCGAAAGCCTCGCACAAAGTGTGGTGGCTTTCGGCCAATCCCAGGCCAGGGGGCTGGAGCAAATCGCAGCAGCGCACGCCAGGGTGGTGGACCTCCTTGTGGCAGCGCATGAGAGGGGGGTGCAACAACTCGAGGCAGCGCAGCACGCCAGTCGCCAGCTGAGAGGTGCTGGGCAGACAATGGCACTGCAGATGCGGGCACATGCCGGCGCAGTTGGGGCACTGACTTCTGCCACCCTCGCACTGGCGCGGAGGCGTCGCCAGGCCAGCCGCCGCCCTGCTGCCGCACACCGGTCTGGCGACCAACAGTTTGGCGCGCTTGCTCCCCGGCCAGGCCGCCCGAGTGCACGTGTGTCTGGCGAGCAGCGCGCGCCTGGCATCACCCACCTTGTCCCCATTGGTGCAGGCAAGCCTGCCACTCCCCCAGCCAGGGTGCAAGGAGCTGCTGCAGGCAGTGAAGAGGGCCACCCACAGCTGCAGCAGCCACCAGCCGGCCCCTCCCGGGCCCGCCCTCATGTAGGCCGACCCCCAAGGGCATCTGGCGAGACGCCTTGTCACCCTGAAGATCCTTCCCCCAGCCTCGCCACAGCCTCACGGCCCAGCTTGAGGCGCAGCAGCAGGACGGGCCGGGGCAAAAGACGGCTGTCGACGGACTCGCCCTCTCGCCACACCGAATAGAGTGTGGTGAGCAAGGGTTTGGGTGATGCGGGGGCTTCTGTTCTGGGGGGCATTATGTTGTTTGGTTTTATGGGGGTGTTTGTGTTGTGGGGGGGGCTTGTTTTTGTTAGGCCAGTGAGGAAGGCCATTTGGATGTTGATGTTTTGTTAGTCCTCCCCAAGTTTTGGGAGTGACAGAAGTTTGTGACTGTTTTTTGGGGGTCTTCTCTGTTTTGCTCTTCCATGTGGGAAGGGCCCTGAGTTTTTGAAATAAAGATGTTTATTTATTCACCATGTGCAGGTGTCATGTTTCAAGTGGTTGTTGGGTTAACCGGCTGAGGGCTTGCGGAGCGGCTGCCTTCAGCTGCGTTCAGTGGCCCAGGCCATTCCCTGACAGGGGGCCTAGAAGTGTCGAGCAATAAGCCCCCGGCGGACGGCCCTTGGACCTTGTCGCTCCCTCCTGGCCTGGTGCTCCTCCTCCTCAGGGTCCTCCTGCTCGTCCTCCTGAGGTGGTGGGGCAATGTCAGGTGGCAGTGCCTGAGTCCTGCGGATAGCCAGGTTGTGGAGCATGCAGCACACCACGACGAACTGGGAGACTCTATCCGGCGAATACTGAAGAGACCCGCCCGAACGATCCAGGCAACGGAACCGTTGCTTGAGGACGCCTATCGTTTGCTCTATTAGGTTCCTTGTGGCTTGATGGCTTTCGTTGTATGCCAGCTCCACTGGGGTCCTGGGCGCGCGGAGCGGGGTCATGAGCCATGTGCACAAAGGGTAGCCCTTGTCCCCGATAAGCCATCCCCTTGGTGGAGGCTGTGCCTGGAACATGTCAGCCACAGTAGTCTGGCGCAGGATAAAGGCATCGTGGCTGCTTCCTGGGAAGCGGGCATTGACAGCTAGGATGCGCTGCCTGTGGTCACACACCAGCTGCACATTTAGGGAATGGTAGCCCTTCCGGTTGCGGTATTGCTCGGCATTGTGGATAGGTGCCCGCATAGCCACATGCGTGCAGTCAATGGCGCCCTGCACCATGGGGAAGGCCGCGATCCTGGCAAATCCGACTGCACGCTGCTCCTGCTTGTGTTGGGTCATGGGGAAGGAGATGAATTGGTGCCTCCTCGCGAAAAGTGCTTCGGTGACCTGTCGGATGCAGCGATGCGCGGTGAACTGGGAGATGTTCGCAATGTCCCCAGCAGCGGCTTGGAAGGAGCCGCTTGCATAAACGCTGAGAGCCACCGTGACCTTCACTTCCACCGAGAGAGACGTCCTGGACATGAGCTGTGGCTGCAAATCTGCGTGAAGCAGCTGGCAGATCTCTCCAACCACCTCCCTTCTGAAGCGCAGCCTCTTAACACAATGCGCCGCAGTCATGGTGAGATATGAGACCTGCTCCCGGTATTGCCTGACTGGGTAAGGCCTACGTTGGCGACGCCTAATGGCCCCTCTGCATCTAGGCATGCCTGGCCCTCTCTCAAAGCGTCTGCGAGCCCTTCGCACAAAATGTAGCAACTGAGGGTTGGCCCCCCATGCAGCCCCCATTACAAAGTTCCAAACAGCAAAATCACAAGGATGCAAATGTCAAAGCACTGGCTAGAAGCCAAAAATACCTCTCCTATGGTGTCCGAAATCAGTAATCTCTGTGCCTTGCTCTCTGTGCAGAAATCCAAAGCAGTAAAGTCATTGCAGCGAAATGGCTGGCTTTTATGGGTGAGTGGATGTGCCCTTTAATTAGCGCTCCCCGAATCCCACAGGGCCTCTGTTGAGTTCCATTTCACAGTTCTTAGCAGCGCCACGCCCACATCGGCCGGGCGCCACTGAATTTCCGGTTTGGGGCGCACAAACGGCGTTGCACGACGAAATGACGTCATAAGATGCGCGCGCAGCTGAGCGGGCGCTAACACTTTGCGCTGGCGCTAAATCCCACCTGAATTTCGGCATAGGCGCAGATCCGGCGGTGCCCGGGCGCAAAGTGGCTAGCGCCGGAAATCTGGCGCTAACGGCTGGCGCAAACAGCTGAATTTCTAGGCCTGTATCTTTTACTGTTTCTTCTGCTATTTGCTTTGATTTTGTGTCTGACACGGGCAGCGCAGCAGTGACCATACTCACATGAACATCCACGTCTTCTTCAGTAGAGCTCACATGACTCATTGTGGGTGCTCGGGATAGTGCAACTGCTAACACTATGTATTTGCCTGGTGTGTAGATCAGTTCAAAGTCATATCTTTGCAGCTTCATCATGAGTCGTTGAATCCTTGGAGACATGTCATTCAGGTTTTTTTTTATGATGGCAACCAGAGGGCTGTGGTCTGTCTCAACTGTAAAGGTGGGAAGTCCATATATGTAGCCATGAAACTTTTCTAGTCCAACTACCAAGCCTAGACATTCCTTTTCAATCTGGGCATATCGACACTCAGTATCAGTCATAGACCTGGAGGCATAGGCAACAGGCTTCCAATCTTCACCCTCTGCTTGTAGCAAGACCGCACCTAGGCCATCTTTTGATGCATCCGTTGACACTTTGATTCTTTTTGTTGGGTCAAAGAAGGTGAGTACAGGTGTGGTTGTCAGCACTGTTTTGAGGTTTATCCACTCTTGTTCATGTCTTTCTGTCCATGCGAACTCATTTGTTATATGTAGCAGGTCTCGCAGACAGGCTGTCTTGGCTGACAAGTTAGGAATGAAATTTCCAATGAAGTTTATCATCCCCATGATGCATAGCACTCCTTTTTTGTCAGTGGGTCGGGGCATTTTGAGTATGGCGTTTACTTTTTCCATATCTGGCTCTATTCCTTTACCAGATAGATTATCTCCTAGGAAAGTGACTTCCTGGACGCCAAACTGACACTTGGCTTTGTTGAGCTTCAGTCCATTCCGGCGTATGCTCTGTAGCACTTTAGTCAGTCTCTCATTGTGTTCTTTCAGTGTGGAGCCCCAGATGATGATGTCATCAACATAGACCCGAACTCCTTCCAGACCTTCAATTATGTGTTCCATCGCTCTATGAATGATTTCAGATGCAGATATTATCCCGAAAGGCATTCTGAGGAAACAATACCTGCCAAATGGTGTGTTGAAGGTACAGTATTTGGTGCTCTCTTCATCCAGTTTTAGTTGCCAAAATCCTTGTGAGGCATTGAGCTTTGTAAAGTATCTGGCACCTGACATTTCACTGGTGATTTCTTCTCGCTTGGGAATCTGGTAGTGTTCACGTTTTATGTTTGCATTTAAGTCCTTTGGATCCATGCATATTCTTAGATCATTGTTCTTTTTCTTTACACATACCATGGAGTTAACCCAGTCTGTTGGCTCTTCGACTTTCCTGATGACTCCTAGTGTGGTCATTCTGTCCAGTTCATTCTTGAGCCGGTCACGCAGGGGTGCTGGAACTCTTCGTGGAGCATGTACCACTGGCTGAGCATCCTCCTTTAGCTGGATCTTGTAAGTGAATGGTAGAACTCCAAATCCTTTGAACACATCCTGGAAATTATTCACTACAGAATCCACCAAGTCATCTGGTCTGCTTATGGCACAGTTTATACGGTAGACTCTCTTGACCAGTTCTAAGTCCTCACAAGCTTTGTCACCCAGTAGTGAATCAAGTCTTTCAGCCACAACAGAAAACATGAGATGATGCACTTTGTCTTTGACTGTCACTTTAAGTCTGCATACACCTAAGCTATCTATTTTCTGTCCATTATAGTCCTTCAGTAGTACTGACTTTTCTGTATTTTGGGCTTTTCTTTCATATTGTTAATGTCACTCATACTGATTAAGTTTGCTTTTGCCCCAGTGTCTAGTTTCAAGGTAACTAATGCTCCATTTACCTGCAGTGGGATCATCCATTTGTCCTCTTTTACTGCATTAACTTTATGTTCAGCATTGTCCATTTCTGAGGGCTGCACATTTTCTGTATCCTTTTTGATATTGTCACATGACACCATTCCTACAAAAAATATCTCACTTAAATCAGTGTCCTCAATTACATTAACTCGTTGCCCTTTCTTAGTTATTACTTTTGAAAAGCATTGTTTGGCAAAGTGATTCTTTCCATTACACTTTGTGCACATTTTTCCAAACGCTGGGCATTGTCTTAACTGTTTTTTTTAACCACAGCGTTTACAATTAAAAATGTCATCCTCCGATTGCTTTTCATTTCTGTTCTGCCCACGTTTCTTCCCCTTGTAGGACACAGCACCGACAGCAGCATTATCACTCATTACAATCGCATCATTATTGATTTCACTGAAAGTCTTCACGTGCTTTCGAGCTAGCTCGCTGGCTTGGCATATTTTCACTGCATTTTCCAAATTTAGTTCGGTTTCTCTCAACAGACGTTCCCTGACTTTTTTATCATGAATACCAAACACAATCTGGTCACGAATCATGGATGATTTCAGCTCAGAGAAATTACATGTCTGTGCTTTCAGTTTCAGATCAGTTATAAAGCTATCAAAAGTCTCATTTTGCTGCTGTGTCCTTGAACAGAACATGTATCTTTCATAGGTCTCATTCTTTTTGGGAGAGCAATGTGCATCAAATTTTTTTAGCACATCTTCTAATTTTTCTCTGTTCTCCTCTGGATTAAATACAAATGTATTAAATACCTCTATCGCCTGTGGGCCTGCAATCGTAAGCAGCAACGCTATCTTCCTTGCGTCTGGCTTCATACTGAATCCGATGGCTGCAATGTAGAGTTTGAATTGTTGTTTAAGAGTCTGCCAATTGTAGTCGATATTTCCTGTGAGTTTCAAACGCTCTGGTGGCTTCAAATTCTCCATGTCGCTTTTCACAATTTTCAGCAGATCTTCACCATCCTGGTACCATCTTATGTTCATTAATAAATAGACATTCTTATTATGAACACAGCTAGCTTTTGCTAGACACTTTTATTGAGCACATGTGGACTAGGAACAGTATCTGTAGAGGCATCCATCTTGACTGCTGCCTTGTGGGTAGCCTAGTGCCTCATGGGTAATGTAGTCTTAATATACATACAGCTGGGTAGTGTAGTCTTATATACATACAGCTCTACACAGCTCTACGGCTCCACCTAGTGTCCACTATAGAATGACATGTTATTGATCATTACACGCTAGACAAGGCTTTCAGCATGGCAGTATCGCATGAAGCAGCCGCACGGGGCGCTGCAGAGGTACAACAGAGACCGCAAGAATATGGCACCAATGAAATTTCATATGGAGCAGGGAAGTGTTATCGCTGCGGCAGAACAACACATGACCAGAAGGATTGTTGGTTCAAGGACCAAGTGTGCAGACAGTGTGGAAAAGCAGGACACATAGCAAGAGTCTGCACGTCAGGGAAGAAAACCAACAGCAAGAAATCTCCACAGGAGAAGTACAAAAAGGTACATAAAGTGATGGACAGTAGTTCAGACGAACAGAAAAGTGATACAGACTCCGGAAGCAAGGAGCTGGGTTATCTGAAACTACATAAGGTAACCAAAATGGAGGATCACCAGACTATCTGGGTCACACTCAAGATAGACGGAGTCCAAGTGAAAATGGAATTGGACACTGGATCAGCCCTAACAGTCATAAACCAAAGGGACTACAAGCGGCTATTTTCACATATACCCTTGAAAGCTACAGAGATTGTCTTGAAGACGTACATGGGGCAAAAAGTCTACCCCAAAGGAAAAATAAGGGTGAAAGTGATATACAAAGGCCAGGAAATACCTAAAATGGACCTATATGTATTGCCAGATGGAGGACCACCACTACTAGGACGGGAATGGATCCGGAAGATACAATTAGATTGGCATTCTGTGGTAAACCACTGTTTGTATTCCTGTTTGTCCTGTTTGTATTCCACTGTGTACATGCCTGGACATGCCTCGGCTGACTCCTCCCACAGGTCCTAGTATAAAGGTGACTGCTCCCCAGCCCTTCGTATCCTGGACCGGTCGACCACTCGAGGCAGACCTCCATTCTGTTGTTAATAAAAGCCTTTAGTTACTCTTCTAACTCTCAGTCTTTTATGAGTAATTGATAGCGCATCAATTTTATTAACAACATTTTTATAATGGAGAAGATCCTCACACCAGCATGCCTGGACTTAGATCATCGGGAGGCGGACTCATCCACCAAGTTTACTCACTGGCTTAAGTGTTTCGAAAAATTCCTGACCGCCTCCGAAGCAATCAAATCGGACGAGGACAAACTGGATGTCCTGACCTCCAAAGTGAACCACCGAGTGTACTCGGTCATCCAAGACGCGACCTCGTACGCGGATGCTATCAAGCTCCTCAAGGACCAGTACACGCGCCCAGTGAAAGAAGTGTACGCCAGGCACCTCCTGGGGAGTCGTAAACAACAACCTGGGGAATCGACCGTGGAATACCTTCAGGCACTGTCTGTGCTTGGCCGGGCCTGTGGTTGTAAGGATGTAAAGGCCGCCGTGTACACAGAGGAACTTATCCGGGACGCTTTTGTAGCGGGCCACAGATCCAATTACACCCGACAGCGACTGTTGGAGCAGAGTAACCTCGACCTCAACAAGGCCTCTGAACTCGCACTATCGTTGGATGCAGCCTACCAGGGCATGGATGCCTACTCCTCTGCACCGTGGACGCCGCGGGGAATGACAGCCTGGGACACGGTAGGACCGCCTCATAGCGCCGTGCCACCCCAGCCACACCCCAACAACGGCCCAACTACCGCAGCAGTGTCCCAAGGCCAGGCAGCAGTGCCCCAAGGCCAGAAATGCTACTTCTGTGGCCAGGCAAAACACCCCAGAGCGCGCTGCCCGGCGAAAAACGCGATCTGCTCGGGCTGCGGGAAGAAGGGACACTACGCTAGCGTCTGCAGGGCCAAAGCCACCCCGAACCCCAGCAGCGCCGCGTGTGGGCCATGCGGGCCGCCATTTTGGACCTCCCCGGCCGTGTGCGAATCACCGGTACAGCAGCCATTTTGGACGCCTCCAGCCACATGGGGATCATGGACGCCGCCATCTTGGACGACAGCCGGGACGCAGCAGGCCCCCGACACCGCCTCATCTGATACCCGCAGCGACACACCGACCCCTACGCTGGCATCCGTTACACTGGACCAAGCGAGACCGCACCAACTGGCCAGTTCCACAATGGACATTAAGGTAAATGGTCACGATACAATCTGCCTTTTTGACTCTGGGAGCACGGAGAGCTTCATCCACCCTGACACGGTGCGGCGTTGCTCTCTCCCAGTCCTGCCTGCGCAACAGCGGATTTCTATGGCCTCCGAGTCCCAGTCGGCGGACATCGGCGGCTACTGCGTGGTGACACTCGTAGTAGACGGGACCGTGTACGATCATTTTAAACTTCTGGTCCTGCCTGACCTCTGCGCTGCCGTCCTGCTGGGGTTAGATTTTCAGTGCCACCTTAAAAGTGTTACGATGGCGTACGGTGGACCCCTACCCCCACTCACAGTCCGCAGCCAGCAGCTTCCAAATTGCCCGCCGCGCACCAGGTGCAACCTCTCCACACTCAGAGTCACCCCCCCACCACTGTTTGCTAACCTCACCCCCGACTGTAAGCCCATCGCCACAAAGAGCAGGCGATACAGTGCCGGGGACAGGGTTTTCATTAAAACCGAAGTGGAGCGGCTCCTGAAAGAAGGGATTATTGAGGGCAGCACCAGCCCCTGGCGAGCCCAGGTTGTGGTCGTTAAGACCAGCGAGAAGCAGCGCCTGGTCATCGACTACAGCCAGACAATAAATCGCTACACCCTGCTGGACGCCTACCCACTCCCCCGTATAGCTGATATGGTCAACCAGATCGCGCAGTACCGCGTCTTCTCGACCATTGACCTGAAATCAGCGTACCACCAGCTCCCCATCTGCCCTGAGGACCGCCAGTACACTGCCTTTGAGGCAAACGGCCGCCTCTATCACTTCCTTAGGGTTCCCTTTGGCGTCACCAACGGGGTCTCCATCTTCCAAAGGGAGATGGACCGGATGGTAGATCAAAATGCGTTGCAGGCCACTTTCCCATATCTGGACAATGTGACCATCTGCGGCCGTGACTTGCAGGACCATGACGCAAACCTCGAAAAATTCCTCCGCACCGCCCAACTCCTAAACCTGACATATAACAAGGAGAAGTGCATATTCCGCACAAACCGCCTCGCCATCCTTGGCTGTGTTGTGGAACACGGAGTCATCGGCCCCGACCCCGACCGGATGCGTCCCCTTATGGAACTTCCACTGCCCCACTGCCTCAAGGCCCTGAAGAGGTGCCTAGGGTTTTTCTCCTATTACGCCCAGTGGGTCCCCTACTATGCGGACAAGGCCCGTCCGCTGATCAAGTCCACCTCTTTTCCCTTGACGGCAGAGGCCCGCTTAGCCTTCCACCGTATCAAGGAGGACATTGCCAAAGCCACCATGCACACAGTGGACGAATCCATCCCCTTCCAGGTGGAAAGCGACGCGTCCGACTTTGCCCTGGCCGCTACCCTCAATCAGGCGGGGAGACCCGTGGCCTTCTTTTCACGAACCCTCCAAGGCCCGGAGACCAGACACTCCGCTGTTGAGAAGGAGGCCCAGGCGATTGTGGAGGCTGTGCGTCATTGGAGGCACTACCTGGCCGGAAAACGATTTACCCTGCTCACTGACCAGCGTTCAGTTGCTTTTATGTTTAACAACAAGCAGAGGGGCAAAATCAAAAATGACAAGATCTTGAGGTGGAGAATCGAACTTTCCACCTACAACTACGAGATCTTGTACCGGCCCGGGAAGCTAAATGAACCCCCGGATGCGCTATCGCGTGGCACCTGCGCCAGCGCGCAGATCGATAGACTACGGGTCCTCCACAATGACCTCTGCCACCCGGGGGTCACCAGGTTCTTCCACCTCATCAAGGCCCGCAACCTGCCTTACTCTATTGAGGAGGTCAGGACCATGACCAGGAACTGCCAAGTCTGCGCTGAGTGCAAACCACACTTTTATAGACCAGACAGGGCCCACCTGATAAAAGCCACTCGCCCCTTCGAGCGCCTGAGCGTCGATTTTAAAGGGCCTCTCCCCTCCTCCGACCGCAATGTGTACTTCCTCAATATTATTGATGAGTACTCCCGTTTCCCGTTCGCCTTCCCCTGCCCGGACATGACCAGTGCCACGGTCATTAAATGTCTGAACAACCTCTTCACCCTGTTCGGCTTCCCCAGCTATATCCATAGCGACCGGGGCTCATCGTTTATGAGCGACGAACTCCGTCAGTACCTGCTAACTAGGGGTATTGCCACAAGCAGGACCACCAGTTACAACCCCCGGGGGAACGGACAGGTGGAAAGAGAAAATGCGACAGTTTGGAAGGCCGTCCTGCTAGCCTTAAAGTCTAGGGGCCTTCCAACCTCCCGCTGGCAGGATGTGCTCCCCGATGCGCTCCACTCTATTCGGTCACTGCTCTGCACTGCCACTAACGCCACCCCTCATGAGAAAATGTTTGTCTTCCCAAGGAAGTCCACATCAGGGACATCGCTACCGCCATGGCTGACGTCCCCAGGGCCGGTCCTACTGAGAAGACACGTGAGGACCCATAAAACGGACCCCCTGGTCGAGAGGGTCGACCTCCTCCACGCCAACCCCCAGTATGCTTACATCGCATACCCGGACGGGCGGGAGGACACAGTCTCCATAAGAGACCTTGCACCCTCGGGGACCACAGTAACCCACTACCCACTACCACCCCCCCCCACGATCCGATATCCAGCCCCAGCAGACGGCAGGCCTGGGCCCCGCGACCCGCTCGACATCTACGAGGACGACACGCCTGTGCCACAGCCTACGCTGGACTCGACGCCGGAAGCTTCACTACCCCTGCCGTCGCCACGCCGATCACAGCGGCAGACAAGACCTCCGGAGAGACTCCAATACACTAACTTTTAATACACTTCACCCCGCCGGACTCAATTTTAAACAAGGGGTGAATGTGGTAAACCACTGTTTGTATTCCTGTTTGTCCTGTTTGTATTCCACTGTGTACATGCCTGGACATGCCTCGGCTGACTCCTCCCACAGGTCCTAGTATAAAGGTGACTGCTCCCCAGCCCTTCGTATCCTGGACCGGTCGACCACTCGAGGCAGACCTCCATTCTGTTGTTAATAAAAGCCTTTAGTTACTCTTCTAACTCTCAGTCTTTTATGAGTAATTGATAGCGCATCACATTCTACACAGGCACTGAAGGTTGAGGCCAAAAAGGATGACAACGTCACACCTGGACCACTGTCAAAAATGCTAACTGACACACAAGAAGTGTTCCAGGAGGGACTCAGAACACTAAAAGGCATAACAGCAATGATTAAAATAGAGGAAAATGCAAGCCCAAAGTTTTTTAAGGCCAGACCGGTGCCTTATGCGATCCGACCAGCCATCGAAGCAGAGCTGGAAGGGTTGGAACGTTCAGGAGTACTGTCCAAAGTAGACTGGAGCGAGTGGGCTACACCCATCGTTCCTGTAATAAAGAGGTCGTTGAGTAATACGCCTGGGGAACCAAAGAAGGTCCGCATCTGTGGGGATTTTAAGGTGACAGTGAACCCAGTCCTTCACACGGTACAATATCCACTTCCACGGATTGAGGATATCTTCGCCTTGCTATCTGGAGGTAAACACTTCACCAAAATTGATCTGGCCCAGGCGTACTTGCAAATGGAGGTAGAAGAAGCCTCGAAACAATACCTCATGATCAACACTCATAAAGGTCTCTATCAATACAACCGGCTGGTGTTCGGGGTAGCATCGGCTCCGGCTATTTGGCAAAGGGCAATGGATCAAGTCCTGCAAGGGATTCCAGGGACCCAGTGTTATTTGGACGACATCCTGGTCACGGGCGAAAATGACAGTGATCACCTCGCCAACCTGGAGAAGGTGCTCACTAGATAAAAGGAATATGGGCTACGAGCTAATCGCCACAAGCATGAGTTTTTCCAGAAGCAGATCTCGTATTGTGGCCAAGTTATTGATGAAGAGGGGTTACATAAGTCCCCTGAAAAGATTGAGGCAGTAGTCAAGGCTCCAGCACCGGAAAATGTGTCACAACTGAGGTCGTTCCTCGGGCTGGTAAACTACTACCATAAGTTCTTACCAAATTTGTCTACAGTAGTACACCCACTGAATACCCTACTGCAAACGGGGGTACTATGGAAGTGGAATGACGAATGTAAACGAGCTTTCCAGAAGTGCAAAGAATTGATCACATCAAAAGAGGTGTTGGCCCATTTCAACCCAGCACTACCAATCCGGTTGGCATGTGATGCATCACCCTATGGTATTGGAGCGGTACTGTCACACAAATTCCCAGACGGGTTGGAGAGGCCAGTAGCCTTTGTGTCTCGGTCACTAACCTCAGCCGAGCGCAACTACGCCCAGATTGACAGGGAGGCCCTCAGCCTAGTGTGGGGAGTGAAAAAGTTCAACCATTATCTGCACGGGCAGAAGTTCACCTTGCTGACTGACCACCAACCACTTGTCTCCATCTTTAATCCAAAGAAGGGCGTTCCGGTGATGACTGCGCAACGGTTACAAAGATGGTCCCTTTTTCTAGGGGCGAACCAATATGAAATAGAATATAAAGGCACGAAACAGCATGGAAACGCTGATGGGCTATCACGCTTGCCACTGCCTACTGTGGAGGAAGCACCAGCAGTGGACCCTATCGAGATATTTTATTCGTCAATAATTGAACGATTGCCCGTAACTAACGCGGATATAGAGAAGGAGACCCGCAATGATCCGACACTGTCTCGGGTATATGATTTGACTGTGAGGGGATGGCCAACACATGGCGACTCACTGTTGCCAGCATTCTCATCCAGAAGAGAACAGCTGTCAGTATGCCAGGGGACAGTGATGTGTGGGTCCCGAGTGGTAATTCCACCCAAGTTAAGGGAGAGAGTGCTAAATGAGCTTCACGAACGTCATCTGGGAGGGGTGAAAATGAAAAGCCTTGCTAGGGCTTATGTGTGGTGGCCGGGGATTGATCAACAAATCGAGGACCTAACTAAGAGCTGCTCAGGATGCCAGAAGGTCCAAAATGCACCACCACATGCCCCTCTACACCCATGGGAGTGACCCTCCTCTCCATGGCAACGGGTGCATATTGATTTTGCTGGTCCATTCATGGACTCAATGTTCTTAATAGCAGTGGATGCGCACTCGAAATGGCCTGAGGTGATAAAAATGTCCTCAACCACTACAGAGAAAACGATTGCAGTCCTACGGACCATATTTGCCAGGAATGGCTTGCCAGAGCAGATTTGCTCTGATAACGGACCACAGTTTGTGTCCGAAGAGTTTCGAAGATTTATGAGAAGGAATGGGGTAAGGCATTATACATCCGCCCCGTATCATCCAGCCACAAATGGATTGGCTGAGAGGTTCGTACAAACCTTTAAAAAAGCAGTAAAGGCCATGTGCGATGACGACATTCCACTGCAGCATAAGGTGGACAATTTCCTATTAGCCTACAGAAATGCGACACATGCAGTTACCAACCAGACCCCGGCCATGATGTTCTTTAACCGAAGGTTGAGATCTCGTCTGGATTTGCTCAGACCAAATGTGCGAAGAAATGTTGAGGATAAACAATTCCAGCACATCAATGAGAAGCCGACAAGGAGCTTCAGTGTAGGACAACCAGTCTTGGCTCGTGACTACCGAACAGAGAAATGGCAACCCGGAGCGATATGCACACGGCAGGGGCCATTAATGTACACAGTGGATGTCGGGGAGAACATTGTGAGACGCCACGTCGACCAGATCTTAGCGTCACAGGAACGAGTCAACCCCATGTCTCGCGTACCTGGGGATGAACGCGACATACCGGTAGCATCTACCTCAGAAACAGTAGCAGTGGAAACCGATGAAAGGGGGCCAGAATCGCCTCCGCACCAAGAACAAGAACCTCAGGAAAGGCGCTATCCAGAAAAGATCAGGACGCCGCCCCAAAGACTGAATCTATAAATGGACTATTTCTGTTTAATGTGCATGTTAAAGTGTTAGTTGTTATTTGCATATTATGGGTACTGCTAATCTAAAAGGGGAGGATACAAAAGGCTAAAGACGGAGGAAGCCCTAGAGGAGTACAAAAAGTGCAGGGGGATACTTAAAAAAGAAATTAGGAGATCAAGGAGGGGCCATGAAATAACACTGGCGAGCAAAATAAAGGAAAATCCGAAGATGTTTTATAAGTATATTAAGGGTAAAAGGATAACGAGGGAAAAAATAGGGCCCATTAGGGACAAAAGTGGCAATCTGTGTGTGGAGCCGGAAGATGTAGGAGGGGTTCTAAATGAATTTTTTGCATCTGTTTTCACTATGGAGAAGGACGATGTAGACATAGAAATAGGGCGGGGGGACTGTGATATGCTCGAACATATTAACATCAAGAGGGAGGAGGTATTGGCGGTTTTAGCTGGCCTAAAAATGGATAAATCCATGGATAAATCCCCAGGCCCGGATGAAATGTACCCCAGGCTGCTGTGTGAGGCAAAGGAGGAGATTGCGGGGGCTCTAACACATATATTCAGGACCTCTCTGGCCACAGGGGATGTGCCAGAGGACTGGAGAACCGCTAATGTAGTACTATTATTCAAGAAGGGTAGTAGGGAAAAACCGGGGAACTACAGGCCAGTGAGCCTAACATCAGTGGTAGGAAAATTACTGGAAAAAATCCTGAGGGACAAAATTTGTCTCCACTTGGAGAGGCAAGGATTAATCAGGGATAGTCAACATGGCTTTGTCAAGGGAAGATCATGTCTGACTAATTTGATTGAATTTTTTGAGGGGGTGACTAGGTGTGTGGATGAGGGTAACGCAGTGGATGTGGTATACATGGATTTCAGTAAGGCCTTCGATAAAGTCCCACACAGGAGACTGGTCAAGAAGGTAAGAGCCCATGGAATCCAGGGTGCCTTGGCACATTGGATACAAAACTGGCTTAGTGGCAGAAGGCAGAGGGTGATGGTCGAAGGTTGTTTTTGTGACTGGAAACCTGTGGCCAGTGGGGTACCACAGGGATCGGTGCTGGGTCCCTTGCTGTTTGTGGTCTACATTAATGACTTGGATATGAATGTAAAGGGTATGATCAGTAAATTCGCGGATGATACTAAAATTGGTAGGGTGGTAAATAGCGAGGAGGGTAGCCTCAGTCTGCAGAACGATATAGATGGGTTGGTCAGATGGGCGGAACAGTGGCAAATGGAATTTAACCCGGAAAAGTGCGAGGTGATGCACTTTGGGGGGTCTAACAAGGCAAGGGAATACACAATGAAGGGAAAGACCCTAGGCAAGACGGAGGGTCAGAGGGATCTGGGTGTGCAGGTACACAGATCCCTGAAGGCGGCGGAACAGGTGGATAAGGTGGTAAAAAAGGCATATGGGATACTTGCCTTCATTAGCCGAGGCATAGAATATAAGAGCAAGGAGGTTATGATGGAGCTGTATAAAACACTGGTTAGGCCACAGCTGGAATACTGTGTGCAGTTCTGGTCGCCACACTACAGGAAAGATGTGATCGCGTTAGAGAGGGTGCAGAGGAGGTTCACCAGGATGTTACCAGGGCTGGAGCGCTTCAGCTATGAAGAGAGACTGGGCAGATTGGGTTTGTTTTCCTTGGAGCAGAGGAGGCTGAGGGGGGACATGATTGAGGTGTACAAAATTGTGAGGGGCATAGATAGGATGGATGCTGAGGAGCTTTTCCCCTTAGTAGAGGGGTCAATAACTAGGGGGCATAGATTCAAGGTAAAGGGCGGGAGGTTTAGAGGGGATTTGAGAAAGAACTTTTTCACCCAGAGGGTGGTTGGAGTCTGGAACTCACTGCCTGAAAGGGTTGTGGAGGCAGAAACCCTCACAACATTTAAGAAGCATTTGGATGAGCATTTGAAATGCCATAGCATACAAGGCTACGGGCCAAATGCTGGAATATGGGATTAGATTAGACAGGGCTTGATGGCCGGCATGGACACGATGGGCCGAAGGGCCTCTATCCGTGCTGTATTACTCTATGACTCTATGACTCTATGACTCTATGAATTGTAGTGTATGTACCTTTAAGAGAGAACTACTTTTACAGCTCCTGTATACTGTAGTACCGGCAGTGACCACACCTGTATATAAGCCTTGAGCATGCCTCTGTACTGCCAGTCTTGAGACTACTCTACTGCAGTAAACACCTGTTGATTGTTAAGTTACAGTCTCCGTGTCGTTATTGGAAAACATCCTACTCTCAGAATCACGGATCTAACAGTTACAGCACAGCAGGAGGCCATTCAGCCCATCGAGCCCATGCCGGCTCTCTGCAAGGGCACTTCAGCTAGGCCCACTCCCCTACCCTTTCCCTGTAGCCCTGCAATTTTTTATCCTTCAGGTACTTATCCAATTCTCTTTTGAAAGCCACAGTTGAGTCTGCCTCCACCACCCTTTCAGGCATTACATTCCAGATTCTAATGATATGTACACAAATCGTTGAAGGTGGCAGGACAGGTTGAGAAAGTGGTTAAAAAAGCATACAGGATCCTGAGCTTCATAAATAGAGACTTAGGCCGCGATTTTATCAGCACTGAAAGGGCGGGTTTGGAGGCGGGTCAAGGGTTAAAATAGTTTTGAATGATGGTGGGTTCTGATCCCGCCGTCAACTCACCTTCAAACAATTTTCCCAAGTGTCTGGACCTGATTTGCACATGGACCCAACACCTAGTGGCGGGAAAAGGATTAAAGCCATTTACCTGCCTGTTAATAGGTACTTGATAGTAGTTGACAGGCTCTTTTTCAATTTTGCCGCTTCTGCCTTGGGTTTCCTGACATCCAGACACCACGCCAGGTAAGTGTGGCATGTTGTGAGTCTACTGTAAAGTTTCTGCATTGTGGTGTGAAGGATCCAATGGTGCACTGGTGAGTTTCAGAGGTAAGAAAATGTTGGGAAAATCATTTTTAATGCTTTTACACTTTTCTGTAGGTAACAAGTTTTGAAATCGATGTCTAGTCCCACCTCATTGGGACAACCTCTCTCACCAGTGACAGATTGCTTCTGTCACCTCACCTGCAGCTGCCATCTGTTCTAGCCTATGGAGGGAGTCATTGGAGAGCCTGGGTGCAAGAGCTCACCTTTGTACAGTGATTGTCAGTGTTTACAGCACCTCTGTCAAACACTGAGAAATGAGCTGTCAAAAAAAAATTTGTGCGTTACTCCGTTAAGAAAACCAGCAGATGACGCATCATCAAATTACGTCATCTGACCGGCTTCCACTTAATTGGCCGGCAAGCCCGCAGGGCTGGCTTAACAAGGTCAATCAACGTAACATCACGTCTGTGGGCCGGATGCAGTTGGGGATGGGACTGGAAGCCGGAAATCAACTGACCCGCTCCCAACCCGCATCCAGTGACAAAATCGTGGCCAAAGAGTACAAAAGCAAAAAAGTTATGAAAAACCTTTATAAAACACTGGTTCGGCCTCAACTGGAGTATTGTGTCAAATCTGGGCACCACACTTTAGGAAGGATGTATAGGCC
Organism: Somniosus microcephalus; assembly: GCF_052327205.1. NCBI lineage: Eukaryota > Metazoa > Chordata > Chondrichthyes > Squaliformes > Somniosidae > Somniosus > Somniosus microcephalus. The sequence continues at coordinate 212,688,557 of NC_140991.1, read as the reverse complement.
TTAGAGAGGGTGCAGAAAAGATTTATAAGAATCGTTCCAGGGATGAGGGATTTCAGTTACGTGGATAGATTGGAGAAGCTGGGGTTGTTCTCCTTGGAGCAGAGAAGGTTGAAAGGAGATTTGATAGAGGTGTTCCAAATCATGAGGGATCTGGACAGAGTAGATAGAGAGAAACTGTTCCCATTGACAGAAGGGTTGAGAACCAGAGGACACAGATTTAAGGTGATTGGCAGAAGAACCAAAGGCGACATGAGACTTTCAAAAGGGAATTCGATAAGTACCTGAAGGAAAAGAATTTGCAGGGCTACAGGGAAAGGGCAGAGGCGTGGGACAAGCTGGGGTGCTCTTACGGAGAGCCAGCATGGGCTCGGCGGGTCAAATGGCCTCCTTCTGTGCTGTAACCATTTATGATTCTAACCACATTTTTTCTCATGCCGCCTTTGGTTCTTTTGCCAATGGCAAATCGTGTTTAACTAACTTGGTTGAGTTTTTTGAGTCCTCTGGCACCACTCCTGTATCTATGGAGGATTGAAAGATTATGGCCAGTACCTCCACGATTTCCACCTTTACTTCCCTCAGCATCCTAGGATGCATCCCATCAGGTCCTGGTGACTTAACTACTTTAAGTAAAGCCAGCCTTCCTAGTACCTCCTCTTTATCAAATTTTATCCCATCCAGTATCTCCACTACCTCCTCTTTCACTATGACTTTGGCAGCATCTTCTTCCTTGGTGAAGACAGATGAAAAGTACTTATTTAGTACCTCAGCCATGCCCTCTGCCTCCATGCGTAGGTCTCATTTTTGGTCCTCAATTGGCCCCACCCCTCCTCTTACTACCCGTTTACTATTTATATGCCTATAGAAGACTTTTGAATTCCCTTTTATGTTAGCTGCCAATCTATTCTCATACTCTCTCTTTGCCCCTCTTATTTTCTTTTTCACTTCCCCTCTGAACTTTCTATATTCAGCCTGATTCTCACTTGTATTCTCAACCTGACATCTGTCATATGCCCCCTTTTTCTGCTTCATCTTGCACTCTATCTCTTTCATCATCCAGGGAGCTCTAACTTTGGTTGCCCTACCTTTCCACCTCATGGGAATGTATCTCGACTGTATCTGAACCATCTCCTCTTTAAAGGCAGCCCATTGTTCGATTACAGTTTTGCCTGCCAATCTTTGATTCCAATTTATCCGGGGCCCGATCCATTCTCAACCCACTGAAATTGGCCTTCCGGCAATTAAGTATTTTTACTTTAGATTACTGCCTGTCCTTTTCCATAGCTAATCTAAACCTTATGATATTGTGATCTCTGACATTCCTACTAACACTTGCTCCACTTGTCCCACCTCATTCCCAAGAACAAGATCCAGCAATGCCTCCTTCCTTGTTGGGCTGGAAAAGTAATGATCAAGAAAGTTCTCTTGAACACACTTCAGAACTTCTTCCCCCTCTCTGCCCTTTACACAACAGGAAACTTTTTTTTATCCGGCACCGACGGGACCGACGTGATGCCGGTTCATCAAAAATTCTGGATAACCGAAAGCTATAGTAAAAGATAGGAGAGCTGAGAGCTCCGTATAAAGCAACAAACCCTGTTGCTTAGCAACAGGTTCAGAACAATGGCCACAAGTTCCAAGCATCTCTGTAGCTTAGCAACAGCTGCAGCCACACCCTTGCACAGCAACAGATCGAGGAAGGCAAGTAGAATATGAAGTAAAACTTACCTGAACCTACTCCTGAAGTTTGCCGGTTAACCGAGATTTCCGGTTATTTAGGTGCCGGTAAATCGAAAGTTTCCTGTATTACTATCCCAGTCTATATTAGGATAGTTGAAGTCCCCCATTATCACTACTCTATAGATCTTGCACCTCTGTAATTTCCCTGCAATTTTGCTCCTCTATATCCTTCCCACTTGCTGGCGGCCTATAGAATACACCTAGTAGTGTAATGGTACCTCTATTATTTCTTAACTCTAACCAAATCGATTCTGTCCTTGACCCCTCCAGGACATCCTCTCTCTCCAGCACTGTAATATTCTCCACCTCCTTTCTTTCCTGAACACCTTATATCCAGGAATACATAATACCCAATCCTGCCCTTTTTTGAGCCAGGTCTCCGTTATTGACATGACATCATATTCCCATGTGACTATTTACGCCTGCAGCTCACCAACCTTATTGGCTATGCTTCACGCATTCACACACATGCACTGTAAACCTATCTTAGACCTTCTTGTATTCCTTCTTAGTCTGATCCCACCTAATACTGTACTATTTCTTACTCCAGTGCTATCGGTCTCTCCCAATCCTTTGTGCACTTTGTTTCACCTTTCTAATGCTACATCCTGGTGCCCAGCCCTCTGCCAAATTAGTTTAAACCCTCCCCAACAGCACCAGCAAACCCCCCCACCCCCACAACAAGGATATTGGTCCTGGCTCTGTTGAGGTGCAGGTTCCACCTCCCCCAGAACCAGTCCTAATGTCCCAGGAATCTAAAGCCCTCGCTCCTGCGCCAGCTCTCCAGCCATGCATTCATCTGCTTGATCCTCCTATTTCTATACTCACTAGCGCGTGGCACTGGGATTAATCCAGAGTTTACTACCTTTGAAGCCCTGCTTTTTAATCTCTTTCCCAGTTTCCTAAAATATCTCTGCAGGACCTCATCCCTCTTTCTATCTATGCCGTTGATACTGATATGGACCACAACTTCTGGCTGTTCACCCTTCCCACAGCACCTGCTTGCTGTTCTTCATGGACCAGGTTTCAGCCTCAGGAGTGATATCATCAGGCTCTCTGACATCCACTGTTAGTGTTTTCCTGATTGCAAAGTTGTGAAGCACACAACATATCACAACAATTTGCGAGATAGTGCTGTGTGCATATCCACACACCAGAACCTTCCTTTGAGCATTGTAACACTGTCATGGTAAACTTGACTGAATCTCCATTTGACCGAATCTAAAAGTGACCAAACTTTACCATCATACTTCGCGAGGACAAAGACTGGTTGTTGTAAGAACTTTGCAAAATAAACTGTTTGACTTGTAAGCTGTAAAAGCTGCCAATTGTCTTTCAACAGATATGGAAAACAAGCTTATTGAAATTCTGTGGGAACAGACTATTGACCATGAAATCAGTGCAATAACAGAAACATATTCAGGCTATGGAATGTACCTAGCCTTGAAGGCCCACAGTTGCCTAATGGACCAGTGATAAGAGGGTCTGCGAAACAACTGCCAACCATTATGCCGTATAGTTAGGGACACGTACGCAGTGGGAGCGTCGACAAATTTTGGGGTATAAAAGGTACTGTTTCAAAACATTCGGCACTGCAGTGGCGGCTATAGTCGATGGTGACCTGGTCAGTTGCCAGTTAAAGTTAGTCATACGTCTAGTTCATCGTTGAATTGACCTCTCATCTGGTGAATAGTATGGTATGTGGTTTTGCTTATAATCACCTGAGCTTAAAGTAAATGATGATTTTAGATGCTTGTTTATGATAAGTATATGAATTGAGAACTGTTTGTATTCTGGAAATTACTTGTAACCTCTTGTTGATTTTTAAGTAAAAGGAGTTTCACAGATTCATTGGGTTTGTGTTGTCTGTTCCACGGGTCTGAACTCTATAAACTGTCAATCAGAATGTCTTACAGCATCCCAATGGCTTACTCAATTTTTATCTTCGTCTTCATGTTTTTTTTTTAATTCATTGATGGGATGTGGGCGTCGCTGGCTAGGCCTGCATTTAGTGCCCATCCCTAATTGCCCTTGAGAAGATGGTGGTGAGCTGCCTTCTTGAACCGCTGCAGTCCATATGGTGTAGGTACACCCACAATGCTGTTAGGAAGGGAGTTCCAGGATTTTGGCCCAGCGACAGTGAAGGAACGGCGATACAGGTCCAAGTCAGGATGGTGTGTGGCTTGGAGGGGAACTTGTAGGTGGTGATGTTCCCATGCGTCTGCTGCCCTTGTCCTTCTAAGTGGTAGAGGTCGTGGGTTTGGAAGGTGCTGTTGAAGGAGCTTTGGCGAGCTGCTGCAGTGCATCTTGTAGATGGTACACACTGCAGCCACAGTGCGCCGGTGGTGGAGGGAGTGAATGTTGAAGGTGGTGGATGGAGTGCCAATCAAGCGGGCTGCTTTATCCTGAATGGTGTCGAGCTTCTTGAGTGTTGTTGGAGCTGCACTCATCTAGGCAAGTGGAGAGTATTCCATCACACTCCTGACTTGTGCCTTGTAGATGGTGGAAAGGCTTTGGGGAGTCAGGAGGTGAGACACTCGCCACAGAATTCCCAGCCTCTGGCCTGCTCTTGTAGCCACAGTATTTATATGGCTGGTCCAGTTCAGTTTCTGATCAATGGTAACCCCCAGGATGTTGATAGTGGGGGATTCAGCGATGGTAATGCCATTGAATGTCAAGGGGAGATGGTGCTTCATTGTAGTGTTTCTCTGCAGCACTGGTGGTCCTACAAAAGGCATCATGAGCAATAGGAATAGCAAGAATCCCTAGTCACTCAGCAGCCATCCTGACCCTTACTGCTGCTGTTGAAATAGAGTGGAGATGCTGCAGTAATGAAGAATAAAGCACCATGACAGCTCCCAGCATGTTGTGAACTCACACTATCCCTGTCAATGCAAATAAGCTGTATATTTAAGGAATGGAATGCAGTTCATATAAATCTGGGGTTTTAAATTTGGAGTACACAGTGCCACATGGGTGCAACCCATAGCCCCCACAACATTGGGCAGTCTGGCACTTTTGAAAAGTTTGATGGACCTCTCAGTTAGCTGTTTAAGAGCTGCCCTGGCAAAGACTTGCTTTCTGTCTCCTCCACCCTCACCTCCGACAACAAGTATGAGGAGCTCATGGACTTCTTTGTCTCTAAGATTGAGACCATCCGTTCAGCTGCCTCTGCCACGTCTCTTCCTTCCCCTAGTCCACCGGGCCAAACTTCCTCTAAGGTTCCCCCCTGCCCTAGCCCTGAATTCGCATCTTTCTCCAGTTTCTCTCCGATCTCCCCTCGTGACCTCTCTGTGCTCATCTTGTCCATGAGACCCACTTCCTGCTCCCTCGACCCTATTCCCAAACTGCTGACCACCCAACTTCCTTTTCTGGCTCCCATGTTAGCTGACATTGTTAATGGTTCTCTCTCCTCAGATACTGTCCTCCTCTCCCTCAAATTTGCCGTCATCACCCCTTTCCTCAAAAAAACCAATCCTTGACCTCACCATTCTTGCATATTACTGCTCCATCTCCAACCTACCTTTCCTCTCCAAAGACCTTGAACATGTGGTCGCCTCCCAAAACCGTGCCCATCTTTCCCGCAATTACACGTTTGAATCCCTCCAATCAGGTTTCCGCCCTTGCCACAGTACCGAAACGGCTCTCATCAAAGTCACAAATGACATCCTTTGTGACTGTGACAAAGCTAAATTATCCCTCCTCATCCTTCATGACTTGTCTGCAGCCTTTGACAAGGTTGACCAGTCGATCCTTCTCCACCGTCGTCCAGCTGGGTGGAACTGCACTCGCCTGGTTCCATTCTTATCTATCTAATCGTAGCCAGAGAATCACCTGCAATGGCTTCTCTTCCCACTCCCGCATCATTACCTCTGGTGTCCACCAAGGATCTATCCTTGGCCCCCTCCTATTTCTCATCTACATGTTGCCCCTTGGTGACATCATTGAAAACACAGCGCCAGTTTCCACATGTACGCTGATGATACCCAGCTCTACCTCACTACCACTTCTATCAACCCCTCCATGGTCTCGAAATTGTCAGACTACTTGTCCGACATCCAATTCTGGATGAGCAGAAATTTTCTCCAATTAAATATTGGGAAGACCAAAGCCATTGTTTTCGGTCCCCGCCACAAACTCCGTTCCCTAGCCACCGACTCCATCCCTCTTCCTAGCATCTGCCTGCAGCTGAACCACACTGTTCGCAACCGTGGCGTCATTTTTGACCCTGAAATGAGCTTCCGACCACATATCCGCAGCATAACTAAAAACGCCTATTTCCACCTCTGTAACATCGCCTGTCTCCGCCCCTGCCTCAGCTCATCCGCTGCTGAAACCCTCATCCATGCCTTTGTTACCTCTAGACTTGACTATTCCAACACATTCCTGGCTGGCCTCCCACATTCTACCCCACGTTAACTTGAGGTCATCCAAAACTCGACTGCCCATGTCGAGTCCCATTTACCCAATACCCCCTGTGCTTGCTGACCTACATTGGCTCCCGGTTAAGCAATGCCTCGATTTCAAAATTCTCATCTTCGTTTTCAAATCTCTCCATGTCTTCGCCCCTCCCTATCTCTGCAATCTCCTTCAGCCCCACAACACCCCCTTCCCCCCAGATACCTGCACACCTCCAATTCTGCCCTCTTGAACATCCCTGATTATAATCGCTCAACCATTGATGGCCGAGCCTTCAGTTGCCTAGGCCCTAAGCTCTGGAATTCCCTGCCTAAACCTCTCCGCCTCGCTACCTCTCTTTCCTCCTTTAAGACGCTCCTTAAAACCTATCTCTTTGACCAAGCTTTTGGCCACCTGCCCTAATTTCTCATGTGGCTCGGTGTCAAATCTTGTCTTTTAATGCTCCTGTGAAGCACCTTGGAACGTTTTACTATGTTAATGGCGCTATATAAATACAAGTTGTTGTTGTTGTTGTTTAGAGAGGAGTGCACAGCAAATTAGCCAATCTGACTAAAGTCCCTTATGGCTTCCTGGAATGAGCCCGTGGCAGAAAAGTTTAGCACTGTGTTTACTTTCTCCGACAGAGTAAGAGCTATGCGTGCAGTGGTTCTTGAAGATCTGGCTGCAGCAATGAACAGAACTCCCCTGAAGTCTCGTGACTGTAGCACAGCGTCCTGAGACAGAGCTCCTGGGAAAGGTCTCAGAAGGTGCGCCTGGGTTTACACACCCTGCTGGATGGTCTAAAGAACTACAATTAGCTTTAATGTCTTTGGGCTTTGGTGAGGAACTCAACTTAGCCACTTCCCTAATACTTCAACAATTTTTCAATTGCAAATAATGTTAAAACAGCTCCCTTATGTTTTCAGTCAGTTATATCTGCCAGCCAGTTCTCCTTACCCTTTGAGGTAATCACCCAAAAGTTTAAGAAGTCACACAACACCAGGTTATAGTCCAACAGTTTTATTTGAAATCACAAGCTTTCGGAGCGCTGCTCCTTCGTCAGGTGTAGTGGAGAGATGCATAAAGACACAGCTTATATAGTCAGAGAATAATGCCAGATGATTACAGGTAATTTTTCTAACTGCCATTTATCACACCTCGGCAGAGAGATAATCACAGCGATCAAAGGTGTGAATGGTGTCCAAACAGGTCAGTCAGGAAAACATTACATCAAAGAACAATGAGGTGGGGTCACAAGGGGTCAAATGTTGCAGATGCATCTCCACACCATACCCAAAAGTTTAATCTTAGTTATTTTCAAAAGAGACATAGTCAACCTTGTGAGAAAAAACCCTTCTCTTTCTTACCATCTAACCTGACATCTTCCATCGGCATACGATACCATGATGTCTTCTAGGCTCTTCCTCTCCCTATTGGAAGATGAAAGTAGATTAGATCAAAGCAATGACAATAAAACCTTAGCTGTGCTTTTGAGAAGCTGTTAAGTATAACATTAATTCAAGCGGTTACAAAAAGTATTTCTATGGCTTGGTCAGACCAGAAGTTCCCAATCTTTCCACAAACAGATCAGGAATTTTCATAATGAGCTGTTTAAAATTTCACTTTCAGTATGAGACTGATCAAATTATACTCAACTTCACCCTCTCAGAAATTCTTGATGATTAAGCCATTGTACAAACATAAGCAACTACAGTACAAACATGTTAAAGCATCTCTATTTAGTTTTAGATAAAGGGGGGCTCCATAAACTTCAGCTCACCCAAAACTCTGCTCTCCATATCCTATTTGGCACCAAGTACCGCTCACCCATCACCCCTGTCCTTGTTGATCTACATTGGCTCCCGGATTCCCAATGTCTCCAATTTACAATTCCCTTCCTTGTGTTTAAATCCATTTACAGCCTCCCATACCCCCATCTCTGTAACCTCCACCAGTCCTACAACACCACCCACTTAGAACTCAGTTCCAACTCTGGCTTTCGTGCATTCCCCTTCCTTTGCTACACCATTGATAACCATGCCTTCAGCCATCTAAGCCCCACACTCTGGGATTCTTTCCACCTCCCTCTCAGATCCTCCTTAAAACCCAGCTATTTGACCAAGCTATTGATCATCCCTCTGGATATCTCTCCTTTATATTGGGGACCATTTTTGTCTGATTATGCCTTATGAAGCTACTTGGTATGTTTTACTACACTCAAAGGGACTATACGAATGTAAGTTGATGTTAATTCTAATTCAGTTTCTTGGTATATTAGTACCTAAAGAACTCACATTTTAATCAGAAAATGTAGTGAATTTACACAATTGTTTCATACTATGCAAAAAAATATACAGTGGAAAATGCAAAATATTGCATTGAGACAAAATTAGATTTTTCCCTTTGTTTGTGACTTAATGGGAAACTAGCAGGTGTTCATTGATAGGGAGTTTGGTCACATCAAAATCACGTGTTTAAGCCTTGATGAAGTAGGCAATGATAGATGAGCTTTTCATCCTATTGATTGATTAGGGAGGAGGTAATAGATAAGTTTATTGTAGCTTGAAGTCCACATGTATCAGGATATTCTTTAAACTTCATCCAGGTACCTGCTGCTCTCAAGTGGAAGTTGAAATTAACAAGACACACAAATTAATGGTCAAACTCGATCGGATTTTAGGCCTGACTGAGCCATTGCCCGGCAAACCTATACCATGAATTCTGTTCCTTTTCTACAGTGTGCCGTATTGAGGGGGAGGCAGGGCTCCTGTTTGATATCCAGCAACTCCAGCAAGAAAATACAATTGCATGCCAGGCAAGGATAGGATCAAGTTCCTGCTGCAATGCTCCTTACAATGGAGAGCCTGTTGCTGACATTCAGCCTCACCACATGAAGTCATATAAGGAAGGTCCCACAGGGCAACTGACACCCACAGAGCACTACCCCAGCAAGGAGTCAATTCCTTTAGGAGGAGAGCAAATTTGCAAGGGGAAACAATGTGTTTCAGCATTTCCATACCCATAACTTGCAATCAAGACGTGACTTTTAAAAGCTAGATCAATTATCCTCGGAGAGAAAAATTGTAACCAATTGTCTGAATCTTATTTTCTTAAATCTCTATTTTCTCTCCACGGATGTTGCCTGGCCTGCTGAGTTTTTCCAGCATTTTCTGTTGTTAGCCCAAATCTTAACCATGCTTATAATCATCGAAGCAAAATTCCCTTAAGTTAATCAGGGGGCATACATACATAGATACAATTTTAAGTGGACAAATGAAGAAAGAACTTGCATTTCACAACCTCAGGACGTTCCAAAGCACTTCACAGACAATAAAGCGTAGTCACTGTTGTAATGTATGAAATGCGGCAGCCAATTTACACATAGCAATGTGATAAATGACCAGATAATTTGTTTTAGTGATGTTGGTTGAGGGATAAATATTGGCCAGGACACTGGGAGAACTCCCCTGCTCGTTTTCAAATAGTGCCATAGGATCTTTTACATCCACCTGACATGGTAGGCAGAGCCTTGATTTAACACCTTACCTAAAAGACTGCATCTCCAATAGTGCAGCACTCCCTCAGTACTGCACTGCACTATCAGCATGGATTATGTGTTCAAGTTTCTGCAATGGGGCTTGAACCCACAACCTTCTGACTCCGAGGTGAGAGTTCTACGACTGAGCTAAGGGTGGTACCCAAGGTCTCTATGCAAATACCTTCCATGGACAAGACCAGATGACGACTTACTCCAATCAACTTTGCTTCCTGAAATAAAGAAGAATCTCAAAATTAGCATAAGAGAGAAATATATAAGCGTATATGTAAAGCACAAAAGACTAATTGTGAAAATATGTTCAATAATGTCGGTTGATCATTTCAAATGTAAGTGCTCATTTGATAATTAAAGCAACTTAAGTGATGAGCTTTTAAGTTTCCAAAATTTAAACTGGCAAGTCTAATGTCAGCATCAAGCAGGTTAGCACAGCCAAATACAGAGTAAAGGTCCTTTTACTCTGTCCCAAACTCTTAAAAGCACCTCCTACTGCACTAGTGTAACATGTTTCCATTTCCCATCTTATGGCCTGTCCAACATCATGAATTCGTGCTGACTTCGGAGCAGTTTTATGCTGTAGGCCCATGCCCGCTAGAAACTAAATGGAGACAGTCTGAACTCACTTCAGTGTCTTTATAGCCAGTAGAGGATATTTTCATCCCATCAATCTGGGTAGGATACGAGTCCAGGATACAGAGATGAAAGGCAGTGTCTAACCCAGTTCTCCTGTTCGTTTGTTTTGAACCACATTCTAATTTATTTCCAATTTAGTCAGTATTGATATTGATATGATACAAGGAACTTTTGAAATTGTTCCAAAGTACTATATGCAAAAGGGTTCTGTTGTAAATAATTATTCCAATTAACCTTCAACACGTGGTAACTCAAAAGCTATAGCTTCATGTTATTACTAACAATACATTAGAGACTGACTAGAATTGTTAGATCAGGCTTTACAAATTTTAATGGTTGAATATTTGAGGGAAAATAGCTTATTTAATATAGAGTATTAAACAGACTCCCAAACCAGATCATGTTCAATTAAAAAATGATTAATACCCAAGACAATCCAGGATTTACATAATTCTATCATTAGGCAAGTGGCAACAAATCTGTTCTCACCCCAAAATAGTTTATGATCAATCCCTGGTAGAATCATTTCAACCAATGGTAAATGAATTACTGAGTCTTTTGAATTCTTTAAAATATACACCAACTGCAATGTGGGAAGTAAACACCTGGGGGGGAGAAATTCAGTATCACCCCATTTGAGGCGCAATTATCGGCCGGGCGCAATGTTTAGCGCCTGGCGCTAATTATCACCTCCGACTGCAAACTTAGCTTTTATCGCCCCTGGAGGTGATTGGAGCGCTGAATCAGGCACTGCACACCTGTCTTAAGGCACAAAAGGCCGAGGAGCGAGGCACTAACTCAGAGCGCGGGCGCAGCGCAGGTGATGTCAGTTAGCGATGGAACACAGACACACTGGCGCCAGACAGTTCTTAAAGGGGAGGGTCGATCTTGCTCTCCAGCCACACCCTGCTCATTGCAGCCTTGAATCTCGGCCTGGACGGACCTGTGACTACATTTTCCAGCCAAGGACTATGGAGAGGGTGAGAGAACGAGCTCAGCGCTTCAGCGAGTGGGCCTTGGAGGCTCTGGTTGGCGCAGTGGAGCGCAGAAGATCTATACTCTACCCTGAGAATGGCAGGAGGGCTTTGCCACGCGACTACAGAAGAGTGTGGAGGGAGGTGGCTCAGCACGTCTCCTCCAGGAGCATGGTGCCCAGGATCCATACTCAATGTCACAAAAAAGTTCAACGACCTCACTCGGGTCATCAGGGTGAGTGGCTTTTTTTCAATACCTCTCCATCCCTCCATCTCAACCTCACTCTATGGCCAGAGGGTCTTAAAACCCCAACGCCCAACACTCATCCAACACCTATGGCCCTCTCATGAAACATACACGCACATTCCACACTTTGCATACATTAAGGGCTATTCAACTATGGGAGGCACATCAGGCAAGACCATGGCTGCATACATTAAGGGCTATTCAACTATGGAAGGCACATCAGGCAAGACCATGGCTGCATACATTAAGGGCTATTTAACTATGGGAGGCACATCAGGCAAGACCATGGCTGTATATTTACTCAGATGCTGTCCTTTTTCTTGCAGGCCGAGCTATCACATAATAGGAGACAGCAGCAACGGACGGGTGGAGGGCGGCCTCAGCTTCAACCCCTCAGCAATCTTGAGGCGCCTGTCCACAGGATTGTGGCAAGCCAGGTGATCGGTCCCGTCACCCCTGGAGAGGCCGACCCCGTTCTGGACAGCAATGGTAAGGTCATCACCTTTTTCTCCTCTCTCATTCCACTTGGCCCTCACAACACCAGCCTTTGACATTTTTAATCCAACTTACTAAATCACTGCACTCCTTTCTCCCTTACTCCCCCCGCCCCCCCCCCGTCCTCATGCTAAAGCCACTCTTGCTTTCAGATGGAGATTCACCAGCTGAGGAGACGGGCCCTCAAGCTGCCAGTGGGAGTGAAGCTGCAGGCGAGGAGGAAGGGGAAGTCAGAGCATCAGCGCTACCCTCTCCCGAGTAAGCCCATGCCCACACTGGGAACACGTCTTCCCTGGAGGGGAGCAGGAGGGAAGGGTCTGATGAGGGTGAAGCTCCAGAACCCAACGGGCTGCAGCAACACGATGGGGGTAGGGAAGCTCGGGGGCCTTTTCCCTGGGGGGAAGAGTAGGCCAGCACGTTCTGCTGCACTGGACGCAGAGGAGGAGCAGCTCATCGCTGAAATGAACACCCAGGCGGTGGACATGCACACTCAGCTCATGGGTGCAGAGGAAAGGGTGCCCGAATGCATTGATGCACTGGCAAGGAGTGTGGAGCACTTCGCTGTAGCACAGGCGGATGCCACGCTAAAGCTTAGTGCTGCAATTCAGTCACTGACTGCCATGATCCAATCTCAGACTGGCCTCATGCAGACTCAGATTGAGGCCACGCAAGCACTGACTACTGCCATTGTCACTGGTTCGGACACATTTCCCCGGGGCTCTCACCGCGCCGCAGCAGGCCAGCAATCTGTGCTCCAGCAGATTGCCCCGGATGCTGATGCGCTGCCCCGTGGGAGTGGCAGTGTGTCGGTCGAGCAGGGAGTTGCTGTCCTCTCTCCAGATGACAGCATTCCTGCTGCCACCACTGTCACTTCCCCATTGCACTTGCTGTAATGATATCAGCAAATAGTGATGGTATTTGCCTGTTTGATTATTTATGCCTTACCAGCATATTTGCCTGATTGATTATTTATGCCTGACCAGCAGAGGGCATGTGAGAGACAAGCAGTTTAGTTTTAGTTTTGTTTTAGATGGATCTCTAAGATGGTGTCTCCTGTAATGCTGTTAACTGAGTTGAGCATACTTTAGATAAAAAGTCATTCTCTTTCATGAATGTGTCGTCATTGAACCCACATAGAAATCAATACATGGTGTCAGAAGTGATTGAAAGAGATGAAGAGGAAAAATCTGAAGTTAAATCAGCTCTGCGCATATTAGCAAGCCAAAAGAGAACATCGTTACTTACCATTGGAGAATAGCTAACGAAGTGAAAAAATGGTAGGATTACACCCACCGGCGAAGCTTCAGTTGACAGGTAATGTGGCTGAAAATTGGAGGAGGTTCAAACAACATTTGGAGTTGTATTTAGCGGCAATCGGAGCTGACGAGAAAAGTGATAAAATGAAAGCGTCAGTGTTCTTACATGTCGTGGGTGATGAAGCGCTGGAGGTGTATAATAACTTCACATTCACTGCTGATGGAGACAAAATGAAGCTGGATAAAATAATGGAACAGTTTGAGGCCTACTGCATACCTAAACGTAACGTGACGTTTGAGAGGCACAGATTTTTCACATGTGTACAGAAAATGGGAGAGACTATTGATCAGTATGTGACTGAACTGAGAAACCGAAGCAAAACATGTGAATTTGGGGGACTGACAGACTCGCTGATAAAAGACAGACTGGTGTGTGGTATTCCAGATAATGGTCTAAGGGAAAGACTGCTAAGAGAGCAAGATCTAGACCTGGGAAAAGCCATAACACTGTGTAGGGCTACAGAGACTGTGAAGTCGCAGGCAAAGGAGCTGTTCAGTGACAGTAGCTGCAACGTGGATGCAGTGAGAAAGAACGGACACAAACCGTTTAACAAAAAGAGCGCCAATGTGAAAAAAGAGGCGTGGCCAGCGAACAAAAATGAAAGGGGCAATCGAAAGTCATGCAGTCGATGCGGTACACAGCATACACCAAAAAAATGTCCAGCATATGGTAAAACATGCAATAGTTGCAACAAAAACAACCATTATGCCCGTTGCTGTAAGAACCAAGCGCAACAAAGCAAGGTCCATGCAGTAGATGAAAGCGAGATAGAGGAGTTCTATGTAGATGTTGTGTCTGAAAACAAAAAAGAAAAAAGAGACTGGATGTTGACACTAAAAGTGAATGACATACACATTCCATTTAAATTGGATACTGGAGCACAAGTTAATGTGATATCAGAGACTGATTTTAAGAAAATTAGACCCAGACCAAAGATACATGGAATACAAGTGAAAGTGACAGGATACTCAGGTACTGATATACCAGTGAAAGGAAGATGCATTGTCAAAGTGACACACAAGGACAGAGAGCACATGCTAGCATTAATCGTGGTGCCAAAGGATGTGCAGGCCATACTAGGTTTAAAAGCCTGTGAGAGACTGAACCTGGTAAAGAGAGTCCTCGTTGTGGAAAGCGAAGGAGAAACAGTCTATGATGAACTCATGAAAGAGTACAACGACCTATTTCAGCGTCTAGGCTGCCTTCCAGGAGAACACACGATCAGAGTAGATAAAAGTATGCCAACGGTCATACATCCATGCAGAAAAGTTCCGTTTGCTCTTCCTCTTCAAAAGCAACTGAAGGCAGAGTTGGACAGGATGGAAAGCCTGAACGTGATTCAGAAGATAGATGAGCCAACTGAGTGGGTGAGTTCCCTCGTCGTTGTGGACAAAAAGAATGGAAAGCTCAGAATTTGCCTGGATCCAAGAGATCTAAACAGAGCAATAAAGAGAGAGCACTTCAAGCTTCCTACACATGAGGAAATCATGTCACAGTTTGCAAATGCAAAGTATTTCAGCAAGTTAGATGCATCATCAGGATTTTGGCAGATGAAACTGGATGAGGCAAGTTCAAGACTGTGCACGTTCAACAGTCCATTTGGCAGATACAGATTCCTAAGGTTACCATTTGGCATTGCCTCAGCTCCTGAAGTGTATCACAAAACTATCCATATGATCTATGAGCATCTGGAGGGAGTTGATACCTCAATGGATGACATCATAGTATGGGGAACCACGAGAACTGAGCATGACGAGAGACTGAAAAAAGTGCTGGAAGCAACAAGGAAAACAAACCTGAAGCTGAATAGAGAGAAATGCCAGCTCGGGGTGACAGAACTGACATTCGTGGGAGATATCCTTAGCAGTGAGGGCATCAGACCAGATCCCAGAAAGGTGTCCGCCATTGAGAATATGCCAAAGCCACAATGCAAAAAGGACGTGCAGAGGTTTAATGGAATGATCAACTATATGGGTAAATTCATATCCAACCTCTCAGAAAAGATGGCGCCACTGAGAAGACGAACTGAAAAGAACATAGAATGGGAATGGAATCATGAGCATGAGAAGTCATGGAGCGATCTAAAGAAACTGCTCACAGAGGAACCAGTTCTGAGGTTTTATGACCCAGCGAGACCCATCAAGATATCATCAGATGCATCACAGAGTGGGCTCGGTGCCGTTCTTCTGCAACAATATGACTACTGGCAACCTATTGCATATGCATCGCGCTCAATGACAGACGCGGAGACGCGATATGCTCAAATAGAAAAGGAGCTGCTCAGCATCACATACGCCTGTGAAAGATTTCACCAGTTTGTGGCAGGACAAGCAATCAGTGTAGAGACTGACCATAAGCCCTTGATTGCATTGTTCCAAAAGCCACTAAATAGCTGTCCACTTAGAATACAAAGAATGATGGTCAGGCTGCAATGCTATACACTGAATGTTGCGTACACACCGGGTAAGCTGATGTATACAGCAGACACGTTGTCCAGAGCTGTTGACCCAAGAGAGCCCGCAAACACCAAAATGGATGAAAAAGTGAATGCCTACGTGGACATGATCACAAGTGCACTGCCCATAGCAGATGCAAAAATGGAGCTCATAAAGACTGAGACAAACAAAGATGAAACAATGAGACGACTGAGGAAAAGCATCTTGGATGGATGGCCCAACATGAAGCAAGACTGCTCACCTGACATGGCAGAGTACTGGAACTGCAGGGCGGAACTATCAGTGGTCGAAGACATCATCTACAAAGGAAGTAAAATAGTTATCCCAAAGAGTCTGAG
The DNA here is from genome assembly GCF_052327205.1 of Somniosus microcephalus. Lineage (NCBI taxonomy): Eukaryota > Metazoa > Chordata > Chondrichthyes > Squaliformes > Somniosidae > Somniosus > Somniosus microcephalus. The sequence continues at coordinate 212,672,406 of NC_140991.1, read as the reverse complement.
AAAAGAGATGCTAAAAAGGATCCATGGAGGACATCTGGGAATCAAAAAGTGTAAGAAACGAGCACGAGAAGTGATGTACTGGCCACGAATCAGCCAAGATGTGACAAATGAGGTGTCAAACTGCACAATATGCCTGAAATATCGAGCAAGCAATCCGGTAGAACTACTAAAGCCACACCCAGCGCCAGACAGACCTTACCAGAAGGTAGGCGCTGACCTATTCGTATGTCAAGGGAAGGGCTATCTTGTAGTCACAGACTATTACTCCCTGTATCCAGAGGTTTGTAGACTGTACACCACCACTGCAGATGCTGTGATAACATGTATGAAAGCCATATTCTCCAGACATGGCGTGGCAAGCGAGGTCTTCACAGACAACGGACACCAGTTTTACAATGCAAATTTCCAACACTTTGCCAAAGAGTGGGACTTTGTCCACACAACGTCAAGTCCTCACTTTCCACAGTCCAATGGACGAGTGGAAAAATCGATCCAGACAGTGAAAAGACTGATGTACAAGGCAAAAGACAGTGGAACTGACTTCTACCAGAGCATGCTTGTATACCGCACAACGCCGCTCGAGTGTGGTATGTCACCAGCCCAACTCCTTATGGGACGTCTGCTAAGGTCAAACCTACCCATCCCGGAGAACCTCCTGAAAACTAAAGAGGGGGAGAAAGTGAGGAAGTTCAAAGAACAACAGAAAGAAAAGCAAAAGTACTACTATGACAGAGGAACACAAAACCTACCTGAACTCCACACTGATGACCAAGTAAGGTTCAAAGACAAAACAAACATATGGACTCAGAAGGGAGCTGTCCTGAGTGAAGTTCAACCAAGATCATACACCATTCAAACAGATGAGGGTGCTGTTCTGCGAAGAAATCGTCGGGATCTTCTCATGGGACCAGCCACAGCAGGTCAAAAGACTGATACTGTTGAACAACCTGATCACACAGCAGGTCAAAAGACTGATGCTGTTGAACAACCTGATCACACAGCTGAGAAATCATCATCTGAGGCAACAGCTCAGATTCAAGGACAATCAATCAGAAAATCCTCAAGACACGCGAAGCCTCCTGAGAGACTCATTGAGCAAATTTAAGGACTCTTGTTATGGAAGGAAGTAATGTTATCTTATTCTTTCTTCAAGTTCTAGTGTATTTACATATTTCATGTGAACACACAAAACAAGGTTAAAAAACCTTGATCATGATAATGATAATGTAAGTTCATTAAGTGTTACAGTTAAAATGAAGAGTAATACAAAGAAAACATGTTGTTAGATAAAAGTAAAATACTTTTGTTTTAAGAAAGGGAGATGTAATGATATCAGCAAATAGTGATGGTATTTGCCTGTTTGATTATTTATACCTTACCAGCATATTTGCCTGATTGATTATTTATGCCTGACCAGCAGAGGGCATGTGAGAGACAAGCAGTTTAGTTTTAGTTTCATTTTAGATGGATCTCTAAGATGGTGTCTCCTGTAATGCTGTTGACTGAGTTGAACATACTTTAGATAAAAAGTCATTCTCTTTCATGAATGTGTCATCATTGAACCCACATAGAAATCAATACACTTGCCACTGCCTGTAACCCAGACTGCTGCCGCCCATGCAGAGTTGGTGCAGTCTGCAACCGGGCCCTCCAGGCCCAGGGCTGGTCGAGGCCGTCCTTCAATGGCATCTGCAGTCTCAGGTTCTGACAATCAGCAGCCTTCCACCAGCCTTGCTGCAGCCACTAGGGCCCCATTACGGAGGAGCAGTAGGGTGGGAAGGGGGGGAAGTGCACAAGGGAAGGAGATCACCCTCAAAGGGCAAAAAGTAGGAGGTGTGACGAAATGTTTGTCAATTTTTTATTAAAGGCCGAGGTTTGTGTTCAAACTTTTATTTAGTGGTTGGGACATTATCTCCAGGTTGTGAGAATTAGTTATGTTAATGAATGATTTTTTTGTGTTTGTTTCTATTAGTTTGTCATGAAGAAATGACACACACAGAGTTTGAAAAATAAATAAGTTTTTGTATTCAAAATGTACAGGTTTGGTCCTTGGAATCATTGCTGCCTTGGCCGGCTTAGGGGTTGCGGGTTGGTTTCATTCATATTGTTCTCCATGGCAGAAGCCATTTCCTCAGTAGGGGTCTAGAAGCAGCTTGCTATCAGCTGTTGACGGACGGCACTTGCAGTTTCAACATTGTGGGCCTCCCTCCCGCCTTGGTGCTGCTGATGATCATCCTCCTCCTCCTCCGGTGGTGCTCCAAGTCTTGGTGGCATTGGCTGGGTCCTGAGGTTTGCCAGGTTATGCAGCATGCAGCACACAACTATGAAGAGGGAGACTCGCCCAGGCGAGTACTGCAGGGCTCCTCCCGAGTGGTCCAGACAGCGGAACCATTGCTTGAGCAAGCCGATCATCTGCTCAATGATGTTCCTGGTGGCGAGGTGGCTCTCGTTGTACCGCAGCTCAGCAGGTGTGTTGGGGGTTAAGGAGCAGTGCCATCAGCCAGGTGCACAGTGGATAACCCTTGTCCCCAAGGAGCCAACCACTTGGCTGATGTGGTGCCTGGAAAAGTTCTGGCACAGCTGTCTGGTGCAGGATAAAAGCATCGTGGCTGCTGCCAGGATAGCAGGCATTGACAGCGAGTATCAGCTGTCTGTGGTCACAGACCAACTAGACGTTTAAGGAGTGGAACCCCTTGCGGTTGCGGTTGCAGAAATCCTCTGCATTCTCATGGGGTGCACGCAATGCCACATGCGTGCAATCAATGGCGCCCTGCACCATGGGAAAGCCCGCTATCCTCGCAAAACCCAATGCACGTTCATGCTGTTTGGCCCGGGTCATCGGGAAAGAGATGTACTGGCGTCTCCTTTCATTGAGGGCATTTGTGACCTGGCGGATGCAGCAATGGACCGCGAACTGGGAGATATTGGCGATGTCCCCAGTAGCTGCTTGAAAGGAGCCGGTGGCATAAAAGTTCAGAGCCACTGTGACCTTCACTGCCACCGACAGAGACGTCCTGGTCCTCAGTAGAGGCTGCAGATCTGGCTGCAGCAGGTGGCAGAGCTCAGTGACTACCTCCTTGCTGAAGCGCTGTCTGCGCAAACACTGCTCCTCAGACAAATTAATGTAGGAGAATTGTTGGCAAAATACCCTGGGAGGGTAAGGTCTCCTGTACAGAGGTCTGTTGGCCCTCCTGCATCTGGCCAGGATTGCCACTCTCTCTTTGCGTCTCTGTTGCCTTCGATTCTGCAGGCGCAGGACAACGCCCCGAATCACTGCAGGCCCCATAGTCTCTTGGTAATCAAAGTAATGAAGGTCAAATCCAAAAGCACCTGCAAAGTGATGCTCAGTAGCCAAAACTACTTCACAGTGTTGACTCTATGCAGAAGTCTCTCCTTCTCTCTCTCAGAATCTCTCTCTCTGTCAGAATGAGTGGTGCAAAAATGTCTACCACAGAAAAAGCCAGGAAAAGGCTGCCTTTAAATAGTACCGCCCCCCCCCCACCCAGCCCCACACCGAATGGAAAACATTCCAGTCTACCGATCGTTGCTTGCGCCAGGTGGAAAGGAGGGGGGCGCCACTCAGTATCTGGTCTGGGGCGCCACAAAGGTGTTGCACGCTCGACTGACATCAAGATCTACGGGCGCAGGAGATCGGGGCGGTATTGTTTAGTGTTACTGCAAAATGTCTGGTCAATTTTGCGAGCAGCGCAGACATCACTGCGCCTGGGCACGAGTTGCTTTGCGCCCCATTAGCGCCCTCTTAAGGCGCTAACGGGAGGCGCAAACCAACCAAATTTTTTCCCCCTGAACTTTAAAAGAATTGGCTTCACTCCAAAACTTTAAAGGACATTTTAGTAAATAAACAGAGGGATTGAATGGCACAGAAATTAGCACACTACCATTTCAACTCTGGGATCTAAATTCACATTATGGCCACAAATACGTAAAATAAATTTCGTCAAACTGCTAAAGCAGAAAAACACTAAGGTGCAAAGATTCTGGCACCAAGACTTGAGCTATCAGCTAAGGATAATTCTGGGGAATGTAGCCGGGCAAGTGGTGGAAGTGTCAGTCGGAGAGCATTTTGGCGACAGTGACCACAATTCGGTGAGATTTAAGGTGGTCATGGAAAAAGACAAAGACGGCCCGGAAATAAGGGTTCTAAATTGGGGGAAGGCCGATTTTAATATGATAAGGCAGGATCTGGCCAAATTGGACTGGGAGCAGCTACTTATAGGAAAATCCGCATCAAAACAGTGGGAGACTTTCAGAAGGGAAATAGAGAGAGTACAACGCCAACATGTTCCTGTAAAGGTCAAGGGTGGGACCAACAAGCAAAGGGAACCTTGGATGACAAGGGATATACAACGCCAACATGTTCCTGTAAAGGTCAAGGGTGGGACCAACAAGCAAAGGGAACCTTGGATGACAAGGGATATACAAAAATGCATTAGAAATAAAAGGGGGGCTTTTGGCAGTTACAAAAGACTAAAGACGGAAGAAGCCCTAGAGGAGTATAAAAAATGCAGGGGCATACTTAAAAAAGAAATTAGGAGGGCGAGGAGGGGCCATGAAATAACACTGGCGAGCAAAATAAAGGAAAATCCTAAGATGTTTTATAAGTATATTAAGGGCAAGAGGATAACCAGGGAAAGGGTAGGGCCCATTAGGGACCAAAGTGGCAATCTGTGTGTAGAGCCAGATGATGTAGGCAGGGTTTTAAATGAATTTTTTGCATCTGTGTTCACTATGGAGAAAGACGATGCAGACATAGAAATCGGGCAAGGGGGCTGTGACATACTTGAACATATTAGCATCGAGAGGGAGGAGGTGCTAGCGGTTTTAGCAGGCCAAAAAGTGGATAAATCCCCAGGCCCAGACGAGATGTATCCCAGGCTGCTGTGGGAGGCAAAGGAGGAGATTGCAGGGGCTCTGACACAAATTTTCAGAACCTCTCTGGCCACAGGGGATGTACCAGAGGACTGGAGAACAGCTAACGTAGTACCATTATTCAAGAAGGGTAGCAGGGATAAACCAGGGAATCACAGGCCAGTGAGCCTAACATCTGTGGTAGGGAAATTATTGGAAAAAATTCTGAGGGACAAAATTAGTCTCCACTTGGAGAGGCAAGGATTAATCGGGGATAGTCAGCATGGCTTTGTCAAGGGTAAATCATGTCTGACAAATCTGATTGAATTTTTCGAGGGGGTGACTAGGGGGGTGGATGAGGGAAATGCTGTGGATGTGGTTTACATGGACTTCAGTAAAGCTTTTGACAAAGTCCCGCATAGGAGACTGGTCAAGAAGGTAAGAGCCCATGGGATCCAGGGTGCCTTGGCGCGTTGGATCCTAAACTGGCTGAGTGGCAGGAGGCAGAGGGTGATGGTCGAAGGTTGCTTTTGTGACTGGAAGCCTGTGTCCAGTGGGGTACCTCAGGGATCGGTGCTGGGTCCCTTGTTGTTTGTGATCTACATAAATGATTTGGATGAGAATGTAAAAGGTATGATCAGTAAGTTCGCAGATGACACGAAAATTGGTGGGGTGGTAAATTGTGAGGAGGAAAGCCTCAGGCTACAGGACGATATAAACGGGTTGGTCAGATGGGCGGAAAAGTGGCAAATGGAATTTAACCCTGAAAAGTGCGAGGTGATGCATTTTGGACGGACAAATAAGGCAAGGGAATACACAATGAGTGGTAGGACCCTAGGAAGTACAGAGGGTCAGAGGGACCTTGGTGTACATGTACATAGATCCCTGAAGGCAGCGGAACAGGTAGATAAGGTGGTTAAAAAGGCATATGGGATACTTGCCTTCATTAGCCGAGGCATAGAATATAAGAGCAGGGAGGTTATGATGGAACTGTACAAAACGCTGGTGAGGCCACAGCTGGAGTACTGTGTGCAGTTCTGGTCGCCTCACTATAGGAAGGATGTGATTGCTTTGGAGAGGGTGCAGAGAAGATTCACCAGGATGTTACCTGGGATGGAGCGCCTCAGCTATGAAGAGAGGCTGGACAGGCTGGGGTTGTTTTCCTTGGAGCAAAGAAGGCTGAGGGGGGACCTGATTGAGGTGTACAAAATGATGAGGGGCATAGATAGGGTAGACAAAGAGGAACTTTTCCCCTTAGTAGGGGGGTCAATAACAAGGGGGCATAGATTCAGGGTAAGGGGCAGGAGATTTAGAGGGGATTTGAGGAGGAACTTTTTCACCCAGAGGGTGGTTGGAATGTGGAACTCAATGCCTGAAAGGGTGGTAGAGGCAGGAACCCTCACAACATTCAAGAAGCATTTGGATGAGCACTTGAAATGCCATTGCATACAAGGCTATGGACCAAATGCTGGAAAATGGGATTAGACTGGACAGGGATGGATGGGCGGCGCAGACACGATGGGCCGAAGGGCCTCTTTCTGTGCTGTAAAACTCTATGACTCTATGACTCTATGATAGGAATAAATTGGGAGGTGGAAGCTAACCTTCACATACAGCAGAAGGCGAGGAAGCCAATGCAAAAATCATGTCTCAAACACATTTAATTTAATCCTGATTAATGAAAGTGCCAAATGGGGCGGGGGGAATTCTGCAGCCAGTTATTTCACTGAAATTTTCTGTTCCTAACTCTGCCCCTGTGGAACCAGAGACCATGGCCCCAATTTTCTGGCCGCCGTCGGGCGGCTTTTCATGTGGCCAGGGGCCGAAAATCAGCGAAAAAGCGGGTCGGGACCCCCCCCACCTGATTCCCCACCTGATTCCCCGTCCGACTTTCGGACTGCCGTTTCCGCATGCCCGCTTCAGTCCCGGCCGCCGCTGGCGGGACTGGTTGTCGGAGCAGTAACAAGCAATTATCTGCTTGTTGAGGTGGATTTTCCCATGCCGTTGCGACTTTGGGGCTTTCCCCACCTGAAACCCGACTGCGGGGAACCCCGCTGCTGAGAGCTGGCGTGAAAACAGCTGGCTTGCTTGCTTGCAGCAGCAGGTCGCTGAGGGTTGAAGAGATTTAAATAGGCAGCATTTGCAGGCTGCAGGACCTTGTTGATCAAGGCTTGGGGGAACTTTTTGAAGCCTTAGGAGCAGCTGCAGAAAGTTGGAGCCTCACACAATTCTCCAGTGTGAGCTCCTGGGAAGCCCCTCTCACCACCCTAACTCAGCGCCCCCTCAACGGAGGCATCTGCCAGAAGCATGGGCGGCCTTTGGGACGTTCCCTTCCTGGCATTAGAGGATCTCCAACAGCAGAGGCGGCAGCAGCAGAACCAGGAACAGCAGGATGAGCACCAGGAGCACCAGGCTGCTGCTCACTCACGTGAAGCTGCACAGGCCAGAAGGGGCCAGCGCTTGGAAGTGGCTTGAGCGCACCTTGCTGCGCTTTAGGGGGCCAGTGGGACCCGTTTCTGCACTGACAGTCCTACTCAGAAGGACTTCCATGAAGATCTGCTTTCTCTGTTCAACAGATGGCCAACGCTCCTCAAGAGATGTCATTCTCTTATGAGCACTCACCATGTTTCCCGTACCCTGGCGAGTTATCTCCTGCATGGAGGTTGCCAACCTTTCCATGGTGATGTGTTCATGCGCCAATGACTCCACAAAGGCTCTGCTCATGGTCGCTATGGACTCCTCCATTCACTCCACACTCGCAGTGACCCTGGAGACAAAACCTGCCAGAGACTCCTGCATCTGTGCATGGAGATCCATCACCTCTTCTCTTGCGGATGGACCCAGAGGCAGAGGGTCGTCATGCAGCACAGCTGAGCTGAGCTGGCAGAGTCCTGCACCCTCCGACGAGGACTCTCCACTGCTGTCCCTGTCTCCAGAACCTGCTGAGGCTCACTTGTGAGCTGTGAAACACCAGGTGACAACATTACTCTATGTCCCGAAGGTCCCCCCGAGGTGTGAGTGTCTGCGCTGGTGCTGGGTGCGCTTACTTCTGCTGATGCTGCGCCCTCAGAGGTTGGAGCTTCCTCTGAGGAGTCTGGCTGCACAGCCTCTTCCTCCTCCACAGTGAGGATGGGGGCTCTGGATGGTACTGTGGGGGAGTAAAGGAAGGAGTTAGAGATGTAATGCCAAGGTTCTTCTGGTGACTCCCAGCGAGTTGGCATCTGCTGACACCTGCATCCATGCAGCATTGGTCTCAGTGGGAGGCCTCTTCCTCCCTGACCTAGGGAAGAAGACCTCCCTGTGGGCCCTAACCCCATCCAATAATGCCTGCAGTCGAGCCTCGTCGAACTTGAAGGCAGCTCGGCCTCTGCCGCTGGCAGCAGCTGGTGCAGGCTCCTCTGCCATTGTGCAAGAGTGGTTGAGAAGCCTGCAGAGGTGGAGAAGCTTGCTGGACACTTTGAAAGCACCACAAATGATGACATCATAGTGTGGGGATTTCTGACTCGAATTGGACAATTAGCAAGGCTTCCCACATGCTGGGAATTAATTGGCCACTTGAGGGAAAATTGCGTGGAGCTGGCTGACACTTTCTTATGTGTGTCAGAAACCCCACATTCGGGAAAATCCGACCATTCCCCACACAAGCCAAAAATCGGGGCCCATGACTCACAAACTTCACCTGCTGCTAAGTGACCACTGAAGTTTGCACAAGTACCCCCCTCCCCCCCGCTATAGTTTAAAGCAGTTCAGACCACACGTAAAGGCCACTTTTTTCGACCCCTGAAAAATTGTCCTCTTCTGCCCTATTTCTCCTCCATCACTCCCAAGATCCAATCCATCCCCAAAGTCCCTGGGGGCTTGGACTTGTCCAAAGCTCTAGTTACTGGTCTTCCCACCTCCACAGACCAACTTATCCAGAAGATAAATGAGACTCCAGGATGGTGTGTTGCCTCCCTGGTGCAAGGGTCAAGGATGTCTCCGAGCAGCTGCAGAACATCTTGGAAGGGGAGGGTGAACAGCCAGTTGTCGTGGTGCATATAGGCACCAACGATATAGGTAAAAAGCGGGATGAGGTCCTAAAAGCGGAATATAGGGAGTTAGGAGGTAAATTAAAAAACAGGACCTCAAAGGTAGTAATCTCAGGATTGCTACCAGTGCCACGTGCTAGTCAGAGTAGAAATAGAAGGATACTTCAGATGAATACGTGGCTAGAGGAATGGTGCCAGGGGGAGGGATTCAAGTCCCTGGGACATTGGAACCGGTTCTGGGGGAGGTGGGACCAGTTCAAACTGGACGGTTTGCACCTGGGCAGGGCTGGAACCGATGTCCTAGGGGGAGTGTTTGCTAGTGCTGTGGGGGAGGGTTTAACTAAAATGGCAGGGAGTTGGGAACCTGAGCAGGGAGACAGAGGAAAGGGAAACAAGGATAAAAGCAAAAGATAGGAAGAAAAACAAAAGTGGCAGTCAGAGAAATCAATGGTTTAAATCAAACATGGCCACCGTAAATAATAATTCTAATAGGTCTAAGAGCGTTAAAAAAACAAGCCTGAAGGCTTTGTGTCTTAATGCGAGGAGCATTTGTAATAAGGTGGATGAATTGGCTGCGCAAATAGAAGTAAACAAATACGATTTGGTTGGGATTACGGAAACGTGGCTCAAGGAAGGCCAGGACTGGGAACTCAACATCCAGGGGTATTCGATATTCAGGAAAGATAGGCAAAAAGGAAAGGGAGGTGGGGTAGCATTGCTGGTTAAAGAAGGGATTAACACAATTGTAATGAAGGATATTAGCTCTGATGAGGTGGAATCTGTATGGGTAGAATTGAGAAATACTAAGGGGAAAATAAGTTAGTGGGAGTGGTTTATAGACCTCCAAACAGTAAGGCAGACGTTGGGGATGGCATTAAAAGGGAAATTAAAGAAGCGTGCAATAAGGGCACATCATGGGTGACTTTAATCTACATATAGATTGGGCCAACCAAATTAGTAACAATACTGTGGAGGAGGAATTCCTGGAGTGTTTACGGGATGGTTTCCTGGACCAATATGTCGAGGAACCAACCAGAGATCAGGCCATCTTAGACTGGGTATTATGTAACGAGGAAGGATTAATTGGAAATCTTGTTGTGCGAGGCCCCTTGGGTCGGAGCGATCATAATATGATCGGATTCTTCATTAAGATGGAGAATTAAGTAGTTGACTCGGAGACTAGGGTCCTCAATTTAAATAAAGGAAACTACGATGGTCTGAGGAGTGAGTTGGGTAGGGTTGATTCAGGAATGGCACTCAAAGGGTTGACGGTGGATAGGCAATGGCAAACATTCAAAGACCGAATGGATGAACTACAGAATTTGTTCAGCCCAGTTTGGCATAAAAATTTAAAAAAGGTGACCCAACCATGGCTAACAAGGGAAATTAGGGATAGCATAAGGTCCAAGGAGAGCGCATATCAATTGGCCAGAAAAAGCAATAATCCTGAGGATTGGGAGCAGTTTAGGATTCAACAAAGGAGGACAAAGGGATTAATTAAGAAAGGGAAAATAGAATGAGAGTAATCTTGCATGGAACATAAAAACTGACTGTAAAAGCCTTGATAGATATGTGAAGAGAAAAAGATTGGTGAAGTCAAGCGTAGGTCCCTTGCAGTCAGAATCAGGGGAATTTATAATGGGGAACAAAGAAATGGCAGACCAACTAAATACATATTTTGGTTCTGTCTTCACAAAGGAGGACACAAATAACCTCCCAGAGATGCCGGGGAACATAGGGTCTGATGAAAGGGTGGAACTGAAAGAAATCAGTATTTGTAGGGAAATGGTGTTAGGAAAATTGATGGGACTGAAGGCCGATAAATCCCCAGGGCCTGATAATCTACATCCCAGGGTACTTAAGGAAGTGGCCCTAGAAATAGTAGATGCATTGCTGGTCATCTTCCAGAACTCGATAGACTCTGGAACGGTACCCATGGATTGGCGGGTAGCTAATGTTACCCCACTATTCAAAAAAGGTGGTAGAGAAAAGGCGGGGAATTATAGACCGGTAAGCTTGACATCGGTAGTGGGGAAAATGCTAGAGTCCATTATAAAAGATGTAATAGCAGAGCACTTGGAAAGCAGTGACTGGATCATACAAAGTCAACATGGATTTAGAAAAGGTAAATCATGCTTGACTAATCTACTGGAATTTTTTGAGGATGTAACTGGTAAAATAGATAAGGGAGGACCAGTGGATGTGGTGTATTTGGACTTTCAGAAGGCTTTCGATAAGGTCCCGCATAAGAGATTAGCGTGCAAAATTAAGGCACATGGGATTGGGGGCAAGAACTGGTTGGCGGACAGAAAGCAAAGAGTTGGAATAAACGGGTCGTTTTCCGAGTGGCAGGTAGTGACTAGTGGGGTACCGCAAGGATCGGTCCTAGGACCCCAGCTGTTCACAATATATATTAATGATCTGGACGAGGGAATTGGATGTAATATCTCCAAATTTGCAGACGACACAAAGCTGGGTGGAAGGATATGCTGTGAGGAGGATGTCGTGAAACTCCAGTACGATTTGGACAGGTTGGGTGATTGGGCAGAAACATGGCAAATGCACTATAATGTGGATAAATGTGAGGTTATCCACTTTGGTGGCAAAAACAGGAAGGCAGATTATTATTTGAATGGCAATAGATTGGGAGAAGGGGAAGTGCAAAGAGACCTGGGTGTTCTTGTGCACCAGTCGCTGAAGGTAAGCATGCAGGTGCAGCAGGCGGTTAAGGCAAATGGTATGTTGGCCTTCGTAGCAAGAGGGTTCGAGTACAGGAACAAGGGTGTCTTGCTGCAGTTGTACAGGACCTTGGTGAGACCGCACCTTGAGTATCGTGTGCAGTTTTGGTCGCCTTACCTGAGGAAGGACGTTCTTGCCATGGAAGGAGTGCAGCGAAGATTCACCAGGCTGATACCTGGGATGGCAGGAATGACGTATGAGGAGAGATTGTGCCGATTGGGCTTATACTCACTGGGAGTTTAGAAGACTGAGAGGGGATCTCATCGAAACCTATAAAATTCTGTCAGGCCTGGACAGACTAGATGCAGGATGTTTCTGATGGCTGGGGAGTCCAGAACCAGGTGTCATAGTCTAAGGATAAGGGGTAAGCCATTTAGGACTGAAATGAGGAGGAATTTCTTCACCCAGAGAGTGGTGAACCTGTGGAATTCTCTGCCACAGAGGGCGGTGGAGGCCAGTTCATTAAGTATATTCAAGAAAGAGTTGGATATATTTCTTAAGGCTAAAGGGATCAAGGGATATGGGGAGAAGGCAGGGACAGGGTACTGAATTTGGATGATCAGCCATGATCTCATTGAATGGCGGAGCAGGCTCGAAGGGCCGAATGGCCTACGCCTTCTCCTATCTTCTATGTTTCTATGTCATCGTCTCCACATGAAGTCCTGGATTCCCATCATCCCAATCCTTACAAAGCATCACTAGCTTCCCATATCCCAACCATAAGATCCCCTGTCCTTGCATCAAATCCCTTCATGTCCTTGCTCCACCCTATCTGTGCAATCTCCTCCACGTGTACATCCCTGCTCGTACTCTGGACTCCAACACAGACTACTCATTTGATCATTGGCGATTGTTCTTTCAACCACTATATCCCGCCCACTTAACTCCATCCCAAAATCCCTTCAAGTTGCCCCATCGTTTGAAAAAAATCCTCTGACTAGGATTTCACCCTCCCCACTTCAGTTTATTTCCTTCTTCTATCCTCCTCAGTGTCCACCTTTTTGGAGTACCAAAACAGCATTCTGAGAGTGGAGCACTAAATAAATGTAAGCAGTAGGGGCCGGGGGTAAGAGCATAAACCCTCATCCTGACAGATATTTTAACGTATATTTTCATACTTTCAACTAAATTAGCAACTATGTTGTCAGTAGAAGTAAACCCGCTTTTCCACTATTATTGGAGAGGTAAATATACCCCATATTCAAGAGGGAAGCAGGCCAAGAAGATTTAAAATCCCATAGTCCACATGAGCACTACTAAAAAAGACCCATGTCCGTACACACTCACAGTCAATACAGAATATCAGATCATATTAGCATTTGCACTACTAACCTCTCATCAGGGTTCACACAAGTTACTGAGTGAATGAATTAACCCTTTTTTGCTATTATCAAAGAAGTCAGACAAAGTTACTAACAATTGTTTATTAAACTTACTATCAAACTTGGCAGCATTTAAACTTAAACATTGAGTATGTGGCTAATTAATAGACAGTGTTAATTGATGAAGTAACAGAGGTTACAAAGGCAGTTCAGTTATGTCACTGTAATTCAGTGTTAACTGCGTGATTATAAATTCAGTTGAGATCAGTGTCGGAGAATGATATAAATTGATGAAATAATTTAGGATTAGACGCCAAAGATAGCCAACCAGTTAACAGCATTAAATAGTCAGTCTATTGAATAGATTAAAGTCTATGGCCTAGAAATTCATTGACGCCACTTTTGGGGCGCTAAAGTGGGGCGTCGGCTAAAGTTTGCGGCGGCCGCCAAATCGATGCCACTTCTCCGATATTCATTAGCTTCGCCCTAGGAGTTCAGGCGAGCGCTAAAACTGCTGCTGGACGCCTCTCTTTGGGCGCTAAGCCGGAGGTGGTGATCGATAGCGCCGAGGCCGGGCGCAGCGCAGGTGCGGCCATCTCGTGATTGACAGCAGACACCCTGGTGCCGGCCAGCTCTTAAGGGGGAAGGGTCGACTGTGTCTGCTGCCACGCCCTGGATAGTGGAGCCCTCCAGCTAGGCCTGAACACTGCTGCTGGACCCAAATAGCGCCTGAAGACATGGAGAAGGCCCGTGAACGTGCGCAGCGCTTCTCAGAGCGTGATCTGAGTGTGCTGATTGCTGCTGTGGAGAAGAGGCGCCATGTTTTGTACCCGGACAATGGCAAGAAGGCGACGGTCCGCGTCTACAGATGAGCCTGGAGGCATGTCGCCACCAAGCTGTCAGCCAACAGCGACGTCCCCAGGAGCGGTGCCCAATGCCGCAAAAAGTTAAATGACCTCACACGCATTGTCAGGGTGAGTACCCTTTCCAGTGACCTCCTCATCCTTGCATGTGCACCTCACATTATGGGCAAAGGGACCTGAAAGCTCTAATGGCCAGCCTTCATCCAGCAGCTATGGGACAGGCATGAGCATCAATTGCACATTCTGCACTTAACACACTGGCCAAGCTATTCCACCATGGGAGGCATTGCACACCAGATCATGGCGACACACTGGCCAGGCTATTCCACCATGGGAGGCAGTGCACACCAGATCATGGCGACACACTGGCCAGGCTATTCCACCATGGGAGGCAGTGCACACCAGATCATGGCGACACACTGGCCAAGCTATTCCACCATGGGAGGCAGTGCACACAAGATCACGGCGACACACTGTACTTAGAGGCCGTCCTTTCTCTTGCAGGCCAAGCTGGCGAATAATCGCAAGAGCCGGACTGCGACCGGGGGAGGCCGACCCCATATCCAGCCACTCACCGACCTGCAACATCGCGTGGAGCGCCTCATGGGTGGCCGGGTGATTGGGCCCGTTGCATGTGGAGATGCCGACCCTGTTCTGGGCGGCAATGGTAAGGACATCACCTTTTGCACCTCTCTCGTCCCACTTGCGCATCAGATCTACATCCTTTGCCACTGTCCGACCAATGCGCTGAATGCCACCACTCATGCATCCCGCACTGACGCCCTCTCCTCACTCTAAAGCTACTCTTATGCCTTCCTGCTTTCAGATGGTGAAGAGGAGGTCCCTGAACTTGCCAGTGACAGACCCTCCGAAGAGGAGCAGGAGGAGGAGCAAGAGGAAGGCGGCCCATCAGGGGAACCCTCAGCCGCGGCCACCCAGGCCAATGTAGGGGACACGTCTTCCCTGGAGGGCAGCGTGGCGGAAGTGTCGAAGGGGAGGGGAGCTCCTGGGACCTGCGGGCTGCAGAAAGGCGGGAGGGGGGTGGAAGCTCGGCGGCCTTCTCCCCAGAGGGGGGAAGCGTCGGAGGGGAGTCCAATTGCTGGGCCCAGCGGCCTCCAGCAACGCAGGAAGGGTCGGCCAGCTCGGCGGCCTTCTCCCCAGAGGGAGAGTCCGGCCTCCAGTCAGGAGATGCTCTTCGCCGAGGAGATGGAACGCCTCGAAGACTTGTCCGCGGACTCGGAGCGCCGGCACACGGAGCTCATGGCGGCAGTGGCACGGTTGCCTGAGTCCATCGATTCCCTCTCTCGGATTGTGGCCGAGTTCGGGCCCTCAGAGACCACCAGTCGGGCGGAATACCGGGCAGATCAGGCAGCGAGTCGGGCGGAATTCGGGGCAGCTCTGTCAGCGACTGGCCAGGTGATCAGTGGTGCCGTCCAGTCACTGGCTGCTCTGATGCGGTCAGTGAACAGGTCAACACGGGCACTCACTGCTGCCACACTCGCTGTGTCAGCCAGGCATCGCCAGGGCACCCGGCGCGCTGCAGCAGCACAGCGGTCTGTCCCTCGGCAGATTGGTGCGCATGCTGCAGTGCTGGCCCGGGCGAGTGCCAGTGTCTCAGGCGACCAGCGAGCGCCTGCCATCCGCCAGCTTGCCGCCATTCCTCCAGCCGCCACTGCCAGTCCCCCAGTGGAGCTGCCAGGAGCTGCTGCAGCGACTGATGCTGGCCAGCCACAGCTGCAGCAATCAACAGCCGCCCGCTCGACGGCCAGACCTCGACTAGGCCGACCCCCAAGGGCATCTGCCGTCACGACATGTGCCCCTCAGGAGCCTGCCCCCAGCCTTGCAGCAGCCAATGGCCTTACTTTGAGGTGGAGCAGCAGGGCGGAGAGGGGCCACCCAAAGATGGCCAAGGCATCGCCCTAGCGGGCCAAATAGTCGAATGTGTGGCCATTTGTGTTTGTTTCTTGAGGCCGAGAATTGGATGTTTGTTTTTTGAAGGCCGATGATGTGATGTTTGTTTTTGACGAAGGCCGAGAATGACGGCCATTTTAGTTGCCCTATTTTGTTAATCCTCTCCAGGTTGTGGGAGCGAGTAATGTGTTTGAGTGTTTTTTGGGGGTTTCGTCTGTTTTTGGTTTTCATGTGGGAAGGGCCCAGAGTTTGTACAATAAAGCATTTTATTTATTCACATTGTCCATGTTTGATCTTTGAAGTGTTTGTTGCCTTAACCGGCTGAGGGCTTGCGGAGCGGCTGCAATCATGTTCTATCATTGGCACAAGCCATTCCCTGACAGGGGGCCTAGAAGTGACGTTCAATAAGCCGCCGACGGGCGGCCCTTGGACCTTGTGCCTCCCTCCTGGGCTGGTACTGCTCGTCCTCGTTGTCCTCATGCTCCTCCTCCTGAGGTGGTGGTCCAACGTGAGGTGGCAGTGCCTGAGTCCTGCGGATAGCCAGGTTGTGCAGCATGCAGCAAACGACGACGAATTGGGAGACTCGATCCTGCGAATACCGGAGCGATTGAGACAGCGGAACCGTTGCTTGAGCACGCCGATTGTTTGTTCTATGAGGTTCCTCGTCGCTTGATGGCTCTCGTTGTATGCCTCTTCAGCAGGGGCGTGGGCGCGCGGAGCGGGGTCATGAGCCAGGTACACAAAGGATAGCCTTTGTCCCCGATAAGCCATCCTCGTGGGGGAGGCTGTGCCTGGAACATGTCAGCCACAGTTGTCTGTCGCAGGATAAAGGCATCGTGGCTGCTGCCTGGAAAGCGGGCATTGACAGCTAGGATGCGCTGCCTGTGGTCACACACCAGCTATACATTGAGGGAATGGTAGCCCTTCCGGTTGCGGTAATCCTCGGCATGCTCAAGAAGTGCCCGCAAAGCCACATGCGTGCAGTCAATGGCGCCCTGCACCATGGGGAAGCCCGCTATTCTTGCAAACCCCACTGCACGCTGCTGCTGCTTGTCCAGGGTCATGGGGAAGATGAATTGATGTCTCCTTCTGAAAAGGGCTTCGGTCACCTGGCGGATGCAGCAATGCACGGCGAACTGGGAGATGTTAGCGATGTCCTCAGTAGCGGATTGGAAGGAGCCGGTGGCATAGAAGTTGAGAGCCACCGTCACCTTCACTGCCACCGACAGAGACGTCCTGCGCATCAGCTGTGGCTGCAGATCTCTCTGAAGCAGCCGGCAGATGTCTGCAACCACCTCCCTTCGGAATCGCAGCCTCCTAACACACATCGCGGCAGACATGGTCAGATAGGAGGTCTGCTGGCGGTATACCCTGCGTGGGTAAGGCCTCAGTTGGTGACGCCTGTTGCCCCCTCTGCATCTAGCCAGGGCTGCCACTCTCTCACGGCGTCTGTAAGCCCTTCTGGCATAAGGCTGAAATTCAGCGTTGCCACCCAATGCAGCCCCCATTATATGTTGGCAAACACTGAGCTCTGAATAAAGGCAAAGATAATTGGTAAGCTCTGGCCTGAGCCAAAAATACCTGTCCAAGTGTTGGTCCAAACCAGTAAACTCTCCTCCTTGGTCTCTGTCCAAAAAACCGTTGCACAAGAGTGAATGCTGCAAAATGGCTGGCCTTTATACTGCTGGGTAAGTGCCCTTTAATTTGCGCTCCCCGCGGCCCGGCTGGGCTGTGTACCGTTCCACTTCACATTCGCTCGGGCTGCCCGGCGCACAATGGGCCGGCACGAGTGAAGTTCCGGTTCGGGGCGCACAAAAGGCGTTGCACTAGCAAATGACGTCATGATGTGCGCACGCAGCAGGGCGCGCGCTAAGACTTTGCGCCGGCGCTAAATGTGTACTGAAGTTGGGGCGAGGCGCAGATCGCGCTGCGCCCGGCCGCTAAGCGCCTAGCGCTCGAAATCTACTCCTCCTAAGGCGCTAACGGCTGCCGCGCCCAACTGAATTTCTAGGCCTATATGCTTGTAGTTAGCAATGTTTACAGAATTGCTACGATCCATGTCCTTATGAGCAGGATTAGATGAACTGGTTCCTTTGCCTTCCTCTGGTAGGATGATGTTAGCCTTCCGAGACATCAGTTATGAACCTCCATCTGTAGAGGTGCTATCCGTTCCTCCTGGATCCTCTGCTCCTGGGTAAACTCACCTTCTCTGCTGGGAGCTGTACCTGGACTAGCTGGCTTAAATCTCACCTTTCTTGATCTCTGGGAAACTAGTACATGTAACACACTTCTGTCTGTATCTGGCTAGTAGTGCCATACAGCCTAAATTTCTGTAACCTCTCTCTTGGATGTGCACTTTCCAATTTGAGAGAGGCTTTTACATATACTAGACAAAGAACTCCTACATCTACTACAAAGAGAGCAAGAACTAGAACTAAGACTGAAGACTGGAAATTTTACTGTCAAAAAGCAGCATTTACACGTCCTTTCATTAAAAAAAAACCCTAATCTCTATTGACCAATCTGAATGATAGGTGCTCAAAGACTTCAGCCCCTTTGGTATTAATCACCTCACACAGCCATGATGGTACCCCTGATGACCTACAAATCAATAAAGTACCAGCATCTAGGCATGCCAAGTCACTCATTCACTTCCTAGCTTCTCAGGTCTTTGCATATACAGGGTCTCACTCAGGAACAGCAAAGGCAGGACATCTTTATATCCTTCCTCAAAGCTTAGTCTTCTGACACTAAGGGCTGGATTTTGCTAGGGCCGGGGAGGCGGGATTGGAGGTGTGTGGGGGATAAAAATCGCAAAACTGGCGTGCGGGCCCAAACCCGCCTCCATCCCGCCTCCACGCAATTTTCCTAAATTCATGTCTACTGGTCCCGACTCCGTCCCGCCTCCAGGAGGCGGGATAGGCCCTTAAGGCCCTTAACAAGCCCTCAATTGGCTCTATAATCCCATTTTCCTAACCACTTGCAAGTTTACTCGTTTTCCCACGTGAAACATGCCTGGTGGGAAACACACATCTGAAACCTGGCGGGAGCACAACTGGCTTGCGGAGTAGCAGCTGCAGCTCAACCATTAAATGGCAGATTTGAACAGGCTTTAATTGCAGGTGGCATAACTTTGCTCTCTCAGGTCTGGGGGATCTTTCAGAAGGCATACCCACAGCTTTGGAAGTTTGCAGCCTGACAACAATCTCCAGTGTGACCTCCTGGGAAACCCCTCTCGCCACCTTCACTGAGCGCTTCCTCAACTGAGGCATCTACCAGAAGCATGGGAGCCATTTTTGTCCTGCCCTTCTGGATATTACATGAGGCCGCCCAACAGCAGCAGCAACAACAGTTGCGCCAAGCTGCTGCTGCCCCACCTGAGGATGCACAGGCCAGAAGGGGCCAGCGCATGGAAGGCCGTCGGCGCAGCAGATACCCCCCAAACAGGGTCTACAGACGCAGGGTCAGCTACCTCAACATGTCTGAGCAGCAGTGCCAAAGGCGGCTCCGACTTTCGCGAGAGATAGTGGCTGACATCTGCGCAATGCTGCAAGACCTGGAGCCCAGAGGAGCAGCTGGACACCCCTTATCAGTGGCCGTCAAAGTCACCATCGCACTCAACTTTTTTGCCTCAGGCTCATTCCAGGGATCAGCAGCAGACATCAGCGGCATCTCCCAGGCGCCCGCACACACCTGCATCAAGCGGGTAACCGATGCCCTCTTTGCCATCGCGCACAATCACATCCATTTCACCAAGGATCGAGCAAGTGTCATGGCGAGAGCGGTTGGATTTGCTAATCTTGCAGGCTTTCCAAGGGTGCAGGGCATCGTTGATTGCACACATGTGGCCCTTAAGGCTCCCCATCGCAATCCTGGTATTTTGTCAACCGTAAGGGCTTCCACTCCCTCAACGTTCAGCTGGTGTGTGACCACAAGAAGGAAATTTTGCATGTTTGTGCCAAGTACCCTGGCAGTTGCCATGACTCCTTCATACTGCGCCAGTCTACTGTGCCTCCGCTATTCAGTCCGCCACACCAACTTAACTGATGGCTACTTGGAGACAAGGGCTATCCCTTGAGGACGTGGCTATTGATGCCGCTGAGGAGCCCATCCAACACAGCTGAGGAGAACTACAACTCCAGCCACCTTTCCACCAGAGCCATGATCGAGCAGACCATTGGTCTGCTGAAGATGCGCTTCAGATGCCTGGATAGATCAGGTGGAGCCCTGCAATACTCAGCAGCGAGGGTCTCCAGAATCGTTGTGGTTTGCTGTGTGCTTCACAACATGGCACAGCGTCGTGGCTTGCAGATGGCCGAGGACCAAATGGCTCCTGACATATCCTCCTCAGATGAGGAGGAGGAGGAGGGGGAGGAGGAGAGCGAAGACGAACATCTTGCAGAGGCTCATCAACCAGCGGCAGCAGTGCGCGAGAACATTGGTGGCCGGCATGCAAGGAACGCGCTCATATTGGGCAGATTTGCTGAGCCTCGCCCATGAGGGACTATTGCCTTGCATCCTTTTACCTGAGCACTGACAATAGCCAGGAACCAGCTGACTTCTAGCGATGTGACCACCGTACTGACCTCAAAGTGAAAGTCCCATTCGCGAAATGACACACGCCACAACTACAGCAGTAGCCAACAGATG
Source organism: Somniosus microcephalus (assembly GCF_052327205.1). Taxonomy (NCBI): domain Eukaryota; kingdom Metazoa; phylum Chordata; class Chondrichthyes; order Squaliformes; family Somniosidae; genus Somniosus; species Somniosus microcephalus. The sequence goes on along the minus strand of NC_140991.1, from coordinate 212,652,024 downwards.
ATTTATTAACATTATTCTGATGGCTTTCAGCCATAACACATTAAATTCCACCCAAGTGACTACCCTTGTGACTATTTGTGCAGTTTCTTTCTCTTACGCATGCTCCTACGTAGTGGTTCTCCAGTGGCATCAGCAGATGTGGAGGCCCCTTGCTCACTTCCTTGCTGCTCCTGTCTGGACACCTTTGGCGGGCGTCCTCTGGGGTTGCGAGCCTGTAAGGGCTGCGCAACAGTCTGCTGCTCCTGCGGCTGTGCAGGGGTTGAGACGCCGATCTCACTTGGGTGCTGACTCAGGTGGGGCTCTGACCGAGGACTTGTCAGTGGCATGGAAGTTTGAGCACTTGGAGAGGAGCCCCCACCTCCTTGTACTCTGCCACCATCATCCCTCTCATGGGTCAGGTCCCCCTCAGCGCTTGCAAGTGGTGAGAGAGCACCTTGCTGCACATCAGGGGAGCCATGGGGACCCGTGTCGGGACTGGCAGTCCTTCTCAGAGGGACTGCCATGAAGGTTTGGTTTCTCTGTTCAATAGCTGCCCATCGCTGCTCCAGAGATGTCAGTCTAGTCTGAACACTCACCATGTTTTCAACACTCGCGCGACTTATCTCCTCCATGGCCGTAGCCAGCCTTTCCACGGAGGTTGCCATCCTTTCCGTGGTAATGCGTTGATGCGCCAATGACTCCACAAAGGCTCTACTCATGTTAGCAATGGACTCCTCCATTCGCTCCACACTCGCAGCAACCCTGGAGACAAAACCTGCCAGAGACTCCTGCATATTTTCCTGGAGTGCCATCACCGCTGATACTGTGGATGGACCCAGAGGCAGAGGGTCGACATGCAGCTGAGCCGAGCTGGGAGAGTGCTGCGCCCTCCGACTAGGACTCTCCACTGCTGTCCCTGTCTCCACCATCTGCTGAGGCTCACTTGTGAGCTGTGATACACCAGGTGACAACACTACTCTATGTCCCGAAGGTCCCACCGAGGTGTGAGTGTCTGTGCTGGTGCTGGGTGCGTTGCCTTCTGCTGACGTTGCGCCCTCAGAGGTTGCAGCTTCCTCTGAGGAGTCTGGATGCTGAGGCTGAACCTCCTCCTGCGTCCTGGAGACGGGAGCTTGCGATGGTCCTGTGGGGGAGTAAAGGAAAGTGTCAGAGATGAGAGGCCAGGGTTACCTGCACAGTGCTTATTGCAGATGATCAGAGGTCCATCTGCTAGAGCTTCCAAGTCATTATCAGTGAGTCATGCAATGCAATTGAGAGAGTTGGAAAACTCTTCTGTCACCAGCTTGCTCTGCTGCACCGGTCTCTCCGTCCCCCACTTGTGTGTCGTCCTGGATGCCGACGATCTCCAGGATCGCCTCCTCCCATGGGGTCAGCTGGGCTAAGGAGGCTGCCCCTCCCCCTGTCCTGGCTCGCTCTCTTCGGTTGTGAGCTCTCTTTTCCTGCAATGGGGGAGACAAGTGGAGGTTGAGCGAGAATGAAGGAGTGAGTGTAGAGAATCGATGGCATAGATGCTTAGAAGGAGAGAAAGATGGAGTGAGATGGCAAGACCAAGGGCCCTCCCTATGTGATGTAAGTTGTTTTCATAGCATGACAGTGATAGGGAGTGTGAGGGCTGCATAGTCCATTAGTTAGGTGAATGTGACCATAGAGAGAGAGGGAGTGGGAAAGGGTGCATGGATGTCAGTGTCAAGTGGGATGTGGAGGACGAGATTGGTAAAGCTGAGAGCTGGTGAGGAAAGGCAATGGGGATCAGATTAAGAGTGATGGGAACATCATACTCACTTTTCCAGTGCGCAGAAGGTCATGGAAGCGTTTCCGACACTGGATCCATGTTCTGCTGGTATTCGAGCTGGCGTTCACCTGCTCTGCCACCCTCAGCCACACAGCCTTGGTTTGCTGGGGTGGCTTCTTCCTCCCTGAGGAGGGGAAGAGCACCTCCCTGCTCTCTGTCGCTCCCTCCACCAATGCCTGGAGGGCTGCCTCGTCAAATCTGGGGGATGCCTTACTCCGATGTGTCGCCATGATTGATGATGGTAGCAGCAGCTGCCAGGGCCAGAAGCTTGGCAGTCTGCTGAAGTGAGCAAGGCTTGTGGAAGCCCTTAAATGAAGCAGCAGTGATGATGTCATCGGAGGCGAGCTTCCCACCTGAAAAGCTCACTGGCTAGGGGTTCCCACACGTGGGGAATCAATTGGGCTATAAAATCAAAATTGCATCAATTTCCCACATCGTTCAGGATTCGTGTGGGAAACACGAAATGTGGGGAACACGACCCCAACCCGCCCCCGTAGCAAAATCCAGCCCTAAGGGCTCAAATTTCATCAGGCCGTTGAGGCGGGATTGGAGGCGTGTGGGGGGTTAAAATTGCAAAACCTGGCGAGCAGGCCCAACCCCACCACCATCCTGCCTCCAAGCAATTTTCATTAAATCGTGTCCACTGGTCCCATCTCCAAGAGGCGGGATAGGTCGTTAAGGCCCTTAACAAGCACTAAATAGCCTCTATAATCCTATTTTGAAAGGCCCTTGCAAATTTAACCCTTTTCCCACGCGAAACACGCCTGGTGGGAAACACGATGATGAAACCTGGCGGGAGCACAATTGGATTGCTGACTATCAGCTGCAGGTCAACCATTAAAGAGGAGATTTGATCAGCCATCATTTGCAGGTGGCAGGACTTTGTTGTCTCAGGTCTGGGGGAACTTTTAGAAGGCATAACCACACCTGTGGAGGTTTGGAGCCTGACACCCATCTCCAGTGTGACCTCCTGGGAAACCCCTCTCGCCACCTTGACTGAGCGCGTCCTCAACTGAGGCATATACCAGAAGCATGGGAGCCATTTATTTCCTTCCCTTCTGGACATCAGATGAGGACAAAGACCAGCCGCGGCACCAGCAGAACCAGGAACAACAGCAGCACCAACAACAGCAGCACCAACAGGAGCGCCAAGCTGCTGCTCACCCACCTGAAGCTGCACAGGTCAGAAGGGGCCAGCGCATGGAAGCCCGTCGGCGCAGGAGATACCCCCCAAACAGGGTCTATAGACACAGGGTCAGCTACCTCAACATGTCTGAGCAGCAGTGCCAAAGGCGGCTCCGACTTTCGCGAGAGGTAGTGGGTGACATCTGCGCAATGCTGCAACAAGACCTGGAGCCCAGAGGACCAGGTGGACAACCCTTACCAGTGGCCAAAGTCACCACCGCACTCAACTTTTTTGCCTCAGGCTCATTCCAGGGATCAGCAGCAGACATCAGCGGCATCTCCCAGGCGGCCGCACACACTTGCATCACGCAGGTAACCGATGCCCTCTTTGCAATCGCGCACAATCACATCCATTTCACCAAGGACCAAGCAAGTGTCACGGCGCGTGTGGTTGGATTAGCTAATCTGGCAGGCTTTCCAAGGGTGCAGGGCGTCGTTGACTGCACACATGTGGCCCTTAAGGCACCCATCGCAATCCAGGTATTTCTGTCAACCGCAAGGGCTTCCACTCCCTTAACGTTCAGCTGGTGTGTGACCACAAGAAGGAAATTTTGCATGTTTGTGCCAAGTACCCTGGCAGTTGCCATGACTCCTTCATACTGCGCCAGTCACTGTGCCTCCGCTATTCAGTCCGCCAGAACAACTTAACGGATGGCTACTTAGAGACAAGGGCTATCCCCTGAAGACGTGGCTAATGACGCCGTTGAGGAGCGCAACAACTCCAGCCACATGTCCACCAGAGCCATAATCGAGCAAACCATCGGTTTGCTGAAGATGTGCTTCAGATCCCTGGATAGATCAGGTGGAGCCCTGCAGTACTCAGCAGCCAGGCTCTCCAGAATCGTCATGGTTTGCTGTGCATTTCACAACATGGCACAGCGTTGTGGCTTGCAGATTCCTGAGGACCAAGTTGCTCGTCACATATCCTCCTCAGATGAGGAGGAGAGCGAAAACGAACATCTTGCAGAGGCCCATCAACCAGCGGCAGCAGTACGCGAGAACATTGCTGCCCGGGATGCAAGGAACGCACTCATCTTGGCCAGATTTGCTCAACCTAGCCAATCAAGCATTTTTGCCTCGCAGCTTCTTACCTGAGCATCGACAATGGCCAAGAACCAGCGGATTCCTAGCAATTTGACCACCATACTGACAATTGCAAGTAATCCTAAGCCATCAATGTGGAAGTCCCATTCGCGAAATGACAACACGCCACAACTGCAGCAGTAGCCATCTGGTTTTTTATTTACAGTAACCATCTGATGGCTTTTTAACATTAAACATCAAATTTCACCCAAGTGACTACCCTTGTGACTTTTTTGTGCAGTATCTTTCTCTTACACATGCTCCTATGTGGTGCTTTCCCTGTGGCTTCAGCAGATGTAGAGGCCCCTTGCTCACTTTCTTGCTGCTCCTGTCTCAACACCTTTGGCGGGCGTCTTCTGGGGTTGCAAAACTGTGAGGGCTCGCCAACAGTCTGCTGCTCCTGCGGCTGTGCAGGGGTTGAGACGCTGATCTCAGTTGGGTGGGGACTCTGGTGGGGCTCTGCAGTGGCATGGAGGTGTGAGCGCTTGGAGAGGAGCCCCCACTTCCTTGATGTCTGCCACCAACTTCCCTCTCATGGGTCAGGTCCCCCTCAGCGCTTGCAAATGGCTTGAGAGCACCTTGCTGCACATCAGGGGGGCCACAGGGACCCGTATCTGCACTGGCAGTCCTACTCAGAAGGACTTCCATGAAGGTCTGGTTTCTCTGTTCAATAGATGACCATTGCTCCTCCAGAGATGTCATTCTATTCAGAACACTCACCATGTTTTCTGCACTCTGGCGACTTATCACCTCCATGGAGGTTGCCATCCTTTTCACGGTGATGTGTTCAAGCGCCAATGACTCCACAAAGGCTCTGCTCATGTTCGCAATGGACTCCTCCATTCGCGCCACACTCGCAGCGACCCTGGAGACAAAACCTGCCAGAGACTCCTGCATCTGTTCCTGGAGTTCCAGCACCGCTGGTCTTATGGATGGACCCAGAGGCAGAGGGTCGACATGCAGCTGAGCCGAGCTGGCAGAGTCCTGTGCCCTCCGGCTAGGTCTCTCCACTGCTGTCCCTGTCTCCACAATCTGCTGATGCTCACTTGTGAGCTGTGATACACCAGGTGACAACACTACTCTATCTCGCGATGTTCCCTCCGTGGTGTGAGTGTCTGCGCTGGTGCTGGGTGCGGTGAATTCTGCTGACGCTGCGCCCTCAGAGGTTACAGGTTCCTCTGAGGAGTCTCGAGGCTCATGCTCTTCCTCCTGGATAGTGGGGACGGGTGCTTGCGATGGTCCTGTGGGGGCGTAAAGGAAAGAGTCAGAGATGTGAGGCCAAGGTTACATGCACATTGCATATTGCAGATGATCATTAGTCCATCTGTTAGAGCTTCAGAATCATCATCAGCAACTCATGCAATGTCATTGAGAGATGGAAAACTATTCTGTCACCAGCTTGCTGTGATGCGCCCGTCTGTCCGTCCCCCACTTGGGAATCTTCCTCCACTCCCACGATCTCCAGGACCGTCTCCTCCCAGGTGGTGAGCTGGGCTACTGAGGGTGGCCCTCCTCCTGTCCTCGCTCTTTCCCTCTTATTGTGAGCTCTCTTTTTCTGCAATGAGGGAGACAAGTGGAGGTTGAGTGAGAATGAAGGAGTGAGTGTAGAGAATCCATAGCATAGATGCTTAGAAGGAGACAAAGATGGAGTGAGGTGGCAAGACCAAGGGCCCTCCCTGTGTGTTGTAAGTTGTAATTGCATCACAGTGATAGGGAGTGCGAGGCCTGCATAGTCAAATAGTTAGGTGAATGTGACCATAGAGAGAGAGGGAATGGATAAGGGTGCATGGATGCCAGTGTCAAGTGGGATGTGGAGGAAGAGATCGCTAACGCTGAGTGCTGGTGAGGTGAGGCAATGGGGATCAGATTGAGGGTGATGGGAAATTCATACTCACTTTTCCAGTGCGCAGGTCATGAAACCGCTTACTGCACTGAAGCCAGGTTCTGCGGGTTATTGACAAAGAGTTGACCTCCTCTGCCACCTGGATCCACACAGCCTTGGTTTGCTGGGGAGGCTTCTTCCTCCCTGAAGGGAAGAGCACCTCTTTATTTGCTCTTGCTCCCTCTACTAAAGCCTGCAGGGCAACGTCATCAAAGCGGGGTCTCTGGCTGGCCATTCTTCCTGCAGGTGCCTCTAACATGCAAGGGCAAAAGCTTGGCAGTCTGCAGAAGAAGCAAGGCTTGTTGCAGACCTTAAATGCAGCAGCAATGATGACGTCATCGGAGGCGACTTTCAGACTGGAAAAACTCATTGGCCATGGGTTCCCACACGTTGGAACTCAATTGGCCAATTAAGTTAAAATGGCATCATTTTCCCACATCGATTTAGAATCGGGTGGCTAACACGAAATGCGTATTACACGGCCCCAGCCCACCCCAGTATCAAAATCCAGCCCTAAGGATCAGTCTTGTGATTCTTCTCAAGCTGTCTCAAGTTTTAATCTCTCCTTTGTGTCTCAAGTGACCAGAACTGGACACAGTACTCAAGGTAATTTGATCACAGCAACAGTTTGACCAGGACTTACTCTGGCTAGACCCTGATATTTTGGCTATGTAATTCAGCATTCTGTTGGCTTTATTGATTACAACTGTGCAATGGTTGGACATGTTGAATGTTCAGTCTAAGAATGCTTAAACATTAACTTTGTCCTTAGTTATTTTTGATACCATTCATGAAGCACATGTTCCTTTTGTTTTCCTGTGTGAAAGTACTCATTTTGTATTTTCCACACTGCCTCCTAGGAATCAACTACTCTTCTAATTTGGCATCATGTGCAAATTTAAACCAATCTGCATTGAGTTTGTGAATCCAAGTCATTGATTTAAATTAGAATCACTAGCAGTCCCAATACAAATTCCTGTGGTATCTGCATTGATCCTCACCCCAACAGAATTCATCTACTAGGTACCAACTTTTTTCTACCTTTCAGCCAATTTCTTACCCATTCCCCAGGTTTATCCCAAATCCCACCGCACTGAACTTAAATTGTAGCCTTTCGTACAGAACTTTGTCGAACGTCTTTTGGAAGTCCAAGTACACCATGAAATAGGAGTTTCCATAGTCCACCTGGGTTGTCACTTCTTCAAAAACAAAACCAAGGTTTTTGAAGATACGTTGACTTCTTTTTACAAATTATTATTGTGCAGATGAACCTCATGTTTACTCCATTATCTTACATGCTATTAAAGTGAAAATAATGGGTTTATAGTTGTCAGCAACAGCCTTGCGCTTTGTAAAAACGTGCATCACGTTTGGATGTTTCAAATCAAGTGGCATCCAACAACTCCCTCATAATTGCTGTCTACATCTCACAAATTACCGACTTTGTTTTTCTTAGTACTCCAGGCTGAATATCATCTATCTTTGAGCTTTTTAGTCATTCCAGGACTTCCAACTCATTTATGTTAAAGACATTAATTCCACTTAGGTTCTCACTACTTTGGGTATATCTGACCATGTGGCTTTTTTGAGATTGAATATAATAGTTCTAAAGTGTATATAATTATTATTGTATATAAAAGATATATTTTATTATAAAATTTTAATTTTAAAACTAAATGTTAAAACTTAAATTTTTATTGCCTCAAATTAATTAGATGCCATTTAATCTAACTCCAAATTAGAATCAGATCATTTTTTTTAAACAAATGAAAGATTACTATAATTAAATTTATGCAAGGAAACACAGTTCCCCTCCCCATTAACTTACATAAGCCTCTTTTCCAAGTATGCTCATAACAATAGTTGATGCTTAACCAGTGAAGAGGAAAAGCTATCCCATTTATGCTATACCTGGACTGGGAGTACTCAACGCCAGTATCAGGAAAAAATGCTATTCCCCACCAGCATATGGCTTTACTTTGATGGATGCAAACATCTGCAAAGCACAGTATAGGTTTTTTAAAAATATTATTGGGTTTTAGCAGTCACAGAAATCTCTGGATTTGATTATTCAGGAAATTAAAAAGCACACAGTGAAAATTTTCATTTTGTGGTTTCCAAACTCTTCCAGCCGGTGATGATAAAGCGGCTGTTTCTGGTTCTCATTTTAGTTATACAGTACCGTTTGTTGTTCATTCTACAACAGTACTTTAAAACAAAATAGCAACAAATACACCAAGAAGATAAACCATCTAAATGGTGCAGTTCAGATGGTCAACAATTATCAGGAACTCAGAGGACCTTCCTCTGCAACCTATTATTTGATTACAAAGCAGTATACACCATGACTAAGATTTACAGGAATTCAGTGCAAAGGATTTTAAAGTTAGAGGCTTTTCAAATACCCTACATTCTGCTTTATGCACAGAAGTTGTTCCAGTGCTGGCGATAAAGTTTAAACCAGAAATGCTGTGGTATGCAGTTCTTTATTTGTCTTTACGTTCCATTCAAGTCAAAACCACAGAGTATTTTCAGTCTCTTGTGATCCCATTGAATGCAATAACACTCAGCATTTGAATTGATAATACTAGCCACCTAGGAATATTTTTAAGGATTTGTACCATGTGAAATTTGACATCTTGTAACTTATAAATTATACTTTTGAATAGAGAAAAGCAGAATTAGAACATATAAAAACACCTTTAGGCAAACCTTGTACATTTCCAAATAAACCACAATTGTTATTTACAAGTAAAGAAAAACTTTCAGTTGCCCTTCCATACTTTCATTTTTAGTTTCCATCTCTTGTCTCTAAAGTGAACAGAGGAATGCCAAAGCCACTGCCACAGAGGCAAAGTACAAGGAATGAGTGATGCACCATACTGAATCTGAAGATCTGAAGTTCATCACTTCCTCACCCTTCCATCCCCACCCCTGCCAAAAAACTTGGGTATGGATCCCCAGACAATTAAGGAATATGAATGCATTCATCCACTATACCAAGAAAAAAACAGACAAGCTCATCAGAGTTCAGATGCAATCCCTGCTCCAGACTGGTCACTGCCAGAACACCAACAGGTGAAAGTGACACACCATCAGCAGATTACCAGCACTCTTATCCTTCAGGAGTAAAAGTGTGCCTCCAATCACAGCTAGTTGCCCATTACAGTTCAAAATTCCAAGCACAGACATGGAAAAAACCACTGTGCCCAGCTGTGAATTCACTCAATATGCAGCAAATTCAGATCACTGTATGTTATAGATCAGATTTGGCTTGTGCTTGTAGCATTAATGCAATAAAACAAATGCCGACTGGTTTAGCATTCAACTGAAAATTCTCCAAAACATTGTGTAAATCTGTAATGCTGCCCAAGGCCAACAAGGAACCAATCCATCTACAAATAATTAAAAAGCTGCATAAATCCCTTTGTAAAGAGGCCAAACCCAGTCCTCTTGACTTAAGCAATATAGGGAATGAGAGAACACCCAAAATATTTCCCGATTACCTTAGCTCCGCGTGGACTAAAACAACTACCAAGAGAGCAGTGTGGCGATGCAGAACATGGAAGCAGAAGTGCACTGTACTAAAGGGAGAGAGACAGCCTCAATCGCAACAGTGCTGCAATAGAGAAAGGATTAAAAAAAAGTCTTCAACCAGGTCACTAACATCTTCTCCTGGTTCACAGGAAACACAATGGTGGTTGCTTGGGTGCAGCTTACCCATCTGCTTAGCTGGAGAAGTAGAACTCAGAAAAGACTAATAAAGGTAAGGGGAAAAAAACTATTAAAACTATTGCCCTTGCATGTCATCGAGGGGAAACAATTTAATACAGACATCCTTACAATGCTGCTTCCTGGCTTCAGTCACTGAATGCAGACAACAACACAAGCTGTACTTTGATCTTATATTGTAAATAAGATCATGCATTTTCCCATAATATCAAACCATGTGATTCAATACACCATTAGATCTTTAAACGTCAGCAATGTACTTTGTCCTGCAATATATCTTTCACCCTCAAAAGACTCCAGGAAACATCCAAATGAAAACAAAACACAACAATCAAGAAAACCAATTCTTTAAAATATCACCAACCAGGCACATTCCAACTCTATTCCAAAATAATCAAAGTTGTGTCAAATCTGGATGGTCATAAATCAACTTGTGCCACCTCAGCTTTTTAATCCATACCTGTAATGAGAAATACATTTCCTTGCCAATTTTTCTACTTTCCCCCTGCTCTCTAAAGGCAATGATTCACACGGGCACACAATTCCACAGGAGCTGAAAACACTATTAGCTCATCCAAGTGGCCATTATTCAAGTGTGAGCTGGGACAGCGAGTTCAGCAGACAACTTGGTCAAAGAAGACATCACAGCTGAACTAAAACTTGTTCTCACAATGTCCACATATATGCACTTCCACTGGAGATAATTGCGAAGTCCACTAATTTGCAGTGTGAATATTTTATTTTTATGATGGAATTTTCAGTGGTGTTTTCAGGTTTGTATGCCATGTTTCTGTCCATTTTTGAGAAAATCATAAAACCAGGAACTGGACAGTAATCAGGCCCAAGAACCTTGGCAGATTCCTCCCCTCCAAAGCCAATTATAGCACCCACTATTGCTACCCCAGCTGTCAGTGAAATCAGAACAGGAATCAAATCTGGGACCATATGTCTTTTGGGCCATTGGGAGGCAATTCCTCCAAAATCCTTTAACAATAAGTCTTTCACACAATCCCAGTAATATAGTAATCACTAGCAATATTAAGATATACATCTTTATGGGGACCTTATTTTAATGACAATCCACATCTATCTATCATGCAATTTGACATTTATACTATTGTGGATACAAGTTTGGAGAATCACAGCACATTGAGATACTTACATGCTACACCATTTAGTGGCAATATGCAGATTTTTAACCCATTATCTTCATATACTAGCTTTCCATTCTCAGCCTTTCAAATGGAGCTAGACAGCAAGCAGAAGCTGGACATTTCACCCAAAGAAGCTCAAGTCCAACAACTGCATTCTGAAACTTCTTCATGGCTGGTTTCGGAGTAGCAATGGTAGAGGTCTGAGAACAAGTTACTTGTGGCTGGTGATGTGATGGGAATCAAGGAGGTTAGGGAACAACATTTATTTTTAAAAACTCACCTCAGAATAAAATGAGCATCTTCGGGGCTCCTCTGGAGAATTTGATGCTGATCCTGATATTCCAAACATTTCCGTTACCTTAATGGACAAAGGGAGGCTTGCGTGTGGCAAGTGAAATGGATTCATCAGAAGTTTTTTTTTTATTGAGAGTCACCACAAAGCTAGTTTTACTAATCAAAGGATTTAGAAACAGTTTTTAAAAATTAATAGAACATTAAAATATGTTAATGCATAGATAAAGAATTTGGATAAAGATATGCAGATTCAAATATTTTTTCAATACAGGCCAAGCAAAAATCCTGGCCACACTGTACAGATAAATAACCAGTTAACTTGTTTTGGTGGTGTTGGCTGAGGGACAAAAAAGAGAGCATTGACATATTGTAATCTATATCAAGTGCTTTAAAATTACACCAAAAACACCCAAGGAAGACCTCAATTGATGCAATAACTGATCAAATGTTACGATTAAATTTTAAGTCGTACCAGCCAATAGTGACAGCACATTAGCCCAGATGACCCCCACCCCTTCAAACTGGCTTGGCACATATAATGAAACTTGCGGTCTATAGCTTTGATCCAAAGTGAAGCAGACTCCCAAAACAAAGTTCTGTAGTGCACTGACTTACATTTACTCAGTCGAAGTGTTACAGAACTTTGTCTTGAAAGACTAAATTCCCTTATTCATACATTGGGAACAAAACCTTAATCGAACTGCAAACGGTTTCCCAGCACTATACAAACTGGGAGGGGAAAAAAAGAGAAGCGGCATTATGCAGCAGTAAAAGTTTACTATTAGATCAATTCAGACCCATGTACATTTTAAAGGTTACCCTAAATCCATCAGCTCTTCAAACTGGCATTTCACATCCGATGGACCAAAATGTGGTCCAGGTTCCAGAACTCAAAACACAAACAGAGAAAGATAAAAGTTATAACTATATGCGTGAGAGTGAAAAAGCAGATAACACCTTCGCTGTGTAAGGATTAACATTTGAAATTCCAAGGCATTAGCTTCTACATTTACCATTTTGAATTTTAATTTAAATAAAAAATTGAAAGCTTGATATTATGAAAGCAACAGTAGAATTAACAGTTAAACCCATTACAAGATACACGTGTCCATCCCATGTAAAACATATGTTTCACCTCGAGCTACCCTAAAACTCGTACAAACTTTAAAATGCCCCAACCAATACCTCAGCTCCCAGTCGTCAGGCAACTCACTAAACCAGTGGAAGGTCACTCCAGTTTTACTGAACTCTGCATCTCTTGCAAATACCCTTCACATTGTTCAAGGCAACCCAACACATCAACACGAGAGACCAACAGCTGCCCCGGTGGAGGAGGGAGCACAGCACCCTCCCAGAGCCAGAGCACAGTACCCCCAGAGCCAGTACACAGTCAACCCCCCAAACCAGATCACAGTCACCCCCCCAGCCAGAGCACAGTCTCTTCCCCACCCAAGCCAGAGCAGTCTCCCCCCAGAGCCAGAGCAGTCCCTCCCCCCAGATCCAGAGCACAGTTCCCCCCCAGATCCAGGACACAGTTCCCCCCCAGATCCAGAGCAGTCTCCCACCCCCCAGATCCAGAGCAGTCTCCCCCCCCAGATTCAGAGCAATCTCCCCCCCCCAGATTCAGAGCAATCTCTCCCCCCCCGATTCAGAGCAATCTCCCCCCCCCAGATCCAGAGCAGTCTTCCCCCCCCCCCAATCCAGAGCAGTCTCCCCCCCCCAGATCCAGAGCAGTCTCCCCCCCAGATTCAGAGCAGTCTCCCCCCCCCATCCAAAGCAGTCTCCCCCCAAGATCCAGAGCAGTCTCCCCACCCCCCACCCCCAGATCCACAGCAGTCTCCCCCCCCCCGATCCAGAGCAGTCTTCCCCCCCCCCTCCCCTGGATCCAGAGCAGTCTCTCCCCCCCCCAGATCCAAAGCAGTCTCCCCTCCCCCAGATCCAGAGCAGTCTTCCCCCCCCCCCCCCAGATCCAGAGCAGTCTTTCCCCCCCCCTCCCCCGGATCCAGAGCAGTCTCCCCCACCCCCCGGATCCAGAGCAGTCTCCCCCCCCCCCTCCCCACCACCCAGATCCATAGCAGTCTTTCCCCCCCAGATACAAAGCAGTCTCCCCCCCCCCCAGATCCAGAGCAGTCTCCCCTCCCCCAGATCCAGAGCAGTCTTCCCCCCCGATCCAGAGCAGTCTTTCCCCCCCCGATCCAGAGCAGTCTTTCCCCCCCGATCCAGAGCAGTCTTTCCCCCCCCCGATCCAGAGCAGTCTCCCCCCCACCCCCCAGATCCAGAGCAGTCTTCCCTCCCCCCCGATCCAGAGCACAGTCTTCCCCTCAGAGCCAGAGCCGCCTCCGATTCTCCGCTCTTTCAGTCTTTTCCTCCCTATTCTTCCACCGAGTTTTGCCGACGTGGAAATTTTAGGTTTAGCGACGAACTGATCGCTGATTGGTTGTCGCACGGTGGGGTCGAAGGTCGCGGTCGACAAGATTCCGCGCCAAAAAGCAGCCGCGGGCTCGCGGGCTTGTTCTTGGGTTCATATCTCACTGTTTATATAAAATTGTACATTCTTTCACATTAAAGTTGGGGATAGTAACATTAAACCTAGTTGGAGAAACTAAATGAAGATTGGCTTTTTATACCCTGGTCCCAGTGTTTGCAGGAACTGTATAATATAAACCCATCAAGCCCCAAATCATCACGATTAAGATTCAGTTATTCTGATTCAAAAATCTATTTGATTCACCTTACTCTGAAAAATGAGCATAGTATCATGTGTATAAATGTGTTTCCAACAAGTTTTTTTTAAATCATAAATCTCATTATTTCAGTAAATTTCTGATAACATTAGGGATGATGTAATAATATCAATATATCAGCACTATTTTTCATTTTAACAAGCGGGAACTACACATTTTGTGCAAATTCCTGTAAATCTTATATTTTACCGATTTTGTATATTTTTATCTTATATGTGGTATGTACAGGACTTGTTTAGGATATAGTTATATAAATATCCTAAACATAATAACATTGCAGATATGTCACTCTTAGTTGGGTTATCTATGACCTAATTGTAAATGACTGTCAGGAGCCATGTTATGAATACATGGAATCGTGCAATGGAGTTAAGAAGTTGGAATTGAAACCTTGTTGCTCAGCCAATTTCAAAGTCAGTTAGCCTACCTCTCCCTATGTGCCTTTTCCACTTGGGATGCTGGCAACCAGTACACACCATCCTTTCCCATTTCTATACAAATGAATTGCACAAACATGTGCTGTTCAATCTTGATATATTATCAAATTTCCAAACAACTTGCATTTATATAGCCCCTTTAACATAGTAAAACATCCCAAGGCATTTCACAGGAGAGTAATCAAACAAAATTTGACACTGAGATATTAGGGCAGGTGACCAAAAGATTTTTCTTTATTAAGTTATGGGATGTGGACATCGCTGGCAAGGCTAGCATTTATTGCCCATCCCTAACTGCCCTTGAGAAGGTGGTGGTGAGCCGCCTTCTAGAACTGCTGCAGGCTGTGTGGTGAAGGTGTGTTAGGTAGGGAGTTCCAGGATTTTGACCCAGTGACAATGAAGAAACGGCAATATATTTACAAGTCAGGATGGTGTGTGACTTGGAGGTGGTGGTGTTCCCATGCGCCTGCTTCCCTTGTTCTTCTAGGTAGTACAGGTCGCGGGTTTGGGAGCTGTTATCAAAGAAGCCTTGGCGAGTTGCTGCAATGCATCTTGTAAATGGTACACACTGGAGCCACGGTGCGATGGTGGTAGAGGGAGTGAATGTTTAAAGTGGTGGATGGGGTACCAATCAAGTGGCTGTATTGTCCCGGATTGGTGTCGAGCTTCTTAAGTGTTGTTGGAGCTGCACTCATCCAGGCAAGTGGAGAGTATTCCATCACACTCCTGACTTGTACCTTGTAGATGGTGGAAAGGCTTTGGGGAGTCAGGAGGTGAGTCAGTTGCCGCAGAATACCCAGCCTCTGACCTGTTCTTGCAGCCACGGTATTTATGTGGCTGGTTCAGTTAAGTTTCTGATCAATGGTGACCCCCAGGATGTTGATGGTGGGGAATTCGAAAATGGTAATGCCATTGATTGTCAAAGGGAAGTGGTTAGACTTTCTCTTGTTGGAGGTGGCCCCACCTGCCATTCGCCATGACGCTAATGTGCTCCGTGTGATGGAAAAAATCATGAGCAACATTCACGAAGACTTGAAAAACCCACCACGAAAGCACTTAAAATCGCACTGGCCATTCTGGGAAACAGCAGCCAATATTCATGCAGCTGATATCGACCCAATATCCAAATGGACGGAATCATGGGACACATGCAACATAAAGAACCAACACCTCATCGCTGACCCAACAGTAGAGGTCCCTGGCTTTGACCTCCCTCGAAGACAGTGGACAGCGCTCAACCGAATCCACACAAGGCATGGATGATGTGGCCACTTGCTTCACAAGTGGAAGATGAGGGATGACCCGAATTGCGGCTGTGGCCATGAATCCCAGACCATGGAACACATCACATCAACCTGCCTACTAAGATCTGTTGCGGGAGGCACCTCTTTTCTCCACTCGGCCATTATAAGCTTTCCCGTCATACGAAACAACAACTGTTTTTACAAATCATGCAAAAAGTATTTTCTGGCAAGGATCTTTTATGGTTTCTCTAGTAGTAAGCAAGCCACCAACAGTGTTAAGTTAAACTTGGTGGTATATTTGTATACAGGGCTGCTACATAACCTAACCAAACTAAGTCCTCAGGGCATGATTTAGTGCATTTCTCATATGCCTTACGCACACAAGTGTCAACCAGTGACTCAGTTGGTAGCACCCTCGCCTCTGAGCCAGAATGTTGTGGGTTCAAGTTCCACTAGAGAGACTTGAGCACAAAAATCTAGGCTAACACTCCAGTGCAGTACTGAGGGAGTGCTGCACTGTCAGAGGTGTCATCTTTCGGATGAGATGTTAAAGCGAGGTCCCGTCTGCCCTCTCAGGTAGACGTAAAAGATCCCATGGCACTATTTCAAAGAAGAGCAGGGGAGTTATCCCTGGTGTCCTGGCCAATATTTATCCCTCAATCAACATAACAAAAGCAGATTATCTGGTCATTATTACAGTGCTGTTTGTGGGAGCTTGCTGAGCGCAAATTGGCTGCCGTGTTTTCTACATTACAACAGTGACTACACTTCAGAAAAAAAGGACTTCATTGGCTGTAAAGCGCTTTGGGACGTCCGGTAGTCTTGAAAGACCCTATATAAATGCAAGTCTTTTTTTTTTACAAGTGATGTTTGCCTAATTGGATATATGATTGTTTTCGTTTCCCACCTCATTCATAAGCTGCTTCTTCACCTGAGTCTTCAATTCTTGGACATACTTTCTCCCTCTCTCTCTGCATTGCACCCCCTTCCATCACCAAATGTATTTCAGCAATTACTGATCACTGACACTCTTGCAGAGAAAGAATGTCCCAAAATTTGCAGTCAGCAGCGAAGCAATGGTGCTTGCCACTGACCTTGAAGAAAGCTGCCCACAAAGATCTAGCAATCTCTGTGGTGTGAATTTCAGCTCTCCCAACCTTTGTTTGAATCTGGCGCCAAATCAAGCTAATCTCCATCATTCAACAACAGTGATGTCATTAAGCAGGCTGAGCAGCCAATCACGTTGAAGAATTCTCAAAGACAGCAAACCCGGAAGTAAAATGCACAGATTCTAATTTACTTTCTATAAATTTTACAGAGTGTGAAATAAAGATTGGGGCATACATATAGGATTAAGGTAGAAGCTGAAATATCATAAACAAATTTTTTAAAATATATATTATTTTAAAAAGCATGTCATTCTTAATCATATTAAGGGAAAAAATTGACATTCCACAAATATAAAATTAGCTTTTCAGGGCCAGAACGGTTGTTGAGCAGTCAATACGCCATAAAAAACCCAGTTACACCTCCTTCAACAAGGCTTAACTATTTCGGGGGTGGTGAGGGGAGGTGGTTAACAGTGATATTCCAGTGTAATAGGGGAAGTTTTCATCCTTCAGTGTGATTTGAATTGATTACCCACTCGCTCTGGGGAGTTCCACAGCGCAACCTTTGGCGAAGCAGGGAATGACTGACCGCAACTTCTCAATTTCCACGTTAATCAGTGCATGTGCTAAATCCTAACGTTGCTGCCAGTTTCAGAGAGGTAATGATGGCAAACGCTGACAGTTTCACTGTCCTTAGCACCGCAACATTTGTGCCATTATGTTTAGGGTTACCAACTCTCCCGCTTTTGGACTCCCAATTGGCAATTGGTCTCCTAAGCGCTGCTGTTGGCAACTCAGGAGAAACGGTCCTGTGTGCGAGGTTCGCCTATGGACAGTACCCTGGTTGTCATGGCTTTCAACCATGCCACGTTGTCTGGCCCTGCTGGTCCCTCACTATTTGGAACGCGCCGGTTCCTTACTAATTGCGAGGATAGCGGGATCAGGGCCAATGAAAATCATCTGGAAACTTGGTGAGTCCTGAGAAAGAGAGAAACCCAAACTGGGGGAGGGGGGGAGAGAGAAACCCAAACTGGGGGAGGGGGGGGAGAGACCCGAACTGGGGAGGGAGAGAGAGAAACACAAACTGGGGGAGGGGGGGAGAGAGAAACACAAACTGGGGGAGGGGGGGAGAGAGAAACACAAACTGGGGGAGGGGGGGAGAGAGAAACACAAACTGGGGGAGGGGGGAGAGAGAAACACAAACTGGGGGAGGGGGGAGAGAGAAATACAAACTGGGGAGGGGGGTGAGAGAGAAACACAAACTGGGGGAGGGGGAAGAGAGAAACACAAACTGGGGGAGGGGGTGAGAGAGAAACACAAACTGGGGGAGGGGGGGAGAGAAAAACACAAACTGGGGGCGGGGGGGAGAGAGAAATACAAACTGGGGGAGTGGGTGAGAGAGAAACACAAACTGGGGGAGGGGGGAGAGAAAAACACAAACTGGGGAGGGAGAGAGAGAAACAAAAACTGGGGAGGGAGAGAGAAAAACACCAACTGGGGAGGGAGAGAGAGAAACCCAAACTGGGGAGGGAGAGAGCGAGAAACACAAACTGGGGAGGGAGAGAGAGAAACACCAACTGGGGAGGGAGAGAGAGAAACACAAACTGGGGAGGGAGAGAGAGAAACCCAAACTGGGGAGGGAGAGAACCCAAACTGGGGAGGGAGAGAGAGAAACACAAACTGGGGAGGGAGAGAGAGAAACACAAACTTGGGAGGGAGAGTGTTGTGTATGTACCTTTAAGAGAATAACTGGTATCAGACTGCAATACCGGCAGTGACCACCCCTGTATAAAAGGCGCTAGAGAGCCTCTGTTTTGTTAGATTCGTTTATGCCTTTCACCAGTAAAGTTCTGTTTGTTTCTCTCCTGCTAGTCCGTGTCTCAATCATTCACGGACTTAACACTGGCGACGAGGTAGAAAGAACTTACCTGCAACTCAGCAGCAGCTCCGACGACGTTGAAGGTCGGAAGAAAAAAAAAATAGAGTCCATTGAAACTCGAGGAATGGGCGTCGACCGTCAATCATCGGGTTCAAGGCTTTGCAGGAGCGACTTTCCAGAGCCAGGCTGGGTTCCTCGGCCCGTGGTTTCCCAGCTAATCGGGCTGGTGGCAGGTAGTGCTCTGATCCTTCCTGGGCTGCAACGGGGCCGGGCAGCGAGTCGGGAAGCAAGAAGAGAGAGAGAGGGTGGAGCATACAGGGCGCGGCCGGTGTTTCGAAGCCGGGCAGCGTTCGGACCTCA
Source organism: Somniosus microcephalus (assembly GCF_052327205.1). Classification (NCBI taxonomy): domain Eukaryota; kingdom Metazoa; phylum Chordata; class Chondrichthyes; order Squaliformes; family Somniosidae; genus Somniosus; species Somniosus microcephalus. The sequence goes on along the minus strand of NC_140991.1, from coordinate 212,633,132 downwards.
GAAGAGGGAGGGAAGTGTTCCAGAGGGTCCGCTCCACGACGGGAAGATAATAAAAGAAAATGAATTAATATTTAACGCACAGGAAACCGTGGAAAGCAGCGCTAACAACAGCGGGGAAGAAGGAAAAGTGCGGGAGGTGCCATTTTGTTAAATCGGAGAAGAAGGCAAAGCGCGGGAGGCGCCATTTTAGATTTGCAAGACGCCGAAGACTGGCTGTATCACTGCTTTTGATAATACATTAGAGGACTGGACCACGTATGTGGAAAGAGTAGAGGTATACTTCGAGGCAAACGATATAGCGGAGGGGAAAAAGGCATCGGTATTGTTAAACTTAATGGGCGCTAGAACGTACGGCCTATTGCGGGACCTGATTACTCCAGCCAAACCGAAGGTGAAGAGTTTTAACGAAATTGTTGCTGTTCTACAGGAGCACTTAAACCCTGCACCGCTGTTGATAGCAGAAAGATTTAAATTCCACAGGAGAACTCAGCACAAAGATGAGAGCAATGCTGAGTATCTTACGGAACTACGCAAGCTATCAAAGCACTGCCAGTTCGGAGCAGGACTGGCAGATACCCTACGGGACAAATTTGTCTGTGGACTCCTGAGTGAAGGAACACAGAAGAAGTTACTCGCAGAAAAAGAGCTGACGCTAGATAAGGCTTTCAGCGTGGCAGTATCGTATGAAGCAGCAGCCAGGGGAGCTGCAGAAATTCAACAAAAACCACAGGAATAGAGCACCCACGAAATGACACGGGGATTTGCAAAATGTTATCGCTGCGGCAGAACTAACCATGACCAGAAGGACTGCTGGTCCAAAGACAAAATATGCAGACAATGTGGGAAGATTGGACACATTGCATGAGTTTGTAGGTCTGGGGAGAAGACCAGCAACAACAAAAAGGCTACTAAGGAACCGTACAAGAAAGTACAAAAGATGACGGACAGTAGTTCCGAAGACCAGATGAGCGATAGTGAATCCGAGAACAGGAGATTAAGCTGTCTCAAACTTCACAATGTAATCGCAAAAGAGGATCACCGAACCATTTGGGTCACCCTCACGATAGCAGGGTCCCAAGTTAAAATGGAATTGGATACAGGATCAGCGCTAACTGTCATGAATCGACGAGACTATGAGCGGCTATTTTCACACATACCCTTGAGAGATACATCCATCGTCTTGACGACGTATACGGGGCAAAAAGTATACCCCAGAGGAAAAATAAGGGTGCCTGTCGAATACAATGGCAAGAAAATACGGAAATTGTATCTCTACATACTGCCAAATGGTGGACCACCGTTATTGGGACAGGAATGGATCAGGAAGATAAACTTAGATTGGCATTCCATTCATGCAATGATGGTGGACGGTAAAAAAGATGAAGACGTCACTCCTGGACGATTGTCAACAATCTTAGCTAACGCCAAAGAGGTATTTCAACAAGAACTGGGCATGCTTAAAGGCGTAACCGCCTCGTTAAAAATAGAAGAGAATGCAGTTCCCAAGTTTTTCAAAGCGAGACCGGTACCATATGCAATTCGTCCAGCCGTCGAGACAGAGCTGGAGAATCTGGAGAAGGCGGGCGTGTTGTCTAAGGTCGACTGGAGCGAGTGGGCGACACCAATCGTTCCTGTCATGAAAAAAACGTTAAGCAATAAGTCCGGAGAGCCAAGGAAGATTCGCATCTGTGGGGATTTCAAGGTGATGGTGAACCCTGTCCTTCACACAGTACAATATCCTCTTCCAAGGATAGAAGACATCTTCGCCTCACTGTCTGGAGGGAAGCGTTTTATAAAAATTGACCTAGCACAAGCATATTTGCAGATGGAGGTTGAAGAGTCCTCTAGGAAGTATCTCACAATAAACACTCACAAAGGTCTTTACCAATATCATCCATTGGTATTCGGAGCAGCATCGGCTCCGGCGATATGGCAAAGAGCGATGGAACAAGTCCTGCAAGGGATTCCGGGGACTCAGTGTTACTTGGACGACATCCTTGTAACAGGTGAAGATGACAGTGAACACCTTAACAACCTAGAACAGGTGCTCACTAGACTACAGGAACATGGGCTGCGAGCCAACCGCCCCAAGTGCGAATTTTTTAAGAAACAGATATCGTATTGTGGCCACGTGATTGATGAAGAGGGGTTACATAAGTCCCCTGACAAAATTGAAGCGGTTGTTAAGGCCCCAGCGCCTGAAAATGTGTCGCAACTGAGGTCATTCCTCGGGTTTGTTGAATTACTATCATAAGTTTTTGCCGAATTTGTCGACAATTCTGCATCCACTGAACGCCCTGCTACGAACGGGGGTAGCATGGAAATGGAGCGATGATTGTAAACGTGCTTTTCAGAAGAGTAAGGACTTAATCACTTCGAAGGAAGTATTGGCTCACTACAACCCAGCACTGCCAATCAGGCTGGCGTGTGATGCGTCTCCCTACGGCATTGGGGCGGTACTGTCACATAAATTCCTTAATGGTTTGGAGAGGCCGATAGCTTTTGCGTCACGCTCGTTAACTTCTGCCGAGCGTAACTACGCCCAGATTGACAGAGAGGCCCTCAGCCTAGTGTGGGGGGTGAAGAAGTTCAATCACTATCTACACGGTCAAAAATTTACTCTACTAACCGATCATCAACCTCTTGTCTCCATTTTCAACCCTCAGAAGGGCGTACCGATAATGACAGCACAACGGCTGCAGAGATGGTCCCTTTTCCTAGGGGCACACCAATATGACATCGAGTACAGGGGAACTAAACAGCATGGAAATGCTGATGGATTGTCACGTCTACCGTTGCCGACGGTGGAAGAAGAAGACCTTGCAGTGGATCCAATGGAGTTATTCCACTCGACCATAGTCGAATGTCTCCCTGTGACGAATGCAAACATAGAAAAGGAAACACGGAATGACCCGACACTATCACGGGTCTATGATTTAACGGTGAAGGGATGGCCAGCACATGGCGAACCACTGCTGCCAGCATTTTCGTCAAGAAGAGAACAGCTGTCAGTGTGCAGAGGAACCTTGATGTGTGGATCCAGAGTAGTAATTCCATCTAAGTTGACGGATAGAGTGCTCAATGAGCTTCATGAGGGTCATCTGGGTGGGGTAAAAATGAAGAGCTTAGCCAGAGCGTTTGTGTGGTGGCCGGGAATCGATAGAGAAATCGAAGAGATGACCAAGAGCTGTGCAGGATGCCAGAAGGTCCAAAACGCCCCACCACAAGCTCCTCTGCATCCATGGGAGTGGCCCTCATCCCCATGGCAAAGGGTGCACATTGATTTTGCTGGTCCCTTCATGGACTCGATGTTTTTAATTGCGGTGGATGCACATTCAAAGTGGCCAGAGGTAATAAAAATGTCCTCAACCACCACGGAAAAAACTATCGCAGTTTTACGAACCATATTCACCAGGAATGGGCTGCCTGAACAGATTTGCTCTGACAATGGACCACAGTTTGTGTCTGAAGAGTTCCGGAGGTTCTTAAAGAAGGGCAGCATGGTGGCATAGTGGTTAGCACTGTTGCCTCACAGCGCCAGAGACCCGGGTTCGAATCCGACCTCGGGTGACTGTCTGTGTGGAGTTTGCACATTCTCCCCGTGTTTGCGTGGGTTTCCTCCGGGTGCTCCGGTTTCCTCCCACAGTCCAAAGATGTGCGGGTTAGGTTGATTGGCTATGATAAAAAATTGACCCTTAGTGTTAGGGGGATTAAATACGTGGGGATAGGGTGGGATATGTGTTGGTGTAGGGGTTACGGGGATCGGGTGGGATATGTGTCGGTGCAGGCTCGATGGGCCGAAATGGCCTCTATCTGCACTTAGGGCAGCACGGTGGCATAGTGGTTAGCACTGTTGCCTCACAGCGCCAGGGACCCGGGTTCGAATCCGGCCTCGGGCGACTGTCTGTGTGGAGTTTGCACATTCTCCCCGTGTTTGCGTGGGTTTTCTCCGGGTGCTCCGGTTTCCTCCCACAGTCCAAAGATGTGCGGGTTAGGTTGATTGGCTATGATAAATTGACCCTTAGTGTTAGGGGGATTAAATACATGGGGTTACAGGGATAGGGTGGGATATGTGTTGGTGTAGGGGTTACGGGGATCGGGTGGGATATGTGTCGGTGCAGGCTCGATGGGCCGAAATGGCCTCTATCTGCACTGTGGGGTTTCTGTGATTCTGTGAATGGTGTTAAGCATTACACATCTGCCCCATATCATCCAGCCACTAATGGATTGGCCGAGAGGTTTGTCCAAACATTCAAGAAGGCTATCAAGGCAATGTGTAATGAAGATATACCCCTACAACGCAAGGTGGACAACTTCTTGTTTGCCTACCGGAATGCGACACATGCGGTTACCAACCAAACTCCAGCCATGATGTTCTTCAATCGAAGACTACGATGCCGCTTGGATTTGGTTAAGCCAAACGTCCGAAGAGATGTGGAGAACAGGCAGTTTCAGAATATGAATGAAAGGCCGACCAGGAGTTTTAAGATAGGTCAACCAGTTTTGGCCCGGGACTACCGCACTGAGAAATGGCAGCCAGGAACGATTTGTACACGACAAGGACCTCTCATGTATACCGTGGACGTTGGGGAGAGCATTGTAAGACGCCATGCTGACCAGATTCTAGAGTCACTGGAAAAGTCAACTCCACACCACGATCTGATACACCTGGTAATGAAATCGACGTTCCAATTGCAGCTGCCGCAGAACCGGTAATATTGGAAGCAGATGAACCAAACAATGACATTGATTTCGACTCAACATTGCCAGAAGAACCTGATACTCCAAAGAGGCGTTATCCAGACAGAATCAGGAAGCCTCCTCAAAGACTGAACTTATAATTGCTTAAACTTAACCAATGTATCTGGCAACAGTAATTGTGATTGTAATTCATTATCATTAGTGTTAAATGAATGTTATGTACTGTTTATCTAAAAGGGGAGGAATTGTTGTGTATGTACCTTTAAGAGAATAACTGGTATCAGACTGCAATACCGGCAGTGACCACCCCTGTATAAAAGGCGCTAGAGAGCCTCTGTTTTGTTAGATTCGTTTATGCCTTTCACCAGTAAAGTTCTGTTTGTTTCTCTCCTGCTAGTCCGTGTCTCAATCATTCACGGACTTAACAGAGAGAAACACAAACTGGGGAGGGAGAGAGAGAACCCAAACTGGGGGAGGGAGAGAGAGAAACACAAACTGGGGAGGGAGAGAGAGAAACACAAACTGGGGAGGGGGAGAGATAAACACAAACTGGGGAGGGAGAGAGAGAAATACCAACTGGGGAGGGAGAGAGAGAGAAACACAAACTGGGGAGGGAGAGAGAGAAACACAAACTGGGGAGGGGGAGAGAGAAACACAAACTGGGGAGGGAGAGAGAGAAACACCAACTGGGGAGGGAGAGAGAGAAACACAAACTGGGGAGGGAGAGAGAGAAACACAAACTGGGGAGGGAGAGAGAGAAATACAAACTGGGGAGGGAGAGAGAGAACCCAAACTGAGGGAGGGAGAGAGAGAAACACAAACTGGGGAGGGAGAGAGAGAAACACAAACTTGGGAGGGATAGAGAGAAACACAAACTGGGGAGGGGGGGTAGATAGAATCATAGAATCATAGAATGGTTACCGTGTGGCAAAACCACCAATGGACTCCTGTACAAATGCATAACTGTCTTTAACCCAATGTTACAGCATCTATGTTTGTTTGCTGAGTGTAAATAAGCTTTCTGTAAAAGTCCTGAAACAACGCGATGACGTCATCATGTTGGTCACGTGATGTCCCGAATGGCGGGAAACGTGATGGCGTCATGACGTCAGAGAGTGGGAGGTCCCTTGGTCAGACCTTGTGTAACAAGCTGCTGTAAAGACCTGTTTGCTGTTGCTCCTGCATGCTTTTGTTTTGTTCGCTTGTTTAATTAAATTCGGTTGATTTATTGAACTGACTCGACCTCAGTGCTTCAGTTAGGGATCGGTCGATTCCTACAACAGCACAGAAGGAGGTCATTTGGCCCGTCCAGCCCGTGCCAGCTCTCTGCAAGAGCACTTCAGCTAGTCCCACTCCCCTGCCCTTTCCCCGTAGCCCTGCAAATTTTTTCCTTCAGGTACTTATCCAATTCCCTTTTGAAAGTCACAATTGAATCTGCCTCCACCACCCTTTCAGGCAGTGCATTCCAAATCTTAACAACTCGCTGCATAAAAAAGTTTTTCCTCATGTTGCCTTTGGTTCTTTTGCCAATCACCTTAAATCTGTGTCCTCTGGTTCTCGACCCTTCTGCCAATGGGAACAGTTTCTCTTTATCTACTCTGTCTAGACCCCTCATGATTTTGAACAACTCTATCAAATCTCGTCTCAACCTTCTCTGCTCTAAGGAGAACAACCCCAGCTTTTCCAGTCTATCAATGTAACTGAAGTTCCTCATCCCTGGAACCATTCTTGTAAATCTTTTCTACACCCTCTCTCAGGCCTTCACATCCTTCCTAAAATGTGGTGCCCAGAATTGGACACAATAATCCAGTTGAGGCCGAACCAGTGTTTTATAAAGATTCATCATAACTTCCTTGCCTCTATTTATGAAGCCCAGGATCCTATATGCTTTTTTAACTGCTATCTCAACCTGCCCTGCCACCTTCAACGAGTTGTGCACATTTACCCCCAGTCTCTCTGTTCATTCACCCCCTTTAGAATTGTTTTTATTGCCTCTCCTCGTTCTTCCTACCAAAATGTATCACTTCACACTTTTCTGCATTAAATTTCATGTGCCACGTGTCTGCCCATTCCACCAGCCTGTCTATGTCCTCTTGAAGTCTATCGCTATCCTCCAAGTTTTGTGTCATCTGCAAATTTTGAAATTGTGCCCTGTACACCCAAGTCTAAGTCATTAATATATATCAAGAAAAGCAGTAGCCTTAGTACTGACCCCTGGGGAACACCACTGTATACCTTCCTCCAGTCTGAAAAACCATTCATCACTACTCTCTGTTTCCTGTCACTTAGCCAATTTCGTATCCATACTGCCACTGTCCCTTTTATTCCATGGGCTTCAACTTTTCTGGCAAGCCTATAATGTGGCACTTTATCAAATGCCTTTTGGAAGTCCATGCAGACCACATCAACCGCATTGCCCTCATCAACCCTCTCTGCTACCTCATCAAAAAATTCAATCAAGTTAGTTAAATCCGATTTGCCATTAACAAATCCGTGCTGACTTTCCTTAATTAATCCATACTTGTCCAAGTGACTGTTAATTTTGTCCCAGATTATCATTTCTAAAAGCTTCTCCACTACCGAGGTTAAACTGACTGGCCTATAGTTGCTGGGTTTATCTTTACAACCTTTTTTGAACAAGGGTGTAACATTTGCAATTCTCCAGTCCTCTGGCACCAGCCCCGTATCCAAGGAGAATTGGACAATTATGGCAAGTAGCCCCGCAATTTCCACCTTTATTTCCCTCAGCATCCTAGGATGTATCCCATCCGGTCCTGGTGACTTATCTACTTTAAGTACAGCCTTTCTAGTAACTCTTCCTTATCAATTTTTCTCCCATCCAGTATCTCAACTACCTCCTCTTTCACTATGACTTTGGCAGCATCTTCTTCCTTGTTAAAGACGGGTGCAAAGTAGTCATTTAGTACCTCAGCCATGCCCTCTGCCTCCATGTGTATATCTCCATTTTGGTCCTTAATCAGCCCCACCCTTCCTCTTACTACCCGTTTATTATTTATATGCCTATAGAAGACTTTTGGATTCCTTTTTATGTTAGCTGCCAATCTATTCTCATAATCTCTCTTTGTGCCTCTTATTTCCTTTTTCACTTCCCCTCTGAACTTTCTATATTCAGCCTGGTTCTCACTTGTATTCTCAACCTGACACCTGTCATACGTGCTCTTTTTCTGCTTCATCTTACTCTCTATCTCTTTCATCATCCAGGGAGCTCTGGCTTTAGTTGCCCTACCTTTCCCCCTCATGGGATTGTACCTCGACTGTACCATCTCCTCTTTAAAGGCAGCCCATTGTTTGATTGCAGTTTTGCCTGCCAATCTTTGATTCCAATTTGCCTGAGCCAGATCCATTCTCAGACCAGTGAAATTGGCTTTCCTCCAATTAAGTATTTTTACTCTAGATTGCTCCCTGTCCTTTTCCATGGCTAATCTAAACCTTATGATACTGTGATCACTGTTCCCTAAATGTTCCCCTACTGACACTTGCTCCACTTGACACACCCCATTCCCCAGAACCAGATCCAGCAGTGCCTTCTTCCTCATTGGGCTGGAAACGTACTGATCAAGAAAGTCCTCCTGAACACACTTCAGAAATTCTTCCCCCTCTCTGCCCTTTACATTATTACTATCCCAGTCTATATTAGGATAGTTGAAGTCCCCCATTATCTCTACTCTATAGCTCTTGCACCTCTCTGTAATTTCCCTGCAAATTTGCTCCTCTATATCCTTCCCACTAGTTGGCGGCCTATAGAATACACCTAGTAGTGTAATGGCACTGCTATTGTTTCTCAACTCTAACCAAATAGATTCTGTCCTTGACCCCTCCAGGACATCCTCTCTCTCCAGCACTGTAATATTCTTCTTAATCAATACAGCCACCCCACCTCCTTTCTTTCCTTCCCTATCTTTCCTGAACACCTTATATCCAGGAACATTTAGTACCCTATCCTGGGGGAGGGAGAGAAACAAACTGGGGAGGGAGAGAGAGAGAGATAAATTGGGGGAGGGAGAGAGTAACACAAATTGTGGGAGGGAGAGAATAAAACATAAACTGGGGAGAGAGAGAAAAGGAGAAACAGAAATTGGGTGAAGGAGAGAGAAACACAAACTGGGGAGTGAGAAAGAAACACAAACTGAGGACACAGAGGGAGAAACACAAACAGGGGGAGGAGAGACACACACAAACTGGGGGAGGGAGGGAGAGTTCTGTTGGCTGTTGTATAATGTGTTTTATTACAGGAGTCGGGCAACTTTGGTGCTGCTCCCTGATGTTGGGCTTCACCGGTGGGTGTGGGTGTCAATGTATTGAATTAGGCTTGGTTTTGGTTTTATTTATTATTTTTATAATTTACTGTGTATTGTAAAAACTAATAAAATTTTACAAAAACTTTAGTCAGGAGGTATTTATATTGATGATGTTTTTGTTGAATCAGTGGTATTTACTTGATGTTTCTGATTGCAGTTGATATTATAGAAACAGAAGTAGTTTTTATTTAAATATTACTTATTCTTAAAAGTTTATTATTTTGTGTTCTTTTTATGATTTATAAATTATGTTATTCATCTCACTATAAGACAAAAAGTCAAATATTTTATTCGGGGCTTGGTGATGGTAAGAGACTCAGCTGAGGTAAATGCAATAACATTTGCAAACAGTGAGCAAATGTGACGAGATCGAATGTCATGTGATTAAACATCACATGAGTGATGTCACATGATTGAATGTCATGTGATCATATGTCTCATGATCAAATCTCCAGGAATACACCAAACCAGAGTTAGCAACCCTATATAGAGTGCTACTGGGAGTTATGAAAGTGCTCTATTATTACCATAGTTTTATGGTAGTATTAGAAAGGACAGGAGACAGGTACATGGAAAATACACGAAGGAGGCCAGAGGCAAATGGGAGGGGAGGTGTGATCTAAAAGAGGGAGAATCTATGATAAAGGAGGAAGCTGGTAAATATGAGTCATGAGGAAGAATAGATACAGAGGAAAATAATAATGACTCAATAATATTATTTCAATTAATAAACCGCATGGTTCAAGTATAATCTACTGTTACTTTGCTATCCAAGGCATCATAAGAGTTACTATAAGCCCACTGAATCCCACAGCTACCTTGATTACACTTCCTCCCACACCGCTTCCTGTAAGGACTCTACTCCATTCTCCCAGTTTCTCCATCTCCGTCGCATCTGCCCTGACGATGCCACCTTCCATACTAGTGCTTCCGATATGTCTTCCTCTTTCCTCAACCGATGATTCCCCTCCACCATGTTTGACAGGGCCCTCGACCGTGTCCATAACGGCTTCCTCCTGAAGTCCCCACCACCACAGAAGCCAGTCTTCAAACAATTCGATTCACTCCACATGATATCAAGAAACTGCTGAGCGCACTAGATACAGCAAAGGCTGTGGGCCCCGACAACATTCGGCTGTCGTGCTGAAGATGTGTACTCCAGAACAAGCCGCGCTTCTAGCCAAGCTGTTTCACTACAGCTATAATACTGGCATCTATCCAACAATGTGGAAAACTGCCCAGGTATGTCCTGTCCACAAAAAGCAGAACAAATCCAAACGGGCCAATTACCGCCCCATCTGTCTACTCTCAATCATCAGCAAAGTGATGGAAGGTGTCGTCAAGTGCTATCAAGCAGCACTTATTCACCAATAACCTGCTCACTGATGCCCAGTTTGGGATCCGCCAGGACCACTCGATCCAGACCTCATTACAGCCTTGGTCAAAACATGGACAAAAGAGCTGAATTCCAGAGATGAGGTGAGAATGACTGCCCTTGACATCAAGGCAGCATTTGACCGAGTGTGGCATCAAGGAGCCTTAGTAAAACTGAAGTCAATGGGAATCAGGGGAAAAACTCTCCACTGCTGGAGTCATACCTAGCATAAAGGAAGATGGTTGTGGTGGTTGGAGGTCAATCATCACAGCCCCAGGACATCGCTGCAGGAGTTCCTCAGGGCAGTGTCCTAGGCCCAACCATCTTCAGCTGCTTCATCAATGACCTTCCCTCCATCATAAGGTCAGAAGTGGGGATGTTTGCTGGTGACTGCACAGTGTTCAGTGCCATTTGCAACTCCTCAGATAATGAAGCAGTCCATGCCCGCATGCAGCAAGACCTAGACGACATTCAGGCTTGGGCTGATAAGTGGCAGGTAATATTTGTGCCACACAAGTGCCAGGCAATGACTATCTCCAACAAGCGAGCATCTAACCACCATCCCTTGACATTCAACGGCATTACCATCGCCGAATCCCCCACCATCAATATCCTGGGAGTTGCCATTGACCAGAAACTTAACTGGACCAGCCACATAAATACTGTGGCAACAAGAGCAGGTCAGAGGCTGGGTATTCTGCGGCAAGTGTCTCACCTCCTGACTCCCCAAAGCCTTTCCACCATCTACAAGGCACAAGTCAGGAGTTTGATGGAATACTCTCCACTTGCCTGGATGAGTGCAGCTCCAACAACACTAAAGAAGCTCGACAGCATCCAAGACAAAGCAGCCTGCTTGATTGGCACCCCATCCACCACCTTAAACATTCACTCCCTCCACCTGCGGCGTACCGTGGCTGCAGTGTGTACCATCTACAAGATGCACTGCAGCAACTCGCCATGGCTTCTTCGGCAGCACCTCCCAAACCCGCGACCTCTCCCACCTAGAAGGACAAGGGCAGCAGGCGCATGGGAATACCACCACCTCCAATTACCCCTCCAAGTTACACACCATCCTAACTTGGAAATATATCGCCATTACTTCATCATCGCTGGGTCAAAATCCTGGAACTCCCTCCCTAACAGCACTATGGGAGTACCTTCACCTCACGGACTGCAGCAGTTCAAGAAGACGGCTCACCACCACCTTCTCAAGGGCAATTAGGGATGGTAATAAATGCTGGCCTTGCCAGCGATGCCCACATCCCATGAATGAATAAAAAAAGTCCCATTTCCCACACTTCTTCTCTCACCCCTTCCCCTCGTTCCCAACACCACGATAGAGTTCCCTTTGTCCTCACCTTTCATCCCACCAAGCTTCCACATTCACCTGATCATGTTCCGCCATTTCCACCACCTCCAGTCTGATGCCACCAACGAACACATCTTCCCTTCCCCTCCCCTTTCAGCATTCCGAAGGGACCGTTTCCTCAGCGACACCCTGGACCACCCTTCAATCACCCCCAACACCCCCTCCCCATCCCACAGCATCTTCCCGTGCAAGCACAGGAGTTGCAACACCTGCCTTTTTACCTCCTCCCTTCCCACCGTCCAGGGCTCCAAATACTCTTTCCAGGTGAAACAACGATTTACTTGTACTGCTTTTAATTTAATATAATGGCCCGTAATTTGCGGTCAGCGGTGAAGCAAAGGCATTCACCACTGGCCCCGAAGAAAGCTTCGCACAAAGATCTCGCGATCTCTGTGGCAAGAAGTTCGGCTTTTTCGACATTCAGTTGAGATCATTGTAAGATAGTGAGGAAATCCTACTGCGAGCTGCTGTAACATCAACAAGCTGCCTAAGCAGCCATTCACAATGCAGAATTCTCACAGAGTGGGAACTAGGAAGTGAAGAAGCTCCTTTTATTCTAACTTTTAAAAAATGTTATAGAGAGCAAAACAAAGATTGGGGCTCTCACATGGGGAAAAGGTAAACTTGAAATAAGTATGAACAAACTTTAAAAAAATATAATTTTTTTTACGTTTCTTAAAAATTGTAGTTTTTATTAAAATAGAGAAATTTGACACTCCAAAAAATTAAAATTAGTTTTTCAGGGCCATAGTGTTTGTTCAGCAGTCAATACGCTGTTAAAACCCCAGTTACGTTTAATCCAATAAGGTCACATTGTTTGTCTTATAATACTCCTGTGAAGTGTTTTGGGACGTTTTACTACATTAAAGGCGCGATATAAATCAAAGTTGTTGTTGTTGTCTAACTTTTAATAGAGTATTTAACAGCGATATTAATGCAGAAAAGACGAAGTTTTCATCAGGTTCACCGATTTCCCTGATTACACTGATTACCGGCTATGGGGGGTTGGGGGGAAGGTGGAGGATGCCTATTAAATCCGTGAATCTTAAGGTATGGTGTTCTTCAATAAATAGACGGAGACTGCAGATCAACAATCAGCAGGTGTTTACTGGATGAGGGTAGTCTAAAAACTAACAGTACAGATGCCTGCTCAGGGCTTATATACAGGTGTGGTCACTGCCGGTACTACAGTATACAGGAGCTGTAAAAGTAGTTCTCTCTTAAAGGTACATACACTACAATTCCTCCCCTTTTAGATTAACAGTACCATAACATTCAAATAACAGTTAACACTTTTAACATGCACATTAACTGAAATAGTCCATTTATAGATTCAGTCTTTGGGGCGGCTTCCTGATCCTTTCTGGATAGCGCCTTTCCTGAGTGTCTTGTTCTTGGTGCGGAGGCGATTCTGGCCCCCTGTCGTCGGTTAGTTCATCAGTTTCCGATGCTACTGTTTCTGGGGTAGATGCTACCGGTATGTCGGGTTCATCACCAGGTACGCGAGACATGGGGTTGACTCGTTCCTGTGACGCTAGGATCTGGTCGACATGGCATCTCACAATGTTCTCCCCGACATCCACTGTGTACATTAGTGGCCCCTGCCGTGTGCATATCGTTCCGGGTTGCCATTTCTCTGTTCGGTAGTCGCGGGCCAAGACTGGTTGTCCTACATTGAAGCTCATTGTCGGCTTCTCATTGATGTGCTGGAATTGCTTATTCTCAACATTTCTTCGCACATTTGGTCTGAGCAAATCCAGACGAGATCTCAACTTTCAGTTAAAGAACATCATGGCCGGGGTCTGGTTGGTAACTGCATGTGTCGCATTTCTGTAGGCTAACAGGAAATTGTCCACCTTATGCTGCAGTGGAATGTCGTCATCGCACATGGCCCTTACTGCCTTTTTAAAGGTTTGTACGAACCTCTCAGCCAATCCATTTGTGGCTGGATGATACGGGGCGGATGTGTAATGCCTTACCCCATTCCTTCTCATAAATTTCCGAAACTCTTCGGACACAAACTGTGGTCCGTTATCAGAGCAAATCTGCTCTGGCAAGTCGTTCCTGGCAAATATGGTCCGTAGGACTGCAATCGTTTTCTCCGTAGTGGTGGAGGACATTTTGATCACCTCAGGCCATTTCGAGTGCGCATCCACTGCTATTAAGAACATTGAGTCCATGAATGGACCAGCAAAATCAATATGCACTCGTTCACTCCCATGGGTGTAGAGGGACATGTGGTGGTGCATTTTGGACCTTCTGGCATCCTGAGCAGCTCTTTGTTAGGTCCTCGATTTGCTGATCGATTCCCGGCCACCACACATAAGCCCTAGCAAGGCTTTTCATTTTCACCCCTCCCAGATGGCCTTCGTGAAGCTCATTTAGCACTCTCTCCCTTAACTTGGGTGGAATTACCACTCGGGATCCACACATCAAGGTCCCCTGGCATACTGACAGCTGTTCTCTTCTGGATGAGAATGCTGGCAACAGTGAGTCGCCATGTGTTGGCCATCCCCTCACCATCAAATCATATACCCGAGACAGTGTCGGGTCATTTCGGGTCTCCTTCTCTATATCCGCGTTAGTTACTGGCAAGCGTTCAATTATAGTCGAATAAAATATTTCAACAGGGTCCACTGCTGGTACTTCCTCCGCAGTAGGCAGTGGCAGGCGTGATAGCCCATCAGCATTTCCATGCTGTTTCGTGCCCTTATACTCTATTTCATATTGGTTCGCCCCTAGAAAAAGGGACCATCTTTGTAGCCGTTACGCAATCATTACCGGAACGCCCTTCTTTGGATTAAAGATGGAGACAAGTGGTTGGTGGTCAGTCAGCAAGGTGAACTTCTGCCCGTGCAGATAGTTGATACGCTTATCAATTACTCCATAAAAGACGATGAATCAGGAAGGTGATGAAAAGGCTTTTATTAACTAGAGAACAGAGCATGCCTCTCGTGGGTGGCTGGTTCCAAGAAGGAAGTGAGTCGGCGAAACCCCCACCTTTATACCTGGTCATGTGGGCGGAGTCAGCTGAGGCATGCCTTGGTACACAGCGCCACCCAGAGGTAACAATATACAATAACAGTGGTTTACCACATTCACCCCTTGTTTAAAATTAAGTCCGGCGGGGTGAAGGGTACTACAAGTTCGTGTAGTTAAGTCTATCAGGAGGCCTTGTCTGACGTCCTGATCGTCGTGGTGGCGGCGGCGGTGTTGCAGCATCCAACGTCGGATCTGGTGTCTGGGTGGTCAACGAAGGGTCCTGGGGCTCCGGCATGTCGTCTACAGGGGTTGGATTGGGAGGGGTGGTGGGGGATAACGGTGGTAGTTCAGGGGTACCCGAGGGTGCGAGATCTCGTATGGAGACCGTGTCCTCCCGCCCGTCTGGGTATGTCACCCAGGCATACTGGGGGTTGGCGTGTAGGAGGTGCACCCTCTCAACCAGGGGGTCCGTTTTATGGGTCCTTACGTGCCTCCGCAGTAGGACGGGCCCAGGAGAAGTCAGCCATGCCGGTAGCGAGGTTCCCGATGTGGACTTCCTGGGGAAAACGAACATTTGCTCATGAGGGGTGGCATTAGTGGCAGTACAAAGCAGTGACCGGATGGAGTGGAGTGCCGCAGGGAGGACCTCCTGCCAGCGAGAGGTCGGAAGGCCCTTAGATTTTAAGGCTAAGAGGACAGCCTTCCAAACCGTCGCGTTCTCTCTTTCCACCTGGCCGTTCCCCCGGGGGTTGTAGCTGGTGGTTCTGCTCGTAGCAATACCTCTCGCTAGCAGGTACTGCCGAAGTTCGTCGCTCATGAAAGATGAGCCCCTGTCGCTATGTATATAGCTAGGGAACCCGAACAAGGCGAAGAGGTCATTCAGACATTTGATGACCGTGGTACTGGTCATGTCTGGGCAAGGGATGGCAAACGGGAAACGGGAGTACTCATCAATTATGTTGAGGAAGTACACATTGCGGTCAGAGGAGGGGAGGGGCCCTTTAAAATCGACGCTCAGGCGCTCGAAGGGGCGAGTGGCCTTGATCAGGCTTGCTCTGTCCGGCCTATAAAAGTGCGGTTTGCACTCGGCACAGATTTGGCAGTTCCTGGTCATGGCCCTGACCTCCTCGATGGAGTAGGGCAGGTTACGGGATTTGATGAAATGGAAGAACCTGGTGACCCCCGGGTGGCAGAGGTCATTGTGGAGGGTCTGCAGTCTATCAACCTGCGCGTTGGCGCATGTACCACGTGATAGGGCGTCTGGGGGCTCATTTAGTTTCCTGGGCCGGTACAAGATATCATAATTGTAGGTGGAGAGTTCGATTCTCCACCTCAAGATCTTGTCATTCTTGATTTTGCCCCTCTGCTTATTATTAAACATAAAAGCTACTGAACGCTGGTCAGTGAGCAGGGTAAACCGTTTTCCGGCCAGGTAATGCCTCCAGTGACGCACCGCTTCCACAATAGCCTGGGCCTCCTTTTCGACAGAGGAGTGTCGGGTCTCGGGGCCCTGGAGGGTCCTTGAGAAAAAGGCCACGGGTCTGCCCGCCTGGTTAAGGGTCGCAGCTAGGGCGAAGTCGGATGCATCGCTCTCCACTTGGAAGGGGATCGACTCATCCACTGCGTGCATTGTGGCCTTCGCAATATCGCTCTTGATAAGAGTGAAGGCTGCACACGCCTCTGGTGTCAGGGGGAAGGAGGTGGATTTGATGAGGGGTCTAGCTTTGTCTGCATAGTGGGGCACCCACTGGGCATAGTAGGAGAAAAACCCCAGGCATCTCTTCAGTGCTTTTTGGCAGTGGGGGAGGGGTAGCTCCATTAGGGGGCGCATTCTGTCGGGGTCGGGCCCGATGACTCCGTTCTCCACCACGCAGCCGAGAATGGCGAGGCGTTTGGTGCGAAACATACATTTCTCTTTATTGTACGTTAGGTTCAGCCGTTGGGCCGTACGGAGGAATTTTTCTAGATTAACGTCATGGTCCTGCTGGTCGTGGCCACAGATGGTGACGTTATCCAGATAGGGAAAGGTGGCCTGCAGCGCGTTCTCGTCAACCATCCGGTCCATCTCCCTTTGGAAGACCGAAACCCCGTTGGTGACGCCGAAGGGAACCCTAAGGAAGTGGTAGAGGCGGCCGTTCGCCTCGAAGGCAGTATACTGGCGGTCCTCATGGCGGATGGGGAGCTGGTGGTATGCTGACTTAAGGTCAATGGTGGAGAATACTTTGTATTGCGCAATCTGGTTGACCATATCAGATATGCGAGGAAGGGGGTATGCGTCCAGCTGAGTGTACCGGTTTATGGTTTGGCTGTAGTCAATGACCAGGCGGCGTTTATCAGTGGTTTTAACGACTACAACCTGGGCTCGCCAGGGGCTAGTGCTCCCTTCGATAATGCCCTCCTTCAAGAGCCGCTCCACCTCAGAGCTAATGAAAGCTCTGTCCCCGGCGCTGTACCGCCTGCTCTTGGTAGCGATGGGTTTACAGTCGTGGGTGAGGTTAGCGAACAAGGGAGGGGGGGGGACTTTTAGTGTGGAAAGGCTGCAGGTGGTTTGCGGCGGGCGATTTAAAAGGTGTTGGTTGCAGACTGTGAGTGGGGGGAGGGGTCCACCGTATGCTAATGTGACACTTTTAAGGTGGCACTGAAAATCTAACCCTAGCAGCACGGCAGCGCAGAGACGGGGCAGGACTAGAAGTTTAAAATTTTTATATTCTGTGCCCCCAACCGAAAGGGTCACCACACAGTAGCCGCCGACGCCCATTGAATGGGACTTGGACGCCATAGAAATCCGATGGCGCGTCGGCAGGACCGTGAGGGAGTGGCTACGTACCGTGTCTGGGTGAATAAAACTCTCTGTGCTCCCGCTGTCGATTAGGCAAGTGGTGGCGCGGCCGTTTACCGTGATATCCATCATGGAGCTGGATAGATGATGAGGGAGGGCTTGATCCAGCGTAACGGAGGCCAGTGTATGGCTTAGTGAGTCGGTATGGTCGTCCGACGAGACGGTGGTCGAGTCCGGAGACGAAGTGGCGGTTGAGTGTGGCGGATAAAATGGCGGCGGCCATGCGGCCGGAGGTGCACAAAATGGCGGATAAGATGGCTGCCCCCATGGTTCGCACGCGGCGCTGCTGGCGTTCGCTGGTTTCCCCCTGCAGGCATTGGCGTAATGGCCTTTCTTCCCGCAGCCCGAGCAGGTAGCGGTCTTAGCCGGGCAGTGCGCTCTAGGGTGTTTTAACTGGCCACAGAAATAGCATTTTTGGGCCTGGTTACGGGGCATCGCTGCAGTTCTTACCGGGGGCGGCTGTCCCAGTTGATTTCGGGACATCGTTGAGCAGTTGGTGCCGGGGGCGGCGGTCCCATGTCCCATGGTCGCGATGGCCATGGCGCGGCGCCGTTACGTGAGTATGTTTCGAGGTTTCGGTGGGCCGCATCTAGCGAGAGTGCAAGGGCTACGGCCGTCTTCAGGTCGAGCTCCTTGCTTTCGAGCAGTCTCTGCCGGGAGTAGTCGGACTGGAGGCCCCTGACGAAGGCATCACAAGTAAGTCCCTCCACGTGCCCCGCAGCCGTTACCTCCTTACAGTCGCAGTCTCTGCAGAGTGTCTGTAACGCCCGTAAAAATGCCTCTACCGATTCCCCCTGTTGCTGCCTGCGGGATCCCAAGAGGTGTCTGGCGTAAATCGTGTTCACTCGGCGCGTGTATTGCCCTTTTAGTAGTTCGAGGGCCGCCGTGTATGTAGTAGCGTCCCGGATGAGCGTATATACTTGAGGGCTCACCTGGGCGGTCAAAACTTTTAGTTTGTTCTCCTCCGATGTCACGGCGGAGGCTCCTAGGAAGGATTCAAAGCAGCTCAGCCAGTGTTCGAAATTGGTTGATGAACCCGCTGCTTGAGGGTCGAGGTCCAGGCATGCCGGTCTGAGGGCTCGCAGCAACGCCTGCTGTTGTTGCTGTTCAGGTGTCGCCATTTTACTTCTAGTTAATAAAATTGATACGCTTATCAATTACTCCATAAAAGACGATGAATCAGGAAGGTGATGAAAAGGCTTTTATTAACTAGAGAACAGAGCATGCCTCTCGTGGGTGGCTGGTTCCAAGAAGGAAGTGAGTCGGCGAAACCCCCACCTTTATACCTGGTCATGTGGGCGGAGTCAGCTGAGGCATGCCTTGGTACACAGCGCCACCCAGAGGTAACAATATACAATAACAGTGGTTTACCACAATAGTGGTTGAACTTTTTCACTCCCCACACTCGGCTGAGGGCCTCCCTGTCAATCTGGGCGTAGTTGCGCTCGGCTGAGGTTAGTGACCGAGACGCAAAGGCTACTGGCCTCTCCAAACCGTCCAGAAATTTGTGCGACAGCACCGCTCCAATACCATAGGGTGATGCATCACACGCCAACCGAATTGGTAGTGCTGGGTTGAAATGAGCCAACACTTCTTTTGACGTGATCAATTCTTTGCACTTCTGGAAAGCTCGTTTACATTCGTCATTCCACTTCCATGGTACCCCCGTTTGTAGTAGGGTGTTCAGTGGGTGTAATACTGTAGACAAATTCGGCAAGAACTTATGGTAGTAGTTCACCAGCCCGAGGAACGACCTCAGTTGTGACACATTTTCCGGTGCTGGAGCCTTGACTACTGCCTCAATCTTTTCAGGGGACTTATGTAACCCCTCTTCATCAATAACGTGGCCACAATACGAGCTTTGCTTCTGGAAAAACTTGCATTTGTGGCGATTAGCTCAGAGCCCATATTCCTTCAATCTAGTGAGCACCTGCTCCAGGTTGGCGAGGTGATCACTGTCATTTTCGCCCGTGACCAGGATGTCGTCCAAATAACACTGGGTCCCTGGAATCCCTTGCAGGACTTGATCCATTGCCCTTTGCCAAATAGCCGGAGCTGATGCTACCCCGAACACCAGCCGGTTGTATTGGTAGAGACCTTTGTGAGTGTTGATCGTGAGGTATTGTTTCGAGGCTTCTTCTACCTCCATTTGCAGGTACGCCTGGGCCAGATCAATCTTAGGGAAGCGTTTTCCTCCAGATAGCGAGGCGAAAATATCTTCAATCCACGGAAGCGGATATTGTACCGTGTGAAGGACTGGGTTCACTGTCACCTTAAAGTCCCCACAGATGCGAACCTTCTTTGGTTCCCCAGGTGTATTACTCAACGACCTCTTCATTACAGGAACAATGGGTGTAGCCCACTCGCTCCAGTCCACTTTGGACAGTACTCCTGAACGTTCCAAACCTTCCAGCTCTGATTCGACGGCTGGGCGGATCGCATAAGGCACCGGTCTGGCCTTAAAAAACTTTGGGCTTGCATTTTCCTCTATTTTGATCGTCGCTGTTATGCCTTTTAGTGTTCCGAGTCCCTCTTGAAACACTTCTTGTGCGTCAGTTAGCATTTTGTAAGGGGTTTTTTCCTGCTCTCTTGCCCGTTCTGGCCTCCTGCCAGGCTTCGTGCAAGAATTACCCTTGAGTGGTTCGACCCACTCCCCCTACGGTTCTAGACCTTGGACTTAGATGCAGAGAACAGTAGTGCAGAGAAAAGAACTCAATAGACCAGGCTGAATAGCACGAAATGGATGCTTTTACTTTTAAACAGTTTGAAGCATTACAAAATACATGTCATAGGCACAGATTAAAGTAACTACAATCATGCACAAATTTATGAACTTGACTCTATGGAAATGGGGAACACACGGCACGTCGTAAAAGGGGAAACACATTACGATTTCCCTTAACTCCCTCCCCTATACCTAAACTAAGTTTCGACCTGGGGAACCTGGGATCATGCTCACCACTCTCGAAATCGCGAGAAAGGGGTTTCGCAGCCTTTTTGGCACCGCTTTCCGTCGTCACGTGGATTTGGAAACTTCTGGCGCAGTCGATATTCTCTCTCTCTCGAAGCGGTGGGGTAGACACAGCCTCGATGAGCGCTCGTTAAGGTTGAGATCCACTAAGTCGATTTGGGTTCATGGAGCAGACCCAGATGCAGGCTATGCACATGGGAGAATCTTGTGGCCTAGATCGCCAGTCCTCCAGAGGGTTTCTTCTCCATCGGCCTGGGTCGTCGATGATCTCCCGACCCCAGTACCCGGGCCACCCTCGTCGTCTTCTCGTCGTGGCCGAGCCTTGTTTGGCTGAACACCGACCACGTTGTCCTTTTACCGAAACCGTCCGTCTTTAAAAAGACGAAAACGTTTTCATCGATTCTGCATCTGCCGAAGTGGAAGAGGCGCCAATCCTGGCCCCGTCCGAAGAAGTTGAAGTCGTCCAAGAAGAAGAAGCAGCCGCCGTCCAGTCAAGTGAAGTTGTTCAAGTAACCCGAAGTCCGAAGTAACTTAGATGGACTTTCAATCCATAGTTATACTCTTTTGGGACAGTCTTATCTCCCGCCAAATCATAGTCCTGTCTTTGTATTAATTTTGGCGGGCAGAAATCTCTGCAGGGGCGCTTTGTCTTGTAACGGAGCCGGTGATAACTTAAACTGGCCTTCCTGGCCGATAATGTCTTTTAATGTCTTTTGCATTGTCACCGCGGCTCGGTTCGCATATTGATCGGTCCGGAGATTTTCCTTGATGGCTGCTAAACGGTTTTTCCTTTGTACAATAAATGGGTATGAGTGATTTTGCATTGTCCGCCCATATCTTGATGGGCCCCATCCTGTACTTGTAATCCATTGAATATGTATGCTGTTCCTCTGAGTTTCGGTTCCCAGATACTGGCTTTCGCGGGCTCACTGTCTTCAATCCACAAGCCTGTCTGGCTTGCAGTAACAGAAATAAAATGGTTCAGAAACTGATCACGGGGCCTGGCGGCCATTTTGTATGCCCTTTTATCAAAGGTTTTTCTGTGCAAGCTTACTTTGGTCAATAAACAGTCTTATTTTATCCAGTTTTCTTGCGTGATTTTTGCTGAAAATTGCGAATCTTACAGGCCCCCCTGTGATACTGATAGCTTGCTTAAAGTATCAATAATCCTTGATGAGCAAATTTTCCCTGATTCCCCACATCCAAACATTCCTGGCACTTAGCTATCTATGACCCTCACGACACATGCAGTTCCCATTTCCGCAGAAAACGAAAATTACCTTTTGTACATTTGGACAATCATAGACAGCGTATTTTAAATTATAACACATTCACTTGTCAGATGTGCGGGGGTTGATACCCCCTGGCACCATCTGCATGCATCTTTTATTAATCCAAAAAAACTTAAGAACGACTAATAACATAACAATACTTATTTCCTTATAACCCAAAACAATCACAAAAAAATTTAAAATGGAGGGACGCTTAATCTTATACTAGCAGCTTAGAGTGGGGTATATGTTTCCCCCATTCGCACATAGCGTTCTCTCCATTCTCCTGTGTTCTCATGCCTCTGGAGTGTAAGATTCGAAAATTTTCAGCAAAAATCAAGCAAGAAAACTGGATAAAAATAAGACTGTTTATTGACCAAAGTAAGCTTGCACAGAAAAACCTTTGATAAAAGGGCATACAAAATGGCCGCCAGGCCCCGTGATCAGTTTCTGAACCAGTTTATTTCTGTTACTGCAAGCTAGACAGGCTTGTGGATTGAAGACAGTAAACCCGCGAAAGCCAGTATCTGTGAACCGAAACTCAGAGCAACAGCATACATATTCAATGGATTATAAGTACAGGATGGGGCCCATCAAGATATGGGCGGACAATGTAAAAACACTTATACCCATTTATTGTACAAAGGAAAAACCGTTTAGCAGCCATCAAGGAAAATGTCCGGACCGATCAATATGCGAACCGAGCCGCGGTGATAATGCAAAGGACATTAACAGACATTATCGGCCAGGAAGGCCAGTTCAAGTTATCACCGGCTCCGTTACCAGACAAAGCGCC
The DNA here is from genome assembly GCF_052327205.1 of Somniosus microcephalus. Taxonomy (NCBI): domain Eukaryota; kingdom Metazoa; phylum Chordata; class Chondrichthyes; order Squaliformes; family Somniosidae; genus Somniosus; species Somniosus microcephalus. The sequence goes on along the minus strand of NC_140991.1, from coordinate 212,610,509 downwards.
CCTGCAGAGATCTCTGCCCGCCAAAATTAATACAAAGACAGGACTATGATTTGGCGGGAGATAAGACTGTCCCAAAAGAGTATAACTATGGATTGAAAGTCCATCTAAGTTACTTCTTCACTGCTACGGCTTCTTGTTGGGCGACTTCAGGCTTCCATTTTCTTCAAGAACTTTCTTCTACGAGGAACGAACGAAGGGCGGACGGTGCCCGGATCGGCGCCTCTTCCACTTCGGCAGATCGATGAAAACGTTTTCGTCTTTTTAAAGACGGACGGTTTCGGAAAAGGGACAACGTGGCCGGTGTTCAGCCAAACAAGGCTCGGCCACGACGAGAAGACGACAAGGGTGGCCCGGGTACTGGGGTCGGGAGATCATCGACGACCCAGGCCGACGGAGAAGAAACCCTTTGGAGAACCGGCGATCGATGCCACAAGATTCTCCCATGTGCATAACCTGCATCTAGGTCTACTCCACGAACAAAAATCCACGACAGGCCTAGTGGATCTCAACCTTGACGAGCGCTCATCGAGGCTGGGTCTACCCCACCGCCTCGAGGGAGGAGAGAATATCGACTGCGCCAGAAGCTTCCAATCCACATGACGACGGGAAGCGGTGTCAAAAAGGCTGCGAACCCCTTTTCGCGATTTCGAGAGTGGTGAGCATGATCCCAAGTTCCCCAGGTCGAAACTTAGTTTAGGTATAGGGGAGGGAGTTAAGGGAAATCGTAATGTGTTTCCCCTTTTACGATGTGCCGTGTGTTCCCCATTTCCATAGAGTCAAGTTCATAAATTTGTGCATGATTGTAGTTACTTTAATCTGTGCCTATGACATGTATTTTGTAATGCTTCAAACTGTTCAAAAATAAAAGCATCCATTTCGTGCTATTCAGCCTGGTCTATTGAGTCCTCTTCTCTGCACTACTGTTCTCTGCATCTAAGTCCAAGGTCTAGAACCGTAGAGGGGGTGGGTCGAACCACTCAAGGGTAATTCTTGCACGAAGCCTGGCAGGGGGCCAGAACGGGCAAGAGAGCAGGAAAAAAAAACCTACATTAATGGCGACCGCGGCAGGACCTTGGCAGCAGGAAAGTAGTGTGTTAGATCAAGATCTGAATAAACGAAATGTGATGGATGAAAGAATAGCAGATTATGTTTTCGGAAAAGTCAACCTCACAAAACAATGGATATCTGATCTACTAAGGGATAGGCGCCCGCTAGACGCAGCCATCAAGTGGACAGCGGGTAGAGAGCATAAGAAATCTGTAGAAAAGGCGGTCTGGCTGATGTGCTACAAGAAGCAAGTCCAGCTTTTGGACCAGGTAGTTGCAGCACAGACAGTCCAGATCAACGGCTTGCTTAAAGACGTAGAGGAAAAGGTTGCGGGAGGTCAAAAACTGATTGAATCGCTTGACGCGCTGAATCAGGAACGCCGCTCTGTAATTCGCTGCCACGAAACCCGGGTAGAATATTTAAAATGTCAGGTCGTTGAGGCCAAGGCCAGTGAAGGTAGAATGAGAGAGAGGTGTTTCCGTCTAGCCAAACAAGTAGATGCCCAAGAGGAAAAGCTCCTGGGAGCCAGGGCAGCATATAAGATGGCCATGGAGGATAGATCTGAGAACACCGACCACAGCGCTTGCCGCCGGGAGCTAGAGGACCTGAGAAAGGCCCTAGCGAAGGCAAACGGGTTGGTGTGTCTCATAAATCCACCAGCGAGTCAGCTGTTGCTAGCCAAGGAATCCAAAAGACCGATTCCACAAGAGGCAGTTGGGGTACCAACCCCCGAACCCTCTGCGCCTCCTGCCTATGAGGAGTCTTGGACTCCGGGACAGGAGACGGAGACGGTAGAGGAAGAGAGCCCTGAGGTAGAGCAACCCCAGACAGTAGAGTCGGGGCCGGCGCCGATGTGTCCAACGAGACACCGGAGGCTCGGTCCAAATGAAGAAAATGGCGATGACGGACCCCTTGAGAGTCAGATCATAATGCCTCATAGCGCACGACAGCTAAGAGAGATGATAAGTCACATCTCCGAGTCAGGAGATCCCTCCGTGCATTTCAGGGACGTGGAGCAGACCGCAGCAGTCAATGACTGCGACGGGGTTGAACAGTCTAAAATGCTGCTGTTCTCCCTGGACAGTTCGCTCCTCCAGTGTCTCCCTGACGAGAGCAAGAGAGGGCACAGGGACTATGAGTTGCTACGGGATGAGATTCTGGAGATCATGGGAGAGGGGAACGGAACTCCGTTCCTCCGTTTAGAAAAGACAGTGCAGCTAGAGGGAGAACCCCCACGGGTTTTCGCCGACAGGTTGTGGCCAGTGTATCGGCGCAGCTGCCCGGGCGGGCCGGCCCGGGCCGGGCTGGATGGCGAACAAAGGGCTCACTGGCTTCGGTGCCTGGTAGCAGGTTGCCTGCCAGTAGTGAAGGAACAGGCCAAAGCCTGGTTTGACCCCACCAACGCCCGCTCCATGGAGGATCTAGTGCTAGATCAGCTCACGATCAGTTATAGGAATAACAAGGGCAAGAAAACGCCTGTTGTAAAAGGAAAGGTGCATGAGGTGAGGCCCGCAGCCTCTGCTAAAAGGGAATGGCGTCAGGAGGGAAATCGCCCTCCTCAAGCCAATAGCAGTTGTTACGGGTGTGGGAAGGAGGGTCATTGGCGCAAGGACTGTAGGAATCCTTGGAAGGATAAGAGGGAGAGAGCGTTCACCGCAGCCCAAGATCAAGCCCAAGCCCGAGTCGCCAACGGCCCGAGAGTTTACCCAACACCAGCACAACCACAAGTGCAGGCCGCTGCCCCAACACCAGTCCAGAACCCAACCGTAGCCTCTGCCCCGAATAAAGGGGGTGGTGCGGTTGTGGACCCCGCTGCGATCGAGTCAGTCTTGGAGACTATGCGGTCTCTGATGACCTGGCAGGGGAAGGTAGCGGTTGCTAACAGCCCTATCGCCCCCGAGACCCCAGCCGAAACACCTAAATGACTGATGCCCGCGCAGCCCGTCTACTTGTGTCCACTCCGCTATGACGCTTGGAGAAGACCTGTGGTGGAGATGGAGGTGGAGAAACAAAGGGGTAGTTACCTGTTGGATACGGGAGCTTCGTGTACCGTGATCCACACGGACAAACCTTTTGCCTCACCTCTGTCCGCCCAGGCTCCATATTTAGTAGCGGGTTTCACAGGTAGAGAACAGGCTGGCGCGTACTCCCTCCCGCTCTCCATTCAATTGGGAGCGCTCCACACCACATGGACGTGCATCCTATTGAAGTGGAATGAGGGGGGGGGGAAAGGCATCCTCGGGGCTGATTTCTTGGTGGAACACGGGATCCTCGTGGACCTGAGAAATCACTGTCTCTGGGGAGCCGAGGGCGGCTGAGGTAAGGTAGTCGTAATCCCGGGGAAGGAAGAAAAGGGGGCCCTGTGCACTATGAAGCCGTCAGGAGGTTACGATCTCGAGCTCATGGTAACAAACGTCCCAACGGACTTGCAGGCGCGTGTGTCAGAAAATCTGACCGCGTTCGCCACCCACAAGCACGACTGCGGGAGAGTCACTGGGTTTGAAGTCAGCGTAGACGGGGACCCCATGATCCGACCCCAAAAGCAGTATAATTTCCCCAAGGAGGCAGAACCCGACATGGAGACAGCAATATCTTCATTGGTACAGCAGGGCGTGTTGAGGACGATAGCCACCCACGTGAACTCCCCATTATGGCCGGTAAAGAAACCGGACAATTCGTGGAGAGCCACGGTGGACTACAGAGTCCTCAATAGTAATATCCCAGCCTGCGCGCCCACGGTAGCAGCAGTTGCAGACTTAATAGGGAGTATTCCAGCATCGGCGACCACATTCACGGTGCTGGACATCTCGAACGGTTTTTGGTCCATTCCGCTGCGGCGGGAGGACCAGTACAAGTTTGCCGTTACTTTCAAAGGGCAACAGTACACTTGGAACTGCTTACCACAGGGTTTTCACAACAGCCCCAGCATTTTCCATCAGTGCATGGCGGGGAGTTTGAAAGAGTTCAGCCAGCCCAACCAGATAGTGCAGTATGTGGACGACTTACTCCTGTTCACAGATACAAGGGAGCAGCACGGCCCACTGTTAGCCGAATTGTTGGAACTGTTAGAAAGGAAGGGTTTCAAAGTAAACCCAAAGAAAGCCCAGATCGGCCAGCAGGAAGTTAAATTCCTGGGTCTGGCCATCCGCGCTGGGGAAAGAGCCATAGATAAGGCCAGACGGGAATCTATACAAGATCTGCCGATTCCCAACACAGTAACGGGTGTAAGGTCCTTTTTGGGATTGACCAGGTACTGCAGAGATTTCATCGAGGACTATGCTGCCACAGCGGCCCCGCTACTTCGACTCTTACACAAGGGAGTCGAGTGGTCTTGGAACGAGGGGTGCCAGGCAGCATTCGAGAAGTTGAAAAGAGATCTGCAGACCGCGCCAGCCCTAGGGGCCATAGATGGGGGAGAGGAGTTCTTTCTGGAGGTAGCCGCTAGTGGGGACAGCCTGAGCGCAGTGCTGCTCCAAGAGCGGCACGGCAAGCTAAGACCAGTAGTTTATTCCTCCAGGGTGCTCACGGATGTGGAGAGGAGTTTCTCCAATTGCGAACGGCATCTCCTGGCCACGCATTGGGCTGTGAACAGATCAGTGATCTTCACAGGGACCTCTCCCATTACGCTCCTCACCCATCACACCCCCACGAAGATGCTTCTGGACGGGAGGATTAAGGATGGGACCGTGAGCAGCGCTCGGATTGCGCGCTGGACCCTCCTCCTTTCCCAGATGGATCTCAAAGTTAAAGGCCTCTGCGCGCCGCCAATATGGCATATCCCGGGACAGCCCATCAATGTTCCGTAGAAGGGGTATGGGAAGTTAACATAGGTTTACGGGCCGGGATACATCCCACAGGCCGCGAGATCTACGTAGACGGTTCTAGCACTGTAGCTGACGGCAAGCGACTCACAGGGTGTGGAGTTTATGACCCTGCGGCAAACATTGCCCTGGCAATTAAGCTCCCCAGCACTATGAGCGCGCAGCAGGCTGAACTGTCCGCGGTGGCTTACGTGGTTACCCACCCCGAGATTTTCCCAACCCCATACACGATTTGCTCAGACAGCATGTTCACGTGCAATTCGTGTACAGAGTACCTCGCCATCTGGTCCCGACGCGGGTACACCTCCGCGGACGGGCGGCCTTTAACAGTTAAGCCCTTGCTGGAGAAGATCCTAGCAGCTGTGGGGGAGAAAGGAGAGGTGTTCATCCATAAGGTGAAGGCTCACTCCACTACAGAACCCCGCAGTCAGGGCAACCAGCAGGCGGATGCGCTAGCCAGGGAGGGTGCCCGCAACGGCATTCTCTGGGACCCATACGAACCCGGACCCGTGGCGGCGATCCAAGGCAGGGAGGGAATTCCCGGGAACACAGGGGTGACACCGCCCCCAGACCGAAAGACCGTCCAAACCCTGGATCCCGCCCTAAAAGCAGTCCTAAAAGCCATCACAGAGGGCAAACAGGTAGAAGGTCCGTACAGTACGGCAGCCCTCACAGTCAAAGAAGGTATGCTGTTCCGAGAGGAGCAGTGGGTTGTGCCGCAGCAGCACCGAAGGGAATTCCTGCAATTGGCCCACGAGGGTCCAGGAGCGGGACACCCCGGACCTGAGGTCACCTGGCAACGGGTGGAGCAGGCGGGATGGTGGCCGGGACTTCGGGACGATGTCCGCGAGTTCTGCGCAAGCTGTCTTGTGTGTGCTGCTAACAACCCAGACCCCCACAAAAGGAAGGTGCCCATGGGGCACATCAGGAGGGTAGAGGGACCATGGCAGTCGATTCAGGTCGACTACATAGGGCCCCTGCCCGCCGCCCAGGGAGGCTATAAGTACTGCCTTGTCCTGGTAGATGTGTTCACCAAATGGGTAGAAGCCTTCCCGTGCAGAACAGCTACGGCACTGGGTACTGCTAAGATCTTGATTCGGGAAGTGTTCTCACGGTGGGGACTCCCCCGTTTTGTAGAGTCCGACCAAGGGAGTCAGTTCACCGGTCAAGTAATGCAGAACGCCCTCATGCTTTTGGGCATTGAGGGAAAGTGGCACGTAGCATACAATCCCCAGTCATCCGGGATTGTTGAGCGTATGAATCGGACCCTCAAGGAAAAGCTGAGGAAAGAGACAATGGGCTCGCCCCAGAAATGGGCGGAGGTCCTGCCTTTAGTCCTCATGGGGATCCGAGCCAGCCAGTCCAAAAGCACGGGGTATTCCCCGCACGAGTTAATGACTGGAAGGATCATGCGAACACCCACCCATGTGCTAGCCCCGGTGCTCACTGAGGGCCAGCTCCGAGAGGTGAAATGGGACAAATTCACCCAAACCCTCTTGGAGCGCCTGAGACAGGTTTATGGACAGGCGGCTGGGAACATGGGAAGACAGCACCAGGGAAATAAACTGTTGTTGGAACCTCGGAAACAACAAGAGTGGGTAGTCGGAGACCAGGTCATGGTCCGAAACTACGCCAGGATAGGGAGTTTTGAACCACTGTACATGGGGCCATACAGCATTGTAGACAAGGCCAGCCCCATGGTTTATGCAGTGAAGATGCCCCGACGTACCAAATGGTTTCACATCAACCAGTGTAAACTGTTTAAACCGGGTACACAAGGGCCACCAAAGGGGACCAGGTCTGAGAACAAAGATCCTCAGCCTGTAACAGAGTCACAGACCACACAGGCTGGAGCAGTAGCCTGCGTGAAGGGAGAGGCCATCCCATTGGAGTGGGAGGTCTCATCTTTTGAATGGGATTTAGGCAGGGGAGAGCCCGAACAGCTCAACCTCGCTTTAGACCTAATCACGGAGGAGGAAGAGTCAGAGGACGGCAGTCCCGCCCTCGACTCAAGCTTGGGGGAGGTAGGGAGTGGGGGCGGAGACTCGTTACCTGTAGGGACAGGTGAGGTGGAGTCAGAAGCCACAGATCCCGACCCCGGGGGGGCGGAGCCTGAGGGAGGGGAGCTGGAGCCGGCAGCTGTGGAGGAACCACAGGCTGTAACGGTAACAGTCCCAACCCCCGGTCCATCGGCCCCGGGAGCCCAACCCAAAGCAGCCCCTCGTAGGTCGGCTCGAGCGCCCCAGCCCAGAAAATTTTGGCCAGATTCTCCCCATCCTTCCCAACCACGGTTTGAAGCAGCCCCAGGAAGACATGATCCCCGTTCAGCAGCGACAGGCTGCGGGGGATCAAAGCCAAAGATCAATGCAGCCCCACCGCAGGGTGTAGCACACGACAGGCCTCACAGGGATTCGGAAAGCCGCCCCACGGAGGGCGGCGCTGTACATAAGTTAAGTTAGGTAATTATGGTCATAGTTTAAGGAATGTAAAGTATATGGTGTTAAGAGTACAATTTTGAGGTCTGCCCGGTATGTGTGTTTGTTAGGGAGCGGGGTCCAGGAACCCGCGCGTCCAATTAATTTAGGCCAGCACCTATCGGGAGCCCGGCTACATCGTTTTGTTGGTTACAGAAACCTGGGATACAATGGAAAGGATTGTCGTCGCGTTCATGGCGATCGGGTGCGGGTGGGCCTACCGAGGCCGCACCAAGGACGTCATCATTTTCGGGTGCTCCGGGGACACGGCCCCCATCGCAACGGATGGGACGGGGGAGCGAGAGGTAGAGGAAACCGCCACCTACTTCCACCAAGGGAGATGGCCAGGTTGGCTGGGAACGAATTCTACGGAATATTCCAGCAATTTCGGTTTTGCCTACCAAGAGACTTCATTAACGTGCCCTCGAGTGAGGATCCTAGCGCCCAGAGTCAGCGTTACCGTGGGAAAGAGGATTTGTCTGGTGTGCAATGGGAACGTACCACTAAGGCGATGGTGGTGGTTACGAAAGCTGGGAAAGGACATGAGAAACTCTACGGTCGAGCGGGAGCGACTGGGTAATAACACCCATCGGACTATTACGGGAACTCACGGACAATTACGTGTGTGTTGGGACAAATGGTGGGAACCAGGTGAGGGAATATATGTCTGTATGTGGGGTTCGAGACACGTCTGCCCCAAGGGCGTGTCCATCTTCTTCCAGAGGCAGTGGCAGGATGAAGGGAAGGGGATGAGATGGGATGTTAGCACTCGAGCGTGCGGAGCCCCATACTCCCCTATTCCGGTGAACGCCACTGAACTCATCACCCGCCCACGCAAGCCCCTGCCCACGCTTCCCATAGCACTAGCCCAGAAAGGAGGGTGCCCAACCACCACCAAGGGACCCGGGAACGGTTTAGTATTGGTACCCACCGGTCAGGTGCTGTACCAAGGGGTACACTACGCGGTGGCCTCAGTGATTTTAAATCTCACTGAGGTAAGATTGCCGGAGTGGTGTCCCAAAGAAACGGAACAATTATACCAGGTCCTGTTAACCCGTATGTTTAGACAATTTTACGAATTTGACTTTGCCGACATCGACAGAGACAAATTATACACCACATCGCCAGAAGTTTTGGATCGAGTCGGGAGGCAAAGAAGGGGTACTGTAAATGACATATTCACTGCTTTTAATACCGGGACATCTGTTGTCAACGCTCTAGATAACGTGGAGCTGCAGACACAGATCAACGGTTTAAAAGCCCAGTTAAGGAACATATTGACAGACGAAAACAAGGTAGTGGGTTCCGAGTTGCATGAGGACCAGGCCATGACACTACACTTTAAGGACATAATTGCTGAGCTGGAGAAACACGCGAGAACGGTAAATGCACTCATTAAGGAGGATCGGAATGCGTCCGATCAAGCTGCGCAAAACGAGGCCTGTGTGCTGTACGGGGCGTGGTTATTGGGCGAGGGCCGCAGTAATCTTGAGGATTTAAAACAGGGTTTGGTCCCGTCCTGGATCAGCAACAAGCACTTGCAAGCGCTCCACCCTTTTGAGAATGCATTAAGCCCGTGCCAGCTCAGGCCAGCCGCAGAAGCATACCCAGTTCCAGTGGACTGCGGACATTCGAATCACACTATTATGGGAATAGTAGTAAGAATGCCGGTGTTGGGTCCCGCAGCAAAGCCCGCCCCGGTATACAGAGTGGAGAACATTGGAGTCATTCAGGGGGGCGCACACATTCGTTACGCAGTGGTCCCGCCTTACGTCATCAGATGGGAGCGTACGATGACAGGCACCGACCTCTCGGGATGTCGGAGCCGGGGAGCACACATCATCCTGTGTCCCCAGCACTTGAATGCCTTTTTGAAACCACAGTGCGGGTTCAGAACCGCTAGCGCGAAGCCGGTGAATTGCACCATGGAGGCAATGGCAGAGGACCATGTGCCCCCACAGGTAGCATATATCGGGGGTGGGACATACTGCATCACCACTGCAGCGCCTCAGTACCGATATGGACAACACGAGTGGTGTTCGGTCGGTGATAGCAGTTTCTGTTTCAAACCCAGGGCCGAGGTTCAAGTGGCACAACAACGAATTGTTCCCATTCCTGCGCCCTCCACCGTACACATCACTATCAAAGAGAATTTCACAGACTTACAACGATTTGTCGTGCATTTTGGTTATGTCATTCCCCCTCTTCCCGAACACCTCACCAAGATTTTAAAAGCCGTTATAATTTCGCAGAAACATTTCTACACATTGGAGCAGAAGACTTTAGAGATAGGAAAAGACATATTGGACATAACCATCCCACCATGGTGGGACTTGTTCACCAACATAGAAATCCCAGCCTGGATTAGAATAGCATCCCATATCCTAGTAGGATGTCAGGTTTTAATTGTGATATTTTTGCTCTTCGTGCATTGTAAGAGAGGCAAACGCCTCCAGAGGCACGAGAACGTGGGCGAATGGAAAGAACGCTATGTGCGAATGGGGGAAGAAGACACCCCACTTTAAGCTGCTAGGAGAAGATTAAGAGTCCATCCATTTTAAGATTTTTTTTTTGGTTTTTGTTTCTCTTTTGAACATCCGTGTTTTCTTTTGCGTTTGGTTTGGGTTATAAGGAATTAAGTATTGTTATGTTATTAGTCGTTATTAAGTTTTGATTAATAAAAGGTGTATGCAGATGGCGCAAAAGGGTATCAACCCCTGCCCATCTGACAGGTGAAGGTGTTATAGTTTAAGATTTGCTGTCTATGATTCCAAATGTGCATGAGGTAATTTTCATTTTCTCCGGAAATGGGAACTGCATGTGTCGTGAGGGGCATAGATAGTTAAGTGCCAGGAATGTTTGGATGTGGGGAATCAGGGAAAATTTGCTCATCAAGGATTGATACTTTAAGCAAGCTATCAGTATCACAGGGGGGCCTGTAAGATTCGAAAATTTTCAGCAAAAATCAAGCAAGAAAACTGGATAAAAATAAGACTGTTTATTGACCAAAGTAAGCTTGCACAGAAAAACCTTTGATAAAAGGGCATACAAAATGGCCGCCAGGCCCCGTGATCAGTTTCTGAACCAGTTTATTTCTGTTACTGCAAGCTAGACAGGCTTGTGGATTGAAGACAGTAAACCCGCGAAAGCCAGTATCTGTGAACCGAAACTCAGAGCAACAGCATACATATTCAATGGATTATAAGTACAGGATGGGGCCCATCAAGATATGGGCGGACAATGTAAAAACACTTATACCCATTTATTGTACAAAGGAAAAACCGTTTAGCAGCCATCAAGGAAAATGTCCGGACCGATCAATATGCGAACCGAGCCGCGGTGATAATGCAAAGGACATTAACAGACATTATCGGCCAGGAAGGCCAGTTCAAGTTATCACCGGCTCCGTTACCAGACAAAGCGCCCCTGCAGAGATCTCTGCCCGCCAAAATTAATACAAAGACAGGACTATGATTTGGCGGGAGATAAGACTGTCCCAAAAGAGTATAACTATGGATTGAAAGTCCATCTAAGTTACTTCTTCACTGCTACGGCTTCTTGTTGGGCGACTTCAGGCTTCCATTTTCTTCAAGAACTTTCTTCTACGAGGAACGAACGAAGGGCGGACGGTGCCCGGATCGGCGCCTCTTCCACTTCGGCAGATCGATGAAAACGTTTTCGTCTTTTTAAAGACGGACGGTTTCGGAAAAGGGACAACGTGGCCGGTGTTCAGCCAAACAAGGCTCGGCCACGACGAGAAGACGACAAGGGTGGCCCGGGTACTGGGGTCGGGAGATCATCGACGACCCAGGCCGACGGAGAAGAAATCCTTTGGAGAACCGGCGATCGATGCCACAAGATTCTCCCATGTGCATAACCTGCATCTAGGTCTACTCCACGAACAAAAATCCACGACAGGCCTAGTGGATCTCAACCTTGACGAGCGCTCATCGAGGCTGGGTCTACCCCACCGCCTCGAGGGAGGAGAGAATATCGACTGCGCCAGAAGCTTCCAATCCACATGACGACGGGAAGCGGTGTCAAAAAGGCTGCGAACCCCTTTTCGCGATTTCGAGAGTGGTGAGCATGATCCCAAGTTCCCCAGGTCGAAACTTAGTTTAGGTATAGGGGAGGGAGTTAAGGGAAATCGTAATGTGTTTCCCCTTTTACGATGTGCCGTGTGTTCCCCATTTCCATAGAGTCAAGTTCATAAATTTGTGCATGATTGTAGTTACTTTAATCTGTGCCTATGACATGTATTTTGTAATGCTTCAAACTGTTCAAAAATAAAAGCATCCATTTCGTGCTATTCAGCCTGGTCTATTGAGTCCTCTTCTCTGCACTACTGTTCTCTGCATCTAAGTCCAAGGTCTAGAACCGTAGGGGGGGTGGGTCGAACCACTCAAGGGTAATTCTTGCACGAAGCCTGGCAGGGGGCCAGAACGGGCAAGAGAGCAGGAAAAAAACCCCTACAGGAGGCGTTTGCCTCTTTTGCAATGCACGAAGAGCAAAAATATCACAATCAAAACCTGACATACTACTAGGATATGGGATGCTATTCTAATCCAGGCGGGGACCTCTATGTTGGTGAACAAGTCCCACCATGGTGGGATGGTTATGTCCAATATGTCTTTTCCTATCTCTAAAGTCTTCTGCTCCAGTGTGTAGAAATGTTTCTGTGAAATTATAACGGCTTTTAAAATCTTGGTGAGGTGTTCGGGAAGAGGGGGAATGACATAACCAAAATGCGCGACAAATCGTTGTAAGTCTGTGAAATTCTCTTTGATAGTGATGTGAACGGTGGAGGGCGCAGGAATGGGGACAATTCGTTGTTGTGCCACTTGAACCTCGGCCCTGGGTTTGAAACAGAAACTGCTATCACCGACCGAACACCACTCGTGGTGTCCATATCGGTACTGAGGCGCTGCAGTGGTGACGCAGTATGTCCCACCCCCGATATATGCTACCTGTGGGGGCACATGGTCCTCTGCCATTGCCTCCATGGTGCAATTCACCGGCTTTGCGCTAGCAGTCCTGAACCCGCACTACGGTTTCAGAAAGGCGTTCAAGTGCTGGGGACACAGGATGATGTGTGCTCCCCGGCTCCGACATCCCGAGAGGTCGGTGTCTGTCATCGTACGCTCCCATCTGATGACGTAAGGCGGGACCGCTGCGTAACGAATGTGTGCGCCCCCCCGAATGACTCCAATGTTCTCTACTCTGTACACCGGGGCGGGCTTTGCTGCGGGACCCAACACCGGCATTCTTACTACTATTCCCATAATAGTGTGATTTGAATGTCCGCAGTCCACTGGGACTGGGTATGCTTCTGCGGCTAGTCTGAGCTGGCACGGGCTTAATGCATTCTCAAAAGGGTGGAGCGCTTGCAAGTGCTTGTTGCTGATCCAGGACGGGACCAAACCCTGTTTTAAATCCTCAAGATTACTGCGGCCCTCGCCCAGTAACCACGCCCCGTACAGCACACAGGCCTCGTTTTGCGCAGCTTGATCGGACGCATTCCGATCCTCCTTAATGAGTGCATTTACCGTTCTCGCGTGTTTCTCCAGCTCAGCAATTATGTCCTTAAAGTGTAGTGTCATGGCCTGGTCCTCATGCAACTCAGAACCCACTACCTTATTTTCGTCTGTCAATATGTTCCTTAACTGGGCTTTTAAACCGTTGATCTGTGTCTGCAGCTCCACGTTATCTAGAGCGTTGACAACAGATGTCCCGGTATTAAAAGCAGTGAATATGTCATTTACAGTGCCCCTTCTTTGCCTCCCGACTCGATCCAAAACTTCTGGCGGTGTGGTGTATAATTTGTCTCTGTCGATGTCGGCAAAGTCAAATTCGTAAAATTGTCTAAACATACGGGTTAACAGGACCTGGTATAATTGTTCCGTTTCTTTGGGACACCACTCCGGCAATCTTACCTCAGTGAGATTTAAAATCACTGAGGCCACCGCGTAGTGTACCCCTTGGTACAGCACCTGACCGGTGGGTACCAATACTAAACCGTTCCCGGGTCCCTTGGTGGTGGTTGGGCACCCTCCTTTCTGGGCTAGTGCTACCGGAAGCGTGGGCAGGGGCTTGCGTGGGCGGGTGATGAGTTCAGTGGCGTTCACCGGAATAGGGGAGTATGGGGCTCCGCACGCTCGAGTGCTAACATCCCATCTCATCCCCTTCCCTTCATCCTGCCACTGCCTCTGGAAGAAGATGGACACGCCCTTGGGGCAGACGTGTCTCGAACCCCACATACAGACATATATTCCCTCATCTGGTTCCCACCATTTGTCCCAACACACACGTAATTGTCCGTGAGTTCCCGTAATAGTCCGATGGGTATTATTACCCAGCCGCTCCCACTCGACCGTAGAGTTTCTCATGTCCTTTCCCAGCTTTCGTAGCCACCACCATCGCCTTAGTGGTACGTTCCCATTGCACACCAGACAAATCCTCTTTCCCACGGTGACGCTGACTCTGGGCGCAAGGATCCTCACTCGAGGGCACGTTAACGAAGTCTCTTGGTAGGCAAAACCGAAGTTGCTGGAATATTCCGTGGAATTTGTTCCCAACCAACCTGGCCATCTCCCTTGGTGGAAGTAGGTGGCGGTTTCCTCAACCTCTCGCTTCCCCGTCCCATCCGTTGCGATGGGGGCCGTGTCCCCGGAGCATCCGAAAATGATGACGTCCTTGGTGCGGCCTCGGTAGGCCCACCCGCACCCGATCGCCATGAACGCGATGAAAATCCTTTCCATCATATCCCAGGTTTCTGTAACCAACAAAATGATGTAGCCGGGCTCCCGATAGGTGCTGGCCTAAATTAATTGGACGCGCGGGTTCCTGGACCCCGCTCCCTAACAAACACACATACCGGGCAGACCTCAAAATTGTACTCTTAACACCATATACTTTACATTCCTTAAAACTATGACCATAATTACCTAACTTAACTTATGTACAGCGCCGCCCTCCGTGGGGCGGCTTTCCGAATCCCTGTGAGGCCTGTCGTGTGCCACACCCTGCGGTGGGGCTGCATTGATCTTTGGCTTTGATCCCCCGCAGCCTGTCGCTGCTGAACGGGGATCATGCCTTCCTGGGGCTGCTCTAAACCGTGGTTGGGAAGGATGGGGAGAATCTGGCCAAAATTTTCTGGGCTGTGGCGCTCGAGCCGACCTACGAGGGGCTGCTTTGGGTCGGGCTCCCGGGGCCGATGGACCGGGGGTTGGGACTGTTACCGTCACAGCCTGTGGTTCCTCCACAGCTGCCGGCTCCAGCTCCCCTTCCTCAGGCTCCACCCCCCCGGGGTCGGGATCTGTGGCTTCTGACTCCACCTCACCCGTCCCTACAGGCAGTGGGTCTCCGCCCCCATTCCCTACCTCCCCCAAGCTTGAGTCGAGGGCGGGATCGTCGCCCTCTGACTCTTCCTCCTCCATGACTGGGTCTAAGGCGGGGTCGAGCTGTTCGTGCTCTCTCCTGCCTAAATCCCATTCAAAAGATGAGACCTCCCACTCCAATGGGATGGCCTCTCCCTTTACGCAGGCTACGGTACCAGCCTGTGTGGTCTGTGACTCTGTTACAGGCTGAGGATCTTTGTTCTCCGACCTGGTCCCCTTTGATGGCCCTTGTGCACCCGATTTAAATAGTTTACACTGGTTGATGTGAAACCATTTGGTACGTCGGGGCGTTTTCACTGCATAAACCATGGGGCTGGCCTTGTCCACAATGCTGTAGGGCCCCATGTACAGTGGTTCAAAACTCCCTACCCTGGCATAGTTTCGGACCATGACCTGGTCTCCGACTACCCACTCTTGTTGTTTCCGAGGTTCCAACAACAGTTTATTTCCCTGGTGCTGTCTTCCCATGTTCCCAGCCGCCTGCCCATAAATTTGTCTCAGGCGCTCCAAGAGGGTTTGGGCGAATTTGTCCCGTTTCACCTCTCGGAGCTGGCCCTCAGTGAGCACCGGGGCTAGCACATGGGTGGGTGTTCGCATGATCCTTCCAGTCATTAACTCGTGCGGGGAATACCCCGTGCTTTTGGACTGGCTGGCTCGGATCCCCATGAGGACTAAAGGCAGGACCTCCGCCCATTTCTGGGGCGAGCCCATTGTCTCTTTCCTCAGCTTTTCCTTGAGGGTCCGATTCATACGCTCAACAATCCCGGATGACTGGGGATTGTATGCTACGTGCCACTTTCCCTCAATGCCCAAGAGCATGAGGGCGTTCTGCATTACTTGACCGGTGAACTGACTCCCCTGGTCGGACTCTACAAAACGGGGGAGTCCCCGCCGTGAGAACACTTCCCGAATCAAGATCTTAGCAGTACCCAGTGCCGTAGCTGTTCTGCATGGGAAGGCTTCTACCCATTTGGTGAACACATCTACCAGGACAAGGCAGTACTTATAGCCTCCCTGGGCGGCGGGCAGGGGCCCTATGTAGTCGACCTGAATCGACTGCCATGGTCCCTCTACCCTCCTGATGTGCCCCATGGGCACCTTCCTTTTGTGGGGGTCTGGGTTGTTAGCAGCACACACAAGACAGCTTGCGCAGAGCTCGCGGACATCGCCCCGAAGTCCCGGCCACCATCCCGCCTGCTCCACCCGTTGCCAGGTGACCTCAGGTCCGGGGTGTCCCGCTCCTGGACCCTCGTGGGCCAATTGCAGGAATTCCCTCCGGTGCTGCTGCGGCACAACCCACTGCTCCTCTCGGAACAGCATACCTTCTTTGACTGTGAGGGCTGCCGTACTGTACGGACCTTCTACCTGTTTGCCCTCTGTGATGGCTTTTAGGACTGCTTTTAGGGTGGGATCCAGGGTTTGGACGGTGTTTAGGTCTGGGGGCGGTGTCACCCCTGTGTTCCCGGGAATTCCCTCCCTGCTTTGGATTGCCGCCACGGGTCCGGGTTCATATGGGTCCCAGAGAATGCCGTTGCGGGCACCCTCCCTGGCTAGCGCATCCGCCTGCTGGTTGCCCTGACTGCGGGGTTCTGTGGTGGAGTGAGCCTTCACCTTATGGATGAACACCTCTCCTTTCTCCCCCACAGCTGCTAGGATCTTCTCCAGCAAGGGCTTAACTGTTAAAGGCCGCCCGTCCGCGGAGGTGTACCCGCGTCGGGACCAGATGGCGAGGTACTCTGTACACGAATTGCACGTGAACATGCTGTCTGAGCAAATCGTGTATGGGGTTGGGAAAATCTCGGGGTGGGTAACCACGTACGCCACCGCGGACAGTTCAGCCTGCTGCGCGCTCATAGTGCTGGGGAGCTTAATTGCCAGGGCAATGTTTGCCGCAGGGTCATAAACTCCACACCCTGTGAGTCGCTTGCCGTCAGCTACAGTGCTAGAACCGTCTACGTAGATCTCGCGGCCTGTGGGATGTATCCCGGCCCGTAAACCTGTTAACTTCCCATACCCCTTCTACGGAACATTGATGGGCTGTCCCGGGATATGCCATATTGGCTGCGAGCCTTGGCGCGCAGAGGCCTTTAACTTTGAGATCCATCTGGGAAAGGAGGAGGGTCCAGCGCGCAATCCGAGCGCTGCTTACGGTCCCGTCCTTAATCCTCCCATCCAGAAGCATCTTCGTGGGGGTGTGATGGGTGAGGAGTGTAATGGGAGAGGTCCCTGTGGAGATCACTGATCTGTTCACAGCCCAATGCGTGGCCAGGAGATGCCGTTCGCAATTGGAGAAACTCCTCTCCACATCCGTGAGCACCCTGGAGGAATAAACTACTGGTCTTAGCTTGCCGTGCCGCTCTTGGAGCAGCACTGCGCTCAGGCTGTCCCCACTAGCGGCTACCTCCAGAAAGAACTCCTCTCCCCCATCTATGGCCCCTAGGGCTGGCGCGGTCTGCAGATCTCTTTTCAACTTCTCGAACGCTGCCTGGCACCCCTTGTCCCAAGACCACTCGACTCCCTTGTGTAAGAGTCGAAGTAGCGGGGCCGCTGTGGCAGCATAGTCCTCGATGAAATCTCTGCAGTACCCGGTCAATCCCAAAAAGGACCTTACACCCGTTACTGTGTTGGGAATCGGCAGATCTTGTATAGATTCCCGCCTGGCCTTATCTATGGCTCTTTCTCCCCCGCGGATGGCCAGACCCAGGAATTTGACTTCCTGCTGGCCGATCTGGGCTTTCTTTGGGTTTACTTTGAAACCCTTCCTTTCTAACAGTTCCAACAATTCGGCTAACAGTGGGCCGTGCTGCTCCCTTGTATCTGTGAACAGGAGTAAGTCGTCCACATACTGCACTATCTGGTTGGGCTGGCTGAACTCTTTCAAACTCCCCGCCATGCACTGATGGAAAATGCTGGGGCTGTTGTGAAAACCCTGTGGTAAGCAGTTCCAAGTGTACTGTTGCCCTTTGAATGTAAAGGCAAACTTGTACTGGTCCTCCCGCCGCAGCGGAATGGACCAAAAACCGTTCGAGATGTCCAGCACCGTGAATGTGGTCTCCGATGCTGGAATACTCCCTATTAAGTCTGCAACTGCTGCTACCGTGGGCGCGCAGGCCGGGATATTACTATTGAGGACTCTGTAGTCCACCGTGGCTCTCCACGAATTGTCCGGTTTCTTTACCGGCCATAATGGGGAGTTTACGTGGGTGGCTATCGTCCTTAACACGCCCTGCTGTACCAATGAAGATATTGCTGTCTCCATGTCGGGTTCTGCCTCCTTGGGGAAATTATACTGCTTTTGGGGTCGGATCATGGGGTCCCCGTCTACGCTGACTTCAAACCCAGTGACTCTCCCGCAGTCGTGCTTGTGGGTGGCGAACGCGGTCAGATTTTCTGACACACACGCCTGCAAGTCCGTTGGGACGTTTGTTATCATGAGCTTGAGATCGTAACCTCCTGACGGCTTCATAGTGCACAGGGTCCCCTTTTCTTCCTTCCCCGGGATTACGACTACCTTACCTAAACCGCCCTCGGCTCCCCAGAGACAGTGATTTCTCAGGTCCACGAGGATCCCGTGTTCCACCAAGAAATCAGCCCCGAGGATGCCCTTTCCCCCCCCCTCTTTCCACTTCAATAGGATGCACGTCCATGTGGTGTGGAGTGCTCCCAACTGAATGGAGAGCGGGAGGGAGTACGCGCCAGCCTGTTCTCTACCTGTGAAACCCGCTACTAAATATGGAGCCTGGGCGGACAGAGGTGAGGCAAAAGGTTTGTCCGTGTGGATCACGGTACACGAAGCTCCCGTATCCAACAGGTAACTACCCCTTTGTTTCTCCACCTCAATCTCCACCACAGGTCTTCTCCAAGCGTCATAGCGGAGCGGACACAAGTAGACGGGCTGCGCGGGCGTCAGTCATTTAGGTGTTTCGGCTGGGGTCTCGGGGGCGATAGGGCTGTTAGCAACCGCTACCTTCCCCTGCCAGGTCATCAGAGACCGCATAGTCTCCAAGACTGACTCGATCGCAGCGGGGTCCACAACCGCACCACCCCCTTTATTCGGGGCAGAGGCTACGGTTGGGTTCCGGACTGGTGTTGGGGCAGCGGCCTGCACTTGTGGTTGTGCTGGTGTTGGGTAAACTCTCGGGCCGTTGGCGACTCGGGCTTGGGCTTGATCTTGGGCTGCGGCGAACGCTCTCTCCCTCTTATCCTTCCAAGGATTCCTACAGTCCTTGCGCCAATGACCCTCCTTCCCACACCCGTAACAACTGCTATTGGCTTGAGGAGGGCGATTTCCCTCCTGACGCCATTCCCTTTTAGCAGAGGCTGCGGGCCTCACCTCATGCACCTTTCCTTTTACAACAGGCGTTTTCTTGCCCTTGTTATTCCTATAACTGATCGTGAGCTGATCTAGCACTAGATCCTCCATGGAGCGGGCGTTGGTGGGGTCAAACCAGGCTTTGGCCTGTTCCTTCACTACTGGCAGGCAACCTGCTACCAGGCACCGAAGCCAGTGAGCCCTTTGTTCGCCATCCAGCCCGGCCCGGGCCGGCCCGCCCGGGCAGCTGCGCCGATACACTGGCCACAACCTGTCGGCGAAAACCCGTGGGGGTTCTCCCTCTAGCTGCACTGTCTTTTCTAAACGGAGGAACGGAGTTCCGTCCCCCTCTCCCATGATCTCCAGAATCTCATCCCGTAGCAACTCATAGTCCCTGTGCCCTCTCTTGCTCTCGTCAGGGAGACACTGGAGGAGCGAACTGTCCAGGGAGAACAGCAGCATTTTAGACTGTTCAACCCCGTCGCAGTCATTGACTGCTGCGGTCTGCTCCACGTCCCTGAAATGCACGGAGGGATCTCCTGACTCAGAGAGTTTTGGGATGTGACTTATCATCTCTCTTAGCTGTCGTGCGCTATGAGGCATTATGATCTGACTCTCAAGGGGTCCGTCATCGCCATTTTCTTCATTTGGACCGAGCTTCCGGTGCCTCGTTGGACACAACGGCGCTGGCCCCGACTCTGCTGTCTGGGGTTGCTCTACCTCAGGGCTCTCTTCCTCTACCGCCTCCGTCTCCTGTCCCGGAGTCCAAGACTCCTCATAGGCAGGAGGCGCAGAGGGTTCGGGGGTTGGTACCCCAACTGCCTCTTGTGGAATCGGTCTTTTGGATTCCTTGGCTAGCAACAGCTGACTCGCTGGTGGATTTATGAGACACACCAACCCGTTTGCCTTCGCTAGGGCCTTTCTCAGGTCCTCTAGCTCCCGGCGGCAAGCGCTGTGGTCGGTGTTCTCAGATCTATCCTCCATGGCCATCTTATATGCTGCCCTGGCTCCCAGGAGCTTTTCCTCTTGGGCATCTACTTGTTTGGCTAGACGGAAACACCTCTCTCTCATTCTACCTTCACTGGCCTTGGCCTCAACGACCTGACATTTTAAATATTCTACCCGAGTTTCGTGGCAGCGAATTACGGAGCGGCGTTCCTGATTCAGCGCGTCAAGCAATTCAATCAGTTTTTGACCTCCCGCAACCTTTTCCTCTACTTCTTTAAGCAAGCCGTTGATCTGGACTGTCTGTGCTGCAACTACCTGGTCCAAAAGCTGGACTTGCTTCTTGTAGCACATCAGCCAGACCGCCTTTTCTACAGATTTCTTATGCTCTCTACCCGCTGTCCACTTGAAGGCTGCGTCTAGCGGGCGCCTATCCCTTAATAGATCAGATATCCATTGTTTTGTGAGGTTGACTTTTCCGAAAACATAATCTGCTATTCTTTCATCCATCACATTTCGTTTATTCAGATCTTGATCTAACACACTACTTTCCTGCTGCCAAGGTCCTGCCGCGGTCGCCATTTCTGTAGGTTTTTTTTTCCTGCTCTCTTGCCCGTTCTGGCCTCCTGCCAGGCTTCGTGCAAGAATTACCCTTGAGTGGTTCGACCCACTCCCCCTACGGTTCTAGACCTTGGACTTAGATGCAGAGAACAGTAGTGCAGAGAAAAGAACTCAATAGACCAGGCTGAATAGCACGAAATGGATGCTTTTATTTTTAAACAGTTTGAAGCATTACAAAATACATGTCATAGGCACAGATTAAAGTAACTACAATCATGCACAAATTTATGAACTTGACTCTATGGAAATGGGGAACACACGGCACGTCGTAAAAGGGGAAACACATTAGGATTTCCCTTAACTCCCTCCCCTATACCTAAACTAAGTTTCGACCTGGGGAACCTGGGATCATGCTCACCACTCTCGAAATCGCGAGAAAGGGGTTTCGCAGCCTTTTTGGCACCGCTTTCCGTCGTCACGTGGATTTGGAAACTTCTGGCGCAGTCGATATTCTCTCTCTCTCGAAGCGGTGGGGTAGGCACAGCCTCGATGAGCGCTCGTTAAGGTTGAGATCCACTAAGTCGATTTGGGTTCATGGAGCAGACCCAGATGCAGGCTATGCACATGGGAGAATCTTGTGGCCTAGATCGCCAGTCCTCCAGAGGGTTTCTTCTCCGTCGGCCTGGGTCGTCGATGATCTCCCGACCCCAGTACCCGGGCCACCCTCGTCGTCTTCTCGTCGTGGCCAAGCCTTGTTTGGCTGAACACCGACCACGTTGTCCTTTTACCGAAACCGTCCGTCTTTAAAAAGACGAAAACGTTTTCATCGATTCTGCATCTGCCGAAGTGGAAGAGGCGCCGATCCTGGCCCCGTCCGAAGAAGTTGAAGTCGCCCAAGAAGAAGCAGCCGCCGTCCAGTCAAGTGAAGTTGTTCAAGTAACCCGAAGTCCGAAGTAACTTAGATGGACTTTCAATCCATAGTTATACTCTTTTGGGACAGTCTTATCTCCCGCCAAATCATAGTCCTGTCTTTGTATTAATTTTGGCGGGCAGAAATCTCTGCAGGGGCGCTTTGTCTTGTAACGGAGCCGGTGATAACTTAAACTGGCCTTCCTGGCCGATAATGTCTTTTAATGTCTTTTGCATTGTCACCGCGGCTCGGTTCGCATATTGATCGGTCCGGAGATTTTCCTTGATGGCTGCTAAACGGTTTTTCCTTTGTACAATAAATGGGTATGAGTGATTTTGCATTGTCCGCCCATATCTTGATGGGCCCCATCCTGTACTTGTAATCCATTGAATATGTATGCTGTTCCTCTGAGTT
Organism: Somniosus microcephalus; assembly: GCF_052327205.1. NCBI lineage: Eukaryota > Metazoa > Chordata > Chondrichthyes > Squaliformes > Somniosidae > Somniosus > Somniosus microcephalus. The sequence continues at coordinate 212,588,628 of NC_140991.1, read as the reverse complement.
TCGGTTCCCAGATACTGGCTTTCGCGGGCTCACTGTCTTCAATCCACAAGCCTGTCTGGCTTGCAGTAACAGAAATAAAATGGTTCAGAAACTGATCACGGGGCCTGGCGGCCATTTTGTATGCCCTTTTATCAAAGGTTTTTCTGTGCAAGCTTACTTTGGTCAATAAACAGTCTTATTTTATCCAGTTTTCTTGCGTGATTTTTGCTGAAAATTGCGAATCTTACATTTTTGACAGTCGGCCAGGTGTGACATCATCATCCTTTTTGGCATCTACCGTCAGTGCTTGTATGGAATGCCAATCTAACTGTATCTTCCGGATCCATTCACGTCCTAGTAGTGGTGGTCCTCCATCTGGCAATACATATATGTCCATTTTTGGTGTTTCCTTGCCTTTGTATGTCATGTTCACCCTTATTTTTCCTTTGGGGTAGACTTTTTGCCCCGTGTACGTCTTCAAGACAATCTCTGTATCTCTCAAGGGTATATGTGAGAATAGCCACTTGTAGTCCCTTCGGTTTATGACTGTTAGGGCTGATCCTGTGTCCAATTCCATTTTCACTTGGACTCCGTCTATCTTGAGCGTGACCCAGATAGTTTGGTGATCCTCCATTTTGATTACATTATGTAGTTTTAAGCAACCCAGCTCCTTGCTTCCGGAGTCGGTTTCACTTTTCTGTTCGTCTGAACTACTCTCCGTCACCTTATGTACCTTTTTGTACTTCTCCTGTGGAGATTTCTTGCTGCTGGTTTTCTTCCCCGACCTGCAAACTCTTGCTATGTGTCCTGCTTTTCCACACTGTCTGCACACTTGGTCCTTGAACCAACAATCTTTCTGGTCGTGTGTTGTTCTGCCGCAGCGATAACACTTCCCTGCTCCATATGACATTTCATTGGTGCCATATTCTTGCGGTCTCCGTTGTATCTCTGCAGCGCCCCGTGCAGCTGCTTCATGTGATACTGCCATGCTGAAAGCCTTGTCCAGCGTAAGATCCTTTTCTGATAGAAGCCGTTTCTGGGTTCCTTCACTTTGAAGCCCACACACAAACTTGTCCCTTAACGTATCTGCTAGTCCCATTCCAAACTGGCAGTGTTTCGATAGCTTGCACAGTTCCGTTAAATACTCAGCATTACTTTCGTCTTTATGCTGGTTCCTTTTGTGAAACTTAAATCTTTCTGCTATCAGCAGCGGTGTGGGGTTTAAGTGGTCCTGTAGGATTTCCACTATGCTTTCGAAATCCTTATCCACTGGCTTCTCTGGGGTTATTAGGTTTCGCAGTAAGCCATACGAAGTGCCAGATGCCAGTGCTTTCCTGGCATCTGGCACTTCATTCGCCTTGCAGTACACCTCAATGCGTTCCACATATGTCGCCCAATCTTCGACTTCATTGTCGAACGCTGTGACACTGCCACTCTTCAGCATCCCTGGGTGTGGTTAGACTGGCTAAAATGGTGTCTCCCGCGCTCTCCCTTTCTTCCCGCGCTCGCCCTTCTTCTCCGCTGCGGCTTCAAAAATGGCGTCTCCCGCGCTCGCTGCTCAGCCCTTGAGCCCTGGCTGCGCTCTGCGCGTTTTCCTGTGCGCCTCTCTCGTTGCCGCCGCTCGGTCCTGAACCCCAGCTGTGCTTTACCCTCTCTCTCTTTTTGTTTTCTGTCGACGCCACTCGGTCTTCAACCCCCGGCTGCGCCCTGTGCGCTTTACCCTCTCTCTTACCCCGTCGATGCTGCTCGGCCTTTTCTGTGCCATCGGCCGGCTCCAGCCGCCGCTGTCCGGGAAGGGTCTGCGCTGTACCTGTTGCCAGCCTGTTGCTGGATCGTCGTGGCTGGAGAACCAAGCCCAGCTCTCAACAGCCTCCCCTGCGATGCTCACTCTCTGCTGGATGACTGGGCGGTTGCTCGTGGTCGACGTCCGTGCTTCTGGCCTCGACTTCTTCCACTGTCCTCCAGGAGCGAATCCTTGGGAGGAAATGCAGAGTTGCAGGTAGGTTCGAATCGACCTCGTCGCCACTATTAAATCCGTGAATCTTAAGGTATGGTGTTCTTCAATAAATAGACGGAGACTGCAGATCAACAATCAACAGGTGTTTACTGGATGAGGGTAGTCTAAAAACTAACAGTACAGATGCCTGCTCAGGGCTTATATACAGGTGTGGTCACTGCCGGTACTACAGTATACAGGAGCTGTAGAAGTAGTTCTCTCTTAAAGGTACATACACTACAATGCCCACAGCGCAGCCATTGTCAGAGCAGTGAACGACTGACCGCAACTTCAGGATTTGTGTTAGGATGCACATGCACTAAATCCTGTAGTTGCGGTCAGTTTCAAAGGGGTAATAACAGCGAACACTGATCATTCACTGTTATTACCCACCGCAAATTCCGGGCCAATGCTCACAATGTGGTTTCCTCTACATTGGGGAGACCAAACACAGATTGGGTGATCACTTTGCTGAACACCTCCATGCAGACCGCAAGCATGATCCTGAGCTTCCAGTTGCTTGTCATTTTAATTCTCCGCTCCACTCCCGCTCTGACCGCTCTGTCTTCAGCCTCCTATACTGTTCTAATGAAGCTCAATGGAAGCTCGATGAACAGCACCTCATCTTTCGTTTAAGCACTTTACAACCTTATGGACTCAACATTGAGTTCAACAATTTCAGATCATAACCACTGCACCCATTTTTTCAGACAGCAGCTGTTGGTAATGATTCTGCTTTTGTCATTTCCACCCCCTCTAGACCCACCTTTTGTTTCTTTACTTGTCCCACTACCATCCCCTTTTGCCTTGTACCATCATCCCTTTTGTTATTTAATCACTCCTGGGCTTCCACCTTATCATTGACCTTCCCTTTTGTTTTTTCCTCCCCTCCCCCCCTTTATCTGCCTCTGTACCTGCTTGAAACCTGTTACATCTCTGACTACTTCCAGTTCTGATGAAAAGGTCATCAATCTGAAATGTTTCTCACTCCACAGATGCTGCCTGACCTGTTGTGTATTTCCAGCATTTTCTGTTTTTATTTCAGATTTCCAGCATCCGCAGTATTTTGCTTTTGTATTTATGGTAAGATTTAAATTTGGTTATTTATGGATAGCAGGAAAAAAATGGAAAATCATCACAATGCTGGACTCAAACTCGATCAGTCATACTTTGTTAAATAACAGTGCATCTATAGATGATGCTGCAATGGTGGTTTGCATTTGAGCTCCATGATTTAATTAATTGAGAAAAATATAAAATATCAGATAGTAACACAGAGGGAAGCCATTCAAAATTCTGCCATGTAAAAGCTGTGAGCTAGATTATTTAAATTGAACTCTAACCTAATCATAGAAATTTACAGCATAGAAGGAAGCCATTCGGCCCATCTTGTCTGTGCTGGCCGACAAAGAACTATCCAGCCTAATCCCACTTTCCAGCATTTGGTCCGTAACCTTGTAGGTTATGGCACTTCAAAAGCATATCCAAGTACGTTTTAAATGTGATGAGGGTCTCTGCCTCTACCACCCTTTCACACAGTGAGTTCCCGACCCCCAACACCCTCTGTGTGAAAACATTTTTCCTCAAATCCCCTCTAAACCTCTGGCCAATTACTTTAAATCTATGCCCCCTGGTTATTGACCCTTCTGCTAAGGAAAATAAGTCCTTCCCATCCACTTTATCTGGGCCCCTCATAATTTTTACACCTCAATTAGGTCTCCCCTCAGCCTCCTCTGTTCCAAAGAAAACAACCCCAGCCTATCCAAACTTTCCTCATAGCTAAAATTCCCCAGTCCAGGCAACATCCTCATAAACCCCACCAGTGTAATCACATCCTTCCTGTAATGTGGTGACCAAAACTGCACGCAGTATTCTAGCTGCAGCCTAACTAGTGTTTTATACAGTTCAAGCATAATCTCTCTGCTCTTATATTCTATGCCTTGGCTAATAAAGGCATGTATCCCGTATGCCTTCTTAACCACCTTATCTACCTGTCCTGCTACCTTCAGGGATCTGTGGACATGCACTCCAAGGTCCCGCTGATCTTCTGCACTTCTCAGTGTCCTACCATTTATAGTGTATTCCTTTGCCTTGTTAGCCCTCCCAAATGCATTACCTCACACTTCTCCAGATTGAATTCCATTTGTCACTGTTCTGCCCACCTGACCAGTCCATTGATATCTTCCTGCAGTCTGCACACGGCCAATTTTTGTAACATCTGCAAACGTCTTAACCATATCCCCTACATTCAAGTCCAAATCATTGATATATACCAAAAAAAGCAAAGGACCCAGTACTGAGCCCTGCGGAAACCCCACTGGAAACAGCCTTCCAGTCACAGAAACACCCTTCGACCATTACCCTTTGTTTCCTGCTTCTGAGCCAATTTTGGATCCAATTTGCCACTTTGCCTTGGATCCCATGGGTTTTTACTTTCGTGACCAGTCTGCCATGTGGGACCTTATCAAAAGCTTTGCTAAAATCCATATAGAATATATCAAATGTACTACCCTCATCGCCCCTAATGTTCACAGTTAAACTACAGGAAGGAGATCGTTTTACCAATCAACCAGAGTCTGATATGTGCAGAATGCCAACATTTTATGACTCTCCAAACCAAACTACTGAGAAAATCCACACAGATAGAGTATCTGTTTGCCTGATAGACTGCATATACTACCCCCATAGGGACACAGCCTGCCTACCAGGTTGGGATGAGGATGATGGGCCAAATGGTCTTTTTTTGGTCTTTTTATATGTTTGTACACAACCCTATAAATGGCTGCAATATTATTATGGAAGTATCGTGTTAAATAGTTGAAAAGATTATAGTAGTAGGCATTCTGTTACTAAGGAAAATTGGTAATTTTTTGTCCTTACAAGTTATGGTATCACTTTGTTCTGGGACCACTTTTATTATATAATAGACTGTAATGGAATGTAAGGGTTTTGATGGCATGCAAAAACAACATAAATCATAATGCTTCCTCTACTGGACTCAATCGGAGCGGTACGTTCTACAGCGCTTCGCACTGGGCCACGTAGCGTGGCCGCATGGAAGGGCTCTTCCCCTGTCTCTACCATCTGGTCTTGCTCACTTGTGATGTGTGAGACACCAGGTGACAACACTACTCTATGTCTCACTGGACCCACTGACGTGCACATATTTGCACTGGTGCTGGGTGCGCATGGGTCTGGTGATGGTGCACCTTCAGAGAATGGAGCTTCCTTTGAGGAGTCGTCTTCCTCCTCCAGCTGGACAGTGGGGTGGGGGGGGGGGCACTTGATGGACCTGTGGGAGAGTAAAGACATGAATTAAACCTCTTATGACAAGAATATGTAATGTTACCATTCTGCACATGGTGATATTTCTCTGGCTGCTGATATCAGTCACCATAAGGGATTGTTGTATGCCTTGTGGGATATTGAATTCTGTCACCAGGTTGCTGTGAGGTCCTCCTCTTTCTGTCTCCCACCACCAGCAGCTCTGTCACTCCACTTATTTTGAGAGCCTCCTCAACAGCAGCCGTCAAATTTGTATATATTGGAGGGCCACCTCCAGTTCTCTCTTTCTCTCCTGTTCTGGGCTTTCTTCTCCTGCAAGGAGGGAAAGAAGAGAACTTTGAGTGAGAGTGATAGAAGTGTAAGGGATGTATGGGCTACGTGTAGAGGGTGACTATGAAGGTGTGGCGTGACATTGCCAAATGGCCTCCTTCTGTGGTGTTACTTTGTAGGGTATTGCATGAGGATGAGGGTGAGTGGTGGATAGTGAGATGGGGATATCAGTAGGTGCATAGACAGTGAGGGATGGGCGCACCTGCAAGGTAAGTTGGTGTGAGGAGTGACGTTCAGGAGTAGGCTTGGGAAGGCAGAATGATGGGGTTGGGGTGACACACACATCAGGATGTAGTTGAATGTGGCATTGCACTCACCTTTCCTGACCTCATGAGATCATTAAATCTCTTCTGGAATTGAATCCAGGAGCAGCTGACAATGCCCCTACTGCTCACTTCTTGGGCGATCTCCAGCCATGCCCTCTTGGTTTCTCTGGCTGATTTTTTCCTGCCGCTGCCAGGGAATAGGACCTCCCTGTGTGCTCTGACTCCCTGGAGCAGGACTTCCAGGGAGGCATATGAGAACCTGGGCGCAGCCTTCTGTCACTGTGACTTCATCTTTGCTTGCACCAACACAAATCTCTGCGATATACACCAAAAGCCTCCTCTCCCAACCACCTCTACGCCTCCTCCAACAATCTTCAGCTGGGATGTGTGCAAGGCTCCTTTAAATATCTGAGCTGAAAACGAGTCATTGATGATGTCATCAGACCCGCTCCATTTAATTGGGCCGGGAAACTTGCATGACTGTTTCAATTGATATAATTGAGTAAAATGTGCAGTGCAGAACACGGTGTTAAAAACTTCGGGATGGTGACACACTAGATCATCTGCCCATATTTCTTATGTGGCTCGGTGTCAAATTTTTGTTTTATAACACTCCCGTGAAGTGCCTTGGGTCGTTTTACTACGTTAAAGGCACTATATAAATACAAGTTGTGAGTTTACCTTGTGCCGTCCTTAATGGCCCTATCCCTATTCTGATTTTGTTATTTATGTGTGTAGAATACTTTACTATTTCTTTTCACATTCCTTGATAATTTAATTTCATTGTTCCTCTTTGCTTTCCTAATGTTTTTTACTTATTTCCTCACCTCTTCATATTACCTTTTGTCATTTCCTTTTATGTCTATATACTTAGTGTATGCCTTTTTCTTTAGTTTCATTTTTGCCCTTATCTCTTCATTCCCCGATGGTGTTTCATTATTGTTTAGTTTGATTTTTAGTGGAATATATTTCTCCTGAACTCTATTGCTGTTCTATCTCTTTCAGTATTTTTTCCAGTTTATCTTCCCTAGTTCCATTCTCATTCCCACAAAATTAGCTTTTTTCCAATCTATTACTTTGGTCTTTGTTTTGCTTATGTATTTCTCAATCATTATTTGAAACTTTATTATGTTGTGATCGCTATTGCCTCTCTTATCTGCACTGGTTCATTTCTCATTACTAGATCTAGCAGTGGTTCCTCTCTTATTGGGTTTCTTATGTACTGTACACACATTAAAAACTTCATTCCCTTTTCCCCTTTCTCTACCTCGTATTGCCAATTTATCTGAGGGTAGCTGAAATTTCCCATGATTACTATTCTATGGAGGAAAAATTCAGTTGTTTGTGCCTCCCGTTAGCACCTTAAGAGGGTGCTAATGGGGCACAAAGCCACTAGTGCCCGGGCGCGGCGATGTTTGTGCCGCTCACAAAATTAACTAGGCATTTTGCGGCAGCACTAAACACTACCGCCACGATCTCCTGCGCCGGCAGATCATGACGTCAGTCGAGTGCACAATGCCCCGGACCGGATATTGATTGGCGCCCCCTGCCTTACCACCTGCCGCTAGCAACGACAGGTTGAGGGGAGCGTCTTGCAGTCAGAAAGGGCCTGGGGGAGCGCTATTTAAAGGCGACCGCTTCCTGCCTTTTTTTGTCGGTGACATTTTTGCACCACGCATTCTGAGAGAGAGACTTCTGGAGAGATTCAACGCTGTGTGAAGGAGTTTTGAGTACGGAGCAGCACAGCCGATAATGGCGCCCCAAACGCGGCAATACTGAATTTTTCCCCCTATGTCTTTTACTCATTCCAAAAATTTGCTTACATATTTCTTCCTGGTCGGTAGAATATCCCTATTAGCATGATCGATCCCTTCTTATCCTTTATCTCAATCCATTTAATTATGTTTCTATGTTAGTTAGTTATATCCCTTTTTCCTACAATTGTTATCTCTAATTAGTACAGATACCCCACCTCCCCTTCTTCCTTTCCTATCCTTTCTAAATACATTATATTCTGCAATATTTAACAGCCAGTCCTTTTATTTATGTAGCCATGTTTCAGTTATCCCTACTACAGCTGGCTGCTCACGATGAATTATTGCCTCCAGTTCCTCCAGTTTGTTTCAGATGCTGTGCATGTTGCCGTACAGGCAATTTAATTTGTTTATATTAACCATTTCTCTCACTTTATTTTTAACCATCATTTTATATTGTGTTCTATAACTGTATCTGTTTCCTCTCATGTGGCTCGGTATCAAATTTTGTCTGATAATGCTCCTGTGAAGCACCTTGGGACATTTTGCTACGTTAAAAGCAAGTTTTTGTATCAGAATTTTGGATGAAATCTATCTGTGAATTAGTCATGAAGTTTTGCATTTGACTGGATTTTTTTAATGGATTTTAAAGCATGTAGCTACATCTATCTTTATCTTAAAAATCTTTCATCTGTACACACTTCCTGTCTACAAAACCTTATTTCTTGCTACATTTTTGCCACACATTTGAGTCAACATTTTCCATTATAAATTTCTATGTTCACATTTAAAAGGGAAAGGTCCTATATCAACTAACTTCTATCGCTGTGCAATTAGAAGCTCCGGCCACTAGATGGCACTGCATTATCTTTTCCCCACAAATCACTCAAAATGCTTTTTTTTAAACAACAACTTGTATTTATATAGCGCCTTTACGTAGTAAAATAACCCAAGGCGCTTCACAGGACTGTTAAAAGACAAACAATTTGACATCGAGCCACATAAGGGGAAATTAGGGCAGATGACCAAAAGAGGTAGGTTTTAAGGAGCATCTTAAAGGAGGAAAGAGAGGTAGAGGTGGAGAGGTTTAGGGAGGGAATTCCAGAGCTTAGGGCCTAGGCAATTGAAGGCACAGCCACCACTGGTTGAGCGATTAAAATCGGGGTGCTCAAGAGGCCAGAATTAGAGAAGTGCAGATATCTCAGGGGAGGGGGGCTGGAGGGGTTTGAAAACAAGGATGAGAATTTTAAAGTCAAGGCATTGCTTAACCGGGAGCCAGTGTAGGTCACCGAGCACAGGGGTGATGGGTGAATGGGACTTGGTACAAGTTAGGACTCATCTCAGCACCAGGTCATTGCTGCAGGAGTTCCTCAGGTCAGTGTCCTAGACCCAACCATCTTTAGCTGCTTCATCAATGACCTTCTTTTCATCATAAGGTCAGAAGTGGGGATGTTCGCTGATGGTTGCACAGTGTTCAGTTCCATTCGCAACTCCTCAGGTAATGAAGCAGTCCATGCCCGCATGCAGCAAGACCTGGATGACATTCAGGCTTGGGCTGATAAGTGGCAAATAACATTCGTGCCACACAAGTGCCAGGCAATGACCATCTCCAACAAGCGAGAGTCTAGCCACCATCCCTTGACAATTCAACGGCATTACCATCAACATCCTGGGAGGTCACCATTGACCAGGAACTTACCTGGACCAGCCACATAAATACTGTGGCAACAAGAGCGGGTCAGAGTCTAGTATTCTGCGGCAAGTGTCTCACCTCCTGACTCCCTAAAGCCTTACCACCATCTACAAGGCATAAGTCATGAGTGTGATGGAATACTCTCCACTTGCTTGGATCAGTGCACTTTCAACAACACTCAAAAAGCTCAACACCATCCAGGACAAAGCAGCCCATTTAATTGACACCCCATCCACCACCTTAAACATTCACTCCCTCCACCACTGGCACACCGTGGCTGCAATGTGTACCATCTACAAGATGCATTGCAGCAACTCGCCAAAGCACCTCCCAAACCCACGACCTCTACCACCTAGAAGGACAAGGGCAGCAGGCACATGGGAACACCATCACCTGTAAGTTCCCCTCCAAGTTACACACCATCCTGACTTGGAAATATATCGTCGTTCCTTCATCGTCGCTGGGTCAAAATCCTGGAACTCCCTCCCTAACAGCACTATGGGAGTACTTTCACCTCACGGATTGCAGCAGTTCAAGAAGGCAGCTCACCACTACCTTCTCAAGGGCAACTAGGGATGGGTAATAAATGCTGGCTTTGCCAGTAATGCCCACATCCCAGAAAAGAATTTTTAAAAAGGACACAGGCAGCTGAGTTTTGGATGACCTCAAATTTAGTAGGGTAGAACGTGGGAGACCAGTCAGAAGTGCTTTGGAATAGTCAAGTCTAGAGGTAACAAAGGCATGGATGAGGGTTTCAGCAGCAGATGAGCTGAGATAGGGGCGGAGACAGGAAATGTTATGGAGGTGGAAATAGGCGGTCTTAGTTATGGTGCGGATATGTGGTCGGAAGCTTATATAACATATAATTTACAGCACAGAAACAGGCCATTCAGCCCAACTGGTTTGTGCCATTGTTTACGCTCCACATGTGCCTCTTCCCACCTTACTTCATCTAACCCTATCAGCGTATCCTTCAATTCTTTTCTCCCTCATGTACTTATCTAGATTCCCCAAATGCACCAAATAGACAACAGTGCTAAGAACAGCCCTATGTAATCCTCCAGGTCCACAAAATTCAAATAGCACAAACCTTCTGAAAAATATTTACCATTTTTGCCTAGTAAATTTATGATATGCAAAGTAAGGGTTTAAATAAAATCAAAAAATGTGTGCTTCACAGTGACATGATTAAATTTTTGTCTATTTAATGATTTTTTGTATTTTACTGCTTCTTAGGGCTGTAGGACTTGATCATTTTGCCCAGAATTGGAATTGTGCAGACATAGCATGTGCAGTATAGCCAGTTTCTCAGGATACAGCCGTACTGTTCATTCAGCTGAACTGATGGAACATTTGTTTTGAGATTCTAGCGTTTCTATTCAATTATTTTCAAAATTATTTGCAGAAAAGCTAGAAGGCAAATTTCAAAAACTTTATACAGGTAAAGTTTATACTGAGTGCTTTTTTAAACAGGGATTTGGGTATGTATATGAGAGTGAGAAAAATATACAGTATTGATTACTCACCTGTGGTAGCTTTTGTTTTGTGTTCTATCAACTTCAGAAATTGCACTGAGCTGAAGATAACAGAGTGCCTTTTCTCATCCTAGTTTGAGTTAATTTTTCAAAAGATAATTAGTGAATATAATTTTGAAGCAAACAGTCTCTAATTATCAGAAAATGTTGGAAACACTCAGCAGGTCAGGCAGCATCTGTAGAGAGAAACAGAGTCAACGCTTCAGGTCGATGTCCCATTCTGGCAAAGGGTCATCAACCTGAAGCATTGGCTGTTTCTCGCTCTACAGATGCTGCTTGACCTGCTGAATGTTTCCAGCATCCACAGTATTTTGCTTTTGTATTGTTGTAGTCTCTAATTATCAGCTGTTTATTTACTGTGTTATGTTGACAGTTAGAAAAATGTAAATATTTTAATTAATGATACCTGTGAGACACAGAGAGGGGGACTTAGAAAAAGTGGGAGTTAGGGAGAAACAGAGTGTCAGAAAGGAGGACAACCTAGAAAAAGACCTTCAGAACAGGATCCTCAAAAGGAGCAGTCCGGGTCCGGGTCCTGGTTCTCTGCTTCCATCCTCGACTTCCATTGCACGCCAGACATGTAAGTAGTGTAGCGAACTGACCTTGTGTGAATTCCCAAGGTTGAGTGTTTTGATTACCATGTATTTATTCTCTGTGCAAATTGGCTGATGTGCAAGGAGCATGTTGGGTACATAAGCTGGGGTATCCAACCACAGTTAAAGTAAAGCTGCACATTGACAAATTTGAAATCCTGCTGCTGAGAGGAGTGAGAGAGAAAAACGGAGTTTTCCACTCCTGTTCTCAACAACCCACAATTTTCTACGCATTCATTTTAACGAGCAGAAAATTGTGGGCCAGTGAGTGCAGAAGTAGTAAACACCAGCCATAGTATTTTTCCTCATGCTTTTCCTCAAAATTAAAAAAACAAATAAATTGAATTTTTAAAGTAGAAAGATTCTAATTTCTGATCATCACCTGGGTTTTGCCGATAGTTAGAAAATGTAAGCATTCAGACACAGAGAAACAGAGAGAGGCTCTGACAAACTTAAGGGCTTGTTTTAGATATTCTCTCCGGTACAGGGTTGCTAGTCACTCCCATAATGCTCTGAGCATCTCAAGTTTAGAGATGTACCCATACTGTCCAATATCTAACTATACAATAGTGTAACAATAGTAGCCCTTTGTGATATGAACTCTATATTAATATCTTTCATACAGGTGCTTCTTCAATCTCTTTGAAGGCAGACCAAGCAAATCATTGTGAGACAAGGCCAGATATGAATCATTGGACTGCTTTATTTCAGTGAGTGAATATACAGAAAAACAGTTATGATCAGATTCACTTAGCCCAATTTGTACAGGTTGCCTTCAGTGGCAGCCATTTGGGGAGGTGTCTGGTATGCTCCTGGGCTACCCAGGAATTCCACCCAATTCGTCCTTTAGGCACAGTTGATCCCATGCTGAGAGCAGGCATGGATTCTTTTCCAGATCTCCTGCAGGCGCTAAAGAAGTGAAGGGCCAAAGATAATTGATCCCAGAGGTTAGCAATTATCTTTCAAGGGTTATTGTTCAGCTCTGAAGTCCTGTTTTTCAGTGTGGTTTTTCCAGCAGCTGCTATTCAGTTCAAGTGAGTTGACTTTCTAGCAGTTACATATAGAAACATAGAAGATAGGAGGAGTAGGCCATTCAGCCCCTCGAGCCTGCTCCGCCATTCAATGTGATCATGGCTGATCATCCAAATTCAGTACCCGGTCCCTGCTTTCTCCCCATACCCCTTGATCCCTTTAGCCTTGAGAAATATATCCAACTCCTTCTTGAATATATTTAATGAATTGGCCTCTACTACCTTCTGTGGTAGAGAATTCCACAGGTTCACCACTCTCTGGGTGAAGAAATTCCTCCTCATTTCAGTCCTAAATGGCCTACCCCTTATCCTTAGACTGTGACCCCTGGTTCTGGACTCCCCGACCATCGGGAACATCCTTCCTGCATCTAGTCTGTCCAGTCCTGTCAGAATTTGATAAGTTTCAATGAGATCCCCTCTCATTCTTCTAAACTCCAGCGAGTACAAGCCCAATCGACCCAATCTCTCCTCATACGTCATTCCTGCCATCCCAGGTATCAGCCTGGTGAATCTTCGCTGAACTCCTTCCATGGCAAGAACATCCTTCCTCAGATAAGGCGACCAAAACTGCACACAATACTCAAGGTGCGGTCTCACCAAGGTCCTGTACAACTGCAGCAAGACATCCTTGCTCCTGTACTCAAACCCTCTCGCTACGAAGGCCAACATACCATTTGCCTTCTTAACCGCCTGCTGCACCTGCATGCTTACCTTCAGCGACTGGTGCACAAGGACACCCAAGTCTCGTTGCACTTCCCCTTCTCCCAATCTATTGCCATTCAGATAATAATCTGCCATCCTGTTTTTGCCACCAAAGTGGATAACCTCACATTTATCCACGTTATATTGCATCTGCCATGCTTCTGCCCAATCACCCAACCTGTCCAAATCATCCTGGAGTTTCTCGGCATCCTGCTCACAGCACACGCCCACCCAGCTTTGTGTCGTCTGCAAATTTGGAGATATTACATCTGGTTCCCTTGTCTAATTTTTGAGTTTTGAGCTGATTTTTTCTGAAACAGCGATGATGTTCTAATATTCTGAGCCAGCTGCTGATTGGATTTCATCTTTTGCAGTGTATTTAAATCACAGAATTTAAATCGGATTTCATCTTTTGCACAGTGCATTTAAATCACAGAATTTAAATTTCTATTAGGCTTCAAAGAGGCCATTTTTGGAGATTAACAACCATAAAATTTTGCATCTCTCAAGAAAAGTAGTTTATAAAGTATCAGGATCTTTTTGCAACTATTATATATAAAGCTTATAAAGGGAGTATAGACTGATTCTCATTTATATTGCAGCTTCTCTGTCAAAGGCATATGATCTCTCAGTTATTGAAGTGCAAAAAAGGGCAATTTTCATTTTGCTGTTTAGCTTTTCAGTCCAAAACACAAAATAAACAGCAGATTCATTATCATCATTCTTAATTTTGCAGATTCTGTTAATTACAACTAAATTAATTGGTTTAATGGGATATTGTTCATTAACTTCAATGCACCAAGCCCAAATAAGTGTCAACTATTATTTACGAAGTCCTAAATATTCCTATAATTCTAAATTTAAAATTATAGGGCTGATTATGCAGTCTTATCACAGTGCCAGCAGGACCATAATGCATTGCTCACCAGAAATGTAAGTAGTGTAGCGAACTGACCTTGTGTGAATTCCCAAGGTTGAGTGTTTTGATTACCATGTATTTATTCTCTGTGCAAATTGGCTGACGTGCAAGGAGCATGTTGGGTACCTAAGCTGGGTATCCAACCACAGTTAAAGTAAAGCTGCACATTGACAAATTTGAAATCCTGCTGCTAGTAGTCGAGGATGGAAGTAAAGAGAACCAGGACCAGGACTGCTCCTTTTGAGGATCCTGTTCTGAAGGTCTTTTTCTAGGTTGTCCTCTTTAAAGCGGCCTGCCTGGCAGATAGGTAGGTGGCACTGGAAATGAGCAGTTTTGATTTATTGCAGAGAATGAGGAAGATACAGGCTGGTTTGTTAATGGGAAGGCTCCATGGAGACAATAGGACAAAGTGTCCTGTATAATGATCTGCTCAATGGCTCGCAGCTGTGAAAGGCGCTTGTTTAGATACCTCCTTTAGTCCCTCAGTGATATTCTCCAACTACGCTTCAAAGGGTGTCTGTTCCAGCTGCCCCATGTGAATGGTTCTTTGAATAGCACTGCTATGGAAAATGAAGCATACCGAGATGATCCAGGAAACTGCCTGTGTTATACTGAAGGACACTCCTAGCATTGCTTCAGCATACCTATCGTGTGCTTGATAATGGATCTAGTGGAGGCATGCAACTCATTTTATCTGTGCTCCATTGGTGTGTGGGGTTGCTGTAGAGGGGTCATAAGTCAAGGCAGCAACAGGTAACCTCGGTCATCCAAGATCCAACCCTAGACTTGCTGGATATCTGCAAATAATGATGACATGGTGGACTGACTTACGATGAATGCTTCCTGACTGCTTTGGGGAATCTGGCATTCATCTGCAGTTTCTGGTTCAGATGGTTACATACAAATTACAGTTCATCTATGGGGCACTTGTGTGTCAAGGAGCACATATCAGTGCCATTAAGGACAACCTGAATTTTTAGGAATCCTACCATTCAAAAAACAAAACAGGGCTCTGACCTGTTGCTCTCTGTTGTCCTTGGGGAAGGTGATGTACCTGTTCTCCTGGTGTCCTGGCCAACAGTTATCCTTCAACCAACATCATTAAAGCAGATTATCTAGTCATTTATCTCATTACCGTTTGTGGGATCTTGTTCTGTGAAAATTGATTGTCATGTTTCCCTACATGACAACTGTGACTACACATCAAAAGTATTTCATTGATTGTGAAGTACCTTGGGACATCCTGAGGCTGTGAAAGGTGCTATATAAATGTAAGTTTATTCTTTCTTCAAATCTATCTCCATAACCTACCTCATTGTTGAAACCTTCACCTATGCCTTTGTTACCTTTAGACTCCACTTTTCAATGTCCACACTGGCCTCTCAAGCGCCATCATACAGAAATTCTAACTGCTCCAGAACTCCATTGCTTGCACTCTGTCCTTCACAATGTTTCAATCGCCTATCCCTTGTCCTTGTTGACCTTCACTGGTTCTCGGTCCCTCAGTGTACTGACTTCAAATTCCTCATTTTCATCTACAAATCCCTCTATGGCCTAATTTCTCCTCACTTCTGCAACCTGCTCTAGCCCTATGTCCCTGCTTGCATCTCCACTCTTCCAGCTCTGAGGTACTGTGCCATAGAAATTCTTACCCTAAATCCTTTCACATTGCTACATGTGTCTCCACCATCAAAAGTCTTGTTAAAACTTATCGTGCCTTTGGCCACCTCCATTCATTTCCCTCCTATTTCTGTTCAGGTCTGACCACAACAGTAAAGGCTTTGCTGTGTTAAAGGTGCTAAATAAAAGTAAGTCATTGCCTTAATTGTTGTTAAATGTGAATTGGTCGGGATCAGTTATGGAGGTGGCTAGGTAAATAACAAATACAATAGATTCAAGATAAAAAATGAACTAAGTACTAATACTGTCCAATAAAGTAAAAGGTAATTTTATTGATTTTTGCGCTTCTACTTGATAGTTGTGCTTAAAACTGTAGTGTATGTGCCTTTAAGAGCCCCATGTATACTGTAATGCCGGTAATGGCCACTCGGGCTATATAAGCCTGTATATTGTGTTGTATCAGTTAGTTCCCCTCCAGACTTTGTTTAGTAAACACCTATGAAACCAACTCCTGTCTTCAGTGTCTCTATCAACACACAGACACAACAGTGGCGACGAATTGGAAATGGACTTACCTGCAATTCGGCAGCACCTCAAGGACATCGATTCCTCTGGCGTCCAAAGTTGAAGAAAAATCAAGAAAAAGAAAAAGCTGTGGTTTCACCAGCTAGCCAAGCTGGTGGCAGGTACTACAATAATCCTTCCTGGGCGTCGGGCTGGGGCTCCAGCAGCTGGCTCTACAGCTGGGCCAAGCAGCGAAAGTGGAGGCAAGCAGTAACAGACGGGGAGGGAGCACTCGGGAGATGGCCGGCGCTGCAAGCAGGTCGGCGTTCAGACCTAGAGAGAGAGTCCGGCGGGAACGAGTCTCCAACTGTAAATAAATAAAAAGAACGGAAACCGCGGGAAACAGCGTTGTCATCGGCAGCAGCGGCGGGGAAGCGCCATATCTTTTCTGCAGAGAAGAAAAGCGCGGGAAGCGCCATTTTATTTCTAGGATGCCTAAGTCTGGCAATATTGATGCTTTTGATAACGAGAAAGAGGATTGGACCACATGTGGAAAGAGTGGAGGTATATTGCACCGCAAATGGAATAGATGAAAAAAAAGCTTCAGTACTGCTAAATCTAATGGGCGCAAAGACATACGGGCTGTTACGAAATTTAATCACTCCAGCCAAACCAAAGGACAAGAATTTTAAAGAAATTGTTGATACCCTACAGGAGCACTTAAACCCAACACCGCTGCTGATAGCGGAACGATTCAAATTCTTCAAGAGAAATCAACACAAGAATGAAAGTAACGCTGATTACCTCACCGAATTAAGAAAGCTATCAAAACACTGCCAATTCGGGGCAGGACTAGCAGATTATCTTCGAGACAAATTCGTCTGCGGTCTCTTAAGTGAAGGAACACAGAAAAGGCTGCTTTCTGAAAAAGATTTAACACTGGACAAGGCTTTCAGTATGGCTGTATCATACGAAGCAGCCGCAAGAGGAGCTGCAGAGATACAACAAAAGACACAGGACTTCGGCACCCATGAAATGACACAGGGTTTCGAGAGATGTTATCGCTGCGGCAGATCCACCCATGACCAGAGGGACTGCTGGTTCAAGGACAAAGCATGCAGGCAATGCGGAAAGATTGGACACATTGCACGGGTATGCCGATCTGGACAAAAAAAATCCAGACAGGAAAAAAAAAATCAATAAAGAAAAGTACAAAAAGGTACAAATGATGACGGACAGTAGCTCCGAAGACCAGAAGAGCGATAACGACTCCGAAAACAAGAGACTAAGCTGTCTCAAATTACATAATGTAATTGCCAAAGATGATTACCAGACCATTTGGGTTACCCTCACGATAGCAGGGTCCCCAGTTAAAATGGAGCTAGATACAGGATCAGCTCTCACCGTCATAAATCGACGGGATTACGAGCGGCTATTTCCGCATATACCTTTAAAAGACACATCCATTATCTTGAAAACATATACGGGGCAGAAAGTATACCCCAAAGGAAAAATAAGGGTGCCTCTTGTATACAACGGCAAGGAAATACAAAAGTTGTATTTATACATTCTACAAGATGGTGGTCCACCGCTGTTGGGACGTGAATGGATCAGGAAAATACGTTTAGACTGGCACTCCATTCAGGCACTGACGGTGACCAGTAAGAAAAAAAACGATGATGACATCATACCTGAACGATTAAAAGACATCTTGGCCAACGCCAAAGAAGTGTTTCAAGAGAAACTAGGAACCTTGAAAGGCATCACCGCCTCAATAAAAGTGGAAGATGCAGCAATTCCCAAGTTTTTTAAGGCAAGACCGGTGCCATACGCAATTCGTCCAGCAGTCGAGGCAGAGCTGGAGAATTTGGAAAAGGCAGGCGTATTATCCAAAATAGATTGGAGCGAGTGGGCAACACCCATCGTTCCAGTCATGAAGAAAGCATTGAATAATGATAAATCTGAAGAACAGAGAAAAGTTCGCATCTGTGGAGACTTCAAGGTGACTGTAAACCCAGTCCTTCACACGGTACAGTATCCTCTTCCGAGGATAGAAGATATTTTCGCCTCACTATCTGGAGGGGAACTAACTGATACAACACAATATACAGGCTTATATAGCCCGAGTGGCCATTACCGGCATTACAGTACACATGGGGCTCTTAAAGGCACATACACTACAATTCCTCCCCTTTTAGCCAACCAGTACATAATATTTTTCTTGTAACGTAATTAATAATTACTTAAAATATTATGTACTGGTTGGCTAAAAGGGGAGGAATTGTAGTGTATGTGCCTTTAAGAGCCCCATGTGTACTGTAATGCCGGTAATGGCCACTCGGGCTATATAAGCCTGTATATTGTGTTGTATCAGTTAGTTCCCCTCCAGACTTTGTTTAGTAAACACCTATGAAACCAACTCCTGTCTTCAGTGTCTCTATCAACACACAGACACAACAAAAACCACAGGTCAGAGATAGGTTTTATATTGTAGTGCTGATTCTTCAAGTGCAGATCTGTGATTTAACCATTAAACCTCCTGGTCCCACATTGGCTGAGATTTTGCTCACCTCGGCGGGTCCGGTGCGGCCGGTGTCGGTGGCGGGTCGCGGCCCCATGCTGCTGCCTAAAATGAACTTACCTCAATGGGGCTTGTTAAGCCTGCCCAGTGCGTTTCCCGGGCCAATTAGAGGAAGCGGGTCTGGTGACGTCATTCATGACACGTCTTGAGCCGGTTTCCTTAAAGGGACAAAAGCAAAATACTGCGGATGCTGGAAATCTGAAATAAAAATAGAAAATGCTGGAACTACTCAGCACGTCAGGCAGCATCTGTGGAGAGAGAAACAGAGTTAACGTTTCAGGTTGGTGACCTTCCGTCAGAACTGGAAAAAGCTGGAGATGGAACAGGTTTTTAAGCAAGTGTAGGGGCAGGGAGAGGGGGGAGGGGAGGAAAGAACAAAAGGGAAGGTCTGTGATAGGGTGAAAGGCAGGAGAGGTTAAGAGACAAAAGGGATGATGGTGCAAGGCAAAAGGAGATGGTAATGGGACAAGTTAAGAAAAAAAAGATGGCTCTAGATCGAAAGATGAGGTGCTGCTCCTCGAGCTTACGTTGAGCTTCATTGGAACAGTGTAAGAGGCCGAGGACGGTGAGGTTTGAGTGGGAGTGCAGCGGAGAATTAATTCAAATACAAAATTGCCCTTTCTTGATAAGTTGGATTCCACACTGGAGTTGTCCACTCAGATCCTTTCAATTTAATCTTCCCCCAATGCCTTTTATTTTTGTGGGGCCAGGAGAATCTTCCATCTTGGCCCCACAAAAATGCTCTGGCCCACTTTCAACTGACTGCTTTTCCTGGGATCAGCTCTCCCAACACCCCCAGGTCCAGACTGTCGACCAGAGCCCACCCTCCTCAACTGACAGGCTTCATCAGGGCATCAATGGTATCAACAGACAAGTCCTTTGAAGTTACTATGAGAAAATGTTCAATTTATGATGTGTTGCATTATGACTCATTAAACCACTTCCTTATAGCATTGGCTTAGCCATAGATTCTGTGTACATTTTTACTTGTATGCAATATGGCAAAAAAATTATTTCTTCACGGGATGTGGGCATCGCTGACAAGGCCAGCATTTATTGCCCATCCCTAATTGCCCTTGAGAAGGTGGTGGTGAGCCGCCTTCTTGAACCGCTGCAGTCTGTGTGGTGAAGGTACTCCCACAGCGCTGACAGGGAGGGAGTTCCAGGATTTTGACCCAGCGACGATGAAGCAACAGCGATATACTTCCAAGTCAGGATGGTGTGTGACTTGGAGGGGGAGTTGGGGGTGGTGGTGTTCCCATGTGCTTGCTGCCCTTGTCCTTCTAGGTGGAAGAGGTTGTGAGTTTGGGAGGTGCTGCCGAAGAAGCCTTGGCGAGTTGCTGCAGTGCATCTTGTAGATGGTGCACACTGCAGCCACGGTACACCGGTGGTGGAGGGAATGAATGTTTAAGGTCATGGATGGGGTGCCAATCAAGCGGACTGCTTTGTCCTGGATGGTGTCGACCTTCTTGAGTTTTGATGGAGCTGCACTCATCCAGGCAAGTGGGGAGTATTCCATCACGATCCTTACTTGTGCCTTGTAGATGGTGGAAAGGCTTTGGGGAGTCAGGAGACACTCGTGCAAAATACCTAGCTTCTGACCTGCTCTTGTTGCCACTGTATTTATGTGGCTGTTCCAGTTAAGTTTCTGTTCAATGGTGACCCCCAGGATGTTGTTGGTAGGGGATTCGGTGATGGTAATGCTGTTGAATGTCAATGGACGGTGGTTAGACTCTCGCTTGTTGGAGAAAGTCATTGCCTGGCATTTGTGTGGCACGCATGTTACCTGCCGCTTATCAGCCCAAGCCTGAATGTCGTCCAGGTCTTGTTGCATGCAGGCACGGACTGCTCCATTATCTGAGGAGTTGTGAATGGCACTGAACACTATACAGTCATCAGCGAACATCCCCATTTCTGACCTTATGTTGGAGGGAAGGTCATTGTTGAAGCAGCTGAAGATGGTTGGGCCTAGGGCACTGCCCGGAGGAACTCCTGCAGCAATGTCCTGGGGTCGTGATGATTGACCTCCAACCACCACAACTATCTTTCTTTGTGCTAGGTATGACTTCAGCCGGTGGAGAGATCCCCCCCCCCCCCCCAATTCCCATTGACTTCAGTTTTACTAGGGCTCCTTGATGCCACACTCGGTCAAATGCTGCCTTGATGTTAAGGGCAGTCACTCTCACCTCACCTCGGGAATTCAGCTTCTTTGTCCATGTTTGGACCAAGGCTGTAATGAGGTCGGGAACTGAGTGGTCCTGGCGGAACTCAAACTGGGCATCAGTGAGCAGGTTATTGGTGAGTAAGTGCTGCTTGATAGCACTGTCGACGACAACTTCCATCACTTTGCTGATGATTGAGAGTAGACTGATGGGGTGGTAATTGGCCGGATTGGATTTGTCCTGCTTTTTGTGGACAGGATATACCTGGGCAGTTTTCCACATTGTCCCCGTACTGGAACAGCATGGCTAGGGGCACGGCGAGTTCTGGAGCACAAGTCTTCAGCATGAGAGCCGGGATGTTGTCGGGGCCCATAGCCTTTGCTGTATGTAGTGCGCTCAGCTGTTATATCACGTGGAGTGAATCGAATTGGCTGAAGACTGGCTTCTGTGATGGTGGGGACATCAGGAGGAGGCCGATGTGGATCATCCACTCAGCACTTCTGGCTGAAGATGGTTGCAAATGCCTCAGCCTTGTCTTTTGCACTCACTTGCTGGGTTCCACCATCATTGAGAATGGGATTTTCATGGAGCCTCCTCCTCCCGTTAGTTGTTTAATGGTCCACCACCATTCATGACTGGCTGTGGCAGGACTGCAGAGCTTTGATCTGATCCGTTGATTGTGGAATCGCTTAGCCCTGTCTATAGCATTCTGCTTCCGCTTTTTAGCATGCATATAGTCCTGTGTTGCAGCTTCCCCAGGTTGGCACCTCATTTTTAGGTACGCCTGGTGCTGTTCCTGGCATGCTCTTCTACACTCCTTATTGAACCAAGGTTGGTCCCTTGGCTTGATGGTAATGGTAGAGTGAGGGATATGCCGGGCCATGAGGTTACAGATTGTGGTGGAATACAATTCTGCTGCTGCTGATGGCCCACAGCGCTTTATGGATGCCCAGTTTTGAGCTGCTAGATCTGTTCTGAATCTATCCCATTTAGTACTGTGGTAGTGCCACACAACACGATGGTGTCCTCACTGTGAAGACGGGACTTCGTCTCCACAATGACTGTGCGGTAGTTACTGCTACCAATGCTGTCATGGACAGGTGCATCTGCGACAGGTAGATTGGTGAGGACAAGGTCAAGTAGGTTTTTCCCTCGTGTTGGTTCTCTCACCACCTGTCGCAGGCTCAGACTGGCAGTTATATCCTTCATCACTCGGCCAGTAGTGGTGCTACCGAACCACTCTTGGTGATGGACATTGAAGTCCCCCACCAAGAGTACATTCTGTGCCCTTGCTACTCTCACTGTTTCTTCCAAGTTGTGTTCAACATGGAGGAGTATTGATTCATCAGCTGAGGGAGGACGGTAGGTGGTAATCAGCAGGAGGTTTCCTTGCCTATGCTTGACCTGAAACCATGAGACTTCATGGAGTCTGGAGTTAATGTTAAGGACTCCCAGGCCACTCCTTCCTAACTGGTGGGTCTGTCCTGCCCGTGGGACAGGGCATACCCAGGGATGGTGATGGAGGGACATTGGCTGAAATGTATGATTCTGTGAGTATGACTATGTCAGGCTTGACTAGTCTGTGGGACAGCTCTCCCAATTTTGGCACAAGCCCCCAGATGTTGGTGGAGGACGACTTTGCAGGGTCGACTGGGCTGGGTGTGCTGTTGTCATGTCTGTAGCCGGTATCGAAGTCGTTACCGGGTGGTCCATCTGGTTTTATTCTTATTATTATTGTTTTTCGTAGCGGTTTGTTACTGAGTACACAGTTAAGAATCAATCACATTGCTGTGGGTCTGGAGTCACATATAGGCCAGACCAGGTATGGACGGCAGATTTCCTTCCCTAAAGGACATTAGTGAACCAGATGGGTATTTATGACAATCCGACAGTTTCATGGTTACCATTACTGATACTAGCTTTTTATTCCAGATTTAATTAATTTACTGAATTTAAATTCTCCAGCTGCCGCGGTGGGATATGAACTCACGTCTCTGGATCATTAGTCCAGGCCTCTGGATTACTAGTCCAGTAAAACAACTACTATGGTACCGTTCCTGTTAAATACACTTAAAAACCATAGCAGTAATGCTCAACTTCACCGCTTGGGTGGTAAACTGGCAGAGCAGAACGCCAGCCTGTTACAGAACCTGCCCAATTTTCATTTCCATTGATTTCAATTTCAGGTGTAAGATTGAAATCCACTTCAAATGTTACGCCTTAAGGTTTGACAGGCGAGTACTAGACCCCACTTATATAGATGTGAAAATCCAATAAAATTAGTAATCAGAAGATGAATGGAAGAGCATCTGTATGAAAATAAGGTAATATATGACAGCCAATATAACTTCAGAAGGGATAAAACTGCTTGACCAACCCTCATGAATTTGATTGTGAAGGTGCCGTATCAAATTACAAGGGCCAGCCATATGGCCCACTGTAACTTGACGTCCAAAAAGCCTTTGATAAAGTACCACATAAGAGGCTCCTTTACAAACTAAGGTCAGTGGGTATGAAGATTAATGGATGTGCATTAATAACTGACTACAGTGATAGATGCAGAGGAAAGTTATAGTGAGAATTAAGTTCAAATAGGGAGAGGGATTGATTGAGGTGCCCAAGAGTCCACTCTAGGTCCCTCCGGTTCATGGTATACATAAATGATCTGTATTTACAGTCCCAATACCAACTAACTAAATTTGCAAAGGACATCAAGCAGGGTAGGAACTGTGAATTCAGAGAAGACAGCCAAGATCTTAAAAGGGAGCTTGCTAAAGTAAGCATCTTCTGGTCCATACGGCTCAGTTATGTGCTCCTTTGCCAACTGAGCCATCAGAGCAGCTCTATATTTTTCTAACAACTAGCCCTTCCCCATGACGTTGTTGTGGGCAGTCTGTGTACCAGTGCATGGTCATGATGCCTTGCATTGTCTCATTCTGAGCTAGAAAAGAGACCAGGCTATGAACAAAAGCATGCACAGAGATCCCACAATGCACAGTTTGCATGTCTTGGAGTCATAGACATAGAGTCATAACAGCACAGAAAGAGGCCATTTGGCCCATCGAGTCCATGCCAGCTCTCTGTAGGGCAATCCAGACAGTCCTATTCCTCCGCTCTATACTCGTAGCCCTGCAAGTTTATTTCCCTCAAGTGCCTATTCAGTCTCCCCTTAAAAAGTGAGTGTCTCCGCTTCCACCACTTCCGTCGGCAGCGAATTCCAGGTCATCAACACGCGCTGTGTAAAAAAGTTTTTCCTCACACCCCCCTCTCTTGCCCAAACCCTTAAATTGGTGTCCCCTAGTCCTTGTACTATCAACTAGTGGGAACAGCCTTTCCCCGTCTAGCCTATCCAAACCCATCATAATGCTGTACACCTCTATCAAATCTCTGCCAATCTTATTTTCATCTTCACATCCCCTCAACTTATTGTATTTGGTCTGGTTCTCCCTTGAAGAATTCACCTGACATGCATCATACACCCTCTCTTTTTGTTTCATCATCTTCTCTATCTCCCTCATTATCCAAGGAGTCCTTGCTTTGGTTCCCTTACCCTTCCCTCTTGTTGGAATGTACCTAGCCTGTACTTGGAACATCTCCTCCTTAAAGATCACCCATTGTTCCGTTACAGTTTTTCCTGTCAGTCTTTGGTTCCATTTTACCCTGACTAGATCCTTTCACATCCCATTGAAGTAAGTCCTATTCCAGGTTAGAAGTTCCACGCTCCTCTCCATTGCTAATCTAAATCTTATGATACGATGATCACTCGTACCCAAGTGTTCTCCCACAGACACTTGGTCGACCTGGCCCATCTCATTCCCCAGCACCAGATCCAGCAATGCCTCCTTCCTAGTTGGGCCAAGAACATATTGTTCAAGGAAATTCTCCTGAACACATTTCAGAAATTCCTCCCCTTCCTTTCCCTTTACCCTAGCATTATCCCAATCGATATTTGGGAATTAATAAGGCATAAGAACATAAGAAATAGGAGCAGGAGTAGGCCAATCGGCCCCTCGAGCCTGCTCCACCATTCAGTAAGATCATGGCTGATCTGATCCTAACCTCAAATCTTCTATCACTCTCCATCCCACCCGAACCCATGTGATCTCCCGGGAGAGGCGAAAAACCAGATAAAAAACCCAATGGCCAATTTGGGAGAAAAAATCTGGGAAATTCCTCTCCGACCCATCTAGGCGATCGAAACTCTTCCAGGAGATCACTCTGTCCCTATATTTTCTACAGTACTTACCTTCTGTAAAGGTGATCTCCACCCCAGCCAGGAACAGGAATAAAACCATCTCCTGAAATCTAACACAGAATTAGAACACAAGAAGTAGGAACAGAACCAGGCTACACGGCCCCTGGGCCCGCTCCACTACCCACAGGGCCATGACCATTCCGAACCTAGACTCATGTCCAATTTCCTGCCCGCTCCCCATAACCCTTAATTCCCTTTACTTCTAGGAAACTATCTATTTCTGTTTTAAATTTATTTAATGATGTAGCTTCCACCGCTTTCTGGGGCAGCAAATTCCACAAACCTACCACCCTCTGAGTGAAGAAGTTTCTCCTCATCTCAGTTTTGAAAGAGCAGCCCCTTATTTTAAGATTATGCCCCCTAGTTCTAGTTTCACCCATCATTGGGAACATCCTCACTGCATCCACCCGATCAAGCCCCTTCACAATCTTATATGTATCAATAAGATCGCCTCTCATTCTTCTGAACTCCAATGAGTAGAGTCCCAATCTACTCAACCTCTCCTCATATGTCCATCCCCTCATCCCCGGATTTAACCGAGTGAACCTTCTTTGTACTGACTCGAGAGCAAGTATGTCTTTTCTTAAGTATGGACACCAAAACTGTATGCAGTATTCCAGGTGCGGTCTCACCAATACCTTGTACAACTGAAGCAATACCTCCTTATTTTTATATTCTATCCCCCTAGCAATGAAAGCCAACATTCCATTGGCCTTCTTAATCACTTGCTGCACCTGAATACTAACCTTTTGAGTTTCGTGCACCAGGACCCCCAGATCCCTTTGTACTTCAGTACTTTCCAGTTTCTTGCCATTAAGATAATAACTTGCTCTACGATTTTTCCTGCCAAAGTGCATAACCTCACACTTTCCAGTATTGTATTCCATCTGCCAAATCTCTGCCCACTTACTTAGCCTGTCTATGTCCCCTTGCAGGTTTTTTATGTCCTCCTCACTCACTACTTTCCCTCCCATCTTAGTATCATCTGCAAACTTTGATATGTTACACTCGGTCCCCTCCTCCAAATCGTTAATATAGATTGTAAAGAGTTGGGGACCCAGCACTGACCCCTGCGGAACACCACTAGTTACTGATTGCCAGTCTGAGAATGAACCATTTATCCCAACTCTCTGCCTTCTGTTAGATAGCCAATCCTCTATCCATGCCAGAATATTACCCCCAATCCCATGATTTTTTATCTTAAACAATAATCTTTTGTGTGGCACCTTGTCAAATGCCTTTTGGAAGTCTAAATACACTACGTCCACTGGTTCCCCTTTATCCACCCTATATGTTACTTCCTCAAAGAACTCCAGCAAATTTGTCAAACATGACTACCCCTTCATAAAACCATGCTGACTTTGTCCTATTAAATTATGATTATCCAAATGTCCTGTTACTGTCTCCTTAATAATGGACTCCAAAATTTTACCTACCACAGATGTTAGGCTAACCGGTCTATAGTTTCCAGCCTTCTGTCTACTGCCCTTTTTAAATAAGGGTGTTACATTAGCAGTTTTCCAGTCGGCCGGGACCTTTGCTGAGTCCAGGGAAGTTTTGGAAAATTATTACCAATGCATCCACAATCCCTACCGCCACTTCCCTCAAGACCCTAGGATGTAAGCCATCAGGTCCAGGTGATTTATCCGCCTTGAGTCCCATTATTTTACCGAGTACCACTTCCTTAGTGATTTTGATCGTGTTTAGCTCCTCCCCCCCATAGCCCCCTGTTTGTCCAGTGTTGGGATATTCTTAGTGTCCTCTACTGTAAAGACTGATATAAAATATTCATTCAGTGTTTTTGCCATCTCCATATTTCCCACCATTAATTTCCCAGTCTCATCCTCTAAGGGACCAACATTTACTTTAGCCAAAATAACAACAGAAAATGCTGGAAAAACTCAGCAGGTCAGGCAACATCCGTGGAGAGAAATTTGAGTTGACGTTTCGGGTTTGACCCTTCTTCAAAACTGGAGAGAAAAGGAACTAGATCGAAGGCAGGGCTGCGATCGGACAAAAGAATAAAAGAACCAAAAGAAGTAAAAGAGATTAGAAGCTAGACGAGATGGTAATAGGCTGGGATTAGGTGTAAAGTGTACTGGCAGGGCAAAAGATAGCTGCCAGGTGTGAGAGAGAAACAAAAGGAAAGGGGGGGGGAGGAAAGGAGTGGAAAAATATAAGTAAAAATGAAATAGGGGCCGAGGTTATGATCTGAAATTGTTGAACTCGATATTGAGACCGGAAGGCTGCAGAGTGCCTAATCGGAAGATGAGGTGCTGTTCCTCGAGTTTACGTTGAGCTTCCGTGGAACAGTACAAGAGGCCAAGGACGGTGAGGTCCGAGTGGGAATGGAGCGGTGAATTGAAATGACAGGCGACCGGAAGCTCGGGGTCACCCTTACGGACTGAACGGAGGTGTTCCGCAAAGCGGTCACCCAATCTGCGTTTGGTCTCCCCAATGTAGAGGAGACCGCATCGTGAGCAGCGAATACAGTATACTAGATTGCGAGAAGTACAAGTAAATCGCTGTTTCACCTGGAAGGGGTGTTTGGGGCCCTGGACAGTGGGGAGGGGGGAGGTATAGGGGCAGGTGTTACACCTCCTCCGCTTGCACGGGAAGGTGCCAGGCGAAGGGGAAGGGCTGTTTGGGGTGATAGAGGAGTGGACTAGGGTGTCTCGGAGAGAGCGGTCCCTGCGGAATGCTGAAAGGGGAGGGGAGGGGAAGATACGTTTGGTGGTGGGATCACTTTGGAGGTAGCGGAAATGCCGGAGGATGATCCGTTGAATGTGGAGGCTGGTGGGGTGAAAGGTGAGGACAAGGGGAACCCTATCGTGGTTCCGGGAGGGAGGGGCAGGGGTGAGGGCAGAGGTGCGGGAGATAGAACTAGCACGGTCGAGGGCAGTGTCCACCACGGTAGCCCTTTTTCTTTTTATATAACTATAAAAACTCTTACTGTCTGTTTTTATATTTTTTGCTAATTTACTTTCATAATCTATCTTCCCTTTCTTAATCAATCTTTTTGTTATTTTTTGCTGTCTTTTAAAGTTTTCCCAATCCTCTATCCTCCCACTAGATTTGGCTACCTTATATGCCCTTGTTTTTAGTCGAATACTATCCTTAATTTCTTTACTTAGCCACGGATGGCTGTCTTTTCTTTTACACCCTTTTCTTCTCAGTGGAATATATATTTTTTGGAAGTTGTAAAATAACTCCTTAAATGTACACCACTGATCATGTATCGTCTTACCCTTTAACCTATTTTCCCAATCCACTCTACTCAATTCCGCTCTCATACCTTCAGTCTCCTTTATTCAAGCTTAGCACGCTTGTTTGAGATCCAACCTTCTCACCCTCTAATTGAATATGGAATTCAACCATGTTATGGTCACTCATTCCAAGGGGATCCTTTACTAGGATATTTTTAATTAATCCTGTCTCGTTACACAGGACCAGATCTAAGGTTGCTTGCCCCCTGGTCGGTTCAGTTACATACTGCTCAAGAAACTTGCTCTATGATTTTTCCTGCCAAAGTGCATAACCTCACACTTTCCAGTATTGTATTCCATCTGCCAAATCTCTGCCCACTTACTTAGCCTGTTTATGTCACTTTGCAGGTTTTTTGTGTCCTCCTCACTCACTACTTTCCCTCCCATCTTTGTATCATCTGCAAACTTTGATATGTTACACTCGGTCCCCTCCTCCAAATCGTTAATATAGATTGTAAAGAGTTGGGGACCCAGCACTGACCCGTGCGGAACACCACTAGTTACTGATTGCCAGTCTGAGAATGAACCATTTATCCCAACTCTCTGCTTTCTGTTAGAGAGCCAATTCTCCACCCACGCCAGAATATTACCCCCAATCCTGTGATTTTTTATCTTGAGCAATAATCTTTTGTGTGGCACCTTGTCAAATGCCTTTTGGAAGTCTAAATACACTATGTCCACTGGTTCTCCTTTATCCACCCTGTATGTTACTTCCGCAAAGAACTCAAGCAAATTTGTCAAACATGACTTCCCCTTCATGAAACCATGCTGAGTTCCCCAATATCACCACTCTATAAGCTCTTGCATATCTCTGCGATTTCCCTGCAGATTTGTTCCTCTACCTCCCTCTCACTATTTGGAGGCCTATAGAATACCCCCAATAGCGTAATCATACCTTTTTTGCTCCTCAACACTAACCAAATGGATTCTGTCCTTGTCCCCTCAAGAACACTACAATGTCTTCCTTAATCAGCACTGCCACCCCATCTCCCTTTTTTTGTTCCCTATCTTTTCTGAACACCTTGTAACCTTGAATATTAAGTGCCCAGTTCTCAGTTTTTAAGCCACGTTTCCGTTATTGCCACATCATATTGCCACACGGCTAATTGTGCTTGGAACTCACCAACCTTATTCACCACACTTTGTGCGTTTATGTACATGCATTCTAAACCCATTTTTTAATTTTTCATAGGCTTTCTTAGTCTGCTCCTATCTAATATGGTACTACTTCCGCCTCTAGTACTACTTTCTTCTCTTGTACTATCCAACACACTCACTCTTTTATGCATCTTATTCCTCTTTTCTACTCCTATATGCTGGTGCCCATTCCCCTGCCAAACTAGTTTAAGCCTTCTCCAACAGCACTAACAATCCTCCCCGCGAGAATATTGGTCCCAGCTCTGTTGAGGTGTAACCCATCCGGCTTGTACGGGTTGCACCTTCCCCAGAAACGGTCCCAATGCCTCATAAATCTAAAGCCCTCCCTCCTGCACCATCTCTCCAGCCACGCATTCATCTGTTCTATCCTCCTATTCCTGTACTCACTAGCACATGGCACCGTGAGTAATCTGGAGATTACTACCTTTGAGGTCCTGCCCTCTTTCTGCCTATGTCGTTGGTACCGATATGGACAGCAACCTCTGGCTGTTCACCCTCCCCCCTCAGAGTGTCCTGCAGACGCTCAGTGACATCCTTGACCCTGGCACCAGGGAGGCAACATACCATCCTGGAGTCACATCTGCGGTCAGAGAAACGCCTGTCTGCTCCCCTAACTATCCAATCCCCTACCACCATTGCTCTTCCACTCTTTTTTCCTCTCCCCCCTGTGCAGCTGAACCACCCATGGTGCCGTGAACTTGACTCTGGCTGCATTCCCCAGAGGTATTGGAAGTCCTGTGTACTCTGTGGTCATAAAGAAATGGCAAGAGAAAAAGACCATAATGGTGTTGGTTGGTCAAAATGTTCAATAAATAAAGTGAACAGGATACTGGGTTACGTTGCCAAATGAGTTAACTTTAAATTTGCTGAAATCATGCTGAAGCTATACAGTGTTCTGGTTAACTGCAGCTGTTGTGCTGCATAGAGCTCGAGCCACTGCAACATAAGGATGATCTAAGCCCTAGAGATACTGCAGAAGACACAGAAAGGCTGATCCCCAGTGTTAGAGAATGAGCTGTGAGGAACAACTAGATACGCTGGCCAGAATTTTTACTTTGAAGAGAATGCGGGTTTGCAAGTGGGTGGGCAGTTAAAAGCGCTGAAATTGACAGCATGCCGGGAAGTTAGTCAGTGCGCCAGAGACCCGCTCGGGAGAGACAGATTAGCTAATTAAAGTAGTTGAGAGCTCGTTAAGAGGCTATTACCAGCCTTTTTAACCTGATGTTGCAGCTTTTACTGGCTGCCCACGGGATTCACGGGCTTGCTGAACCTCGCCAATGAAAGCAAGACAAGAGCACAGCAGCCATTGTGGGAGTTGAACAATTGATAGTTAAAAAAAATCACATAAATGCTCACACTTGCTACATTGCCTAAGGGAAAGGCTCTTGCTGACACCATTTGTGCTGAGAGTTTGCTTTCACTGCAAAGTCACTCTCACTGCATTGGAGGATTGTGCCTCTGATCTCCACTTTACATGGCATCTATCAGATCAGCATGGATTCCAATTATGCTATTTCACCTTGGACCTCACATGAGGTCCAAGATGAGCACCAGCAGCCTTCTCCTCACCGGCCTGCCGCTCCACAGGAGAGGGGATGAACACAGGGGTGCACCTCACAGGAGGCGATACCCCCAACACAGGGCATATCGGCAAAGGATCAGCTTCCTGCATATGACTGAACACCAGTACCTCAGGAATCTCAGGCTATCATGTCAGGTCG
Source organism: Somniosus microcephalus (assembly GCF_052327205.1). NCBI lineage: Eukaryota > Metazoa > Chordata > Chondrichthyes > Squaliformes > Somniosidae > Somniosus > Somniosus microcephalus. The sequence continues at coordinate 212,557,278 of NC_140991.1, read as the reverse complement.
TAGCAGACATTTGTAGCTTGCTGGAATAAGACCTGTTACCAAGTGGACCTGGTGGACACGTGTTACCAGTGGCTGTCAAAGTCACCACTGCCCTCAACTTCTTCACCTCAGGCTCCTTCCAGGGATCTGCAGCAGACATTTGTGAGATCTCGCAGTCGGTCGCCCACAAATGCATCACCCAGGTGACCAATGCCATGTTTGACAAGTCAGGCACTTTAGTACACTTTGCCACTGATGATGGCAGTCAGACTGAGCGGGCGCTCAACTTTGAGGCTCTGGCTGGCTTGCCACAGATGCAGGGCATCATCAACTGCACACATATGCTCTTCAAGGCCCTCTCAGATCACCCAGGAGTGTTTGTGAACCGCAAGGGCTTCCACTCCCTCAATGTGCAGCTCATCTGCAACCATGAAAAGATCATCGTTCATGTGTGCGCCAGATTCCCAGGGAGCTGTCATGACTTATTCATCCTGCGCCAGTCCACCCTCCCTCTTCACACCTCCAACCAGACTTACTGGCTGGCTGCTTGGAGACGTGGCTGATGGCACCCTTAAGGAGGCCAAGCAATGAGGCCGAAGAGCGTTACAATCAAAGCCAAATGACGATGAGTTGCGTAATTGAGCAAGCAATTGGGATGCTGAAGATGCGTTTCAGATGACTGGACAGATCTGGAGGAGCCTTTCAATATGCACCAGCCAGGGTCTCCAGAATGATCGTCACATGTTGCGCTCTGCACAACATAGCACAGCAGCGAGGATTGGCGCTGCAGGAGGAGCAAGGGCAGAGCGCAGAGTCTCTTCAGAGGATGAGAAGGAGGAGCACGAGGAGGAAATGAAGGAACCTGAGGTGGACATGTCACCAGCAGCGGCGCATATTGTTGCCCTGGATGGCCTCATAATGGCAGGATTTAGTTAAGTTGCACCAGTGCACCCATATGGTGCCCAGATGCTGAACCAACTCCAAAGTAGTCCTAAAATGACCAAACCATTCCTGTCACACACACTCATTGCTCGAAGTTAAAAATGTCTTAACATTCACTCCAACTGACAAAGCCACTTTCCAGGTAGCAGGCAAAAATTGACAAAACGGGTAAGTGGTGCAAAGAAATAAATTTATGTGGCTCATAACTTCAACAGAAACTTAACCCTCTAGCATTTTATAACACACCCAAGCGCATCCTCTTGTGCATCTAAAATTGTCTTTTTTTCTTATTTCTACAACGTGCAACCCCTGTGGCTTCAGCAGAGAGGCAGGCTACTCACTTCCCTGCTCTGACTGCTTAGACACTTTTGGCAGATGTCATCTGGGTTTTGGAGCCTGTGAGGGCCCCGCCAAAGACTGCTCCTCCTGCACCTGTGCAGGGACAGACTCAGCCATTAGGATCCGAGGCAACATGTGGGGTTCTGACTTGCGGGGGAGGAGGGGGCAACGGGGGAGAAGTGAGAGCGCTTTAATCAGAGCCCCCACTTCCATGTCCCCCCTCACCATCATCCTTCTCATAGCCTACCCGCACTTCCCTACTAGCAAGGAGCTGGAGAGCGCCTTGCTGCACATCAGTGGGGCAATTAAGGACCAACTCTCGGTTTGTATCCATCCTAGATATGGTTGCAGAGTCCGCAAGCTGTTGTTCACAGCAAGCATACACTCGTTCGACTGCCACATTTGCTGCTCCATGCAGGTGGCCATCCTTTCCATGGAAGAGCACATCGTAGCCATCGCCTGCGACATCGTGCTGCTCGTGTTGGAGATGGACTCCTTCATTCTCCCTAGAATCGCGCACATTGCGGCTGGAAAAGCTGAGAGAGCCTTCTACAATTTTTGATGCTCAAGAATCATCGTCTTTGTTGATGGACCCCGAGGTTCAGCACCTGTGTCCACCTGAGCATTGCTTGGATCGTCCTGTGCCTTCCACTGCTGTCCCTGTTTCCACCCTCTGCTCTTGCTCACGTCATCTGAGACCAGGTGACAACACTACTCTCTCTCTTACTGGGCCCACTGATGTGTGTGTATCTGCACTGGTGCCGATTGTGCATGGGTCATGTGATGGTGCACCCTCAGAGACTGCAGCTTCCTCTGAGGAGTCGTCTTCCTCCTCTGGCTGGACAGTGAGGGTGGGCACTTGATGGGCCTCTGGGAGAGTAAAGACATGAATTAGAACTGTTAAGATAAGATTGTTTTAAGTTTCCATCATGCACATGATCATATTTCACTGGCTGCTGACATCAAGTCACCATGAGTGACTGTTGTATGCCTTGTGGTTGTATATTTAATTCTATCACCAGGTAGTTGGGAGGTCCCCTTCTTTCCATCTGCCACCGCCAGCAGCTCCGCAACTCCGCTGATCTCCAGCGCTTCCTCCTCTGCTGTAGTCAGTGGTGTCATTACTGAAGGGCCACCTCCGATTCTCTGCCTCTCCCTGGTGTTCTGTGCTCTCTTCTTCTGCAAGGAGGGAAACAAGAGACCTTTGAGTGAGAGTAAGGGATGGATGGGCAACATCTGTAAAGGGTGACTATGAGGGAGCGGCATAACATTGCCAAATGGCCTCCTTCTGTGGCGTTAATTTCTATGATTCTATGATTGCCTTAAGATGAGGGTGAGAGTCAGTGGTGGTTTGTCAGGTGGGGTTGTGAGTATGTGCATAGACAGTGAGGGATGGGTGCACCTGCAAGGTGGGTTGGTGTGAGGATTGACGTGCAGGAGTAGGCTTGGGAAGGCAGAGTGATGGGGTTGGGGTGACACGCATATCAAGATGAAATTGAATGTGGCATTGTACTCACCTTTCCTGTCCTCATAAGGTCATTAAAGCGCTTCCTGCACTGTATCCACAGCCTGGGTACCTGCTGCTCACTTCTTCCGAGATCTCCAGCCATGGCTTCTTGGTCTCAGCAGCTGGCCTCTTCCTCCCATCGGACCTGCTCCAGTTAATTGGTCGGGATACCTGGAAGTCTGATTCAATTGCAGTGGCTTCAACATCTGGGTTCCCGATGGCAAAGTAAAAATTCAGCCCTCTGTAATTCTTCACCCTTAAAAAAAGACATCTCAAAGGGACTCTATAGAAGTACATGATACTTAACAGGATTGAGCAGCCCACAAAATGTACCTTTTGGTTTGTCAGGTGGTAAGACAAAAAGGCGCAGCTTTAAGATGGTGAAAGTAAAGTTTAGGAAAGATGCCTGGAAGTATTTCTTTAAACAGAGGGTGATGAATAGTTTGGCTGGGTTTCCAGGAACAGTGGTTAAGGCCAGGATACTGGATGTTTTTGAGAAAAGCTAAATTGCTGTAATGGAAAGACAGTCAGGTTAGTATTCTGGAAGGATGAAATCAAATGGCCTGAAAGACATTCTTCATTTAGATTTATCCTGTGGTCTGGAGCCGAGTGATCCTGGCGGAACCCAAACTAAGCATCGGTGAGGTTATTGGTGAGTAAATGCCGCTTGATAGCATTATCAACAACACCTTCCTTCACTTTGCTGATGATTGAGAGTAGACTGATGGGGCGGTAATTGGCCAGATTAGATTTGTCCTGCTTTTTGTCAACAGGACATACTTGAGCAGTTTTCCACATTGTCGGGTAGATGCCAGTGTTGTAGCTGCACTGGAACAGCTTAGCTAGAGGTGCGGCTAGTTCAGGAGCACAAGTCTTCAGTATGATAGCTGGGATGTTGTCGGTCCATAGCCTTTGCTGTATCCAGTGCACGCAGCCATTTCTTCATATCACGTGATGGTGGGGACCTCGGGAGGAGGCTGATATGAATCATCCACTCGGCACTTCTGGCTGAAGATGGTTGCACTCATGCACTGGGCTCCGCCATCATTGAGGATGGGGATACTCATGGAGCCTCGTCCTCCCATTAGTTGCTTAACTGTCCACCACCATTCACGACTGGATGTGGCAGGACTGCAGTGCTTTGATCTGATCCGTTGATTGAGAGATCGCTTAGCTCTGTCTATAGCATGCTGCTTCCGCTTTTCAGCATGCATGTAGTCCTGTATTGCAGCTTCCCCAGGTTGGAACCTCATTTTTAGGTACGCCTGGTGCTGCTCCTGGCATGCTCTTCTGCACTCATTGAACCAGGGTTGGTCCCATGGCTTCATGGTAATGGTAGAGTGAGGGATATGCCGGGCCATGAGGTTACAGATTGTGGTGGAATACAATTCTGCTGCTGCCCCACAGCACCTCATGGAGGCCCAGTTTTGAGCTGCTAGATCTGTTCTGAATCTATCCCATTTAACACGGCAGTAGTACCACACAACACGATGGAGTGTGTCCTTAATGTGAAGACGGTACTTCCTCCACAAGGACTGTGCAGTGGTCACTGCTACCAATTGAAGTTAATGGAAAGGAAAATTGGACAGGGTGTCTAACGGGCAGCCAATCAGCTACTATCCATTTTACGTGCCCACTGAAGTAGAAAGTTCCGCCCATGCTGTAGACCAGAAAGCGTAGAAAACAAACTAAGTGGCAGAATTTAACAATACCTTATTATTTACAGCTATACAATAAATGAGATGAGCTGATTAGAGCAAGTACAACTCACTAATGGAATGTGCACAGAGCAAAGAGAATTTTGGTTTGGCTGCGAGCAGGCACGATATCAGCCCACACCGCCCACCCAGCGCAACAGGTCCGAAAATACTTTCAGGTTCAGGCAACGGTGGGAACTGGGCAACAAGTCATTCCCCACCATTTTCAGGGGGCTACTGGCCTGTTTCCGCTGAGCATGTGGCATCAAAATCTTCCCCCTTAGTAACATCCACTGTGTGGTGGCTGTGGTACCAATCAGTTGGACTGATTGGCACCGATTGCCATATAGCAGTTCGAAACTTCATATTCAACAGTCTCAGTGAGGCATTAAAAGCAACAAACATAGCACATATGTAAATGAAAAGGCTCCCAAACAGTGGCCATGCTACTAAAATCCAATGGCACGTATTTTCCGATCGCAGGCCTCTGGAAAAATCTACACCCTTACCTGAGGGCTCCCGGGACGCACACACTTCTGATCCCGGGCCTCTCCAAACACGCAGGGCCCACGTATCCCAGAGGCGCAGGCAGTTCGCAGCGTCCCTGGGATCACGTGGGCCATGGGGAGCCAATCAAAGAAGGGAATCTCCCTTCATACACTTCACAGGAAGACCTGTCAAATATATGAATGGAAATTACCCCAAAAACATAGTAAAACTTTAAATAAATTTTAAAAACATCACATTTTTTAAATGACTTGAAATTACAATAAATTAAATATTTTAAACAAAAATTTAAATTTTTGAAAAAAATAATTAAAGTTTTTTACGGGGCTAAAAATAAACTTACCTTTTTTTTAAAAAAGTATTTTTAAATGGTAAATCAGTGAATTTTTTTTTTTCAACTCTTATCCTGGTAAAAGCAGGCCTTACGCCTGCTTTTACCAGGCGTAAGAATAGTAAAGGTTTTCTGCAGACGGAGGGTCTCCAAAAAGCGGAACTATCCGCCCGCAGAGGCCCTTCTCCAGGGCAGGCGGAGCATCTGTCAAGAGCATTCTTGACAGATCGGAAATGCCAGTTTTCAGCGCATGCGCTGTGCATGCCTAAAACCGGCATTTCCGATGTCCCTACGGGTGGGTACACAGTGCGTACCCACCCGTAGGGATCGGAATAGCTGGGCCAATATTGATAAATCAAAATGAAATAAAGGCTCCACCATTCTCCTCTACTAAAACTGCTCATTAGTCCAGGATCAGCCTAGGGAGCAAACTTAACCCCCAGCTTCTTTTCTCCATGACAACCTGTATCCTTACATCCTCCTCCCCTGCCCCCTCCACATCTCCAACAGGTACAAAACCATATGGACATCTTCGTCACTAAGATTGACACCATCCATTTAGCTGTGTCTGCTGCATCCCTCCCTTCCCTTTGCCAACAGAGCCAAATTTACCCAAAGGCTCCACCTGCTCTCTCCCTCTGAATTTGGTGCACCCTATCCCTCCTCATCCTTCTCAAATGTGTCTCCAGCCTTTGACACAGTTGATCACACCATTCTCCTCCAACGCATCTCCTCCATTGCCCAGCGGAGTGGGACTGCCCTCAATTTTTTTCCACACTCTCCTATTTTATCATAGCCAGAGCATCCCCAGCAATTGCTTATTTTCTCAGCCCGCACCGTTACCTCTGGAGTCCCTCAAGGATCTATCCTTGGCTTCCTCCTCTTCCTCATCTACATGCTGCCCCTTGGCAACATCATTCAAAGGCATGTGGTCAGGTTCCACATGTACGCAGACAACACCCAACTCTACATCTCCACCACCTCTCTCGACCCCTCCACTGCCTCTCTGTTGTCAGCTTGTCCGATATCTGATATCCAGTTTTGGATAAGCCGCAATTAAACATTGGAAAGACCAAAGCCATTGTCTTCGGCCCTTGCCACAAACACCGTAACCTCGTCACAGCTTCTATTTCCCGCCGTCCCCTCCACCCGCAACTGCTGTCTCAGATTAAACCAGACTGTTCACAGCGTGGTGTTCGATGTAACCTTGCGCTGAACTTCCAACTTCATATCTTCCCCATCACTAAGACTGCCTACTCCCTCTAACATCACCCTTGCCTCAGCCCATTTGCTGCTGAAACCCTAATCAATTTTTTGTAATCTCCAGCCTCGACTATTCCAATGCTCTCCTGGATGGCCTCCCATACTCCACCCTTTGTAACTTCAGTTCATCCAAAACTCTGCTGCCCGTATCCTATCCTGCACGATGTTTCACTCACCCGTCACCCCATGTTCGCTAGCCTACATTGGCTCCCAGTCCCCCCAACATCTCAAATCTAAGATTCTCATCCTTATGTTTAAATTGCTATATAGCCTCGGCCCTCCCGATCTCTGTAACCCCCGCCAGCTGCACAATCCTCCAAGAACTCTGCGTTATCTGCCCTTCACCCCACCATTGACAGCCGTGTCTTCAGCCATTTAGGCCCAAAACTGTGGAGGCAACCACATTCCAAAAATATCAGTTTGGAAACTGTAACACTGGTAAGTCAGTGTCCCTGGTAATATTACTTGGTATAATACTTCAATTCTTGGAAAACCACCAACTCATTATGAGCAACAGCACAGGAGATCCACTCCCACTTGCCGTGAACACATTTGCTGTTAATATATTAAGCGGTACAAATCTGATTGCGTTTCGCTCAGTTTTCGGGTGTTAAATTGGCATTCCACATATCAATTTTTTGCACCAAGTCCCGTTCACCCATCACCCCTGTGCTCGCTGACCTACATTGGCTCCCGGTTGAGCAATGCCCCGATTTTAAAATTCTCATCCTCGTTTTCAAATCCCTGGCTTCGCCTGTCCCGGCCTCTGTAATTTCCTTCAGCCCCACAACCAGCAGCCCCAGCCACCCCCCCCCCCCCCCGAGATATCTACGCTTCTCTAATTCTGCCCTCTTGAGCATCCCTGATTTTAATCGCACAACCATTGGTGGCTGTGCCTTCAGCTGCCAAGGCCCTAAGCTCTGGAATTCCCTCCCTAAATCTCTTCGCCTCTCTACCTCTCTTTCCTCCTGTAAATACTCCTTAAAACCTACCTCTTTGCCCTAATTTCTCTTTATGTGCCTTGGTGTCAAATTTTGTTTTATAAAACTCCTGCGAAGCACCTTGGGGCGTTTTATTACGTTAAAGGTGCTATATAAATACAAGTTGTTGCTGTTGATGGGACATCCTGCGCCAGAAGTGCACATGAAATGCGGCGATCGCCATATTGGTTAAGGCACTCCTTCAGCGTCTCTGGCAGCTGCCTGAAATGAACACAGGGCTCATTAAATATTGAAATAGGACTCCTGCACTTCTATTGATGTCCATTTGGGGATTCGTTCCTAGGAGCATTTAATTCGATCATTATTAAGCCAGCCAGAAAAACATGGCGTGAACACTAAGAAAACAGGCTGAAGCAGTGATATTTAAAGAGATTCCCACTCCATTAGTGTTTCAGTGCAGGTAAGTTGCAAGTACTTTCACTCATTTTCATTACAGCATGTCCAATACACTCAATACTGTGGAAAAGTGGTTCTACGCAAGGCCTATGGAGGAATCTTGTAAACTAGGACTCAAATAAAAAGCTACTCAATGTATACTTATACCTTCAAATAAAAGTGGCTCAACTTGAAGTTATTTATATATACAGTGGTGACCGAGATATTAACATCTCAATAAAACACTTCAAGAGGTCCTATTGTAAGAACAGGGTGCTACATAAAGTAGTACTAAAACTGGATTTGATGCAACAACAAAAAAAACACCCTGCATAAGATGTGTCTCTAATGAGCCATTTTAAGCTAGCTAACAAAAAAAAATTCAGAATCATAGAAATTTACAGCACAGGAGGCGGCCATTCGACCCAATGTGTCTGTGCCGGCCGAAAAAGAGCTATCCAGCCTAATCCCACCTTCCAGCTCTTGGTCCGTAGCCTTGTAGGTTATGGCACTTCAAGTGCATATCCAAGTACTTTTTAAATGTGATGAGTGTTTCTGCCTCTACCACTCTTTCAGGCAGTGAAGGCTAATTTTTCCGGGGGTCAGCAGACGTGTTTGGTGACAGGTCGGGTGGGAAAAAATATTTTTTGACAGTGGGTATGGAACCCGCCACCACGCTAGTTTCCCAGATGTCGGGTCTGTCATCGCTGAACAGACCTGACACCAAGCAGCGGGGGAGGCAATTTAGATGATTAAGAGCTTGTTAACAGGCACTTAAAACCTATTTTAAGCTCACCTTTAAATTTTAAGAGTTCACCCATGGGTTCCCCGCTGCATGGGGGTCACGCCAGGTAAGCAGGTCAGGATTTGTGTCACCATGGGATAATTTCTTAACTTGACAGCTGCAAATGGTCTATAAAAGCTCCCATTTCATATCCATTCACTTTCCAAGGTCAGAAGCTGTTGCTTACTGCATCTGGAAGACAGATTGAGCTTTAGGCAGCTTGCAAGTGTTTGGATCAAACTCTGTATCCAGTGTCAACTCATTGGAACAACCTCTCTACCATTGACAGATTGCTTGTCATCTCAACTTCACCTGCCATCTATTCCATCAGCATCGGTGCCCTTGAAACTATCTCACCTTGGTCATAAGAATCCCACCCCGATCAGCCCCAACACCAGCAGCACCAACACCAACCTTCTCCGCAATCAACTGATGCTGCACAGGACATAGGGCATCAGCACCCGACCACATTGCTGGCCGGGAGGCATGGGGTGGCCTCACAATAGCCAGATTTGCTTCACTTGATGCTGTACACCCTGGCTGCCACATGATGTGCCAAGTTGGCACCACCCCACACCAAGGGAGCTGATTAGTGAGTAGCTGGTGATTGTTTTTAAAGTTTTGAGTTTATTTCCATTAAGTTAGTTAATAGTCTATTAAATAGAGGCATGGCAGGGCACCTCAGTCCCGTGGGATGCACATCTTGTGCCATTTTGGAACTCCAGGACGCTTCCAGTGTCCTGGACAACCATGTGTACAGGAAGTGTCATCAGCTGGAGGAGCTCAAGTGGCGGGTTTCAGAGCTTGAGCAGCAGTTGGCGTCGCTGCGATGCATCGTGAGGCTGAGAGCTACTTGGATAGCATATTTCAAGCGTGGTCACCCGCAGCGTAAGAGTGTACAGGCAGAGAGGGAATGGGTGACCACCAGACAGACAAGGAGGACCAAGCAAATAGTGCACAAGCCCCCTGAGTGCTTCTCACTCTCTAACCGGTATTCTGAATACTGGTGAGGGCGATGGTTCCTCTGGGGAGTACAGCCAGAGGTTGTGGTCCATATCGGTATCAATGACATGGGTAGAAAGAGGATGAGGTCCTGCGGGCAGATTTTAGGGAGCTAGGAAAGAGATTGAAAAGCAGGACCTCAAAAGTAGTATTTTCCAGATTACTCCCGGTGCCACGAGCTAGTGAGTATAGAAATAGGTGGATAGAGCAGATGAATGCATGGTTGGAGAGATGGTACAGGAAAGTTTTACATTCCTGGGGCATTTGAACCGGTTCTGGGGGAGGTGGGACCTGTACAGACCAGACGAGTTGCACCTCAACCGAGCCGGGACCAATATCCTTGCAGCGAGAATTTGCTAGTGCTGTTGGGAAGGGTTTAAACTAATTTGGCAGAAGGATGGGCACCAGGATGAAGCATTAGAAAGGAGAAACAAGGTGCACAAAGGATTGGGAGAGACAGATAGCACTAGAGTAAGAAACAGTACGGTATTAGGTGGGGTCAGATTAAGAGAGAATACAAGGAGGTCTAAGATAGGTTTACATGCACGTGTGTAAACACACGAAGCGAGGTAAATAAGGTTGGTGAGCTGCAGGTGCAAATAGCCACATGGGAATATGATGCTGTGATGATAAGAGACCTGGCTCAAAAAAGGGCAGGATTGGGTACTAAATATTCCTGGATATAAGGTGTTCAGGAAAGATAGGGAAAGAAAGAAAGCAGGTGGGGGCGCAGTATTGATTAGGAGAATATTAGTGCTGGAGAGAGAGGATGTCCTGGAGGGGTCAAGGACAGAAAATCTATTTAGTTTATTTAGGTGTATTCTATAGGTTGCCAACTAGTGGGAAGGATATAGAGGAGCAAATTTGCAGGGAAATTACAGAGAGCTGCAAGCACCATAGAGCAGTGATAATGGGGGACTTCAATTATCCTAATGCCCCAACAGCAAAGCAACCAACATTAAGAGATCAAGTGCAGCCATGGCAGACCAGAAACGGAAAGAGAGAGCCCAGAGGTTCTCAAATGAAGCTCTTGAGGCATTGGTGTTCGCAGTGGAGAGGATGGGGGCGGCCCTATACCACAAACCGGCAGGAGGCCTTCGCTGCAAATATCCCGGACTGTGGAAGGAGATTGCGGACTAGGTCACGGGCCGCACTGTGTTCCGCAGGACCCACACCTAGTGCAGGAAGAAGTTTACCGACCTCACATGGGTGGTCAGGGTGAGTAAAGGTTTCAGCAAATGCCACATTGTACCACAGGTTTCACACATTGCTCAATGAACCACACCCCCAGCACTCACCTACTAACAATCTCTACCTATCAACACTCACACCCACATCTCATACCTTGCACACAATGCCAGCTATTCAACTATGGCAGGCACATCACCCAAACACATTCACTCAATACTTCTTTCTCTTGCAGGCCAAACTGGCACAGAATTGCCACGAGCAGGAGTGGCTAGGCGGACATTGAAGAGCTGAGCCAGCTGGAGACTCAAGTGCTAGACATAATTGGGCGTCATGTCATCGATGCCGTGGCCATGGGTGACGATAACCCCTTGGGGACAACAACGGTATGTTCATTCCTAATCCTCCTTCTCACACCCTACTTCACCCTCAGCCCACAATGTTTTCTCACTTTCAAGCTAATCGGGCTATATGTATGTATTTCTCTCTTCCACCCCCTGTCCCCGTCCCTCACCATAACCCGACTCTTGTGCCTTTCTGCTTTCAGATAATCAGCAAGCACCCGAGCAGACCGTCCCCGACGGCACCGCAGAGAGTGAGGGGGGAGAAGAGGAGGAACAAGACAGCGCATCACTGCATCTCTCACTCACAGACACCAGCTCAGATACTGGCTGTATGCATATTTTAGAGGCTAGTGTAGTCGCGGGATCTGCACAGGGTGAGGCACCGGGTGCGAGTGGGCTGCAGCAAGGCCAGGGACAAAGGGTAGCTCGGGGGACAGCTCCCCGGAGGGTGAGTTCACGCTCAAGTTCTGCTGCACAGGACTCAGATGAGGATCCCGATGGGGAGGCGTTTAGAAGAAGGGTGATGGGCATGCACACAGAAATGATAGGTGCAAATGGCAAGCCTGCCAGAGAGCCTCTCGGCAATGTCAAGGGGTGTGTAGGAGTCCACCTCCAACATTGCACGGGACTCTGCGCAGGGCATGGAGCCCAGGCTTTCCAGTCTGGAAATTATGGTACACTCCCAGAGAGCGTGGCAAATGTGATGGCGTGCATAATGGGCGATGTTGCAGCTTCCATTGCAGCACAGGCAGAAGCGACCCAACATCTTAGTGCTGCAGCAGCAGCTCAGCCTGCTCTCATGCAGTCTTTGCTTGGTGCCATCCAAGCTTTGACTGCTCTCATGGAGTCTCCGCATGATGCCACCCAAGCTCAGACCACTGTCATGCAGTTTCAGCGTGAAGCCTTCCAAGCTCGGACTGCTCTCATGCAATGTCAGCTTGAAGCCACCCAAGCTCTAACTGCTGCCACCGTGGCTGGGTTTACCACCGTTGACCGGAGCTTGCAGGGTGTCGCAGCAGGCCAGTAGTCTGTGCTCCAACAGATTGTTAGGAATGCTGTCATTCTGAGGACAGCAGGTCCTCTCCACTGACACTCTCCTGGGGCAGAGCCTCAGCATTCATCGAAAGCTGCTGAGTTTCCATATAGGAGACTTTAGATGGCCTTGCAAGGCGACTTCGACCAGCTGTGAACGTAGAAGACCCGGCTGTAGACTGCACCACCTCGGCATGTCGGCAGCAGTCTGGGCTGGCTGGCAGCGACAAGGACAATGGCAGAGTGGGACGAGGAATGCTATCATCCAGAGATAGCCTTGGTCCCCAAGCAGCCACCCTCTAGCTTGACGTGGTGGCTGGAAGAGTGCTGGTATACCAGACTGGCGCAGGATGAAGGCATCGTGGCTGCTGCCAGGATAGCTGGCATTGACATTGAGCATTCGCTGTGCGTGGTCACACAACTGCACATTTAAGTGAGCGGTAGCCTTTGCAGTTAGGGAAGATCTCAGGATTGTCATGCGGGGCCCGCAAAGCCACGTGGGTGCAGTCGATGGCACCCTGCACCATGGGGAAGCCTGCTATCCTGGCAAAGCTACATGCACGCTTGTCCTGCTTCTCTGGTGAGAGGGAAGCCAACATAGCCCCTTCTCCTGGTGTAGAGAGCCTCAGTGACCTCCCAGATGCAGCAATGGATTGCGAACTGTGAGATGTTAGATAGGTCTTCTGCTGCAGACTGGAAGGATCCACTGGCGAAGAAATTGAGGGCCATGGTGACCTTCACTGCCACTGGGAGAGCTGAGGTCGCCCTGGTCTGAGGCGGGAGGTCTGGTTGCAGGAGGTGGCAGAGTTCTGTGGCCTCCTCCTTGGTGAAGCAGAGCCTCCTAATACACAGCTCCTCGCTTAATTGGAGGTAGGAGAAGTGCTGTTGGAAGATCCTAGGTGGGTAAGGCCTCCTGTTGAGAACCCTGATGGCCCTCCTCCTCCCTCTGTGCACATATTCGTCTTTCTCGCTGCCTCTGCCGTAGACCCTGGAGGGTGAGGCTGACTGCCAGTACATCCCCCATGACTTTTAGCAAATATTGTAGTTTAAAGCATTTCAAAAATGAGTAAGTTTTGTACTTGCCAGAACACTCCGATACCAAATAACCTTGAAATAACTGAAGAATATTCTTGCAGTTGCAGGACGTAGCACACAGCCACTCAAACTGCAAAACCCTGTCAGGTGATGATCCCTTTAAATATCGTCGCTAGAGCCAGCTTTCTGCTGCTGCACGCCAGCTCTACCTGTTGCTTTCTCCACGCGGTAACTGCAATGGCCAAAACCAAATTAGGAAATTGGTCGTTAAGTGAGCGCTGCGCACTCACTGATGTCATGATCTCTAATTTAAATGTCCCCAGTGATCGAGTTTACTGGCATCGATACCAGCAACTCAAACGTTGCCCGTCGCTGGAACCGCCACCAGCTGGCTGTAGCCGGTGTTTTAGCACCATCTCGTGGCACTGAAGACATGAATTTTTAGCCCTTTATCCCTTTCAGTACTACTGCAGCGTGCATGAGTTCTTATTCAGGGTAGGTTAATGGCCAAATTATTGTACTAAAGCTATTATTTAAGAAGTTGTGCTCAACTTGAGTAGTGGTTGCAGGGTAATGTAACCTTTTCCCCTACATTCTTGTCATAGGAACAATGAGTAGGCCATTCAGCCCCTCGAGCCTGATTTGCCAATCAATGAGATCATGTCTGATCTGCGACCTAACTCCGTATCTTTGGCCCATATCCCTTAACACCTTTGGTTAACCAAAAGTTATCAATCTCAGATTTAAAATTAACAATTGATCTAGCATCAATTGCCATTTGTGGAAGAGGTCTAAACTTCTACCACCCTTTGTATGTAGAATGGTTTCCTAATTTCACTCCTGAAAGGTCTGGCTCTAATTTTTAGACTATGCCCCGAGTCCTAGAATCCCCAACCAGCAGAAATTGTTTCTCCCTATCTGTTCCCCTTAATATCTTGAAAACTTCAATCAGATCACCCCTTAACCTTCTAAATTCTAGGGAATACAACCCTAATTTGTGTAATCTCTCCTCGTAACAACCCTTGAAGTCCGGGTATCATTCTGGTAAACCTACGCAGCACTCCCTCCAAGGCCAATATAATCCTTCCTGCGGTGTGGTGCCCAGAACTGCTCACAGTACACCAGGTGTGGTCCAACCAGGGTTTTGTATAGCTGCAGCAGAACTTCTACCCCCTTATATTCTAGTCTACATTTAAAGGCCAGCATCCCATTAGCCTTTTTGATTATTTTCTGTGCCTGTTCATGGCATTTTAATGATCTATGCACCTGGACCCCCAAGCCTCTTTGAACCTCCACTGTTTTTAGCCTTTCACCATTTAGAAAGTACCCTGTTCTATCTTTTTTAGGTCCGAAGTGGATGACCTCACATTTGCTTACATTGAAATCCATTTGCTGCATTTTTGCCCATTCACTTAATCTTAACAATATCCCTTTGTAATTTTATGTTTTCATCTACACGGCCTACAATGCCACCTGTGTGTCATCGGCAAATTTGGATATATGACTTTCTATGCCATCATCTAAGTCGTTAATAAATATTGTGAATAGTTGAGGCCCCAACACAGATCCCTGCGGGACACTACTAGTCACATCCTGCCAATTTGAGTACCTACCCATTATCCCTACTCTGTCTCCTGCCACTCAGCCAATTTCCTAACCAGGTCAATAATTTGCCCTCCATTTTGTGGGCTTCTACTTATGTGTGGCTTTATCAAATGCCTTCTGGAAGTCCATATAAATAACATCCATAAACATTCCCCTGTCCACTACTTTAGTCAACTCTTCAAAAAATTCAATCAGATTTGTCAGGCATAACCTACCTTTCACAAATCCATGCTGGCTCTCTCTGATCAACTGAAAATTTGAGGTGTTCAGTCACCCTATCCTTAATTATAGACCCTAGCAATTTCCCAACAACAGACGTTAGGCTAACTGGTCTATAATTCCCTGGTTTCTCTCTCCCCATTCTTAAATAGCAGAGTGACATGCACAATTTTCCAATCTAAAGGAACGGTTCCTGAATCTAGAGAACTTTGGAAGACTGCAGTTAGGGCATCTACAATGTGCTCACCTACTTCCTTTAAAACCCTGGGTTAGAAACCATCTGATCCTGGGGATTTGTCACTCTTTAGTGCGATTATTTTCATTACTATTATTTTACTTATGTTAAATTTATTGAGTCCATGTCCCCGATTCAATATTAACTTCTTTGGGAATTCCAGCATGCTATCTTCTACTGTAAATACTGACGCAAAGTAATTATTCAGCATGTCCATCATTTCCTTATCATTGACAGTATCACCACTTTCAGTATTTAAGGGGCCAACATTGCTCCTGACTACCCTCTTTTTCCTAATGTAATTGTAAAAATTCTTCATACTGATTTTGATATCCCTTGAAAGTTTCTTTTCATATTCCCTTTTTGTAGCACTTACTGTTTTGTGACTTTTGCTGTTCTTTGTATCTTTTCCGTTCACGAGGATCTGTGTTATTTTTGTTTGCTTTTTCTTTTAGTTTTATGCTTTCCCTTACCTCTTTAGTCATCCATGGCTTTTTTTTTGGCAAGTAGAGCTCTTGCCCCTCAGGGGTATAAACTGGTTCTGTATCACGTTAAATTCTTCTTTAAACATCTCCCACTGATCTTCTGTCATTTTACCCATTAACAGATTTGCCCAGTTTACTGTGGACAAGTCTCTGCCTCATCCCAATGAAGTCGGCCTTACCTACATCTAGAATCTTAGCAGCTGTTGCGCATTTCTCCCTTTCAAAATGCTACGTTGAACTCGATCAAGTTATGATCGCTATTGGATAAATACTCAGTTAGGCTGTTAACTAAATCTGGCTCATTACTAAATGTAATATGGCTTGCCCCCTTGTTGCCTCCAGGACATATTGTTACAGAAAACTATCCCGGACACTCTCAAGAAATTCACTACCTTTCTGACAGGTGCTAGCCTGCTTATCACAATCTATATGAAAGTTAAAATCCCCCATTAAAACCACTCTGTCTTTGCTACACATTTGTCCAAGCTCTGCATCTATACAATCTAGCACTTCACAGCAGCTACCAAGGTGCCTATACACAACTCTCACTAGTCTTAAATCCTTTCCTATTTCTACTCATCAAGTCTCCACTGCCTGCTTACCTCTTTTTATATTCTATCATTGAAGTGATTTCATCCTTAATCACTAAGGCTACTCCTCCCCCTCTGCCATTTCCCCCATCTTTCCTGTAGACCTTATAACCTGGCATATTTAGTTCCCAGTCCTGACCGTCTTGCAGCGATGTCTCAGTAATGGCTACGTCATACCCTCCAATTTGAATTCACACCTGCAGTTCATTGTATTTATTCCTTCTATACTCTGTGCGTTTGTATAAAGAACGCTTATTTGGGCCACACACCCTAGCCTGTCCTTCAGCTCTAATGTTTTACTCACGTTTATTTCTCTCTCCTGGTTTAATCGCTTTACATCTTTTAATCTTCCCTTTACCTGTAGTGCCTAAAGCACAAATTCTGACTGTTACTTTACTCTCTTCCCTTTTGTTTGTTTTTGAACTACTATTTGCACTCCAATTTCCACCCGAGCCCTCAACCCCATTTACTAGTTTAAAGTCCTTGTGACCGCCCTATTTATCCTTTCCGCTAGGACCCTCATGTCAGATTGGTTCCGGTGGTGCTCGTTCCAATGGTACAGTTCCTTCCTGTCCCAATACTGGTGTCAGTGCCCCATGAAATGCAACCCCTCTTTCCCAAACCACTCCTTTAGCTACGTGTTCACTTCCCTAATCAACTTATCCCTACACCAATTTGCACATGGCTCAGGTAATAATCCAGAGATTATAACCCTTGAGGTCCTGTTCTTCAATTTAGCTCCTAGTACTCCCCAAACAAGACCTCATGCCTACTCTTCCCTATGTTGTTGGTCCCAACATGGACCACTATGACTGGATCCTTCCCCTTCCTCTCCAATATCCTTTCAAGCCGGTTTGAGATGTCCCTCAACCTGGCACCATACCATGTGGGACTCTCGATCTTGCTTACAAAGGATGCTATCTGTCTCCCTAATTATAGAATCCCCAACAATTACCTCATTACGCTTCCTCTCCTCCTCCCCACTTAGGACAGCCTCCTGCTCCAAAGTGCCATGGTCCGCATTCTGGCTGCCCTTCCAACAGTGTTTATCCTTATCCTCACATGTAGCAAGTACCTGTTGGATAGGATCAGTTTCTGTGGATCCTCATTCCCTTTCTTACCTGGGCTCCCCTTACTCTGCACATTATCGGTCACACCAACCCCGTTCAGAACCTGCACCTCTCTACGAGGTGTGACCGAAGTCTGGAGCCAACTATCCAGATACTCTTCCCTTTCTCTTGTGTCGGAGTGTCTCCAACTCGCACTCCAGCTCAATGACCCTGAGCCAGAGAGATTCGAGACAGAGACATCTACTGCAGATGTGTTCGCTCGGGACAGTATCGCTGTCCACAAACTCCCATACTGTAGTCCAGACACACAACCGGCTCCGCCATATCTTAGTCTAACCTTGTTTATTTAATTAGTTAAAATCTTTTTGATTATTTATTGTTGTATTAATTATTTATCTAGTTAATTTGATAAAGTAGGTTAGTTTCCTGCTCTTAATCACTGTACTAGCTTAGAGGAAAAAAAAGTTTTAAAACTTTTTTTTGTCATAAGAGCAATTCCAATCAGGTATAAATAGTGGTTATCTGGCCCACATAGCTTTCTCTCTTTATTCCTCCAACTCACAGAAATAGCATGGCATTAAAAAAAACTTCAGCTGTGATGGAATGCATGGGATGTGAAGCTCCTGTTCCAACAGTGGATTCCCCTCCATCAGCCAGGGTGTCTACAACTGTATTCCGGAGGTAATGGAAGCAACAAGCTCGCCTTAGCTCTCACCGTAAGCCTGTTATCACTCAAACCTATATGAGCTGCACCATTGCCATCCTTTCGCATCATACCCTGTAATTGCCACCTCGAACCTGTCCACCCATGTGAGCCTCAATAGTTTCACTGAGAACAACTCCTCATAAAAAGCATAATTACCAGGTGCAACTCCAATAGAATGCATATAGTTCATCTTGCTTAATTTCTCAGATGGGTTTCTTTTCCTCTAACACCATAAGAGAGGCGATTTATTCATTATTACGCCTGCAGCAATAAACCCAGATAGTAGATACTTCAATTAAAATTTCCAAATAAGGTGTAATGACAAATAAAGAAAACTACAAATTTATTGGTGTATTGTGCTGAATCATAAAAATGTTAGCTTCATAAAGCAAAGAACAAAGAAAGCCAAATGTTCATAGTACCAAGGGAAAAGTTGGACAGTCAACTTAATTATGGAAATATGTACACCAAGGGAAGTGATCCAACATAAACTAACAACAAAATAATCTGCAACAGGTGGTTTGTCATACCAATCTCTGAATATATGTGTAGAATTAAAAGTGGTCTATATAAACAACAGCTTGTATTTATATAGCGCCTTTAACGTAGTAAAACGTCCCACAGTGATTCACAGGGGTATTAAAAGACAAAAAATTTGACACCGAGCCACATAAGGAAGAAATTAGGGCAGGTGACCTAAAGCTTGATGAAAGAGGTAGATTTTAAGGAGCATCTTAAAGGAGGAAAGAGAGGTAGCGAGGCGGAGAGGTTTAGGCAGGGAATTCCAGAGCTTAGGGCCTAGGCAGCTGAAGGTACATCCATCAATGGTTGAGCGATTATAATTAGGGATGCTCAAGAGGGCAGAATTAGAGGAGCGCAGATATCTCAGGGGGTTGTGGAGTACGTTGGAATAGTCAAGTCTAGAGGTAACAAAGGCATGGACGAGGGTTTCAGCAGCTGAGGCAAGGGCGGAGACTGGTGATGTTACGGAGGTGGAAATAAGCGGTCTTAATTATGCTGCGGAATGTGGTCGGAAGCTCATTTCAGGGTCAAATATGACACCAAGGTTGCGAACAGTGTGGTTCAGACAGATGTTAGGGAGAGGGATGGAGTCAGTGGCTAGGGAACGGAATTTGTGGCGGGGATCGAAAACAATGGCTTCGGTCTTCCCAATATTTAATTGGAGAAAATTTCTGCTCATCCAGAACTGGATGTCGGAGAAGCAGTCTGACAATTTAGAGACACTGGAGGGGTCGAGAGACGTGGTAGTGAGGTAGAGCTGGGTGTCGTCAGCGTACATAAACCACTATTGTCCTTTGAGCACTTCAGCAATACCGTATTGCCATCATTTACTTAATATTCCTTAGATAGTTCTCACGATTTCCACATCCAACTTGAGACTTTCAGTTACTGAGATTACACATTTGAGAAAGATTGCAGTGGTAGAATTTAAAGTTCAATTTACAAAAAGAAAGGTTTCTTTCCACCCCTCAATTAATTGAAGTTCTACCCGTGTTCATATCCAGCACATCCCACTTTTGAAAAGGAACAGAAGTATAGAGAGGTTTGGAAGAACTATGACTGTATACTCTACATAGTACGTTGTGCATGAATTGCAGACCAATAGCATCCAATTAGTTCTTAAATGATTCCAAGGTTTTTGTCTCTACTACTCCATCCAGAAGTCCATTCCATATATCAGTGGTTCTCAAACTCTTTTGCTTGAAGGACCCCTTTTCAAATCAATTAGTAATCACTAAACCCCAATCTAAATTATAACACTATATAATACTCATAATATTGAAGTGCTGCATGTAAACAGTGTTTTAATAATGCTTTTAAGGAAACAGGTATTTACACAGATATCAGTGAGATGGGTGTGTCTGCTTCTCACATCAATTCTAGGCACTCCGCAGCAACCGATGGCCACTATTAGCCACTTAGTGCTGGACAATTTTTAAAGCAGTCAGCAGGTTGACCAAAGTGAATAAGGGCACGAGCACCCATGCACATGCTGCTGGAAGCATGACTCACTGCCATTCTGTCCCACTGGCATGCTCTGTAACAGCTGCACTGTGGGATTATATGTGTTTGAAGGGCCCCGCAGGCACTCTGCTCATGTGTCGGGAGGATGGCACAGGGTTGTGGCACCAGGGAGAGGAATTGGCTCGACCGGCACAGAGCGCTTGTTGCAAAGTGAGTGAGAGCTGTAGGCCCCTGTGAGGAGCCATTGAGAATAATTCACAAGAACTGAATCAGTGTCAGTTTTATAGAGGAGTGGGCCTGAAATTACCTCCGGCCACAGACCCCCTGGAAAGACTACAGACCACCAGTTTGAGAAACACTGCCATATATCGATTACCTAATGTGTGAAGAACTTCCTGATCTTAGTTCTAAATTTGCCTTTTGAATCTGTGGCCCCTTATTGTACTCTTGCAACAAGTAATTTTCCGCAGTAACTTTCTCCATGTAATTTATCATTCCTGTTTGCCATTTCCATCCATACACAGGACTTCCATAGATGACTGCTAACAGATGAGAAACTACAATGACAGCAGTGTGATGAGTGAATTGCCACATCCCGCATGTCTCACCACTAAATTAAGTAAATTGGAGCTTCTAATCAAAACTACCTTTAAAACCTGTCACTGAATGAAAAGCTATCAATTTATAGAGCTTGGCATCCTTGTCAAAAACATCCACGATCCATTGAATTCCATATCAGCTCC
The DNA here is from genome assembly GCF_052327205.1 of Somniosus microcephalus. Classification (NCBI taxonomy): domain Eukaryota; kingdom Metazoa; phylum Chordata; class Chondrichthyes; order Squaliformes; family Somniosidae; genus Somniosus; species Somniosus microcephalus. Next base: position 212,536,313 of record NC_140991.1, on the reverse strand, counting down.
TGGAAAGGGAGGAAAAAAAGCATCACAATCCAAATGTAAGTTCCACATTTCACAGAAATGAATAGTGAAGAGAATAAGCAATTTCAAATTATCAATAGATTATAATGAACATTTCTACAGTGCAGATCCACAAATAAAAGAAGCCCTCTTCAAGTGATCATTCTTCATGATAGCAGGCACTCATGGGGTATTTGACCAGAGACCCAATCAGGCCTGATCCTCTCCTAATCCAACATTCGCTATTAGAACATTTCCAACAGGGACCATTGGTTAGCAATAAGGGAACAAGAACCTCAGCCGAGGGATGCTTAGACCAACTGTTGGACCACCACTTTCACTACGCCAGCTGTGATCAGCAAAAAATAGTCTTAACCAAGATCTCTTTGGCCCATATGGCTCAGCATTCCATCATAGTGTATAGGAAGCTTTGGGAAAACTTTAGTAAATTCATACAATCTGGAGATGCTTTTCTAGACACTTTTCAATTGCATTTAAACCCCCTTAGATTAATTCCACAGAAATTACCAAAACAGCATTAACTTTGTTACAGAACTGAAGTTTAACATCTGAATATTACTATTTTTCGAAAAAGTTAGTGTTGATCATATTTTGGCTAATTTTCTCCCCATTCCCTGAAATGAATATGTGTCAGAGAACATTTCCATGGCTATCAACTACCCTCCAGTACCTTATTTTAAGTTACCGCTCTTCATATTTCAACCTAACAGCGAGTAATAGCAGGTTCTGACTACTAGGGGTAAGGGCGGGGAGGGGGCGAGGAGGAAGAGAAAAAGATAGGCAGAAAAGAGCACTATTACATCTTTGTCCGATACTATTCATACCCACCATCCATACATGCACATTATACAGCTCGACTCCAATGCCAATTCCAATATATAAATATAAGTCGCTGTTCCTGAAACCACCCACCAATGCTCAAGATGAGATTATCAAACTGAATGCTTAAAGATCATGCCTGGACACTTTTGCTCCACATGGCTGTGCAGCACACCTTAAGGAATGGAACCTATATTAAACAGGAATAATTTCAGTCAAGGGGTCAATACAAAGTTTCATAGCTATTTATTGCCCCCTTCATCCACCATAATTTTGCTAGGAAGTTCCAGCTGCCTACAAATACCCATCCTATAAGTTAGCATGCAGGTACAGCAAGTAATTAGGAAGGCAAATGGAATGTTGGCTTTTATTGCAAAGGGAATGGAGTATAAAAGTAGGGAAGTCCTGTTACAACTGTACAGGGCGTTGGTGAGACCATACCTGGAGTACTGCGTACAGTTTTGGTCTCCTTATTTAAGGAAGGATATACTTGCATTGGAGGCAGTTCAGAGAAGGCTCACGAGGTTGATTCCGGAGATGAAGGGGTTGTCTTATGAGGGGAGGTTGAGCAGGTTGGGCCTATACTCATTGGAGTTTAGAAGAATGAGAGGGGATCTTACTGAAACATAAGATTCTGAAGGGGCTTGACAGGGTAGATGCAGAGAGGATGTTTCCCCTTGTGGGGGAATCTAGAACTAGGGGGCATAATTTCAGAATAAGGGGGCACCCTTTTAAATCAGAAATGAGGAGGAATTTCTTCTCTCAGAGGGTCGTGAATCTTTGGCATTCTCTTCCCCAAAGAGCTGTGGAGGCAGGGTCATTGAATATATTTAAGGTGTAGACAGATTTTTGAAAGGTAAAGGTGTCAAGGGTTATGGAGAGTGGGCAGGGAAGTGGAGTTGAGGCCAAGATCAGGTCAGCCATGATCTTATTGAATGGTGGAGCAGGCTCGAGGGGCCAAATGACCTACTCCTGCTCCTACGTCTTATGTTCTTATAAGCTATTTGCCACAAGAGAATCCATTTGCCAATTCAGGTTGCCCCCATATATTTTTTATTTTTAAATGCATGCTATATTTGATAAGTTGTTAAACTTAGCATCCTTCCAGTAAAATTAAATGAATCTACTGATTATAAATACATCATCATATAATGCCCCCCAAAATCTCATTTTTGGGCAACCATCTGCTCGGCACTTACAGGGAACATAGAAGCCTGGCACTTCCTAACAGGAATAGCCGGAAGGAAACAAAAAAATAGACAACCGCCCCCCCACCCCAAAAAAAAATTAGACAAGATCAGTTCTGATTACTTGACCTTTGCTTGAAGAAATGTTTCCAGGACCCGGTGTTAAGTGGAACTTAAAAAAAATACAATTGCGAACCTTAATTAAAAGATATAGCACTTTTGCCAGCAAAAATAGTAAACTTGGCAGTACGTTTATCTGATCTGCATGTTTCTTTTGACCGAGTTAGGATACCGTCCCTGTTTCTTCACAACTCATCTCCCTTATTTTCTGAAAAGTTTGCATTTTATTAAATCACAAGTACATTAAGCATTTAAAATGAATTTTAAACAGGAGCACATTGTTAAAGGCACACTCTGCAAAGAATAGAACTAGCTCCAGCCAGATTCTAGGAGGGAATCTACTATTGAAAGACAGCTAGATGTTCATGCTCAGCTATTTTATTATCAATTATGTGAAATATTGTGTCTGTTTGAGAAACTGGGCTGATGGAGCAACAATCTGTGTGTTTACCAAAGTTAAGAAAACCAGGATTCTGAAAAATTACCAATAACCAAAATGTGCTTTAGTAAGCTTCACTATACTAAGAGTCAAGTTTTAAAACAAGAGTTACATTTTCATTATACAAAGTTCTGTCCATATGCTAAAAAAAATAGTATTTTTAAGGCAAGGTTAGTGATCCTCCAACATAACTTGGCTTCAAGATTAGCAAGCATTAAATAGATGCTTTCAATTCTGACATTCCAAATCCCTTCAGTGCAATTTAATTATTCAAAGAAGTATATTACTGTGTTCTGTACACTTACCTACTTATAGCCAAGATCACTGCCCTCACCACTGTGATTTCAGTTTCAGTGCAGCTCAGACCAGTTGATAGAGGTCAGATGCTGGCTGAGGATGGCTCTGATCACATGTGGAATGAAGTCTGGCAGCTCTCAGTTTAAGATCCAGTGGACAATCAACACCCACCTTCAGATACTATAACCTTAAATAGCACAGAAAAGGTATTAGTTAGGCACAAAGAAACCATAAGTTATTAATTTTGCACAAATTTAACTCTGCACAAAAAGGTCTTGGCCTAGATATAAATTCCTACAAATGAAATATGTGGAACTATGGAACGAATTGAAAATATAAAACAAACATTATCTGCTAGTTTGCTATGAGCTATTATTGTATTGACCACCTCTTCACTTCTGCAAAATAAAAGACAATTAAATAATATCTTACCTACATGGTGAAGTTTAACTGATGCTTAGCTCTATTCTGCTCTATAAGACACATCTGTTTTCGTTGGCCTCCTCTTTAAATTTACTGCAGTTAAAGCTTTTGTTGCATGAATACCACTCACTGTTATAAGAGTGCTGGCTGAAATTAGGCTTCTTTGTCCAGACTTCTTGTGCTAGACCTGTTTTCTTGGAAGTGTAAACCACTTGCTGTTTAACGCCGGATCATGCCTTTCCTGGCCGATGAAGTAGCCGCTGTATCTACAAGATCTAAGGATCTCTCCTTCTTGCAGAAACCATTCTCAGTTCTAGCAGTTTTTAATTCTGAGGACTTGAAGATTCATCTCTGCACCTTTCGTCTGATTAGCAGTCCTTGCATTTCCCTGGCTGTGTCAAAGACTGAACATTTTACCCACCCACAACAAATCTACCTAAGAAAACAATTACACACCCCCTTTTCTTTTTTTTGGGATTTTATTAAAGTTACTGTGGACATACAACATTTTCCAAACTCTACACACTGCAGATATTTAACATAGAAAGGCTGAATATTATAACTCCATGATCCTGGTTCATAGCTCTCATAAAATTCTCAGTGCATCTAGGAATATTTAAATGTCAAAAAATCCCCTCAAACTCATAACAATTCCACATTGGAACTTATGTAGAACACTACAAAGATACTACAGCAAAGAAAATTTAAAAAGCTAGAAATCTGTCTCCAAGGCATCTTTACAGTCCTTTCTCCACATCAAGAGTCCGCTCAATTAAACAATCCCAAGAATTGACAAAATGGTTTTCTCTGCCTGTGCTCTGGAGTCTTCCGTCATCTCACTGCCTTTTTATGTTCCGCTGAGATAAATTTTTTCCTTAAAATTTTGCTGAGAGAATAACCTGCAGCTGTCATGTAAACTCTGGGCTCTCATCCTCCCCTATTTATATAGTGATGCCTGTTACAATAAAATAGAGGTAAACAGTAAGCAGCAGTTAATCATAAAAATCCAATGTTAGTATCCATTTAACACTGAAATGGTACAAAGCCCTCAAGAAGTGGTATGTCGAATGAACCATATGTTTTCCAGAACAAAGTTAGTTAAAATAAATTGTGGCTACATTATTCCTCCTCAGACAACTTGCTACAATTATGAATAGTTGTGCATATCTAACTGGGGCAAGAATACAAAGGAAATGCATCTTTAAAAGATGTGAAACCCATTATTACTTGAAACCTTCTGAGGTTCTAAGGATTCAAACATTCAACACAACATTAGAAGTAACTTTAAATCTTTATTATTCGTACTATAAACAGTAATACATTCAGCAATAATAGGAATGTATCATACACTTACCCTTGGAATGGGTTGTTACTGTATTAGTATCTGTTACGGCCACCAAATCCACGACTGCCCCCACCACCGTAGTTTCCTACAGTCAAGATTATATAAAATTGCATTAATACAATTCCATTTTAGTTCATATACAAAACATTAAAATTGCTTAATTTTGGTACCATATTCCTCATGCATTTTTTCTTTGGATTTATTCCATCATACACCAGAATTCAGCTTCATCATCCAATGGAGAAAATCCATTGGGAATTGGATCACTGTGGCTTCATAAAAGCCATGTGATAGGAAACATAGAAGATAGGGGCAGGAGTAGGCCATTCGGCCCCTCGAGCCTGCTCCGCCATTCAATGCGATCATGGCTGATCATCCAAATTCAGTACCCGGTCCCTGCTTTCTCCCCATACCCCTTGATCCCTTTAGCCTTGAGAAATATATCCAACTCCTTCTTGAATATATTTAATGAATTGGCCTCTACTGCCTTTTGTGATAGAGAATTCCACAGGTTCACCACTCTCTGGGTGAAGAAATTCCTCCTCATTTCTGTCCTAAATGGCTTACCCCTTATCCTTAGACTGTGACCCCTGGTTCTTGACTCCCCCGCCATCGGGAACATCCTTCCTGCATCTAGTCTGTCTAGTCCTGTTAGAATTTTATAGGTTTCAATGAGATCCCCTCTCATTCTTCTAAACTCCAGCAAGTATAAGCCCAATCGACCCAATCTCTCCTCATACATCATTCCTGCCATCTCAGGTATCAGTCTGGTGAATCTTCGCTGCACTCCCTCCATGCCAAGAACATCCTTCCTCAGATAAGGCGACCAAAACTGCACACAATACTCAAGGTGTGGTCTCACCAAGGCCCTGTACAGCTGCAGCAAGACATCCTTGTTCCTGTACTCGAATCCTCTCGCTATGAAGGCCAGCATACCATTTGCCTTCTTAACCGCCTGCTGCACCTGCATGCTTACCTTCAGCGACTGGTGCACAAGGACACCCAGGTCTCGTTGCACTTCCCCTTTTCCCAATCTATTGCCGTTCAGATAATAATCTGTCTTCCTGTTTTTGCCACCAAAGTGGATAACCTCGCATTTATCCACATTATACTGCATCTGCCATGCATCTGCCCAATCACCCAACCTGTCCAAATCATACTGGAGTTTCTCGGCATCCTCCTCACAGCACACACGCCCACCCAGCTTTGTGTCGACTGCAAACTTGGAGATATTACATCTAGTTCCCTCGTCTAGATCATTAATATATATTGTGAATAGCTGGGGTCCTAGCACCGATCCCTGCGGTACCCCACTAGTCACTGCCTGCCACTCGGAAAAAGACCCATTTATTCCAACTCTTTGCTTCCTGTCTGCCAACCAGTTCTCTATCCAAGTCAGTACCTTGCCCCCAATCCCATGTGCTTTAACTTTGCACACTAATCTCTTATGCGGGACCTTATCGAAAGCCTTCTGAAAGTCCAAATACACCACATCCACTGGTTCTCCCTTATCTATTCTACCAGTTACATCCTCAAAAAATTCCAGTAGATTAGTCAAGCAGGATTTATCTTTTGTAAATCCATGTTGACTTTGTCCGATCCTGTCACTGTTTTCCAAGTGCCCTGCTATTACATCTTTTATAATGGACTCTAGCATTTTCCCCACTACCGATGTCAGGCTTACCAGTCTATAATTCCCCATTTTCTCTCTACCACCTTTTTTAAATAGTGGGGTTACATTAGCTACCCTCCAATCCATGGGAACTGCTCCAGTCTATAGAATTTTGGAAGATGACCAGCAATGCATCTACTATTTCTAGGGCCACTTCCTTAAGTACCCTAGGATGTAGATTATCAGGCCCTGGGGATTTATCGGCCTTCAATCCCATCAATTTCCCTAATAACATTTCCCTACAAATACTGATTTCATTCAATTCCTCCCTCTCATTAGACCCTATGTTCCCCGGCATCTCTGGGAGGTTATTTGAGTCCTCCTTTGTGAAGACAAAACCAAAGTATGTATTTAATTGGTCTGCCATTTCTTGGTTCCCCATTATAAATTCCCCTGATTCTGACTGCAAGGGACCTACGCTTGACTTCACCAATCTTTTTCTCTTCACATATCTATAGAAGCATTTACAATCAGTTTTTATGTTCCCTGAAAGCTTACTCTCATATTCTATTGTCCCCCTCTTAATTAATCCCTTTGTCCTCCTTTGCTGAATCTTAAACTGCTCCCAATCCTCAGGTTTGCTGCCTTTTCTGGCCAATTTATATGTCCTCTCCTTGGATCGTATGCTATCCCTAATTTCCCTTGTTAGCCACGGTTGTGTCACCTTTTTAATTTTTTATGCAAAACAGGGATGAACAAATTCTGTAGTTCATCCATGTGATCTTTAAATGTTTGCCATTGCCTATCCACTGTCAACCCTTTAAGTAACGCTCCCCAATCCATCCTAGCCAACTTGCGCCTCATACCATCATATTGGTCCAGGAAACCATCCTAGGAATTCCTCCTCCACAGTATTGTTACTAATTTGGTTAGCCCAATCTAGATGTAGATTAAAGTCACCCATGATAACTGCTGTGCCCTTATTGCCTGCGTCTCTAATTTCCCGTTTAATGCCATCCCCAACCTCAGCATTACTGTTTGGGGGTCTGTATACAACTCCCACTAACGTTTTCTGCCCCTGGTATTTCTCAGCTCTACCCATAAGATTCCACATCATCAGAGCTAATATCCTTCCTTACTATTGTGTTAATCTCCTCTTTAACCAGCAATGCTACCCCACCTCCTTATCTCTGTCCTTCCTGAATACAGGAAACTTTTTTTTATCCGGCACCGACGGGACGCCGATTCATCAAAAATTCCAGATAACCGAAAGCTATAGTAAAAGATACAGAGCTGAGAGCTCCGTATAAAGCAACAAACCCTGTTGCTTAGCAACAGGTTCAGAACAATGGCCACAAGTTCCAAGCGTCTCTGTAGCTTAGCAACAACTGCAGCCACACCCTTGCACAGCAACAGATCGAGGAAGGCAAGTAATAAAACTTACCTGAACCTACTCCTGAATTTTGCCGGTTAACCGAAATTTCCGGTTATTTAGGGGCCGGTAAATCTAAAGTTTCCTGTATTGAATACCCCTGGATTTTGAATTCCGAGCCTTGGTCACCCTGGAGCCATGTCTCCGTAATCCCAATTATATCACATCCGTTTACATCTATTTGTGACGCTAATTCATCCACCTTATTACGAATGTTCTTCGCATTAAGACACAAAGCCTTCAGGCTTGTTTTTTTTAACACTCTTAGTCCTTTTAGAATTATTATTTACTGTAGCCCTGTTTGATTTACACCTTTGATTTCTCTGCTTTCCACTTTTGCTTTTCTCTTTCCTGTCTTTTGTTTCTATCCTTGCTTCCCTTTCCTCTGTCTCCCTGCACAGGTTCCCAACCCCCTGCCATTTTAGTTTAATCCCTCCCCAAGAGGAAGGAAGTACAAGGAGGACAAATTTCAAAATTACCACCTGGGAGAAGCACTGAAGGTAGCAACAGCACAGAATGTACACTGGATGGGGAACTTCAATGTCCATCACCAAGAGTGGCTCGGTAACACCACTACTGACCAAGCTGGCCGAGTCCTGAGGACATAGCTGTCTGCGGCATGCAGTGAGAGAACCAACACGAGGGGAAAAACCTACTTGACCTCGTCCTCACCAATCTACCTGTCGCAGATGTATCTGGTCCCCGACAGTACTGGTAGGAATGAACACTGCACAGTCCTTGTGGAGACCAAGTCCCGTCTTCACAGAGGACACCCTTCATCGTGTTGTGTGGCACTACCACCGTGCTAAATGGGATAGATTCAGAACAGATCTAGCAGCTGAAAAATGGGCATCCATGAGGCGCTCTGAGCCGTCAGCAGCAGCAGAATTATATTCCACCACAATTTGTAACCTCATGGCCCGGCATATCCCTCACTCCAGCATTACCATCAAGCCAGCGGACCAAGCCTGGTTCAATGAGGCATGTAGAACAGCATGCCAGGAGCAGCACCAGGCGTACCTAAAAATGAGGTGTAAACCTGGTGAAGCTACAACACAAGACTACATACATGCTAAGCAACGGAAACAACATCCTATAGACAGAGCTAAGCAATCCCACAACCAACGGATCAGATCAAAGCTATGCAGTCCTGCCACATCCAGTCGTGAATGGTATGGGCCAGTTAAACAACTAATGGGAGGAGGAGGTTCCATGAACATCTCCATCCTCAATGATGGCGGAGCCCAGCATGCGAGTGCAAAAGACAAGGCTGAAGCGTTCGCAAACACCTTCAGCCCGAAGTGCAGAGCGTATGCTCCATCTCGGCCTCCTTCTGAGGTCCCCACCACCACAGAAGCCAGTCTTCAGCCTATTCGATTCACTCCTCGTGATATCATAAAACATTTGAGCGTACTGGATGCAGCAAAGGCTATGGGCCCCAACAACATCCCGGCTGTCATGCTGCAGGCTTGTGCTCCAAAACTAGCTGCGTCGCAAGTCAAGCTGTTCCAACACAGCTACAACACTAGCATCTACCCAACAATGTGGAAAAATGCCCAGTTATGTCGTGTCCACAAAAGCAGGAAAAATCCAATCTGGCCAATTACCAATTTAGTAAAGCTTGAGCTAATCCCATCTAACTGTATATTCTTGAGAAATGGTTCATGAAATTTTAAGTTACTTAGTTCCTGACCAGCTAAAGCAAAAGTTTATATACTGGCTATGACCAATGTAGAGTTGCTGTTAAGACTTTATTTGAAAGCAGTGAAGAGTGCTCATCCCTTTGTTAAACCATGCTGTTGGGTCAATGTTCAAAAGATGTTCTTTAACATATCAGTTTTACAGACAGGCATGTCAAATCATAGAAATGCCTACTTCTGTGTACTTGGTTTGGGGGAAATAAATGTTGTGTGTGTTTGGCGTAGTTTTCCTCAGTTTTTTTATTATTTGTTCATGGGGTGTAGGTGTCGCTGGCAAGGCCAGCATTTATTACCCATCCCTAATTGCCCTGGAGAAGGTGGTGGTGAGCCGCCTTCTTGAACCGCTGCCGTCTGTGCGGTGAAGGTACTCCCATAATGCTGTTAGGTAGGGAGTTCCAGGATTTTGACCCGGTGACAATGAAGGAATGGCGATATATTTCCAAGTCAGGATGGTGTGTGACTTGGAGGGAAACTTGCAGGTGATGGTTTTCCCATACTCCTGCTGCCCTTGTCCTTCTAGGTGGTAGAGGTCGCGGGTTTGGGAGGTGCTGCCGAAGAAGTCTTGACGACTTCCTACACTATCTTGTAGATGGTACACACTGCAGCCACAGTGCCCTTGAGAGTGATCAGTACAAGTGACCTGTAATAATCACTACCAGCTGTTTAAAAAGCACAATGTTCAATGCAATATGATTTTGGTATTAAAAAATTGAATATAATGGCCCGGGTTTTGCGGTGGTAATGACAGCGAACCTGTCGGCGTCACCGTCATTACCCCTCTGAAACTGACCGTAACTTCAGGATTTAGCACTAGATGCCCACATGATGATAAAAATTACCAGATTTTTAAAAATAAATATAGTTTTAAATTTTTTTTGAAGTTTATGATATTTCAGCTTTTACCTTAACCCCTTGTGTATGTCCCAATCTTTATCTTGCTCTCTGTAAAACTTTTAGAAAGTGAATGGTAATCAGTGCTTTTTACTTCCTGGTTTGCTGTCTGTGAGAATTCATCAATGTGATTTACTGTTTAGACAGCTTGATGACATCACTGCTGCTTACACTGAACATAAGAAATAGGAGCAGGAGTAGGCCATTTGGCCCCTCGAGCTGCTCCGCCATTCAATAAGATCATGGCTGATCTGATCTTGGCCTCAACTCGACTTCCCTGCCTGATCCCCATAACCCTTGACTCCCTTATCGTTCAAAAATCTATCTCCACCTTAAATATATTTAATGACCCAGCCTCCACAGCTCTCTGGGGTAGAGAATTCCAAAGATTCACGACCCTCAGAGAAGAAATTCCTCAAGTCCGTTTTAAATGGGCGACCCCTTATTCTGAAACTATGCCTCTCGTTCCAGATTCCCCCACGAGGGGAAACATCCTCTCTGCATCTACCTTGTCAAGCCCCCTCAGCATCTTTTATGTTTCAATACGATCACCTCTCATTCTTCTAAACTCCAATTATAGGCCCAACCTGCTCAACCTTTCTTCATAAGAAAACCCTTTCATCTCAGGAATTAACCTAGTAAACCTTCTCTGAACTGCCTCCAATGCAAGTATATCCCTCCTTAAATAAGGAGACCAAAGCTGTATGCAGTACTCCAGGTGTGGTCTCACCAATACCCTGTACAGTTGTCATGGTGTGGAGATGCCGGTGTTAGACTGGGGCGGACAAATGTAAGAAGTCACACAACACCAGGTTATAGTTCAACAGTTTTATTTGAAATCACAAGCTTTCGGAGACTTCACATGACGAAGGAGCAGCGCTCCGAAAGCTTGTGATTTCAAATAAAACTGTTGGACTATAACCTGGTGTTATGTGACTTCTTACATCTGTACAGTTGTAGCAGGACTTCCCTACTTTTATACTCCACCCCCCTTGCAATAAAGGCCAACATTCCATTTGCCTTCCTAATTACTTGCTGTACCTGCATGCTAACTTTTTATGTTTCATGTACAAGGATCCCCAGATCCCTCTGTACTGCAGCATTTTGTAATCTCTCTCCATTTAAATAATAATTTGCTTTTTTATTTTTCCTACCAAAGTAGATAAGCTCACATTTTTGCACATTATACTCCATCTGCCAATTTTTTGCCCACTCACTTAGCCTATCTATATCCCTTTGCAGATTCTTAGTGTCTTCTTCACAACTTGCTTTTCCACCTATCTTTGTATCAGCAGCAAATTTGGCTACATTACACTTGGTCCCTTCACCTAAGTCATTAATATAGATTGTAAATAGTTGAGGCCCCAGCACTGATCCCTGTGGCACCTCACTAGTTATAGTTTGCCAACCGGAAAATGACCCATTTATCCCGACTCTCTGTTTTCTGTTAGTTAGCCAATCCTCTATCCATGCTAATATATTACCCCCAACCCCGTGAGCTCTTATCTTGTGCAGTAACCTTTTATGTGGCACCTTATCGAATGCCTTCTGGAAATCCAAATACACATCTACTGGTTCCCCTTTATCCACCCTGCTCGTTACATCCTCAAAGAACTCCAGCAAATTTGTCAAACACGATTTCTCTTTCATAAAACCATGCTGACTCTGCTTGCCTATATTATGATTTTCTAAATGTCCTGCTACTACTTCCTTAATAATGGACTCCAGCATTTTCCCAAAGACAGATGTTAGGCTAACTGGTCTATAGTCTCCCTCCTTTCTTAAATAGGGGCGTTACATTTGCGATTTTCCAATCTGCTGGAACCTCTCCAGAATCTAGGGAATTTTGGAAGAATGCAACCAATGCATCCACTATCTCTGCAGCCACTTCTTTTAAGACCCTCCAATGCAGGCCATCAGGTCCAGGGGACTTGTCCACTTTTAGTCCCATTATTTTACCGAGTAATTTTTCTCTAGTGATAGTGATCGTTTTAAGTTCCCCCCTCCCTATAGCCCCTTGATTATCTATTATTGGGATGCTTTTAGTGTCTTCTACCGTGAAGACCGATACAAAATATCTGTTCAAAGTCTCTGCCATTTCCGTTTCCCATTATTAATTCCCAAGTCTCATCCTCTAAGGGACCAACGTTTACTTTAGCTACTCTCTTCCTTTTTATATACACCTGTAGAAGCTCTTACTGTCTGTTCTTATATTTCTTGCTAGTTTACTCTCATAATCTATCTTCTCTCTCTTTATTATTTTTTTAGTCATCCTTTGCTGGTTTCTAAAAATTTCCCAATCGTCTGGCCTACCACTAATCTTCGCAGCATTATATGCCTTTGTTTTCAATTTGATACCATCCTTTACTTCCTTAGTTAGCCACGGATGGCTCATCCTTCTCTTAGTCTTTCCTTCCAACGGGAACATATCTTTGCTGAGTTATGAAATATCTCCTTAAATGTCTGCCACTGCTGATCTGCCGTCTTACCCTTTAATCTATTTTCCCAGTCAACTTAAGCCAACTCTGCCTTTACCCAACTCTCCTAATGACAGTGCTACAATCAAATTAAGGTTGAGAGAGCTAAAGTTTTCACCACATAGATCGCAAGATCTTTGTGGGCAGCTTTCTTCACCGCTGACTGCAAATTCCGGGCCTATATGACTAGTACAAGCGTAGATCACAATAAGCAAATTCAACATATCATTTAACCCAACTATCAATTTGACTCTAGGTTTTTTAAAAATCGTTTATGGGATATGGGCGTCGCTGGCAAGGCCAGCATTTATTCCCCATCCCTAATTGCCCTTGAGAAGGTGTGGTGAAGTTAGGTAGGGCGTTCCAGGATTTTGACCCAACGACGATGAAGGATCGCCGATATAATTCTATGTCAGGATGGTGTGTGACTTGGAGGGGGTAGTGTTCCCATGTACCTGCTGCCCTTGTCCTTCTAGGTGGAAGAGGTCAAGGGTTTGGGAGGTGCTGCCGAAGAAGCCTTAGTGAGTTGCTGCAGTGCATCTTATAGATGGTACACACTGCAGCCATGGTACGCCGGTGGTGGAGGGAGTGACTTTTTAAGGTGGTGAATGGGGTGCCAATCAAGCGGGCTGCTTTGTCCTGGATGGTGTCTAGCTTCTTTAGTGTTGTTGGAGCTGCACTCATCCAGGCAAGTGAAAAGTATCCCATCACACTCCTGACTTGTGCCTTGTAGATGGTGGAAAGGCTTTGGGAGTCAGTAGATGAGACACTCGCCGCAGAATACCTAGTCTCTGACCTCCTCTTGTTGCCAAAGTATTTATGTGGCTGGTCCAGTTAAGTTTTTGGTCAATGGTGACCCCCAGGATGTTGATGGTGGGGAATTCGTCGATGGTAATGCCACTGAATGTCAAGGGGCAGTGGTTAGACTCTTGCTTGTTGGAGATAGTCATTGCCTGGCACTTGTGTGGCGCGAATGTTACTTGCCACTTATCAGCCCAAGCCTGAATGTCGTCCAGGTCTTGTTGCATGCTGGCATGGACTGCTTCATTATCTGAGGAGTTGCGAATGGCACTGAACACTATGCAGTCATCAACAAACATCCCCATTTATGACCTTATGTTGGAGGAAAGGTCATTGATGAAGCAGCTGAAGATGGTTGGACTTAGGACACTGCTCTGAGGAACTCCTGCGGCGATGTCCTGGGGTTATGATGATTGACCTCTAACCACCACAACCATCTTCCTTTGTGCTAGGTATGACTTCTCACCTCACCTCTGGAATTCAGCTCCTTTGTCAATGTTTGGACCAAGGCTGTAATGAGGTCGGAACCCGAGTGGTCTTGGCGGAATCCAAACTGGGCATCAGTGAGTAGGCTATTGGTAAGTGCCGCTTGATAGCACTGTTGATGACATCTTCCATTAACTTGCTGATGATTGAGAATAGACTTATGGGGCGGTAATTGGCCGGATTGGATTTGTCCTGCTTTTTGTGGACAGGACATACCTGGGCAGTTTTCCACATTGTCGGATAGATGCCAGTGTTGTAGCTGTACTGGAACAGCTTGGCTAGAGGCGCGGCTAGTTCTGGAACACAAGTCTTCAGGGGCCCATTGCCTTTGCTATATCCAGTGCGCTCAACCGTTTCTTAATATCAAGTGGAGTGAATCGAATTGGCTGAAGACTGGCTTCTGTGATGGTGGGGACCTCAGGGCTCCATCATCATTGAGGATGGGGATATTTATGGGGCCTCATCCCGCCCCCTGTTAGTTGTTTAATGGTCCACCACCATTCATGACTGGATGTGGCAGGGCTGCAGAGCTTTGGTCTGATCCGTTTATTGTGGGATCGCTTAGCCCTGTCTTTCGCATGCTACTTCTGCTTTTTAGCAGGTGGTAATCAGCTGGAGGTTTCCTTGCCCATGCTTGACCTGAAGCCATACTTCATGGGGTCCGGAGTCAATGTTGAGGACTCCCAGGGCCACTCCTTCCCGACTGTATACCACTGTGCTGCCACCCCTGGTGGGTCTGTTCTGCTGTTGGGACAGGACATACCCAGGGATGCTGATGGAGGAGTTTGGGACATTGGCTGAAAGGTATGATTCTTTGAGTATGACTATGTCAGGCTGTTGCTTGACTGGTCTGTGGGACAGTTCTCCCAATTTTGGCATAAGTCCCCAGATGTTGGTGAGGAGGACTTTGCAGGGTTGACTGGGCTGGGTGTACCGTTGCCGTGTCCATAGCCAGTGCCGAGGTCAATGCCGGGTGGTCTGTCCGGTTTCATTCTTCTTGTGTTTCGTAGCGGTTTGTTACAACGGAGTGGCTTGCTAGGCCATTTCAGAGGGCAGTTAAGAGTCAACCACATTGCTGTGGGTCTGGAGTCACAATTAGGCCAGACCAGGTACGGACGGCAGGTTTCCTTCCCTAAAGGACATTAGTGAACCAGATGGGTTTTCACGACAATCCGACAGTTTCATGGTTACCATTACTGACACTAGCTTTTTATTCCAGATTTATTTAATTAACTGAATTTAAATTTCCCAGCTGCCATGGTGGGATTTGAACTCACATCTGTGGATCATGTTACCCTGGGTAGGGCATTTTCCTCTACATTGCATGAGGAGAAAAAGTACATGCATGCCTCATGAGTAAAGCCATAAGCTGGTGTTGTACTTGGAGATCAGAAAATCTGCACCAAATTAGATGATTATGGCCAAGATGTTCCTGGGCTAGTTTGCAGGAGATGGGGTGGTGGAGAGAAGAGAAGAAAATATCAACAGGGGTTTCCATGCCTGATGGCTATCCAGTGACTCCGACTGGACAGTGAACAATGGACGAGGGTAGGATCGTCTCAGCTGTGATGTCCTCAGCGGTTCAATTGTCTGCTGCCAATTATTGCCTATGCTCATGAGTAAAAACTTGGCCAGCCCCCAATGAAACCACCAGTACCTTTAGAAGACAGGAAAATGGAGAGGTGTGGAAAAAACCCTACAAAAAAAAGATGAATCTCCAACAAATTAAATTTTAAAAATGCAGCTTGTGAGAGCATAGTAGAGCTGAGCAGAGAGAATCTTGCCTATGTAAAACTGTTAACAGTCCACAAAGGAGGCAAAGGGTAAATTCCTCAAACCCAGTAAGTGGAGGCTGTTTTAATAGGTTCACATTTGAATCAAGGCAAAATTCACAAGTGATTCCTGAAATGAAGGTTAAAGCATGTTGCTGTGGTAGAATAGGAAGTTTTATTCCGTGTCTGCCTGGGAGCACGCAACCTAGATACTTAAAGCCAAAAGTGGTCAGGGAGGTTCTAATTTCCCAGCACTAACACCTTTCACCCCAATCAAGCAGAAAAATTTAAAATAAGTAAACTAATCACGTTCCTTTAAGTTAGGATTTCTTTTAACCTCTAGCTACACTGCTTTCTGCCATACAGTAACAGAAAACATACCTCCATATGGTCCACCCAGATTTCTGCCTCCAAAGGTACCACCTTTCATTGGTCCAAAATTAGAGTTATGTGGATGGTAGTTTCCAAAATCATTGTAGTTACCACCTCCTCCAAAATTTCCTAGGATACAAAATATGCAGATCACTAGGTGAGTTATTTTATTCCTACATATTTTATACCTCCATAGGAGCCCTTTTCTGTTGGTGTAGGGAAGGTGATTGAAGATTTTATTATCCTTATTCAAATATTACAACCATGACTCTTCTCCCCATATTTTTTCGATATCCTACTGAAATATTTTTACCATCATGGCAGATAAGATCAATTACATACACTAAGAAGCAAATCCAGAATGTAAGCTGCTATTGTAGGACAGTTATTAATGATTTATTTGGCAAACTTTCAGATGTATAAATTTACTTGATCCTGGAAAACTCTTGACAAAACTGGCAGTGCTAGAGTGGTGGTTGCAGATACAATTGTTCTCTTCCTCCTCCACCCCACCCCCAACATTCAGAATGAATTACATCACTGAGAAGTGCCACCCCATAGCAAGAAAAAATGGGAGCGAAAGAACTGCCCGGATCACTCTCCTGCTTAAATTTCTACAGAAAAACTGCCAGTCACATTTTGTCTGCCTTGCAGTAAATCCATTTAAGTAGTAAACACAGATCTATTTTTAACCAGTCTTGTGCTTGTTTAAGCAATATGAAAATGTACATTGGAAGACTATTATAACTTGTAGCAATAACAAGATCCAAATTTTGACATTCATGTTTTATAGGGTTCTTATTGGAGCAGCACACTTGGTGTTTAGATGTTAGGATTCTTCAATTTTTGTTCGAGAATATAATTTTCTTTGCTTTAGTTAACTTCACTCCAAGGCCCTTTCTTATTCACCTCTTAATTGGCTTCCAGGAGGACAAGGGTGATCCAGGGATAATTATTTTACTCTGAATCTTTCCTGCTATGGGATGGTTCTTTTCTTTCTACACTATCTCCCCACCCTCTCTGATGCTGCAGTTTCAGCAACAAATAATTTAGGAAGCCACATTAACTAATCAGCAATTTTATTCAAACACAAATTGGAAATACTGCCCATCATTTCAATTCTGTACAAAAGGTGCTGCACCACCACCATAATGCGCCTGAATGCAGCAGTATCTGCCGTAATGCCAGCCACGTTATTTCACATACTCCAGTGACCGCATAAAGGTTTTTCAGATTTCTCAGCAGCAGCAAAGTACTCACCACCATAATTTCCACCACCCTGGTTGCCAAATCCACCACCAAATCCAGGACCTCCAAAGTTACCACCTTAAAAATAGAAAACACAGATTGAATAGCTCGTCCAATTCAACCAATTATCTAAAGATGATGTGGGATCATAAGGCAAGATACAACAGCCTCAGAGCTAAATCTGTTCAATAAAAACAAATCCTGAAGGTACTTAAGTAAATGGAGAAGTTTGTGTTTGGAAGCAGGAAATAAAGACAAGAAAGGCACAAACACACAATCATTTAGCAGTTAAATAGGTTTGAAAACTTTATAATGAAGTTGCAAATTTAACTAAGCCGAGAAGAATTTGGCTTGGTGCTCAAGTAGAAGTAAGAGGAAAATGGTTTGTGTAGGTCACAAACATGGACTTGAACTAAGCACTGGTCTTCCAGTCTGACAGCCTACAGATCAGGTCACACCTAGATGAATAACAGAAAAATGCTATCACTATTGCTCAACTGGAAACTTTTTTCCAAATTCAGGTAATTATGGGATGTATTTCAAAATTACAAAAACTTTGGGGTCACAGAGCCTCAAGATACATATACAAAGGATATTTGGAAACTTTTCAGTTACGTGCAATATACTATAGTACAGTTCAATCTGATCAGAATGCTGAAGATTACGAGATTCTATTCCACCACTTATTTGCAGAGAAATCTCTACTATTCAAATTTCCTAACCAAGCGCAAATAATCCTTAAGCAACTCAATTAACGATTTTATATCTCAATGGTTAAAATTGTCTTTTCTCCCAGTTTTTGCTCATTTATGCATATTAGCTACTTGTAGAGATTGACTGTTCTTCACTTCTGGCCAACACAATTAAAAATGAGTAACTCCTTGATGGGTCAAGTACGTTTATCCACCGAGTATCGGCCTTACAGAACAAAAAGGAATCCAGTCTATGCCACACTATCCAATTTGAGTTGACAGTGGTTGAGGTGCTACAATTGGTGCCTGGAAGCAAGCCTTTTTTGGAGGGAATGTGGGGAGATAATGGAAAAGAATAGAACCGTACAAGTTTACAGCACAGGAGGCAGCCATTTGGCCCATCATATCTGCATTAGGTTTTTTGCTACAACAATCATTAATCACCTCAATACTCTGCTTCCTCTCTCCAATATTTATCCAATTCTCCCTTAAAAGGTGCAACGTCCTCAGCTTTGCCCACTACCTGTGGCAAAGCATTCCATGTTCCAACAACCTTTTATGAGTAAAGAAGCTTCTTCCAATATCTCTCCACTCTCAGTGACAGGTAACTCCCTTATCACCGACTCCCCAGAGTAAATTGTCTTGCCTTGTCCAACTGTCCTCTTAGTTTCCCATCCATATCCTCCTGGTGAATCTGTAAGATTAATGTCTTAAACAGGGTGCTCAAAACTGCACATGGTACTTCAATTGTGCCCTAACCAAAGCTTTGTATAAACTTAGTAATTCTTTACTCTATTCCTCTTTTACAAAACCCCAAATTCTATTGGCCATTATTGGCTTTTTTCTATTTGCACTTTCAGGGAATTGTGTATTTGAACCCCTAGGTCTCTGTTCATTCACTTCAGTATCTTTCCACTCAAGTGTAAACTCACATTTCTCATTTTTCCTCCCAAAATGCATTACCTCACACATCTCCACATTAGGTTGCATCTGCCGCCTGCCTGCCCATTTGGCTAACCCGCCTGTCTTCCTGAAGTTACTTACAGTCCTCCTTGCAGTTTGCCAAATCCCAAATTAATTATAAATATGAAGAGCACAAGTAATCCCAACATTGACACCTGAGATACACCACTTGCAACCCTACTCCAATCCAAGCAACACCCTTTTACTCTAACCCTTTTTTCCCTGTTCAACCAACTTGCTATCCATGTTACCACATTTCCTTATACATGTTTGGATTTTTCTAACAAACTACCTTGTGAAGCACCTTATTGAACACCTTCTGAAAATCCATATAAACTACATCTACTGCATTCCAATTATTTATCCAACTGGTCACATCTTCAAAAGAAACTATAAATGCTCACTAATTTTATCTCAAATTATAGATCCCAAGTATTTACTCACAACTGATAAACTGGTCTATAGTTACCCAGTTAATCCTTCGCTCCCTTCTTGAATAAAAGTGTTACATTGTTTCCTTCCTTCCAGTTCCATGTCCAAATTTGTATAGCTAGAGAATTGAAAAATTGTGGTCATAGCCTGTCATCCCCTCTGATTTGCTTCACAGCTTAGGGTGCATACCATCAGGGCCTGGTAACGTCAAACTTGAGACCTGTTCCTTCTTTACAAATTCCTTTCCTAGTTATTTCTAACAATTGTTCCACATCTTCCTCTAGTACACCTCCATTCTCACTTCCATCATTTGCAAAAAGTGAAAATATTTTATACGGTCTCCCTGAAGTCCTATTTAGTGAGTGTTTCCCTGTCAATTGTCCTTCCCTTAACTCATCATCTCTTAGCCGGCATGGACTGGTTGGGCCGAATAGCCTGTTTCTGTGCCGTATATCCTATGTAACCTCATGCTATCCTCTATTTCTGCCATTTCTCTCTCTCACACGCTGCTCTCTATTATTGCTGCTATTTCTCAGCCAAGTTCTTGCCCCCCGATAGCCATCCAATGACACATGGTGCAAGTGTGCCTGGTGGGCATAGCGGAAGACAGGACCAGGTTCTGCTGCATCAAATAGCCCGCCAACACAACTCAACTCATGAATGGCACTTGGGTGAAGTACCAGGAGGAATCCATGGAACCATATTCCAATTATAATTCAACACCAGAGGCGGGAGAGAGATAATTGGGAGAGAAAAAATGGGTGAGAAAAGACAGTTTTAAAAAAACGTACCGCCTCCACTATAACCATTGAAACTAGGACCATCGCCAAAACCACGACCACCCCCAAATCCATCTGTGACAGGAAAAGATTGTTAAAACATCTTAAAAAATAAAAACTTTAATTTAATTTAACAAGCAAATGCATCTTCGAAGCTTACTAGAGCCGCCTCCAAAGTTTCCTCCACGTCCCACATGAAAATTGCCACTTCCACGGGAGTCTCCTTTAAATCCACCACCTGTCATTAACGATACTGTGTTACTTTCATTTTGAAGGAATGCTACCAAGGAGTCTTCATAAAATCGGAACAGGTTATATTTCATCAGAACATTCTAAATTATAACTCAATATTGCACACAAGCCTTGATCACAACCACAAATGAGTGTCTTCTGTAATTTTAATGTTCCTTTTGCAATTTTAAATAAATGTTTTAGGAAAACGGTTTTCTGTAAGTTTAGTACAGAATAGTAAAAACAGGTTAAAAAAATTGTCCAAACTGTCTCCACTTGTTCGGATTACATACCTCCTCGCCCCATTCGGTTACTTTGCGCGTCCAGCACTTCTTGACGAGGCAGAGCTTTTCTTACTTCTGCATTGTGTCCATTAATATAATGATACTTTTGAACTGGAAGAAAAGTTTATAACAAGGGTAATGCATTGAAGCTACGGAGAAATTATAAGCTATAAGTATGACCTACCAATAAAGTGTGTGCGTGTGTGAAAACAATGTAAATCATTAGTGTCACTGCTATAAAAGTTACTTACGGACTACTTTGTCCACCGGATCATGGTCATCAAAAGATACAAATGCAAACCCCCTCTTTTTTCCACTTTGTCGGTCTATTATTACGTCAATGGTTTCAATTTTTCCATAGTTCTTAAAGTACGCTCTGAGCTGATGTTCATTAGTATCATCTTTTATTCCACCAACAAATAGTTTCTTCACAGTCAGGTGAGCACCTGGTTTCCCAGATTCCTAAAAATTGTGAAAATGGTCAATTTTATTTACAAAATTCAGATATCACCTACGTGCAAACTGAATTAAAACAAACCATACCACTGCACTGTTTTACTGAAAGGCCAGGATTCTTGCTTTTTCCAATCATTATTGGAAAGTGCACACGACCATTGAGTGAAAACAGGATTTGCTTCTGCTGTGATGGATCTGAGCCAATTCTTTTAAGAGAAGGGGAAAGGAAGTCACCAAAAAAATTGCAGTCACCTTAAAAAGAAAAAGGGAGCACCATCGCTACAAGCTTTGCATCATTGGATGTATTTCATCACCGCTACACATATGGCCTTGATATGTGGACCCCATTGTCAGTTCTTGGCTAAATGAAAGCATGTAAGATTTCAATTAAAAGGTGTAAACAGTACAAGGTCTAAAAAAAGAATGAAGGAGCAGGAAAGCTAGGGGTTTCATACATGAAATTGAACTAATTAATGAGGAAGATCACATCTACATTAGATAATCAAACATTCCTCTTAATCAATAATCCAATTCAAATAATAGGGGTGCGATTTTGCCAGCCCTGGGGAGGCGGGACTGCTGGGAAAATGGCAGAATCTGGGGGCGGGTGCCCATCCCGCCTCCGTGCCATTTTGCTAGGAGGCGGGTAGCCGACCCGCGCCGGGTCCCATCTCCTGAAGGCGGGATGGGGATTACAGCCACTTAACTGCCTGTGAGGGTCTGCGGGGTCCAAAAGTGCGCTGTGAAGGTAACTGATGGGTACAAGTGTGGAGAGGTAAGTATGTGAGGTGAGTGGAAAGTGATAGAAAATGTTTACTTAGCTTTGTTTCTTCCTGCAGGCTTCAACAGGTGGGGGTGCAGAGGGTCTCGCATCTCACCGGCAGAGATAACAGTTGGCTGCTGCATTCTCCGATGCAACAACCATCTAATTTCTGCTAAAGAAAGAGGTTTGATGAGTCTTGAATACAAGGACTCATCAAACAACATAAAATGTCAGTGTTTGACAGCTTCAGAGATGAAACGTCATACGCTGACGTTCTCTGTAACTGGCTTCCCTTAATTGGCCTGCTAAGCCCACTGGGTTGGCTTAACAAGGTCAATCAAGGGAAAATAGCGTGGGTTGGCCACAAGATGGAGGCAGGACAACGACCCGACAAGCAGCAGTCCCGCCTCCATTGGCAAAATCGCCCCCTTGGAATATACAAATATGGTGCAAACTGTGCAGGTGGGATTCCTGGGGTCTAAATAAGTGAATCTACATTTGAAAGCTGTGTAATCATCCTGGCCTATTAGCTCAAGATAATGCTCCAGCATATAAAACTGTTGAAGGCAACTGCCCCACAGAAAGTACTTTGCAGACCTCTCACTGATACAAGGCCGCAACACAAGTAGATCTCTCATGACCAGCAACTTTCCTTAGTCATCCCTGACCAGTCAACACCAGATTTTTCAGGAAACAATCAAGTAGAATGAGAAGTATTTAATTCTATATTCCTTTCAATTGAAGATTTATGAGTTAGCAAATTATTCTGGCTGTAATCTAAAATTAATAAAACTCATACAAACTGCATTTCTTATACTCTGGATGAAGGTGGGTCAACCCCAAGGAGGGTTTACTAATTCCAAAAGCCAAAGTTACAATTAACAGGATGACTTGTGGGAATCTGCTGATGCACAACACACAGGGAAATGCACACAATGCCATGGGCTGCTTTTCAAAAGGAAGTTTTATTATTTTACACATTCTTTCGCCAATGTTTTCCCCTCATTAAAAAACGTACTTCTCTTGCGACTGCTCGTTTAGGCTCCACTACACGACCATCAATTTTATGAGGTCTAGCAGCCATTGCATCATCAACTTCTTCAGCAGAAGAGAATGTCACGAATCCAAATCCTCTTGATCGCTTGGTCTGAGGATCCCTCATGACCTGCAAAGATGGTGGCTTGTAATTTCATGCCATAACACTTTTGAATACAAGTATAACAAACTAATATCTGTCTTAACATTAATACATTAGAAGTGTTCACAGACAGGCTGGGTTTAGTTGATAGCCTAGCTCTTGAAGGCCACAGTTCAAGTACTCCCTTGTAGACATGTGGCCTAAATAGACACACCAAGGGCAATTTCAGACTATTTCCTGTTTGAACTTTTCCCACCATTGGCAACTGCTTGGAAAAAGGCCAAGTTACCTGAAGGTCAGAAAAACCAGCAGGATGTAACTGGCTTTCCCTTTTCTGAATATTAAAAAAAATATATGGTTGTTCAGTTGTGACTTGTTGGGCATTTTATATAAAGTGTAACAAAAATATAAACAGTCTGAAGTCATATTCTCATACCATTTTGTATTTGTTACAGTAGGCAATCTGCCCCTGCCTCCCAAAATCAGAGTGAAGACACAATTGAGTTTGGGAACTAAGTGCTATTATTCATCATTTACATTAACAAGCTCTACAATTGGTCATTTTTCCATTACTCTTACAAAGGACATTGATCACCATCAGACTATAAATTGCTCTAACTCAAAAGCTGATCTGTGCAATCTTTATATATACACATTTGCAAAACTTACCACACAGTCTGTAAGCTTTCCCCATTGCTCAAAGTGGCGCCTCAAATTTTCTTCTGTAGTATTAAAGCTGAGACCACCTATGAACAGCTTGCGATACTGCTCCTTATCTCTGTTCTGGAGGAAAGAGATTTTTAATTAGATGCGGTACTTATATTTCCTTTAATAGCTAGTATACCTGCAAATCCAGTACGTAAATGGAGAGGGTATTGCAGCACTGGAAGGAGGACAGTAGTTCTGGGGCAAAAGGGTTACAGGATACTACCAAAAAAAGCACAACTATTTTCTCGGCAGTGAAGGCAAAGGCACAGGTACTTGGCAGGGTTGATTTCTTAAATCACTAACTTGGTGAGACCTGTAGCTGAATATTTATTTTATAAAATACACGCACGTTGCCGGAGAAATCCTTTCAACAAACCACCTTGTATCAGGGTCTTGATCTGACCCCGAGCTGGTGGAGGTGGGGAAGACCTTTTCTTGCAGGGTAAACCCTTTCAACAAATCCCCTCCTTCCTGCAGTAACTGGAACCCAAACTGGCCTTACAGTTGGGGGCAAAGTCTGCATTTCTTAAAAAGATTTCCACAGTAGTGTAAAAATCCTGTACTATTTAAAATAAGCAAGATACATAGACTGATAGGCTTTTTAAAGCATGAACCATGTGAGGGATTTTGCTGCAACTAAGTTAGAATTGCTGGAGGATAGTTAGAAGCTATCTTGTTTAAGTCAGGACCCACATCTACGCTGACAACACCCAACTCTACCTCACCTACCTCTCTTGACCACTCCACTGCCTGTTATCATCCTGCTTGTCCGACATCCAGTCCTGGATGAGCCGCAATTTCCTCCAATTAAAAATTGGGAAGACCAAAGCCATTGTTTTCAGCCCCTGCCACAAACTCCATTCCCTCGCCAAACTGAACTTCCATCCCTATATCCTCTCAATCACCAAGACCGCCTACTTCCACCTCCATAACATCGCCATCTCCAACCCTGCGTCAGCTTATCTGTTGCTGAAACTCCCATCCATGTTTTTATCTCCAGGCTAGACTATTCCAATGCTCTTGGCCAGCCTTCATCTCCCACCCACCATAAACTTGATCCCATCCAAAACTCTGCTGCCCGTGTCTTATACCGCACCAAATCCCAGTCATCCATCATCGCTGTGCTCACTTGACCTACATTGGTGCCCAGTCCACCAACGCCTCAAATCTCATCATGTTTAAAATCTTCCCAAGGCCTCGCCGCTCCATACTTCTAATCTCCTACAACCCTGCAAGAAATCTGTGCTGCTCCAACTCTGGCCTCTTGTGCATCCCCCACTCCCTTCGCCCCACCGTTGGCAGCCGTGCCTTCAGCCATCCAAGCCCTAAGCTCTGGAATCCCCATCTAAACCTTTCTCGTCTCCTTTCAGATGCGCCTGAAAACCTCTCTCTTTGATCAAGCTTTTGGTTACCTGTCCGAATATCTTTGGCGAGGTGTCAGT
Organism: Somniosus microcephalus; assembly: GCF_052327205.1. Classification (NCBI taxonomy): domain Eukaryota; kingdom Metazoa; phylum Chordata; class Chondrichthyes; order Squaliformes; family Somniosidae; genus Somniosus; species Somniosus microcephalus. The sequence continues at coordinate 212,510,986 of NC_140991.1, read as the reverse complement.
TTTAGTCTGATTATGCTCCTGTGAAGTGTTCAGACATTTTACTACATTAAATGCGCTATATAAATCCAATCTGTTGCTGTTGTTAGCATGGCATGTTCTTTATTTTATATAATTACATATAGGGTGTGTGGATTAAATTAAGCGAGTCCAGATCACAAGGGGGTGCTGCTGTTACATCATCGTTCAAAGTAGATATAGGATAGCGTGAGGCAACTCCTACTAAAGTCACAGACCTTTATACGGAAATTACTAAAACCAAGGCGGAATGCGAGATTTGAATTTGAGACAGTAACCAAACAGATTAATTTGTATTATATTTTTTATACTATTCTCACAGCAGGAAAGATTAATAAAATCTTTGTCAAGACTTTTTTAAAAATGAAGTGTTAGTTTTTAAAATCAAATGGAGTACTGCAACATTGGCTAAGGTAAATTGCATGACATGATGTGAATTCAATATAAGTTAATATATTAAAGACAACCTGGGATTTAGAAAGAATTTTGGCACATACGCTCAAAAACAATCAGAAAAGCGTGATTCCTTTGTTACAGACGTATGTAAAGGTAATGCACACAATAAGTAAAATCAGATCGGTTGTCTCATTGCTCACAGTAAGTCAGATGAGATATGTAATAGTGAGGGGCATTATACCATGCAACAATGCTACAGTAGACCTGTATCCCACAAGGCCCTAAAGTAATTAAAACATAGGCCAATTAGATTGTAATTGTTTAGTGAGGGAAATTTGCAGATTTGAATTCACTCAGCAGTTTCAGACTGCTATGTACCTTTAATGCCACTTCCAACTGTTAAGTAAGCATATTACTCAGATCAGAAGCACCAGGATTTGCAGATTATTGGTGGATACAACAGTGGTATTTGTACATTGAAGACAATGTTTTTAATATATTAACACATTAGCAGATCTCCTGTGCCAATGCTCAGTAAATCCGATAAAATGCTCTTTGTAAAACAAGCATTTAACCATATAATGTACAATGCATTTTTCTGCTAAAGTGGTAGTGTTTAAGTTGTATGTCAATTTTACGCCACAAAGTGCAAGTCAGAGCTGGAATAAGCATTCTTAGGGGCTCGGGCACCAAGAATATTGTGCCGTCACCCCCTCTTCCCGGTCAGGTCATATGGACTCCACAAATCTGAGCACACTCTCTACAAGAGCCACATTTCTGCCCCAGTTCAAAGATGCAGCACTGCTGGAACAGAGTCTGCAGCAGGGAGGAAGTTGGGCACCACCTCGATGTAGCAAATTTCACAAATTACACTCCCGCATACCTTTACATGGTCCATGTCTCCCTTCCCAGGATTATGCACACACCCCACCTGATACAATCCTAGTCTTTACCTTCCACATGAGACGGATCTTTCCAATATGGTCCCACCACCTCCTTCCTACTTTCTGAAGGGACTGTTCCCTCCATCACATCCTGGTTCACTCTTCCATCACCCGTCACTTCCCATACAGATGCAGGAGCTGCAACACATCTCCTATGCCACTGCAAGGGACCCAGACACATCTTCCAGGTGAGACAGCAATTTATGTGCACTCTTTCAACAAGCTTTTGGTCACCTGTCCTAATATCTCATGTGGCTGTGTCAAATTTTGTTTTATAACGCTTCTGTGAAGTGCCTTGAGACCTTTTACTACGTTAAAGGTGCTATATATATATATATATAAATATATAAGTTGTTGTTGTTTCCCCAACCCAGCATACCCCATTTACTGCTCATCATGCAGTCTGCTTCATTGGCTGTAAAGTGCTTTGGGACGTTCGGGGGTCATGAAAGGCGCTATATAAACGCAAGTCTTTCTCCTTTTTTGTTCTACATTATGGAGACCAGATGTAAAGTAGACAAGCACTTTGCACGATAGCAAAATACTGCAGATGCTGGAAATCCGAAATAACAGCAGAAAATGCTGGAAAAACTCAGCAGGCCAGGCAACATCCGTGGAGAGAAAATAGTCAACGTTTCGGGTGAAAACCCTTTGTCAAGACTAAAGAAGCACAGGAAATAAAATAGATTAAGCACTTTGCATCTGTCTGTAAGCGCAACTCAGAACAAATGTATACTCCCACCTCTGTTTTTTGGCCTTCTACGCTGTTCCAATGAAGCTTAACAACGCAAGCTCTATGAACAGCATTGTAACTTCCATTAGGCACTTCACAGTCCTGCCCACAATATTGATTTTAACAACTTCAGTAGGAATTGCTGGTCATGTGGGGTGAATGTTTCAGCATTTCCCAGGAATCGGGGAGGGGATAACAATGGTAGGACAATGCTTGATGTAGGAACCCTTCTTCTCTCAGGCTCTTGTAGTCTGTTCTGCTTTGGTAGTTTTTCCATGTTTTGGTAGTTTTTCATGTTTCCATTACAACAGTGACTACACTCAAAGTACTTCATTGGCTGTAAAGTGCTTTGAGACGTCCGCTGGTTGTGAAAGGTGCTATATAAATGCAAGTCTTTCTTTTCATTTCTACCCATCCCAAGTTGCCACTTAAGCCAATTTGAAGTCACCCTACCTGCAACAGAGCTATTGACTTTTTTTCTTCCCACCCCCAGCCTTGAAAAGAGAAAGTCTCGAGGGAAACTTTAATATATACTGACACATTTCTGCAAAAGTACATTGAACCACAAGTGTTCACTCTGTACTTGCCTTCCACTGAGTTTTGTGCTCAGAGGATTGTGTTGCAACTTTTGGTGGTGAGGAGATTCAAACCTTCTGAATCATATAATAAAACTCACCGTAAATATGGAATGTTTGGGATTAAATTTGTGACTGTTTACTAAAAGATTAGGACCAATTCTGAAATATGGTGAGCGCTCGAGCTTCTCAAAAAGCTGGGGAAGACCATCTCTGGACATCGCGGGCAAACTCACAACAAAGGGGAGCTAAAATAACTAGAAAAACTTGAGAAACGCTGTGGGGTCGGGAGGTTGTCGATGGATTTAATTTAACCAAATGTGTTTGCGTAGGCGTTCGAGACTTTTATTTAAATCTCTTCGTACACTCGCTCGCCCAGTGGGAAACGGCTCAGCCCACGAACGGACTCGGTATTCAATTCACTACCGTTATCAGCTCAACATACCCGTTTTTTCATCAGCGGAGTTCAAAATTTTACATTAAAAATACACCACCCCAAACTCTCATTTCTTTCTATCCCTTACCTCCATCCTGCTCGAAAAAAAAATCAAAAAAAAGCTAAACTTCAACTCAAGCGCTTCGAAAATAAAGTTATATTTTGATAAAAGTTCGCGTTCTAGCTAAAAAAAAACACAATTAAAGAGCCGAACTCTCGGCCGCAGCCTCCTCCCTGCCGCCACTCAACTCTTATTCCAGAACCTTCTCTCAACCCCACAAAATGGCCGCCCGGCCATCACGTGACGCCGATTCGCCAACGGAAAATGGGAAAACAAAGCCTGCCAGCATTTCAAAAAGATGTTGGAAAATACAAAAAAATACTACAGAATAATTTAATATCATAGTTCTGAAAAATAAATATTTAACAAAATGATTTTTTTTACATTTACTGTATATATTCAATGAACATTGCAATAATTAAGCCATGGCGGTTTTTGGCGGAAAAAGCCGAAGCGGCTTCGGCATGACGTGATTTAAAGTAACCCTTTTTAATATCTTATAGTAAATTATTTTTGTAAGAAATTATATTTTTTCTATCAAAAAGCAGTTGAATACATTCATGCAATATGCAAAAATAATTCTCTAAAATATAAACTGGATCATGTGACGGTCACGTGCTCTTAAAAAATAAATCGTTTTTCTGTTGCGTCTTTCTTTTCAACTAAAAAGGGGCAGATTTTTCTCTTCGACTTGTAGTTCTGTGTTAATAAATCGCTAATGTTGAGTTAAATTGTAAACGTGTCCGGAACATATGCATACGCATGCGCGCCGTCTCAGCGCGTGTTTTTGGCGGGACTGCGAGTGAATCCCGGAGACGAGCGGCTGTAAGTAGTGCGGAGCGGAGCTGGATTGAACTGAACTGAACAGGTAGGGCAGGCAGCTAGCTTGCTAGCCAGCCGGATCAAGGCCTCACTGACTACTACTCTACTGTAACGCCCTGAAACCGTGCAGTAGCGGCTCAGCAGCTTGAGATTAGTCGCCTAACCGACAAAACTTCAATTTAAATCGAGTGAGCCAATATTGTGTAGGCCCCGAACTCACAGTAGATTAGTGCCTGTACAGCGGGAGCTTAGGGAAGTGGGAAGCTTCTCCATTAAAATTAGCCGAGTCTGCGGTTTATTCTTTGGCTGAGCGACGGTTTCAGTACTTTGTTTTAATTTTCCTCTTGTTCTGCTGGGGTGGGGGAGGGGTGGTGCTGATGACGGTTTTTTAACGCCGAGACGTGAAATTTTTCATTTGCCTTGATTAACGAGCCTGTGGAAATCACGTCAGTTTTTGTTCGCTCAAAACAGTATTGGATTTTACTTTGGCTATCTCATTGCTGTTTAGTGCCCTTTTTCTCGCTACACTAATTTGATATGTAAAACTAAGAGGCTGATGGGTAACTGGCACTTTTGTGATGCAGCTGAATCCTGATAAAGGCATATATGGAAATTTGGAGGTTAAGGCTTGGAATTCTTTGAATTGTGCATTCTTTATTTTCTATTGAAAAGTCGATTCGTTGTTGCTGCCTACAACATTTTTATTTAGTGTAATTTAACTAAAATCGTACTGGAGGAAAGTAATAGGCTAATAACTGATCTCGGGTTATTGAGGTGTGAGGAAAACTAGAAAAACCGGAAAATGGTGATGAGGGTGACTTGAAGAGATACGCAAGATAAGTGGAATGCAAAGATTCAGAACAATAAGCCACAACAGTAGGATAAGGGGCAGAGGTACATACTGATAAAAAGCAAATTCAGGAACACTTTGATAAATGCTTGACTGGGGAGTGGAGACAAAAAAAAGAGAATTTTCAGTGGGCAGTTAAATGGTGTGATCAGGTTGATAAGTTTTAATGGAAGGATAAATAAAATGGGTTTAATGTTCTCTCGTGTATTTATCATTATGATGATCATTAGTCTGGTTTAAAATTTGGCAGTAGTTTGAGCTTTTCAAAAACTTCATTGATTAGATACACACCCATGCTTGAATCTCAAATGCTGAGTGAGTGATAAATTGGAATTCAGTGTTTTGATCTGTTCTGTGTGCTTTAGGAATATGTTTACCTGGATTAAACTGATCTACATTGGGTTGTTATAACCTTTGCCATCTTGCACTATGTATCCCTTTTTAATTAAACATATATCTAAGTTAATTTAAACAAGTTTTAAAATAGTTACTGCCTTGTTCATACCAAAATGTAAATGTTTGAAATGCTAACTTTTATTTATGTGAGCAATTGTTGATTATTTTTTCCTAGGGCTTGAGTAGGCGGATACAAAGTAGAAGATGACCACGGTTGAAGGTTCCTTTTTTTCTCCTATTAGCCTTGTTTCTACTAGTAAGTTAATTCATGTTTACAAATAATAAAAAGCTAATGCATCATGTTATATCCCATTTACAGTGTGACCATATGTAGAATATTGAGTAAAATTTGTTCATAAACTCCCAGGCCCTAAGCAATGAAAACCTGAGCTCCTGTTGTGTTGCCAGGTCTGCCATTTTGAGTACAGAATGAGGTTGACAACTTGTCTTGGGACACCATGACTTTTCAACATGCAGTTGATACTGTATTCTGAAGATGCAGCTATTGTGCCACTATTGATGATGGAGTTGGTAAAAGACTTGCAAAATGGCAGATTTATATATTTGTGACTTAAGGATCTGCTTAGAATTTGAAGATTTAATTTTTTTTTTTAATAGTCAGCTGTTCATTCAAGATCCTGCACAGAGCTAGTAAGTGGGAAATATGTATGTTCAGTAGAGCTAGGAAACTATACTCATCATTAATATATTTTTAGATTTGTTACTGGAGCTTAAATATGTTTGGTGTGGTTTCTTGTAACGATATGTCTTTAACAAAACGATCTTGTTGAACAATTGTCTGAAGCTGCAAACTCTGCATATGTGCTCTCCTCGCTCGTCTATCTCCATGACAAACCAAATTCTGAAATGTACTTGGTTTAAACCTGTTCTAAACAGATTAGCTTTTACCCAATTCTGATAAATCCAGATGTGAAACTCTTTCCGTCTTGCCCTGCCTTATTTGCCTGCTTTTCCTAGACTGTTAATTGGATCTAGTACAGTACACAATGGTTTATAAATAAAGATCCTGAAATCTCAATCTGTGTATTCTATACAATGGAGTGCTTATTTTTTGTTTTACAAGACAGTGAAAGTTGTTGTCCCCCACCCCCAACAACAATGGCCAACAGTCAAAACAAGTATTTTGCATATTTTATATTATGTAAAATGGGAATATCTGTAGCGTTCTCACACCCTGACTTTGGGATCTCTTGTATATGTACATACAGTCAACTGCTGACACGCCATCACTTAATGCGTTTTTCCATTTTCTTACTGCCTGTCCACTAAAAAGGTGGAAGATAAATTAGATTTATCTTCATTTTAAAACATCTTAGTTATGAAGGGCCCAGCATTGTTGTCTCAATCCTCTGAATAGTTCAAATTGCAGAAAGTTTTTTTGTCTGGTTTAGTCACAGTTGAAGGTTTATTCTCATGATTGGGTAGTAAGATTTTGATTTCAGAATATTCTACAGGGCTTAAATTCTGAGGAATTTTTACATCAGTTTCCTTCCCCCCACTCCCCTCTTGAAGATGTTTGCCTTGCTGGAGCACAAGTGACCGTTCGTATATGGTCCTTGTCGTTTAGTGTCCACAGACTAGGGAAAGGGCATCGTAGCCAAACCGATTCCTGTCCTCGCCTAACATTGATTGCACTTCGGGATCGCTGGAACGCTGTTGGGAGCTGAAACCTTGTGTTCGTTTCCCCCTCTCTAACCCAGAGGCACCAAGGCCAGTTGTGTATCTTCTTGTCCCAGTTAAGCTTAGTCATCTGAGTGCCCAGGATTCAAATAGAAGACTTTCTTGGTTTGTATGGCTCAGCTATTCACTGCATAAACTTACTGAGCCGGTGAGGGAAAGCTGCTAACTGTTTTCAAAAAATTATACAGTTCCCTAAAGTTGTTTTCTCACTTCCACTATTGCATGTATGTGTAGTACTTAAGCAGAGTTATGGTGTATACAAGTGTTTTGCCCATTGACTTTGTGGAAGAGAAAGAGAGAAAAGAAACATCAAAACTGATTTCCGTTCAGTCCTTTGTGAAAGTATGTGCATGCAGGCATTTACCATCAGTATTTGGCAGCATGACCAGTTTTTCCTCCCTAGCCCAGGGGCACTGCTTGTGATGCTAAGCACCAACAAGAGATTGACTTTGCATTTTTTGTTCTGGTTGTGCAACACTTAGCCAAGCAAGTGTGCTATTGTGGTTGTTTTATTATTTAAAAAAAATACGATGTAGCAGGAACTTTGGTAATGTAGTGAGTTAGACAGTCTCCTTTGCCTTTTGAGATTTCATAGAATGGTTACAACACGGAAGAAGGCCATTCCGCCCGTTGAGCCCGTGCCGACTCTCGGCTAGTCCCATTCACCATAGCCCTGCAAATTATTTTCCTTCACATACTTATCCAACTCCATTTTGAAAGATAAGATTGAGCCTGCCTCCACCACCCTTTCAGGAAATGTATTCCAGATCTTAACCACTTGCTGCGTTAAAAAAAAGTTTTTTCTTTCGTCGCCTTTGGTTCTTTTGCCAATCACCTTAAACCTGTGTCCTCTGGTTCTCGACCCTTCTGCCAATGAGAACAGTTTCTCTCTATCTACTCTGTCCAGACCCCTCATGATTTTGAACATTTCTATCAAATCTCCTCAATCTTTTCTGCTCCAAGGAGAACAACCCCAGCTTCTCCAGTCTTCTATCAATGTAATTGAAGTCCCTCATTCTTGGAATCATTCTCGTAAATCTTTTCTGCACCTTTTAAGGCCGTCACGTTCTGCTTGTAGTGCCCAGAATTGGGCACAGTACTCTATTTGGGGCTAAACCAGTGTTTTATACAGGTTCATCATAATTTCCACACTTTTGTACTCCATACCTCTATTTATGAAGCACAGGATCCCTTAAGCCTTTTTATATGCTTTCTCAACCTGCCCTGCCACCTTCAACGATTTGTGCACACATGCCCCCTTCAGGATTGTACCATTTAGTTTATATGTCTTCTCACATTCTGGTAGAAAGAATGGGATCACTTCACACTTTTCTGTGTTAAATTTCATTTGCCACGTGCCCACCCATTTCACCAGCCTGTCTGTCTTCCTGAAGCCTGTTCACTATACTTACAAGTTTTGTGTCATCTGCAAATTTTGAAATTGTGCCTTATACACCCACGTCCAAGTCATTAATATATATCAAGAAAGGCAGTAGTCCTAGAGCCGACCCCTGGGGAACACCACTGTATACCTTTCTCTAGTCTGAAAAAAACCTTTCACCACTCTCTGTTTTCTGTCAAATTCACTGCCCCTTTTATTCCATGGGCTTCAACTTTGTTGGCAAGCCTATTGTGTGGCATTTTGTCGAACGCCTTTGGGAAATCCATGTACACTACGTCAACCGCATTACCCTCATCAACCCTCTCTGTTACCTCATCAAAAAACACAATCAAGTTGGTTAAACACAATTTGCCTTTAACAAATCCGTGCTGACTTTTTCCTTAATTAATCCACACTTGCCCAAGTGACTGTTAACTTTGTCCCTGATTACTGTTTCTAAAAGCTTACCCACTACCGAGGTTTAACTAACTGGCCTGTAGTTGCTGGGTTTATCTTTACACCCTTTTTGAACAATGGTGTAACCTTTGCAATTCTCCAGTCCTCTGGCACCACCCCCGTATCTATGGAGGATTGGAATATTATGGCCAGTACCTCCGCGAGTTCTGCCCTCAATTCCTTCAGCAATTTAGGATGCATCCCATCCGCTCCTGGTGATTTATCTACTTTAAGTACAACTAGTCTTTCTAATACCTCTATCAATTTTTATCCTATCAAGTGTCTCCACTACCTCCTCCTTCACTATGACGTTGGCAGCATCCTCTTCCTTGGTGAAGACAGATGTAAAGTACTCGTTTAGTACCTCTGCCATACCGTCTGCCTCCATGTAAAGGTCTGCTTTTTGGTCCCTCGTCAGCCCCACCCCTCCTCTTACTACCCTTTTACTATTTATATGCCTATAGAAGACTTTTGGATTACCTTTTATGTTGGCTGCCATTCTATTCTCATACCCTCTCTTTGCCCCTCTTATTTTGTTTTTCACTTCTCCTCTGACCTTTCTATATGTAGCCTGACTCTCGGATGTATTTGCACCTGACATCTGTCCTACATGCTCTTTTTCTGCTTCTTCATATTCTCTATACCTCTTTTGTCATCTAGGGAGCCCTGACTTTAGTTGCCCTGCCTTTCCCCCTAGTGGGAATGTACCTGAACTATTTCCTCTTTAAATGCAGCTCATTGTTCCATTATAGTTTTGCCTGCCAATCTTTGATTCCAGTTTCATCCCACTGAAACTGGCCTTCCCCCAGTTAAACATTTTTACTCTAGATTGCTCCCTGTCCTTTTCCATAGCTAATCTAAACCTTATGATACTATGATCACTGTTCCCTAAATGTTCCCCTACTGACACTTGCTCCACTTGACCTACCTCATTCCCCAGAACCAGATCTATCAATGCCTCCTCCCTCTTTGGGCCGGAAACATACTGATCGCGAAAGTTCTCCTGAACACACCAGAAATTCTTCCCCTTCTCTGTCCTTTACACTATTATGATCCCAGTCTATATTAGGATAGTTGAAGTCTCCCATTATTACTATATAGTTCTTGCACCTCGCTGTAATTTCTCTGTAAATTTGCTCCTCCATATCTTTCCCACTATTTGGTGGTCTATAGAATACACCTAATAGTGTAATGGCACCTCTATTATTTCTAAACTCTAACCATATAGATTCTGTCCTTGACCCCCTCCAGGACATCCTCCCTCTCCAGCACTGTAACATTCTGCTTAACCAATACTGCCACACCACCTCCCATCTTTCCTTCCCTCGCTTTCGTGAATACTTTATAACCAGGAATATTCAATACCCAATCCTGCCTTTTTTTGGAGCCAGGTCTCAGTTATTGGCACAACATCATATTCCCATGTGCTATTTGTGCCTGCAGTTCACTTAACTTGTTTACTGCGCTTCGTGCGCTCACATACATACACTGTAAACCCATCTTAGACCATCCTGTATTCTTAGTTTGACCCCACCTAATACCTTTTCTTTCTTTAGTGCTCTCTGCCTCTCCCAATCCTTTGAGCACTTTATTTCCCCTTTCTAATGTTGCATCCTGTGCCCATCCTCCTGCCAAATTAGTTTAAACCCTCCCCAACAGCACTTAGGTTAAATCTAGGCCAGTCTGATGGGATAAAGGGGTCCTGATGAGCAGCAGGTGGTTAGGAAGGCAAATGGTATGTTGGCCTTCATAGCGAGAGGATTCGAGTACAGGAACAAGGATGTCTTGCTGCAGCTGTACAGGGCCTTGGTGAGACCACGCCTTGAGTATTGTGCGCAGTTTTGGTCGCCTTATCTGAGGAAGGATGTTCTTGGCATGGAGGGAGTGCAGCGAAGATTCACCAGACTGATACCTGGGATGGCAGGAATGATGTATGAGGAGAGATTGGGTCGATTGGGCTTATACTTGCTGGAGTTTAGAAGAATGAGAGGGGATCTCATTGAAACTTATAAAATTCTAACAGGACTAGACAGACTAGATGCAGGAAAGATGTTCCCGATGGCGGGGGTGTCCAGAACCAGGGGTCACAGTCTAAGGATAAGGAGTAAGCCATTTAGGACAGAGATGAGGAGGAATTTCTTCACCCAGAGTGTGGTGAACCTGTGGCATTCTCTACCACAGAAGGCAGTTGAGGCCAATTCATTAAATATATTCAAGAAGGAGTTAGATATATTTCTTACGGCTAAAGGGATCAAGGGATATGGGGAGAAGGCAGGGACAGGGTACTGAATTTGGATGATCAGCCATGATCTCATTGAATGGCGGAGCAGGCTCGAGGGGCTGAATGACCTACTCCTGCTCCTATCTTCTCTGTTTCTATGTAATTGTGGGTAGTCTAGGCGCAGTTCCTAGTTGGCACAAGCCTTCAACCAATTTGGCATTAATTGGCAATGTCACACTAAAATTGTAGACCAATGATTTTCTCCCCTGTCCTCCCTTGCTATTTTTAGTGCTGTATTTATTATACAGTTATTTTAACAAATAAATCTAGAACCAACAAAAATCTGTAAAAGAACAAAAGTACTCCATTTTAAATTATTAAAATCCGCAATCTCCCAAAGAGCACATCCCCACTATCCTTACCTGGACTGACTCCTAATTTTCCTCTATAAACAGGAGCGCACAAATTTTCCTTTATCTTATAAATCAGTTCTTTAAAATCTCTTGACAGTATCTGTTCAGATTAACTTCAGCTTCTTTCCTGAGCCGCAGCATGCATTTACAGACCACTAAAATCCTCGGGAGGACCATTCTAGTTTTATAATCCAGACCATTCTTCTAGTTTTATAATCCAGGCTAGCCAACAAAACATGGTCCATGTGAGGGGTGAGCATTTTCCACACTCTTCATACAAATCACTGTTAACTGTTATATCTGCTACAGATTGCATTCTGCCCTGCTGTTGGGCGGTTTTCAAACTTTTTCCTTCAATTCCACATCTCATCCAGTGCTTTGGATTCAAAATCGCTATGTTGTGCTGAAATAATGACTTAAGAATGGAGTGCCAATTTTCAGCGCAGAAGGTCGAGGAAATTTACTGAGTTTCCTCAATCCCTTGTGCCGATTCAACCAAACCTCTGCTGGAACCCTCTGTTGCTCATTAACATAGCTCCACCCCATAGAAAAAATCAGAGCGCGAGTTTGCTGCATTTATGGCAAATCTGAACTGGCTCAATTTTAAGCACAACCGGACCATAAATCATATTTCTGCTGCTTTATGGTGTTTCTGTTTCTTTTCCCTCACTGAGCCCTGCATTCTATTTTCTGGAGCTTTGGATGCATGTTTATGACCTCCCACGAGTCACATTTAAAAATTGAAATGCTTCTACAAAGTCGATTCAAAATTGACTAATCTTGAATTGACTGAGCTGAAAGTGAGTCTTGAGTGCAAGTATTCTCCCAGATATTCTCTCTTCGTATCAGTACTCCTTGCTGCCCTGATGGCATGGGAAGCAACTATTTAGAAAATCAAGTTACAACAGGTAGATGCAAATTGTTGCTCATCCCTTTCTCTGCCTTCTGCTTCAATCTGTAAATCATTTGTTGATGAGTGGAGGGAGGGAGAAGATTTGGCAGTAGTGTGGCCTTGTGGTTAAGGTACTGGACTAGTGACCCAGAAGTCGGGAGTTCAAATCCCACCATAATAAGTAGGGGAATTGAATTCAATAAATCTGGTTGTGGGCTGAAATCAATTTGTTGAACTCCAACTGGTTCATTTAATATCCTTCAGGGAATGGACCCACCATTCCCACCTAGTCTGAAGTACATATGGTTGACACTTCATGCCCTCAGGTTGAGTAGGGAAATAATGCCCTGCCAGTGTCATTGCACCCCAAGGTATTTATATATAAAAAAAAAAAAAAAATATATCACCAGTAACCCAAGCAAAAAAAATGGTGTATATCCATAAAACTCTCTTAATGCCCAACCAAAACTGGGAGGAATTCTGCACTGATTAAAGATTTGCAATTGGTCTTTCTAATCAGTTCCTGTAGCTTTAACTTTTATTGACAGCCTCTCAAATTAAAATGCTCCATATAATTAATTGTTTTACCTGCCTATATGGCATTGCTAACATTTTTAAATAGTTGCTCAGGTACATTGTGATTGCTTTAATCTCAGTTGGGTGGGGGGGGAAGCACTGACTTACTTTGTACCGACATGCTGCTGCTTGTCGTACTTGAGCCCTGGGATGGATGTGCCTGTGCATATCTTCGAATAGTGTAACTTTCAAGGGTAACAAAGTATAAGAAGTAGGTCACCTGCTCTACCCTCATGAGATTGTGTTCAATACTTGGAGAGAGAAAGCAGAACAGCATTTTTGTAAAGATATTGTTGTCCCTCAAGAAACCTGTATGTGCAGACATGTTATGAGCATACAGTTTTTAATTTGTGTAGCAGTATATAAACCATATAATAAAATCTACAATAACAGAAAATGCTGGAAAAACTCAGCAGGCCAGGCAACATCCGTGGAGAGAGAAATAGTCAACATTTCTCTCCACGGATGTTGCCTGGCCTGCTGAGTTTTTCCAGCATTTTCTGTTTTGGATTGCCAGCATCCGCAGTATTTTGCTATCGTAATAAAATCTACAGTTGATCTTGGAAAAGATGAATGTAAAATCTGAAATAACATCGCAAAAGTAAAGGTCAAAACATTTAGAGATGACTTGGATGAAAGTCAAATGTTATGTCAGATAAATAAGCTTTTGTGCTTGTTTTTTTTGCTAGTTGCTAAGCTACCTGGTATGGCATCTTTAATTGATGTGCAACCTGCCCACATTCTTGGAGATACACAAACTCCAATACTCCGGCAAGCCTGTACTTGCATCCACTTGTGTATAAGCACTTTCCTACAGGACTAACCAACTAAGTACGTGAATTCAGGTGCTGCTGGTGGTCAGTTTGGTACAACCCTACATCAAAGCTGTGCAGTCCATGGCCAGGCCACTGAGTGGAAAACCTCGAGAAAGCTTCAGTTGGCCCACTGCTTGGTGTCGGTAGCCATCATGATAGAGACGGGCTCCACTCAGTGGAACAGCTGATAATGGGGAAATGCTTTTGAAACCCAAATGCCAGCCTTAGCTCGGACTTGATTGTAAGATACAAGGTGAGCATGGGAAACTGGGAGTAAAGAAACATTGCCTGTTTTGATTTACCATTTATTTCTAAACTTTAATGTAAATTAAGTATATCTAAAAATAGATTGGATATTGGCATATGCTTTGTGCGTTATCATCTTGTCCTTTTTTTGCAGCCAAAATGGGAAAGAAACAAGGTAGCAAGACGAAAAAGTCTGAAGATGTTCAGCCTGAAGAATATATTGTCGAACGAGTGTTAGACAGACGAGTTGTACAAGGAAGGGTTGAATACCTTTTGAAATGGAAAGGTTTTACAGAGTAAGGAGTTTTACTGGCAGGCAACCTATTTAGTAACTTTTCTTTACTCTAAATTTCTGTTTGAATGTTGGATGGTGAAATGGGCATGCTTTTTCTGTTAATTTAGCAGTCTGCAGAATCTACTTGGACTTGGAAATAAAATCAAATTTGGTGTTTGGTAACTGCTATAATGTTGAAGGTACCTCTCTGGCACCAATAAATGTGAAATTGCTTCTAAATCACTTGATGGCTTCTGTCTTGCCTATCTGAATCAATTAGCATAATATTCACTGTGCATTGACGTTCACCTCGTGTTCCCTTCATGTTGCAGGACTATCCAGTGGAAGCAGTGCTGTGAAATCCACTGCTTTTTGTATTGAGACAGATTCCACAGCACTGAGGGCAACAAACAAGCAACTGCTCATAACATTGAAAAAGTTGCAGGTCATGACATTTTTTAGTCCCATCTGCTGCTTAAAAAAAATACAATGGAGACAAAATAGCATAATTGAGTCTATATGTATATTGTGCACTCGGTCCAGTTGCAACATTTATTTGCCATATTTGGCACTGTTCCCATTGGAGGCGTTGGGTAAAGCCATCCCTTGAGGTGATTGTTAGCAGTTTTACGTTAACGGCACTGCTGTCAAAACATTCCTCATCAGCATCTGCAAACATGGGGCCATATTATCACTTTTATTCTATTAAAAAGCCTACTCCTCCAACCTATGTCCCTCAACTCTGCAGCACTGAACATTGGGCCCTGGTGTTCCACTGTGTATTACGATTCATGCTTTTTGGTAAACCTCTTATGCTAATTGCAGCATAGCTTGGAGGGTACTGTAATCCACAGCTACCTAGTAGCATAATGCCTGCTTTGGGCTGTACCTGAGCATACATTCTAAATCTGAGCAGAGATGGATGGTTACAAATTTATCCCAGAAATGGGTATGTATATACTGTTACATGGGCTTCCATTATAGAATCATAATTGAACTGTTCTTGTACTGTCATCGCCTAATAAGTTAATTATTCCATTTGAAGAGTGACACAAGTTATGATGCCAACTCCAAAATGCTTTTTTTTTAAAGGTACTAAACATTTAGCCAGCTCCTTGTGGAGTGTTATTCACTAGGGAGTTTAATTGTTTCTGCCAAGGTTACTGAGTGTAAGGGCTGTATTGGTGGTTAGGTATACAATGCATGTAATATAAACTTGTGATATTCACTGAGACTTGGTACAGTGAAATGGGATTTGCTTCTAGTCTGTTTTGTAGCCACTGTTCTTTACATTTGTATTACTGTTTCTTGGGAAGAACTGATGTGGGGCACCAATGGAACAATTGCTCGTGTGTAGGTTGTCTCATGCCAAGAGAACAAGGGTAGGATCTGCATTTTGTGCTTTCTTTCACAAGCTTTCATTAAAACAATTTAATGGGATCCCTGCTAAATAAGTTAAATGGAGTATTCAGCGTAAACACTTAGTTAATTTGATTTTGATATGAACCTGTTTCAGTGCTGACAATACATGGGAGCCAGAAGACAATTTGGATTGCCCGGAGTTGATCCAGGAGTTTCTGGATTCCCAAAAGGCCACCAAGGAGCGTACTGATGGATTCAAAAGAAAATCTGTCTCTGAAAATGAGAGTGAGGAAAACAAGCCAAAAAAGAAAAAGGATCCAGTAAGTGACCATCTTTAGATTGATATTTCCAGAACTGATTCTTTATTTTGCAGCAAGGCTGTGCAAAATAATCTGATGACAGAAACCAAAGATAATTTCTGTTGTATGCTGCACTATTTCTCGCCCAAGAGTGCAAACAAGTACTGTGTTCCCTGGCTGCGACTAATTATCTTCTGTGTCTAGTTGCTGGGTGTGTAAGAGTAGCTTGTATTGATGCACTTGGAGCCCTAGGCGTTTGGTTATTCCCATTCCACCCCAGCAATGAGAAATTGAGTCAATTGGGAAGAATGTAGCAGGTGGTACAAATTTAGGTTAGGCATCTGCTGCCAATTTATATAAGATTGCCACCTGCATAACACCTTAACCCAAAGATGAATTTGATTTATTCCATTTGCAATTTGAAACTTGGAAATCGACTTGTAGTGGTAAGTGGCGGTTTTTTTTGAGGGACTGCCAACACTTTGGCATTTGAGATTCAATGTGATTTGACATTCTGAACTTAATGTGAAGTGTTTGAGTTGTGTATCCCCGTGATGCTTTATAAAATTGTATTGCTTTGTTCAGCTTCTCATTTATGCCAAAGGTGAATTTAACAGCAATTAGAATGTTAAAAGATGCATTTATAGAGCAACTTTTAACATGTTGGTTTATCCCAAAGCACTCTACAGAGTTGTTGTGTTGATAAAATAAATACAAGAAATGGATGCAGAGAGTTAGGACGGGTGTTCTAAACCTGGCTGAGGAAGATGGGTTTTGAGAAGGTTTTAAAAGGTGTAGGAGTTTAGGCTGGAAAGGAATACAATGCCACTAGTGAAGTGGGGTGGAGGGTGCTGAGGTTATGGAGTTGTGTTTTTTAGACAAGGGCAACAATTTTCAATTCCGTGTTTGGAGAGGGTGGGAGAGACCGGGCAGGGTGCCAGTGAGGATAGGAATGATCAAGTGATAGAGGTAGATGAGTTATGAATGAGTTGATGAGAAGCTGGCAAAGACGATGTTAGAAAAGTGTTGGCGTGGGTATTGGTTTCATAACATTAAGAAGCAGGAGTAGGCCATACGGCCCCTCGGGCCTGCTCCGCCATTCAATAGGATCATGGCTGATCCAAACTTAGACTCACGTCCACTTCCCTACCCTCTCCCCGTAACCCCTTATTCCCTTATCAGCTAGGAAACTGTCTATCTCCGTTTTAAATTTATTTAATGTCGCAGCTTCCACAACTCTGAGGTAGCAAATTCCATAGATTTACTACCCTCTGAGTGAAGAAGTTTCTCCTCATCTCAGTTTTGAAAGAGCAGCCCCTTATTCTAAGATTATGCCCCCTAGTTTCAGTGGCAATGAGGTGGCCATTGTTGCAGACGTGGAAGTAAGCATTCTTGGTGACTGATACGATATGTGGTTTGTAGCTAAGCTGTGGGTCATAGACGCCAAGGTTTTGCATGAGTCTGATCAAGTACCCGAGATGGGGTTATAGTCAGGGAAAGAGTTTGGTGTTTTATGGTGAAAGGCAAAATTACAACTTCAGTTTTTCTGATGTTCAGTAGGAAGAAATTTTGACTCCTCCACAACTTGATGTCGACAGACATGGGTGATTATGGAATTGATGATGGTAGAGCTGGGCATCATTCGAATACAGTTATAAGCCATGCCTGTGGATGATGCCGAGAGGACGTGTCTCTTGTGCACCCTACCTACTGTCACCCTACCAATGATTGCTGTGCCTTCAGCTGGCAAATTTCCTTTCTAAATCCCTCTGCCTCCCTCTTTTTTAATACCTACCTCTTTGATCAAGCTGTTGGTTACCCCTCTTAATATATCCTCCTTTTGGCTTAATGGCCAATTCTTCCTTTCTAATCCCCACCCCCCTTTATGTTTCAGTGAAGTGTCTTGCGATGTTTATCTTTGTTAAAAGTGCTATATAGATATTTGTAATTGAGGAAAAGGAGGGAGGTTTAAGGATAGATTATTGTGAGGCTCCAGTAGTGATTGTGGAGATCAGAGAAACTGTTGCATAGGTGCTACCTTCATTTAGATAGGAAGTGAACCATAAGAGGACAGTCCCACGGAACTGCGCAGTGGAAGCAAATAGCGTGGCTGACTGCACCCAACACTACAGAGGTGAGGGAAATGAGATGGGGAAATGTCATGCTTTGGGGGGGGGGACAATCTAATATGTTATGCTGATGTTGGTTGAGGGATTACTGTTTGCCATGGCACCAGGAATACTCCCGTGCTCTTTAAAGATGCCGTGGGATCTTTTACATCCACAGTGTTGGTGACTACAGGGGTCAGGAAGGGCTGCTGAGTTGTGAGGGATTAAGGAAGGTGATGATGGGTCTGGTGGAAGCGAAAGCCTGGTGATGGGAAAGAAACTGCAGTAAAGGGATTAGAAGTAAGTGGGTGCAAAGACTTGGTGAGAGGTGGAAATTGCTGCAGGGTTGGTCTCCAGAGATGAGACAATTCATGAGCTCTTTGTACTTGAAGGTGAGGTTGGAGGGGACAATAAAGGGTTTGAGGAGGTCAATTAAGAAAATACGCTTGCCCCTTCACGATGATCCTGAAGTACTAGGAGGATTTTACTGAGGACAACAGTGACACCAGTGCTTAACATGGTGAAGGCAGATCTGGTAATGAAAGACTAGATCAGTTGTGTGTTTGCGTTTGATGCCCTCAGACTTAAGGGAGAAAAGATGGAACACTGGGGAGCGCAATGGTTTGGAGATGACCTTCAAAGGCAGAGATAAGACAACAGATGAACAGCAGCTGAAGTGTCAGGATGGGACAGAGGAGATGGAGTTAGAAATTTGAGTGAATTGGAGAGAGAGCTGGGAAAGCTATTTCTCTCTTTCTCTTCCCCCCCCCCCCCCAAAGAATTCACGGTGACAATGGGGATGTGGGTGATCAGGGAGACCGGGAAATGGTCAGAGATGGCTTTGATCTGACGGAGACCTTGGAAGTGGAAAAGCCATGAGATGGCAAGGTCAAGGGTTGGGTGTCTGGGAGAATTTGTGATCGCCGAGATTAAGCGAGAATAGAAGGACCGAGAAATCGGAAGGGGGTTAAACGGAGCATGTGTAGATTGAAATCAGAATGAGTCGTCACTTGGTAAGAAGGCTAATGGAGATTTTGGTGAGGAAGTTGGCATGGACCTTGGAGTTGATGCAGTGTAAGAATGTTGAGTGAGAGGGGAGAGATGGAAAAGAGTGAGGCGCATGAATGGAAGGTAGCAGAGGCCTGCAGGGGGTGGATTTAAGCAGGACAAGTGATGGAATGTGTAGCCAGGTGGGGAGTTCATTGGGGAAGGAGTCACTGCTTGTAAACCCAAGTTTCTGTTTAGTGCCAGGATGTCTGCAAAGGGGTCATTGATTTCAAATTTGTCACCTAAGGAGAGAGATTTTATCACAGTTGGTTGTTGGAGCATGGAATGCTTTGCCAGAGGGTGGTGGAAGTGGAGATCGTTGCATCTTTTCAACGAAAATTTGATATTTGAAGCAGAGGAAGATACAGGACTGCTAAGAGGGAGGACAGTCTGATTAGTTTGGATTGCATTTGCAAAAGAGCTGGCACAGATGCAATGTGCCAAATGGCAGCTAACTCTTCTGTAAAACCTCCTATAGTTTTGTCCTTAGTGTGGCCAGATGGGGGATAGTGTAAAGGGATGGGGAGGGTGTTGAAGTTAATGAGAGCAAACCTATTGCCAGGAGTGGAGGGTGAGATTGATGGGGTTGCAGCTCCCAAGAGCCAGTGACTGATGCTATGAAGGGCATGGCAACAAATAGCAAGGGAGGTTGTGGATTCTCTAGGGGCGCGATGCTCAAGTACTGGAGCAAGTGACGGGAGGGTGAGATGGTGCATAGTGCTGGAAAAGGGGAAGTTAAAAGGGTGCATGGTTGGATGAGATGAGTGCAGAGCAGGGTCTGGAAATGACTGAAAAGGAAAAAATCAGTACAGGAAACTTTGGTTTAACCAGAGGTTGTATGTCCGGAAAACTCGCTCTACCGGCAGAATTCACCCCCCGAAAACAGCGCCTGAGTAACCGGCAATGTTGCCGGGTCCGAGTCTCCAACGGTTGCCGAGTTCGTCAGTGGGGGTAGTTCTACAAACTGCCACTACTCGGCCTCTTGGCGCCAGCGGAACTCGGAACACCTCAGAAACCCTGCATCAGGAGTCTCACCCTCCCACGCTGCCGGTAGCCTCTTCTGATCCGCCATTTTTGGGGGTTCCAGTACAGTACTGTGTGTCTCCAACGCTGTTGCAACTCATTGGACTGCATTATGGAAATCCCAAAAGTTGATCCAACCAAAAGGAAGAGAGTGGTGTTAACTTTAAAGCAGAAAATTGATATATGCAAACGACTAGAAATGGGAGCGAAGCATATGCACATTATGAAAGAATTCAAAATCGGTTAGTCAACAATGTAGGACATCAAAGCGCAGAAGGATAAGCTGCTCAAGTTTTATGCAAGCTCGGAGACATCTAAGAGTGTAGAGAAACGGCGCACGCTTCGTAAGCCTAAGCTTGAAGAGCTGGATACCGTGCTTTGAGTGGTTTACTCTGAAGCGTTCAGAGGGTGTTCCGATTTCCGGACCCATGCTAATATCAAAAGTGAAGGATTTTTATGCAAATATGGAGCTCACTGACAATTGTGCTTTCTCTGATGGATGGCTATCGCGCTTCAAGGCACGGCATGGGATACGACGACTCGATGTTTGCGGGGAGAAGAAATCAGCTGATCACGACGCCGCAGAGGAATACTGCGATTATTTCAATCGGATTGTGCAGCAACATGATTTGTCGCCAGCACAGCTATACAATGCCGATGAAACGGGCTTATTTTGGAGGTGTTTGCCAGAATCAACACTTGCTGGGGCTAGTGAGGCTAATGCTTCAGGTTACAAGAAAAATAAAGATCGTGTAACCATGCTAACATGTGCAAACGCTACTGGATCACACCGGGTTAAACTTCTCGTCATTGGGAAGTATAAAAATCCCCGTGCATTTAAAAATGTGAGGCACTTACCTGTTGAGTACAAAGCTCAAGCAAATGCTTGGATGGATAAGGAAATCTTTTCAAATTGGTTCCATCATACTTTTGCTCCATCTGTGAGGGAACATTTCCGTAGAATAAGGAAACCTGAAGATAGCAAATGCATTTTATTGCTGGATAATTGTAGAGCCCATCCGCATGAATCCGAGTTGGTTTCTGGAAATATTTTCACCATTTATTTGCCACCAAATGTAACTTCTCTCACAACCCATGGACCAGGGCGTTATCCAAAATCTCAAGTGTCATTACAAGAAAGACTTCCTACGTAGACTGATAAGCCAAGATGACAATACAGGTATTCAGGCATTTCAGAAGGAATACAATCTTAAAGATGCCATCTTTAATGTTGCATGTTCCTGGAAATTGGTGAAAGGTCACACTTTGAGACAAGCCTGGTGCAAATTGTGGCCTTCTGTAATGTTTGCTGAAGGTTCTTCAGAGGAGGAATTTCGTGGGTTCAATGTTCATCCGCGGAAGACTGCAGTAATGGAAATGGCTGACATGGTGAAAGATGTAGGCCCAGCAAACCCTCTACATCACCTCAGTGAAAGTGATATTGAGCAGTGGGTTGATGCCGATAGAGAAGTTGCTGTTGTGCATTTGCTAAGTGATGATGAAATAATGGAGAATGTTTTGAATCCAAGGAAAGAAAAGGAAAGTGAGATGGAAAATGAAGACTGAGATTTCTGAAGTGAACAAGATTTCTTGGGCTAAAGCTGCAGCAGATCTTGCTTCATTCATCAAATTTGCTGAAAGCCGTTCTTGCTATTCTGCCCAAGAAGTTATGCAGCTCCATATTCTGCAGTCTACCTTTCTGCAAATAAGGCAAGAGTCCACTAAGCAAGCAGACATCGGGACATGTTTAAGAAAGCTTCCAAAAGAGTTGGAGCACTGGAAGTGCCTGAAGAATCTGTTGAAGTGCATGATCCTGATGAACCAGTTGGCTTAGAATAAGTGTACAGTCAACCACCGTACAGAACTTTATACTGTACTGTACAGTCGTTTAAGTTTTGGTGCACTGCACAGTCGTTTATAAGTTTTGTTTTACTGTTAAGTTATTAAAGAGTTATTCAAGAGTTATGGATTACCATCAACTGGCAGTACTGTACTTAATCAAGCATCTTTCACCATCCATTTAACACAACATTCTGTAGGTGAGTACCCAATTACTGTATATTGCACATTTCTTGATTTTTAAATTTTTCTTAGTTAAAAACAGCCTGGGTAGATAATCCACTCACCACTCCGGAACTTTTGATAGATCAGCATCACGCCGGTCCCGTCGGTGCCGGATATCAGAACTTTTCCTGTATATGGTTCGTGCCTCCAGTAATTTAAACTTCGATTCTGTAAACATTTTGGCAATTTTCCCCTTTTCAAAATTGGGGATGTCAATAGAGGGAATGAAATGCATCTACTTTAGCCAGCCATTGTTGATTGCTAAAGCCCCGGGGTCAGTGTAGCATGGCCTAAAGGCAGTGAATCCATCTCTCTTGCTGCACTCACTCATTCACATCCAGTCTCCAGAGCATCCCCTACTAGTGTGAAGTTATCTAAGCCCATGGCAACTGTCCTACTGGTTTCTCACACTGGCAAAATTCACTTGGTTTCAGACCCATTTATATATTGTGTATGTTTTTGTAGAATGTTTTGTTTCTATAGTTTGCTTGTGTATGCATTCATGTTTTCTATAACTTAGATTGACTTAGGATGCAAATGTGTAAATAACTTCTTTTCTTTAAAAGAACGACAACCAACCAAGAGGTTTTGCAAGGGGGTTAGAACCAGAACGCATAATTGGCGCAACTGACTCAAGCGGTGAATTGATGTTTCTAATGAAATGGTAAGGATTTCCATTCTAAAGTATGCTAGAGCTAGGATGTGGGTTAATACAGTTCTCCATTTTTATACTGTGAAGTAAATTTCTTTTTTTTTTTAAAAACATGGTCCTTTTTTTATCTAATTTGATTTATTAGTAGTATGCTGCATTTAGTATTTCTGAAGTCTCTTGGATGATGAATCTACCTGGCTAGAACACTAAACCTACAAAAGAAGCTTAGTGCCGGGGCGTTAAGGAAATAAAGACTTGTATTTATATAGCACCTTTCGTGGCCCAAAGTGCTTTACAGCCAATTAAGTACTTTTTTTTTTTAGGTGTAGTCATTGTTGAAATTAGGTACACTGCACATTACATGGTTATTAAGCAAGAGAAGGGCTACATGCATCTGAAACTGCAGAACTAGCAGTTTTAATCTGATGGCCTTGAAATTGTGATCGGAGGCTTGCCTCTGAACCGGTGGGGGGGGGAAATACGAATTTGCCTGGTGTCTCCGGAGCTTCAGATTCTACCAGTCCTGGGCCTGCAGGTGTACGCATGCAGTTTGTAAGTGTCCCTTCGATCACGTGGGCCGGGCCAACCAATCAAAAGGGGGGATTCCTATGATGCTTATGGGGATTCCATTTACGTATGGAATCCCCATAAGCATAATAAAAATCACCTAATTAAAATTTCACACCATTTATAAATAAGAATAAATGATCACATGTTCAAAATGAATTAAAAGACCCTTTTATTAAGCATTTAAAATTAAAATTTATTTAAAAAAATAAATAAGTGTTTTAAAACAGGCCAAAATTTACCTAAACTAATTTTAAATATATGGGAAATAACAGAAAATGTTGGAAAAACTCAGCAGGCCAAGCAACATCCGTGGAGAGAAAATAGTCAACGTTTCGGGTCAAACCCTTTGTCAAGACTAAAAGCACAGGAAATGAAATAGATTAAAAGGCCAGGCTGGGAGAGAACAAAAGAGAAGAGACATTAAGAGGTATTCAAAACGAGACGAGATGGTGATAGGACTAGTGGAGACAAAAGACGGTTCTAGATTAGGTGTGAAATGCGCTGGCAGAATGGGAGACAGCTGCCATGTGGGAGAGAAAAAAGGGGGGGGGAGGCCAAAACAAAGGTGTGGATAAAAAATTAAGTAAAAATGTAATGGGGGCCGAGGTTATGATCTGAAATTGTTGAACTCTATATATTGAGTCTGGAAGGCTGTAAAGTGCCTAATTGGAAGATGAGGTGCCATTCCTCGAGCTTCTGTGGAACAATGCAAGAGCCAGAGTACAGTGAGGTTTGAGTGGGAATGGGGCGGTGAATTAAAATGACAGGCGACCGGAAGCTCGGGGTCATCCTTACGGACTGAACGGAGGTGTTCCGCAAAGCGGTCACCCAATGTAGAGGAGACCACGTCGTGAGCAGCGAATACAGTATACTAGATTGCAAGAAGTACAAGTAAATCGCTGTTTCACCTGGAAGGGGTGTTTGGGGCCCTGGACAGTGGGAAGGGGGGAGGTATAAGGACAGGTGTTGCATCTCCTGCGCTTGCAAGGGGAAGGGGTGATAGAGGAGTGGAATAGGCTGTCTCGGAGGGAGCAGTCCCTACGGAATGCTGGGAGGGGAGGGGAAGATGCATTTGGTGGTGGGATCACGTTGGAGATGGCGGAGGATGAGCCGTTGAATGTGGAGGCTGGTGGGGTGAAAGGTGAGGACAAGGGGAACCCTATCGTGGTTCTGGGAGGGGCAGGGGTGAGGGCAGAAGTGCGGGAGATAGAACGGACACGGCCGAGGGCCGTGTCAACCACGGTAAAGGGGAATCCTCGGTTGAGGAAAAAGGAAGACATGTCAGAAGCACTGGTGTGGAAGGTGACATCGTCGGAGCAGATGCGGGTGAGACGGAGAAACTGGGAGAATGGAATAGAGTCCTTACAGGAGGCGAGGTGGGAGGAAGTGTAGTCCAGGTAGCTGTGGGAGTCTGGGCTTATAGTGAATGTTGGTCAATAACCTATCCCCAGAGATGGAGATGGAGACGGAGAAGTCGAGGAAGGGAAGGGAAGAGTCGGAGATGGACCATGTGAAAGTGAGGGAAGGGTGGAAATTGGAGGCAAAGTGAATGAAATTGTCTAGTTCAAGGCGAGAGCAGGAAATGGCACCGATACAATCATCAATGTACTGGAAAAAGAGGTGAGGGAGGGGACCAAGTAGGACTGGAACAGAGTGTTCCACATATCCCACGAAAAGGTAGGCATAGCTAGGACCCATGCGGGGACCCATAGCAGCACCTTTGATTTGGAGGAAGTGAGTGGAGTCAAAGGAGAAGTTGTTCAATGTGGGAACAAGCTCAGCCAGGCGGAGGAGGGTGGTGGTGGATGGGGACTGGTCAGGCCTCTGTTCAAGGAAGAAACGGAGCGCCCTCAGGCCATCCTGGTGGGGGATGGAGGTGTAGAGGGATTGTACATCCATGGTGAAAAGGAGGCGGTTGGGGCCAGGAAACTGGAAACTGTTAAAGTGGCGGAGGGTGTCAGAAGAGTCGCGGATGTAGGTGGGAAGAGACTGGACAAGGGGAGAAAAAATAGTCGAGATAGGAAGAGAGAAGTTCCGTGGGGCAAGAACAGGCTGAAACGATGGATCTACCAGGGCAGTCCTGTTTGTGGATCTTGGGAAGGAGGTAAAAGTGGGCTGTGCGGGGTTGGGAACTATGGGGTTGGTAGCCACGGGGTACGGGGAGATCTCCAGACGCGATGAGGTCAGCGACAGTCTTGGAAACGGTGGTTTGATGTTCCGTAGTGGGGTCATGGTCCAAGTGGAGGTAGGAGGAGGTGTCGGAGAGTTGCCATTCAGCTTCCGCTAGGTAGAGGTCGGTGCGCCAAACTCTCCTGGAACTAGCCGGGCCAATCTGAATTCTGTCGGAAGCACTGTAATTGCTAGACTATTGTTTAGTATTTTGTGGCATGTTTGTGCTGAATTAGTGAGATTTGAATTTTAGCTTTTTTTGTAGACTTAGGCCTACGATTGTGTCTGGGACATAACTTTGAACTCTCTACAACGGTACCAACTTTTGTTTGCATAATTAGTGGCTGGTACTCTTCATGTTGCACATAAAGCCCAGTGGGTTTTTTTTTTAAGTTAAAATCTTAAAAATCCAGCAAACACATGTTCCAATCCCAAGATGCCAGTTTGAGAATTTGAATTTCAGTAAAAGGGACCACGAAGCTGTCAGATTATTATAAAAACCTAATTGGTTCAGAATGTTCTTTAGGGAGAAAACTTGCCCCCTTTACCCGGTCTGGCCTACGTCACTCCAATCACACCAACATTGTTAACTCTTAACTGCCCTCTGAAGTGCCTAGCTACAAGCGGCTTAAGAAGGCACACCACCACCTTGTCAGGGTAACTAGGGATGGACCATGAATGCTGACCTGGCCAATGACACCCATATCCTAAAGATGAAAGAAAAAATGCATCATTAATGTAAATTAACTGTAGTGGTCCCACAACTGAGCTCTCGGGCACCTTACTCAGTACCTGTTTTCTACCCTTATCATTTGCAAATTTTAACAAACTATATTGTGGAAGAAACTAATTTAGAGTTTAAGGGCACTGGGCCCTGATACATTAGATCTAAAACTTGATATTTAAAGGAAGTGTTGTGGTTCGAACACAATTGTTATAGGAGCCTTCATGGGAGAAGTTGGGGGGATTATAACAACTTGCAGTTATAAAGTGCCTTTAACATTGGAAAATATCCCAAGGTGCTTCACGGAAATGAAATCGGACACAAATGTGGATTGGGGGGGCGGGGGGGGGGGTGGGGTGGAGGAGGAGACCCTTGGGGACATTTTAGCTTGGTGGGCAAGGAAAAGGAAGGATGTGGCAGAGGGAACTGACCGAATGGTCTTGGTCTTCATGACAGAGGTCCATAAGCTCTTTGCATTTGTTGGTGAGAGTAGAGGGGGCAGGTGAGCAGAGTTTGAGATAGTTTGTAGTGGAGAAAAGAAGTTGGGGGCTGTCTTTCAGGGTGTTCTGGGGTAGTGAAGGGTTTTGACAAAGGAGAGCAAGGCCTGATGGTGCTTTGGTTCAGCAAGATATGGGAATGAATAGCTAAACTGGGTGTGTCAAATATGCTCAAATCTGACCCCCTTAGACTTGAGCAAAGCTGAGGACGATACTGAGGGGGGAAGATCAGGGTGGAAGAGAGCAAGAGTTTTATAGGGACATGGGTGTCAAGGGAGTGATTGAGCAGAAGGAAGTGGATAGGATGATGTAGGTGACGAGGAATACACAAAAGTGGTCGGAGATGGCCTCTTCTGTGATGGGAGCAGAGAGGTATGTGAAATGGCTTGTTGAGGGGGTGGCTCTGAATTTGGGCTGGAGAGTTTATACAGAGGAATAAGCTAAGGGAGGACTGTGAAATTAGAGAAGACAACAATGTGAGTTGAGGTGGAGTACAGCTACCTCGTACTACTGATGCATCCTGGGGAAATTGGGTACACTGCAGTCTGAGCATCTGCAATTTAAATTCGGCTCACTGCATCACAGCTCTGGGCAAAAATTATCAACTCCAAGCCCAGACTTTTGGGAGAAGCTTAGTCGAGAAGTTGTGTAGATGTCAGATTTTTTTAATAAGGTATGTAGATAAGAGGTTTGTCAGTACTAAAGAAAAAACCCAGATATGTATCAGTGGGAAGGAAATTACATTTATAAAGCTATAAATGACAAATGCAATCTTTCTATTGAATGAACTAAAACTAGAGCTTAAATAGCCATATTCATGATAAACTTGACGCAATCATAGCTTGTAGCAATTTTTAAATTTGGTTCTTTAAATTAGCAGTCATTTCTGGTCAAATTGTTGAAAACTGGAGCAAGAACTACTTTCTAATGTGCACCTAGTTTTATAATGCAGATTTTCTTTCTTGTACTCGAGTTGTGGGATTTTAGTTATGGAGCATAGAATACTTTCCCATTTCAAGTATTCTGTGTCTGCATTAAGCATTCCCATAACCAGCAGCAACCTGTACTGTGCCTTAATTTGGACCTCCAGAAGTGTGACTTTACTGATTATGGCATTCCCACACTAGTCATCCATGTGTGTTTGAGTTTGATTGATATTTATTACTAAACAGGCAATTTTGCATTGCAGGTCCTATGCCTGCTTGGAGCTGCATTGAGCCTGCCCAAATTTCAAGTAAACTTAGAGAAAAAAGACTTGTCCCATATATATATATAATCCACTGTAATACTGATTGTGCTCTAGTAGCTAGCTTCTAATGGGGACATGATTTTGAGGCTAAACTATTAAAAATTGTGAAGTAGAAGGGCTGGTTATCGTGTTGGAAACTCTCGATTTACTGGCACCTAAATAACTGGAAATCTCTGTTAACCGGCAAAATTCAGGAGTAGGTTCAGGAACGTTTTACTTCATATTAGTGGCTGTTCCTGAATCTGTGGCTGTGTAACCGGGGTTCCTGCACCTGTTGCTAAGCAACAGGGACGCCTGGATCTTCTGGCCGGGGTTCCTGCACCTGTTGCTAAGCAACAGGGAAGCCTGGATATGTTGCTGTGTACGGGGCTCTCGTACCTTTTACTATACCTCTCTGTAATCCGGACTTTTGATAGAGTTCTGTAAAGAGCATCTTTGAATGCTTTGTGAATGGAACTAACCATAAATGCAGTATTGATATAACTTGGGTAAATTGTGCCAGTACTACTCCTGATTTATGCCTAGAACTCTTGGGACACGAGGTCTGTCAGAGTCTGGGTTATTCATGTACCCAGGATAGAATTTAAGGTTGTGAATTCAGTCTTGCGTGAGGAGGAAGGGCTTCTGGAGGAGGTGTCAGATATTCAACAGTTTTGAGATTTACTTTTGCTGCATGAGTGGTTTTGAAATCAGATTTGACTGAATGAATGTGGACTTGAGTGCTGTTTTTTTTTATGTAGTCAAACATCTTGTAAACATTTTTCTTTTTATTTGCACCCTTTTTAGGAAGGATTCCGATGATGCAGATCTGGTTCCATCCAAGGAAGCCAATGTTAAGTGTCCGCAGGTTGTGATTGCATTTTATGAAGAGAGACTGACATGGCATTCCTATTCCACAGATGATGAGGAAAATTAACTGCAGCATGCAGTAAAAGTAAAGGATGTTGTGGAGAAATTTTGAGTGTA
The DNA here is from genome assembly GCF_052327205.1 of Somniosus microcephalus. Taxonomy (NCBI): domain Eukaryota; kingdom Metazoa; phylum Chordata; class Chondrichthyes; order Squaliformes; family Somniosidae; genus Somniosus; species Somniosus microcephalus. The sequence continues at coordinate 212,482,053 of NC_140991.1, read as the reverse complement.
TTCATGTTCAGAAGTACTGTTATTGTCAAGTTTAAAAACCTGCGCTTGAAATATAAAGTTCACCATTTGTTTAATGCCCATTGACTGCAAGGTGAATTCAACTGAATGATTTGTGCATTGAGACTGGAACATTTATGTTACTTAGGATACATTGATTAAATGCATAAATATCAAATGTACTTTTGGTCCTTTTTATTGACAGTAATACAGTCATCTTGGCTGTTTGCCAGAAAAAATTGTTTGTGCATGTCAACAGAGCTTGTTGTATTAGATCTGCCATGAGGATCTGTGAGGTTAGACTGCAGTCACCCTGATTTTAAATGGCTTTTTTTGTGTGAACCTGTTTGTTTTCATTGTCAATTTCTTATAACTAAACTGCAAGTGGAAAAATAATGCGTTAAGACTAATTGCGTTCCAACTTGCAGTATGTTTGGCTCAGCAACTGGCTATTTTAATTATTTTAACCATATCCAGTTTCTAAAGTCACTGTTGTAAAGTTTCATTGCTAGTTTGTAAATGTGTGGTTTCAAAATATAATTTGCCACATACTATTTCTATAGAGTTGTAGTTCACTCGATCTTTTGGAATGGTTGAAACAACCAAGAAACTGATCAGGCACTTCAAATTCAAGAAGTCTGCTGTTGTATTGCAGCTACTGAATTGAAACTTGAGTACTTGATTAGGTTGCTAGATGCCATTTGACAATACTTGTATATTACAGGCTGTAACTATTCTAAGTTGGCCCTCAGTTTAACCCTATAACACATGTATGATCATGAAGTAACTAATCAACTCCAATAAAATTCTGCTCTGATGTTGAGCTGGTGCAGCAGTTTGTTCTCAAATTAAGGAATTGTGACCAGTTTTGCAGTACATGAGTTGGTTTTGAAAGCTGAGCTATTTTTATTTATAAAGTTAGACTTAATGAACAATGTTTTTTGTTGAGTACTTGTATGTAGTATTGCCCAGTTTCTTCAGTGATGTTGATTTCAGTTTCTTGTTAACTGCTGAGGAAAAATGTTTAATAAAACTATTTTTGTCTTTTTTGAATACAAATTTAATCTCTATCTCATGGCACAGATTCAAGAAGTGTCTCAAGCTGAAGATGACTAAACAGAGTAGAAAAAGTAGACGGGTAGATTAATGGAGCTACTCAACTTGGGGAGGGTTTAAACTAAAATGGCTGGGGGTTGGGAACCTGTGCAGGGAGACAGGAAAGGGAAGCAAGGATAGAAGCAAAAGATGGGAAGGAGAAAAGCAAAAGTGGAAGGCAGAGAAATCAAGTGTGTAAATCAAACATGGCCACAGTAAATAATTCTAAAAGGACTAAGAGTGTTAAAAAAACAAGCCTGAAGGCTTTGTCTTAATGGGAGGAGCATTCGTAAAAAGGTGGCTGAATTAGCTGTACAAATAGATGTAAACGGATATGATATAATTGGGATTACGGAGACATGGAATAGGGTGACCAAGGCTGGGAATTCAACATCCAGGGGTATTCAATATTCAGGAAGGATAGGCAAAAAGGAAAAGGAGGTAGGGTAGCATTGTTGGTTAAAGAGGTGATTAACACAATAGTAAGGAAGGATATTAGCTAATGATGTGGAATCCGTATGGGTAGAGCTGAGAAATACCATGGGGCAGAAAACGTTAGTGGGAGTTGTATACAGACCCCCAAACAGTAATGCTGAGGTTGGGGATGGCATTAAACAGCAAATTAGAGACGTGTGCAGCAAAGGGCATGGCAGTTATCATGGGTGACTTTAATCTACATATAGATTGGGCTAACCAAATTAGTAACAATACTGTGGAGGAGGAATTCCTAGAGTGTATACGGGATGGTTTCCTGGACTGATATGTCGAGGAACCAGCTAGAGATCAGGCATCTTAGACTGGGTATTATGTAATGAGAAAGGATTGATTAGCAATCTTGTGCGAGGCCCCTTTGGGAGGAGCGATCATATGATCAAATTCTTCATTTAAGATGGACAGTGAAGTAGTTGACTTGGAGACTAGGGTCCTGAATTTAAATAAAGGAAACTACGATGGTATGAGGCGCGAGTTGGCTAGGATGCATTGGGGGAACGTTACTTAAAGGGTTGACTGGATAGTAAATGGCAAACATTTAAAGATCGCATGGCAGGCAGTGACTAGTGGGGTACCGCAGGGATCGTTGCAAGGACCCCAGCTATTCGCAATATATATTAATCTAGAGGAGGGAACTAGATGTAATATCTCCAAGTTTGCAGACGACACAAAGCTTTGTGGGCGTGTGTGCTGTGAGGAGGATGCTGAGAAGCTCCACTATGATTTGGACAGGTTGGGTGATATGGCAGATGCAGTATAATGTGGATAAATGCAAGGTTATGCATGGTGGCAAAAACAGGAAGATTATCTGAATGGCAATAGATTGGGAGAAGGGAAAGTACAACGAGACCTGGGTGTCGCACCAGTCACTGAAGGTAAGCATGCAGGTGGTTAAAAAGGCAAATGGTATGTTGGCCTTCATAGCGAGAGGATTCGAGTACAGGAGCAAGGATATCTTGCTGCAGTTGTATAGGGCCTTGGTAAGCCCACACCTTGAGTATTGTGTGCCGTTTTGGTCGCCTTATCTGAGGGCTGTTCTTGCCATGGAGGGAGTGCAGTGAAGATTCACCAGACTGATACCTGGGGTGGCAGGAATGATGTATGAGGAGAGATTGGGCTTCTATTCGCTAGAGTTTAGAAGAATGAGAGGGGATCTCATTGAAACTTATAACATTCTGACAGGACTAGACAGACTAGATGCAGGAAGGATGTTCCCAGTGGTGGGGGAGTCCAGAACCAGGGGTCACAGTCTAAAGATAAGGGGTAAGCCATTTGGGACAGAGTTGAGGAATTTCTTCACCCAGAGAGTGGTGAACCTGTGGAATTCTCTACCACAAAAGGCAGTTGAGGCCAATTCATTAAATATATTCAAGAAGGAGTTAGATATATTTCTTACGGCTAAAGGGATATGGGGAGAAAGCAGGGACAGGGTACTGAATTTGGATGATGAGCCATGATCTCATTAAATGGCAGAACAGGCTCGAGGGGCAGAATGACCACCTGCTCCTATCTTCTATGTTGGGCATTCTAAACGGGCATTTGTACCTGCACTGGCACCAAGATGGTTGATTGATTAAATTGTGCACCTACAATGTGTAATGGTGCATTTTGGCAATCTGATTGCAGCTAATTTCACAGGTGATCGGCATCCATTGATTATACTGTACATTGGAGACCCAGTTTTTAAAGTCCTCTTGAATAAATGATCCCTGTCAGCTGAATTTGAATGGTAGAAAGTAGAATTCAGGACTCTGAAATGTAAATGTTTACAGTAGAACATGAACAACTACTTGCATTTATATTGCGCCTTTTTAATAGGTGTTCCAAAGCAAATGCAAAAAGAAAGGCTCGGCCTCAGTTTCTTTCAGGGAAAGGGAATTGTAACCAAAAGCTTTGTTGAAGAGATGGGCTTTAAGCAGATTTTTAAAAGCTGAGAAGTGATGACCGCTCTCGGTTTCGGGTCAAAAAGCTGAAGGTTCTGTCACTAATGAAGTGGAGGGAGATAGAAAGCCAGAGAGTTAGAGGTAGTGGTGTGACAAGTCTATAGAGACATTTATACATGGGGATTTTACGTTTGATTCATAGCTCAGTGAAAATAGGCAATTGGGGCTTATTGTGTGTCAGATTGCCAGCTGGCTGAGTTCTGTACATTTCCCAGTGTGCTTCAAGATTTGCATCAATTTGCTTGATTGGTGCCATGCTAAATTGAAGACGTGGTCATGCTTCACAATGTATGTGGAGAGAAGTTGTTTCTGGAAGACATTCCAGAAGTTGTCTACCCTGGACGAGAAGCTTGGAGGCAATATCATTCAAGAACCTTGAGATTAGATAAATTGAACCCCAATAAGAGGTTCAAACCAGGTGACACTTAGTCATAAGGGCACAGAAGGAGGCCATTTAGCCCATCGAGTCAGTGCCGGCTCTCTCGAGCAATCCAGTCAGTCCTATTCCCCCGCTCTATCCCTGTAGCCCTGCCAGTTTATTTCCCTCAAGTGTCTATCCAGTCTCCCCTTGAAAACATTGAGTGTCTGCTTCCACCATCTCCGTCGGCAGCGAGTTCCAGGTCATCACCACTCGGTGTAAAAAAAAAAAAAAAATGTTTTCCTCAAAAACCCCCCTGTATCTCTTGCCCAAAACCTTAAATCTGTGTCCCCTAGTCCTTGTATCAACAACTAGTGGGAACAGCCTTTCCCTGACTAGCCTATTCAAACCCGTCATAATCTTGTACACCTCTATCAAATCACCCTGCAACCTCCTTTGCTCTAATGAAAACAAATCCAGCTTCTCCAACCTGTCCTTGTAGCTAAGATCCCCCATCTCCACAACCATTCTGGTAAATCTCTGCACCCTCTCAAGTGCCTTCACATCCTTCCTAAAGTGTGGACTAACCAGCGCTTTATAAAGGTTTAACATAACTTCTCTACTTTTGTACTCAATACCTCTATGAAGCCCAAGATCCCACATGCTTTGCTAACCACTCTCAATACATCCTGCCACCTTCAGGGACCTATGCACCTTAACTCCCAGGTCCCTCTGTCCCTGCACGCTCTTTTAAAACTGCTATTAAGTGTATATTGCCTCTCCCTGTTCCTTCTGCCAAAATGCATCACCTCACACTTTTCTATTAAATTCCATCTGTCCATTCTGCTAGCCTTTCTATATCTTGTTGCAGTCAATTGGTATCATCCTCACTGTCACACCCCCAAGTTTGGTGTCATTGGTAAATTTAGAAATTCTACTCTGAATTCCAATATCCAGGCCATTTATATATAATCAAAAAAAGCAGTGGCCCCAGCACTGACCCTTGGGGAACACCACTGTTTACCATCTTCCAGTCTGAAAAACAGCCATTTACCACAACTTGCTGTTTTCTGTCCTTAAGCCAAGTCCTTATCCAAACTGCCACTGACCCACCTATTCGATGAGCCTCAATTTTGTTAACCAGCCCTCTGTGGTACTTTGTCAAACGCCTTCCGAAAATCCATGTAGACAACATCCATTGCATTCCCTTCATCAATCCTCTCTGTTACTTCATCAAAAAATTCAATTAGATTAGTCAAACAATCTTCCTTTTACAAATCTGTGTTAGCTCGCCTTAATTAGCTTAAACCTCTCCAAGTGCCCGTTAATTTTTTCCTTGATTATTGTTTCTAAAACTTTACCCACCACTGATGTTAAACTGACCGGTTTGTAGTTACTAGGATTGTTCTTACACCCTTTCTTGAACAATGGTCTCACATTTGCCACTTTCCAATTCTCAGGCACCTCTCCCACATCTAGGGAAGATTGGAAAATTATGGCAAGCCCTTCTGCTATCTCCTCCCCAATTCCCTAGCAACCTGGGATGCAAGCCATCTGGACCAGGTGACTTATCCACTACTATAAGCATACCCAGCCTTTCTAGTACATCCTGTCAATTTTCACCCCTTCCATTGCTTCTACCTTTTCCACTTCTGATATTTTGTCAGCATCCACCTCCTTAGTAAACACTGATACAAAGTACTCATTGAGTATTCTAGCCTTGCCCTGCGCCTCTAAGCATATATCACTACTGTAGGGGGTTTCTCTTGCTTGCTCTGGTCTCCTGCCAGGCTTCTTGCAATAATTACCCGTGAGTGGTTCGACCCACTCGCCCCTACGATTCTCGACCTTGGACTTAGGTGCAGGGAGCTGTAGTGCAGAAAAACTCAATAGACCAGGTCGAATAGCACGAAATGGATGCCTTTATTGAACAGTTTGCAGCATTATAAAATACATGTCATATGCACAGATTAAAGCAACTACAAGCATGCACACATTTATAAACTTAACTCTATGGAAATGGGGAACACACGGCACATCGTAAAAGGGGTAACACATTACAACTACCCTTAACCCCCTCCCCTAGACCTAACTAAGTTTCGATTTTAGGAACTCGGGATCATGCTCACCACTTTTAAGAATTGCGAAAAGGGGTTTGCAGCCTTTCGACACAGCTTTCCGTCGTCACGTGGGTTTGGAAGGTTCTGGCGCAGCTTGTTTTCCTCTTGGTTCTCCTGCGATGAGCGCTCGCCGATGTGATGTTGAGACGCTGGAGTGCTGGGCCCTGAGTGTCTTCTTCTCCGGCCTGGGTCGTCGATCTCCCGATGGTCTTCCCCGGGGCGGGACGCTGGTCCCAAAAAGCTTTCTTTATACAGTCATAATTGTCCTTCTGATTTGAAGCAGAGCTGGGGTACAGGGTGTCTTCTTCTTCGGCCTGGGTCGTCGATGATCTCCCGACAAAAGTACCCGGGCCACCCTCGTCCTTCGTCTTCCCGTCGTGGCCGGGCCTTGCCTGGCCGAGCTGGCTTCCAAGCCGAAATCTTCTCGTCGTGGTCGGGCCTTGCCTGCCCGAGCACCGAACACGTTCCAAACCGAAGTGCTGTGTGAAGGTCTCTGATGGTCCCGAAGCGTTTCACCGAAGAAGTTGAAGAAGTACCGTAGAAGTTCCGAAGCTACTCCGAAGCGTTTCTGAAGCGTTCAAGAAGGGAAGCTACTGATGGACTTTTTCAATCCACAGTTATACCTTTTTGGAACATTCTTATCTCCCGCCAAATCATAGTCCTGTCTTTGTAATAATTTTGGCGGGCAGAACTCTCTGCAGGGGTGTTTTGTCTTCATAACGGGAGTCGGTGATAGCTTAACTGGCCTTCCTGGGCCGATAATGCCTTTGCTTTGTCACCGTAACTCGGTTTGTATATTGATCGGTCTGGAGATTGCCCTTGATGGCTGTTAAATGGCTTTTCTTTGTACAGTAAATGGGTTAAAGTGTTCGTTCAATTGTCCACCCATTTCTTGATGGGTCTCATCCTGCTACCCAAATCTGTCCTGTACTTATAATCTAATCAATATGTATACTCAGTTCCATGAGTTTCGGCTTCCCGAAACTGGTTTCCGCGGGCTTTTAATGTCCTCAATCCACAAGCCTGTCTGGCTTGCAGTAACAGAAATTCAAATGGTCCCAGAAGCTGGTCACGAGGTCTGGTGGCCATTTTGTGTGCCCTTTTATCAATGGTTTCTCTGTACAAGCTTCTTTTGGTCAATAAAGCTGTTTTATTAACCCTAAATTCCTGCGTGATTATTTAATGAAAATTTCGCGAATCTTACACTACCTTTGTCCCGAATAGGCCCCACCTCGCCTCTTACTACCCGCTTACTGTTTACATGCCATTAGAAGATTTTTGGGTTCCCTTTTATGTTAACCGCCATTCTACTCTCACATTCTCTATGCCAATCTTATTTTCATCTTCACTTCCCCTCTCAACTTATTGTATTTGGTCTGGTTCTCCCTTGAAGAATTCACCTGACATTCATTATACACCCTCTCTTTTTGTTTTGTCACCTTCTCTATCTCGCTCGTCATCCAAGGAGCTCTTGCTTTGTTTCCCTTACCTTTCCCTCTTGTTGGAATGTACCTAGCCTGTACTTGGAACATCATCTCCTTAAAGATCTCCCATTGTTTCATTACAGTTTTTTCTGTCAGTCTTTGGTTCCATTTTACCCTGACTAGATCCTTTCGCATCCCATTGAAGTTAGTCTTATTCCAGTTTAGAAGTTCCACTCTAGATTGTTCCTTGCTCCTCTCCATTGCTAATCTAAATCTTATGATACGATGATCACTCGTACCCAAGTGTTCTCCCACAGACACTTGGTCGACCTGGCCCACCTCATTCCCCAGCACCAGATCCAGCAATGCCTCCTTCCTAGTTGGGCCAAGGAAATTCTTTTGAACACATTTCAGAAATTCCTCCCCCTCCTTTCCCTTTACCCTTGTGTTATCCCAATCAATATTTGGGTAATTAAAGTCCCCCAATATCACCACTTTATAACTCTTGCATATCTCTGCGATTTCCCTGCAGATTTGCTCCTCTACCTCCCTCTCACTATTTGGAGGCTTGTAGAATACCCCCAATAGCGTGATGATACCCTTTTTGCTCCTCAACTCTAACCAAATGGATTCTGTCCTTGTCCCCTCAAGAACATCCTCCCTTTCCAACACTACAATGTCTTCCTTAATCAGCACTACCACCCCATCTCCCTTTTTTCCTTCCCTATCTTTTCTGAACCCCTTGAATATTAAGTGCCTAGTCCTTACCGTTTTTAAGCCACGTTTCCGTTATTGCCACAACATCATATTGCCACATGGCTAATTATGCTTGTAGCTCACCAACCTTATTCACCACACTTTGAGCATTTACGTACATGCATTCTAAACCCATTTTTGAATTTTTCATAGTCTTTCTTAGTCTGCTCCTATCTAATATGGTACTACTTCCACTTCTAGTACTACTTTCTTCTCTAGTACTATCCAACACACTCACTCTTTTATGCACCTTATTCCTCTTTTCTACTCCGATATGCTGGTTCCCATCCCCCTGCCAAACTAGTTTATACCCTCCCCAACAGCACTAGCAAACCTCCCCTTGAGAATATTGGTCCCGGCTCTGTTGAGGTGTAACCCATCCGGCTTTTACAGGTTCCACCTTCCCCAGAAATGGTCCCAATGCCTCAGGAATCTATAGCCCTCCCTCCTGCACCATCTCTCCAGCCTCACATTCATCTCTTCTATCCTCCTATTCCTGTACTCACTAGCACTTGGCACCGGGAGTAATCCGGAGATTACTACCTTTGAGGTCCTGCTTTTTAAATCTCTCTCCTAGCTCCCTATGGTCTGCGTGCAGGACCTCATCCCTCTTTCTGCCTATGAAGGTGGATTAGGTGGATTAAACTTAGAAAGGGGGAAGATGTACACAGAGTTTAGATTTAACTAAGCAGATAGTTAATATATATAACACCATCTGCTTATGGAAATAGTAAGAAAAAATTGAATGTCATTTGCTATTTGAGGAAGTGGGCAATTAAGGACTATTAGTTTTTGGGACCTATAGATGAACTGCATGCTTTTCTGGTCCTGAACTTTCCTCAAATTCCACATGTGATGCTTTTTACTTTCCAATCGTGCATAAGCTCAACTGGAGGTAGCTGGTGTGAGAAAGCACCCACTTAGTGCACTGGCCTTGCGTATTTTTAGGGTCATAATTAAATTGGTGCCAGAAAAGCCTGTATTTAGGAGTTTGCTGATGCTGGGTGGGAAATTCTGTGCTGTTGCGGGTTTAAAGGCGTGCAGCAAGTTAAAAGGGCAGGAATCGGAAAGAAAAAATGCTTGCATTTATATAGTATCTTTCATGTTCTTTAAATAGGATCTTTTACATAGATTCATACAGCACAGAAGGAGGTCATTCGGGCTATCGTGCCTGTGCCAGCTTTTTGAAAGAGCTATCTAATTCGTCCCACGCCCCTGCTCATTCCCCATGGCACTGCAGTATTTAACCAAATCCACCTAAACAGGCAGATTTTTTTTATTCATTCATGGAATGTGGATGTCATTTATTGCCCATCCCTAATTGCCCTTGAGAAGGTGGTGGTGAGCCACCGCCTTGAGCCACTGCAGTCCGTGTGGTGAAGGTACTCCCACAGTGCTGTTAGGTGGGGAGTTCCAGGATTTTGTCCCAGCGACGATATGAAAGAACGGCGCTATATTTCCAAGTCAGGATGCAATGTTCTCAAGCCATGCAGCGGTCTAGACGTCCCGCGCAGCCGGCTTTTAAATGGATAAACCACGCATGCGTGGGAATTTGATTGGGCCGCACAGCCCGTTAAAGGGACAGCGCACCACAGAAAATTAGAAGGAACATTGTCGGGATCGTGTGTCACTTAGTGGTGATGGTGTTCCCATGAGCCTGCTGCCCTTGTCCTTCTAGGTGGTAGATCGCAGTTTTGAGAGTCGCTGTCGAAGAAGCCTTGGCGAGTTGCTGCAGTGCATCTTGTAGATTGTACACACTGCATCCATGGTGTGCCAGTAGTGGAGGGAGTGAATGCTTAAGATAGCAGATGGGGTACCAATCAAGCGGGTTGCTTTGTCCTGGATGGTGTTGAACACACGTTCCAGGCAAGTGGAGAGTATCCCATCACACTCCTGACTTGTGCTTTTTAGATGGTGGAAAGTTTTTGGGGAGGTGGGACGTGAGTTACTTGCCCCAGAATACCCAGCCTCTGACCTGCTCTTGTAGCCACAGTATTTATGTGGCTGGCCCAGTTATGGAAAAGGACAATGATAGACCAGGAGTTGTCAATTGGGGAAAGGCCAATTTCACTCAGCTGAGATGTGATTTAGCAAAAGTGGACTGGAAACAGCTACTTGAAGGTAAATCAATGTCAGAGCAGGTGGGGGCATTCAAGGAGGGAAATTGTGAGGGTTCCAAGGAAATATGTTCCCACAAAGAAAAAGGGTGGGACTCCCAAATCTAAAACCCTCTGGACGTTGATGGGCATACAGGGTAAGATAAGGCTAAAAAGGGAAGCTTACGTCAGATACTGAGCTAAATACTGCAGAAAGCCTAGAGTATAGAAAGTGCAGGGGTGAAATTAAAAGAGGAAATTAGGAAAGTATAAGAGGGCATGAAAAAATATTGGCAAGTAACATCATGGAAAACCCAAAGATGTTTTATAAATACATAAAGAGCAAGAGGATAACTAAGGTAAGAGTAGGGCCTATTAGAGACCAATAAGGTAACCTGTGTGTGGAGGCGGAAGGCGTGGGTATGGTCCTTAATGAATATTTTGCGTCTGTCTTCACAAAAGGGATGATGCAGACATTGCTGTTGAGGAGTGTGAAATATTAGATGAGATAAACATAGTGAGAGAGGAAGTATTAAGGGGTTTAGCATCTTTGAAAGTAGATAAATCACCAGATACATGAAATGTATCCCAGGCTGTTAAGAGAAGCAAGGGAGGAAATATGGAGACTGACCATCATTTTACAATCCTCTCTGGCTACAGGTGTGGTGGCGGAGGACTGCTAACATTGTACCATTGTTTAAAAAGGGAGAAAGGGACAGACCGAGTAATTACAGGCTAGTCAGCCTAACCTCAGTGATGGGCAAATTATTGGAAAAAATTCTAAGGGTCAGCATTAATCGTCATTTAGAAAGGCGCGGATTAATTAAGGGCAGTCAGCATGGATTTGTTAAGGGAAGGTCCTATTTGACTAACTTGATTGAATTTTTTGAGAACGTAATGAGGGTCAATGAGGGTAGCGCATTTGATGTCGTTTACATGAATTTTAGCAAGGTCCCACATGGCCGACTGGTCAGAAAAGTAAAAGTCCATGGGATCCAAAGGAAAGTGTCAAGTTGGGTCCAAAATTGGCTCTGACAGGAAGCAATAGGTAATGGTCGATGGGTGTTTTTGTGACTGAAAGGCTCTTTCCAGTGGGGTACCGTGGGGCTCAGTACTAGGTCCCTTTTTGTGGTATATATTAATGATTTAGACTTCAATGTAGGGGGCATGATTAAGAAGTTTGCAGATGATACAAAAATTGGCCGTGTGGTTGATGTTGAGGAAGAAAGCTATAGACTGCAGGAAGATATCAATGGACTGGTCAGGTGGGCAGAAAAGTGGTAAATGGAATTAAGTCTGGAGAAGTGTGAGGTAATGCATTTGGGGAGGGCCAACAAGGAAAGGGAATACACATTAAATGGTAGGACACTGAGAAGTGTAGAGGAACAGCAAGACCTTGGAGTGCATGTCCACAGATAGCTGAAGGTAGCAGAGCAGGTAGATAAGCTGGTTAAGAAGGCATACAGGATACTTTCCTTTATTAGCCAAGGCATAGAATATAAGAGCAGGGAGGTTATGCTTGAATTGTATAAACCACTAGTTAGGCCACAGCTAGAGTACTGCGTGCAGTTCTGGTCACCACATTATAGGAAAGATGTGAAATAAAAACAGAAAATGCTGGAAATACTCAGCAGGTCAGGCAGCGTCTATGGCGAGAGAAACAGAGTTAACGTTTCAGGTCGATGACCCTTCGTCAGAACTGGAAAAAGCTGGAGATGGAACAGGTTTTTAAGCAAGTGTAGGGGCAGGGAGAAGGGGGAGGGGAGGAAAGAACAAAAGGGAAGGTCTGTGATAGGATAGAAGGCAGGAGAGATTAAGAGACAAAAGGGATGATGGTGCAAGGCAAAAGGAGATGGTAATGGGACAAGTTAAACAAAAGATGGTTCTAGATGAAGTGTAAATGGCAATGGCAGAATGAAAGACAGCTGCCATGTGTGAGAAAAAACAAGATAGGGGCAAAGGTATGGTCTGAAATTGTTGAACTCGATGTTGAGATGATGGGTCTACCAAAGCAGTCCTATTTGTGGATCTTGGGAAGGAGGTAGAAGCAGGCTGTGTGGGGTTGGGGAACTATGAGGTTGGCAGCCGTGGAGGGAAGATCTCCAGAGGAGATGAGGTCAGTGACGGTCTTGGAAACGGTGGCTTGATGTTCGGTAGTAGGGTCATGGTCCAGGCAGAGGTACGGAGGTAGGAGAAGGTGTCCACTCATCTATCACTCCCAACACCCCTTCCCATTCGCCTGGCACCTTCCTGTGCAAGCGCAGGAGATGTAACACCTGCCCCTTTACCTCCACCCTTCCCACTGTCCAGGGCCCCAAACACTCCTTCCAGGTGAAACAGCGATTTACTTGTACTTCTTGCAATCTAGTATACTGTATTCGCTGCTCACGATGTGGTCTCCTCTACATTGGGGAGACCAAACGCAGATTGGGTGACCGCTTTGCGGAACACTTCCGTTCAGTCCGTAAGGGTGACCCCGAGCTTCCGGTCGCCTGTGACTTTACTTCTCCGCTCCACTCCCACTCTGACCTCTCCGTCCTCGGCCTCTTGCACTGTTCCAATGAAGCTCAATGTAAGCTCGAGGAACAGCACCTCATCTTTCGATTAGGCACGTTACAGCCTTCTGGACTCAACATCGAGTTCAACAATTTCAGACCATAACCTCGGCCCCTATCTTTTTTTCCCATTTTTTTTCTCCCTCACACATGGCAGCTGTCTTTCATTCTGTCATCGCCATTTACACTTCATCTAGAGCCATCTTTTGTTTCTTAACCTGTCCCATTACCATCTCCTTTTGCCTTGCACCATCATCCCTTTTGTCTCTTAATCTCTCCTGTCTTCCACCCTATCACAGACCTTCCCTTTTGTTCTTTCCTCCCCTCCCCCCTCTCCCTGCCCCTACACTTGCTTAAAAACCTGTTCCATCTCCAACTTTTTCCAGTTCTGACAAAGGGTCATTGACCTGAAACGTTAACTCTGTTTCTCTCTACAGATGCTGCCTGACCTGCTGAGTATTTCCAGCATTTTCTGTTTTTATTTCAGATTTCCAGCATCCGCAGTATTTTGCTTTTGTACAGGAAAGATGTGATTGCACTAGGGAGGGTACAGAGGAGATTTATAAGGGTGTTGCCAGGACTGGAGAATTTTAGCTATGAGGAAAGATTCGATAGGCTGGGGTTGATTTCTTTGGAACAAAGGGGGCTGAGGGGAGACTTGATTGAGGTGTATAAAATTATGATAGATACCGTCAAGAATAAGGACCTATTTCCCCTAGCAGAGAGGTCAATAACCAGGGGGTATAGATTTAAAGTAATTAATAGAAGGAGGTCGAGAACTCGCTGCCTGAAAGTGTGGTGGAGGCAGAAACCCTGATTGCATTTAAAAAGTACTTGGATGTGCACTTGAAGTGCCGTGGCCTGCAGGGCTACGGACCAAGAGCTGGAAGGTGGGATTAGGCCAGATAGCTCTTTTTTGGCCAGCACAGACACAATGCTCTCCTGTGCCTTAAATTTCTGACTCTAAGGATCTGGTCAATGGTGATTGGCAGGATGTTGATGGTGGGGGATTAGGCAATGGTAATACTATTGAATGTCAAGGGGTGGTAGTTAGACTCTTGTTGGAGATGGTCATTGCCTGGCACTTGTGTGGCATGAATGTTACATATGTGTAATATATCATGCAAATTCCAACATATCTGACAATGTAGCACTCCTAGATTATGTGCTCACGTTGTGGAGTGGGGCTTGAATCCACAGACTTTGAGACACGAGGCAAAAGTGCTACCAACTGAATAAGACAGTGCCACTATGTTTGTAAACATGTCTACATGCAGTTCAGCGCGCTTTATTTCTCCAATGGACGAAGCAATGCACAAGACGGAGCTCCCCTCAGGATGGAGTGTCACAGATTCCCTCCAGCAAGCTGCACAACAAGAATGACAGGAGGTGACAGCCAATGTCAATGCCATAAACAACCTACCAATGTATTTGGAGGCAATGTAGGAAGACATTTGATCTTACCAGGCCAACCAAGATAAGAGAACATACTGTTGCTCTTTTATTAATTCAGTAGACTAAGCACCAATGATACAATTAGCTCCACACACTGCCTTAAATTCCATGTTTACCGTGCCCATTATGTACAGAGTACAGTTAGCACCACCAGCCTTTGCCTGGAAGTGTTTTTGCATCCTTGCACGCATTGAAGTCAAAGAAATCGTTGCATCAAATGTACTTGCATGACGCATGTATGTGTTCTTAAACTCAGTGGGTTGTACCTTTGTATATCATCAAGATACCTGCAAGCTCTCACTTACACTCTGCTTGAAGGAAAAGCCAGCCTGCACAAGAGAACACCTCACCCTTTAAGAACATAAGAAACAGGAGCAGGAGTAGGCCAATCGGCCCCTCGAGCCTGCTCCACCATTCAATAAGATCATGGCTGATCCAATCTTGGCCTCAACACCACTTTCCCACTCTCTCCTTGTAGTTCAAATGTCTGTCAATCTCCGCCTTGAATATATTCAGTGACTCCGCCTCCACAGCTCTCTGGGGTAGAGAATTCCAAAGATTCACGACCCTCTGAGAAAAGAAATTCCTCCTCATCTCCGTTTTAAATGGGCGACCCGTTATTCTGAAACAATGCCCCCTCGTTCTAGATACCCCCACTAGGGGAAACATCCTCTCAGCATTCACCCTGTCAAGCCCCCTCAGAATCTTATGTTTCAATAAGATCACCTCTCACTCTTCTAAACTCCAATGAGTATAGGCCCAACCTGCTCAATGTTTCTTCATAAGAAAACCCCTTCATCCCAGGAATCAACCTAGTGAACCTTCTCTGCACTGCCTCTCTTTGTGCACTACCCTTACATCAGGAAGCCCTGCAAATCCTGGGGCCAAAGGATCTAGTGGTACCAAAGATGGGCAAGGATTTGCCCCAATTCCGGGTCTGTGCTAAACACCATCTTCTGAACCATTAGCAGCTACACCTTTAGCTCTGGAACTCCCTTCCTAACCCCTTCTTTCTTCTCCACCTCCTTTAAGACCCTGCTTAAAACCTACCTCTTCGGCTAAGCTTTTAATCACTCCTCTTAGTATCTCCTCCTTTGGCTCAGCGTTCATTTTTGTCTGCTTTCGCGTCTGAAGGCACCATATAAATGCAAGTTGTTACTGATGCTGATGGCAGCCTCAACTTTGATGGTAATCCTGTAAAATAAATGAGGTTGTGCTACTTTCTCCAGGAGCATCAACCTTCACCTAAACAGATTGCTTTCATTAGAGCCGCTGCCAGTGGTGGCAGCAGCACCCTGATAGCCAAAAATAAGTAATGCTGCTGGAGGGGGAGGCTGCCATCTTTCCTGGGCACACAGACCAGCAGTGCCTTTCTGCTCATTGGGCTGTAAGCACCCATTGTGGAAGGTCCAGCTGTCAGAAACAAGCTATGACTTTCAACATTTATGCACATGCAGGTATTTGTCATTTGACCATGGACTATATTACAGATGCCACTCCCCCTCCTTGAAGTAGCAGTGCAACATAAAGATGTTACAAGTGAAGATTGAAGAATACTCACACTGCATCGTTACTACAGGCATGAACAGACACCAAGGCCTAGAAATTCAGTATAGCCACATTTGGGGCGCTAAAGTCGGGCGGCCACTAAAGTTTGCGCCCGGCGCAAAGTCGCGCCACCTTCGCTGATATTCAGTCGCATCGCCCCAAGAGGTTGCTGTTGCGCTAAAACAGGCGATGCACGACTATCTTTAGGCGCTAAGCCGGCAGTGCTGAGCGATACCCCCGAGGCCGGGCGCAGCACAGGTGCGGCGAGTTGTTGATTGACGGCAGACACTCTGGCGCCGGTCAGCTCTTAAAGGGGGAGGGTGGATTTGTTTGCCTGCCACGCCCTGCACACTGCAGCCCTCAACCTAGGCCTGACCACTTCTGCTTCATCTGCACAACGCCCAGGGCTATGGAGAAGGCCAGGGAGAGAGTGCAGCGCTTCAGCGACGGTGACCTGAGGGTGCTGGTTGGCGGAGTGGAGCGCAGGCGCCATGTTCTGTTCCCAGAAGGTGGCAGGAGGCCGCTGCCCAGCGCCTACCGGAAAGCCTGGAGGGAGGTCTCAAACAGGGTGTCTTCCAACAGCGTGGTTGCCAGGACTCCTGTGCAATGCCGGAAAAAGTTCAACGACCTCACTCGGGTTGTCAGGGTGAGTACCCTTTCCAGTGTCCTCCTCATCTCTGCATGTGCACCTCAGTTTATGGGCAAAGGGACCTGAAAGCCCTAATGGCCAGCCCTCATCCAGCAGCTATGGGACTGTCATGAAAATCACTTGCACATTCAGCACTTTACACACTGTACGAGCTATTCCACCATGGGAGGCATTGCAGACAAGATCAGGGCTTCACACTGTACTTAGAGGCCGTCCTTTCTCTTGCAGGCCAAGGTGGCGCACAACCGGCGGAAACTAAGTGAGACCGTGGGAGGCCATCCTGACGTCAAAGAGCTCTCCGACCTCGACCAGCATGTGGAGCGCATTATGGCAGGCCGGCTGATTGGCCCCGTCGCCAGTGGAGATGCCGACCCTGTTCTGGGCACCAATGGTAAGGGCATCACCTTTTTGACCTCTCTCTTTCCACTTGCGCCTCAGATCAGCATCCTTTGCCACTGTCCGACCAATGCAGTGCATGGCAGCACTCATGCCTCCCTCGCTGCCGCCCTGTCCTCACTCTAAAGCTACTCTTGTGCCTTCCTGCTTTCAGATGGTGAATCGCCAGGTGAGGAGGCGGGCCCTCAAGCTGCCACTGTCAGCGATTCCGAATTCGAGGAGGAGGAAGAGGAAGCCGGCCCATCAGTGCCACCCTCAGCCGCGCCAGCCCATGGCGATGAAGGGGACACGTCTTCCCTGGAGGCGAGCCGGGGGGAAGGGTCGGAGGAGAGTGAAGCTCCGGGGCCCAGCGGGCTGCAGCAACGCGGGAGGGGTGGGGAAGCTCGGCGGACTTCTCCCCAGAGGGTGAGTGCGGCCTCCAGTCCTGCGACGGTGAGCGCAGAGGAGGTGCGGCTCCTGGAGGAAATGGCCGTCCAGGCTGAGCGCAGGCACAATGAGCTCATGGCTGCAGTGGCAAGGATGCCTGACTCCATTGAGTCTTTGTCAAGGAGTGTGCAGCAATTTGGAGCAGCACAGGCCAGGAGTCTACAGGACTTCGTGGCAGCACAGGCGGCTTCGAGCCAAGTGCTCAGTCGTGCCGTCCATTCACTGGCTGTTGTCATGCGGACACAGACCAGGGCCACACGGGCACTAACTGCTGCCACCCTCGCTGGATCAGCCAGGCATCGCCAGGGCACTCGCCGCGCAGCAGCAGCCCAGCAGTCTGTTCTTCAGCTGTTTGCTGCGCATGCTGCAGTGCTGGCCCGTGCGAGTGCCAATGTATCAGGCGACCAGGGAGCACCTGCGATCTGTCAGGTTGGCACCATTCCTGCAGCCGACACTGCCACTCCGCCATTGCAGCTGCCACGAGCCGCTGGACAGACTGCTGCCGCCCAAGCAGAGTTGGAGCAGTCAGCAGCCGGCCCCTCCAGGGCCAGAGCTGGTGCAGGCCGACCCCCAAGGGCATCTGCCGTCTCGCCATCTGACCCTCAGCAGCCTTCCCCCAGCCTTGCTGCAGCCACTGGGCTCCCATTGAGGAGGAGCTGCAGGGCGGGCAGGGGCCAGGCAAGGATGCGAAAGGCATCGCCCTCGCAGGGCAAAAAGTAGAAGGTCTGCACAAATGCTTTGTGGTCGTTGAAAGGCCGAGACTGGTGTAGTTGTGTTTTTGTAAGGCCGAGACTGGTGTCTTTCTTTGTTTTTGTAAGGCCGAGACTGGTGTCTTTCTTTGTTTTTGTAAGGCCGAGACTGTTAGTTTTGTGTTTTTGGAGGGGGCTTCTCAACATGAGGTTGTAATGTGGGAAGGGCAGAGGTTTGCAATAAATTAATGTTCTTAAATCGCACTGTGCATGGTTTTTTTGGCAAGTCCTGGTTGCCCTGCTCGGCTGAGGGCTTGTGGAGCGGCTACATTCATCTGCTGACATTGGCACAAGCCATTCCCTGAGAGGGGGCCTAGAACCGACGTTCAATAAGCCGGCGACGGGCGGCCCTTGCACTTTCTGCCTCCCTCCTGTGCTGGTCCTCCTCCTCCTCCTCCTCCTCCTCCTCAGGTGGTCCTCCAATCTCTGGTGGCAGTGGCTGAGTCCTGCGGATAGCCAGGTTGTGCAGCATGCAGCACACGACCACGAAATGGGAGACTCGCTCCGGCGAATATTGTAGGGCTCCACCGGAACAATCCAGACAGCGGAACCGTTGCTTCAGGACGCCGATTGTTTGCTCAATGATGTTCCTGGTCGCTTGATGGCTGTCGTTGTATCCCTCTTCAGCAGGGGTGCTGGGCGCACGGAGCGGGGTCATCAGCCAGGTACACAAAGGATAGCCTTTGTCCCCGAGAAGCCATCCTCGTGGGTGAGGCTGGGCCTGGAACATGTCTGCCACAGAAGCCTGGTGCAGGATGAAGGCATCGTGGCTGCTGCCTGGAAAGCGGGCATTGACAGCTAGGATGGGCTGCCTGTGGTCACACACCAGCTGGACGTTGAGCGAATGGTAGCCCTTCTGGTTGCGGTAATCCTCGGAATTCTCCAGAGGTGCCCGCAAAGCCACATGCGTGCAGTCAATGGCGCCCTGCACCATGGGGAAGCCCGCGAATGCTGCAAAGCCCATTGCACGCTGTTGCTGCTTGGCAAGGGCCATGGAGAAGGAGATGAACTGACGTCTCCTTTTGAAAAGGGCATTGGTCACCTGGCGGATGCAGCAATGCACGGCGAACTGGGAGATGTTGGAAATGTCCCCAGTAGCGGATTGGAAGGAGCCGGTGGCATAGAAGTTGAGAGCCACCGTCACCGTCACTGCCACCGACAGAGACGTCCTGCTCCTCAGATATGGCTGCAGATCACCGCCAAGCAGGTGGCAGATCTCTGTGACCACCTCCCTTCGGAATCGCAGCCTCCGAACACACTGCTCGTCAGACATGTTCAGATAGGAGAACTGCTGGCGGTATACCCTGGGTGGGTAAGGCCTCCGTTCCCGACGCCTGTTGCCCCCTCTCCGTCTAGCCAGGACTGCCACTCTCTCACGGCGTCTGTGAGCCCTTTGGATGCAATGGAGAAGGCCAGCGTTTGCACCCATTGCAGCCCCCATTATATGTTAGCTAACAATGATATGTCAATGAAGGCAAAGACAAGTGGAAAGCTGTGGCCTGAAGCCACAAGTACCTGTCCGAGTGTTGAGCCAAAGCAGAAAGCTCTCTACCTTGGTCTCTCTGCAAAGATCCGTCTCTCAAGAAGGAGTCCTGCGAAATGGCAGCCTTTTCTAGTGCAGGAGGAGTGCCCTTTAATTTGCGCCCCCCGCGTCCTGCATCGACTGAGCACCGTTCCACTCTACCAGTCGCTAGGGGCGCCAGGCGCACAAGAGGGCGTCGCGACTGAATTTCCGGTTTGGGGCGCACAAAGGGCGTTGCACGAGGAAATGACGTCAGGATCTGCGTGCGCAGCTGAGTGCGCGCAAAGACTTTGCGCCACCGCTAAATCGTGAGTGAAGTTGGGGAGAGGCGCAGATCGCGCTGCGCCCGGCCGCTAGCCGCCTAGCGCCCGACATCTACTCCTAAGGCGCTACCGGCTGGCGCAACCAACTGAATTTCTAGGCCCAAAAGTTTAAAGGTAAAACAGTATTTTTTATGTATATGGAAGATGCTGTAGTGGTTGGAGGTCAATCATCGCAGCCCCAGGACATCGCTGCAGGAGTTCCTCAGGGCAGTGTCCTAGGCCCAACCATCTTCAGCTGCTTCATCAATGACCTTCCCTCCATCATAAGGTCAGAAGTGGGGATGTTCGCTGATAACTGCACAGTGTTCAGTGCAACTCTTCAGATAATGAAGCAG
This sequence comes from Somniosus microcephalus, assembly GCF_052327205.1. NCBI lineage: Eukaryota > Metazoa > Chordata > Chondrichthyes > Squaliformes > Somniosidae > Somniosus > Somniosus microcephalus. The sequence continues at coordinate 212,461,814 of NC_140991.1, read as the reverse complement.
TCCATGCAGCAAGACCTGGATAACATTCAGGCTTGGGCTGATAAGTGGCAGGTAATATTCATACCACACAAGTGCCAGGCACATATGACTATCTCCAACAAGCGAGCTTCTAACCACCGCCCCTTGACATTCAATGGTATTACCATCGCCGAATCCCCACCATCAACATCCTGGGGGTCACCATTGACCAGAAACTTAACTGGACCAGCCACATAAATACTGTGGCAACAAGAGCAGGTCAGAGGCTGGGTATTCTGTGGTGAGTGTCTCACCTCCTGACTCCCCAAAGCCTTTCCACCAGCTACAAGGCACAAGTCAGGAGTGTGATGGAATACTCTCCATTTGCCTGGTTAGTACTTAATGCCTTGGGGAAAGAGGGAGCTGTTGTGTTGGGGCGGGCTCCACTTAAACCGGGCTGGGACCAGTGTCCTGGCGAACCAAATAGCTAGGGCACCAGTCAGGGCTTTAAACTAATGAAGGGGTGGCTGGAGGATTCAGGAAAGAGTAAATTTAAAAGCAGCAAGAGAAATGTCAAGGCTCTAGAGCAGAGTAGGGTTTTGGGTAAAATAAACAGAGTGGGTCAGGAAGGGACAGAGAGAGTAACAAAGGTAATAAGGCATCAGTGACTAAGGTGACGTCGGGGAAAAAGAGAAATAAGTCAAAGCTAAAGGCACTATATCTGAATGCGCAAAGCATTCGCAACAAAATAGATGAATTAATAGCTCAGATAGAAATTAACAGGTTTGATCTAATAGCCATAACAGAGATGTGATTGCAAAGTGGCCAAGGTTGGGAACTAAATATACATAACTTTTAGAAGGAATAGGCAAAATGGGAAAGGAGGAGGGGTAGCCCTGATAATAAAGGATGGGATAAAGACAGTAGAGAGAAAGGATCTTAGCTCTGAAAATCAAGAAGTAGAATCAGTTTAGGTGGAGTTTGGAAACAGCAAGGGGCAGAAAACATTGGTGGGAGTTGTTTATAGGCCCCCAAACAGTAGTTCTAATGTAGGGCAGAGTATAAATCAGGAAATTAGAGGCGCATGTAACAAGTGTAAAACAGTAATCATGGGGGACTTTAATCTACATATAGACTGGGGAAACCAAATTTGCAGTAATGGTGTGGAGGATGGATTCATGGAATGTATGCAAGATAGTTTTCTAGATCAGCATGTTGAGGAACCAACTAGGGAACAGGCTATTTTAGATCTAGTATTGTGCAACGAAAAAGGGCTAATTAATAATCTTGTAGTAAAGGGGCCTTTAGGGAAGAGTGACCATAATACGAGTTTTATACTGAGTTTGAAAGTGACTTAGCTAAATCCAAAACTAGAGTCATACAGTCACAATGGCACTGAAGGAGCCGTCTCTCTCTAGAGCAATCCAGTCAGTCCCATTCCCCCGCTCTATCCCCATAGCCCTGCAAGTTTATTTCCCTCAAGTGCCTATCCAGTCTCCCCTTGAAAACATTGAGTGTCTCCGCTTCCACCACTTCCATTGGCAGTGAATTCCAGGTCATCACCACTCGCTGTGTAAAAAAGTTTTTCCTCACATCTCCCCTGTATCTCTTGCCCAAAACCTTAAATCTGTGTCCCCTAGTTCTTGTACCATCAACTAGTGGGAACAGCCTTTCCACGTCTAGCCTATCCAAACCCGTCATAATCTTGTACACCACTATCAAATCACCCCTTAACCTCCTTTGCTCTAATGAAAACAAATCCAGCTTCTCCAACCTGTCCTTGTAGCTAAGATCCCCCATCCCCGGAACCATTCTGGTAAATCTCCTCTGCACCCTCTCAAGGGCCTTCACATCCTTCCTAAAGTGTGGTGACCAGAACTGGACGCAATACTCCAGTTGCGGCCTAACTAGCGCTTTATAAAGGTTCAGCATAACTTCTCTACTTTTGTACTCAATACCTCTATTTATGAAGCCCAAGATCCCATATGCTTTGTTAACCACTCACTCAATATGTCCTGCCACCTTCAGGGACCTATGCACATTAACTCCCAGGTCCCTCTGTCCCTGCACTCTTTAAAACTGTGCCATTAAGTGTATATTGCCTCTCCCTGTCCCTTCTGCCAAAATGCATCACCTCACACTTCCCTGTATTAAATTCCATCTGCCACTTGTCTGCCCATTCTGCTAGTCTTTCTATGTCCTGTTGCAGTCGATTGATATCATCACCACTGTTTGCCACCCCCCCCCCCCCACATTTGGTGTCATTGGCAAATTTAGAAATTCTACTCTGTATTCCAATATCCAGGTGATTTATATATTTCAAACAAAGCAGTGGCCCCAGCACTGACTCTTGGGGAACACCACTGTCTACCATCCTCCAGTTTGAAAAACAGCCAATGACCACAACTCGCTGCTTTCTGTCCTTAAGCCAATTCCTTATCCAAGCTGCCACTGACCCATCTATTCCATGAACCTCAATTTTGTTAACCAGCCTTCTATGTGGTACTTTGTCAAACGCCTTCCGAAAATCCATGTAGACAACATCCATTGCATTCCCTTCATCAATCCTCTCTGTTACTTCATCAAAAAATTAAATTAAATGAGTCAAACAAAATCTTCCTTTTACAAACCCTTGTTGGCTCTCCTAATTAGCTTAAACCTCTCCAAATGCCTGTTAATTTTTCCTTGATTATTGTTTCTAAAACTTTTCCCACCACTGATGTTAAACTGACCGGCCTGTAGTTATTAGAATTGCCCTTACAACCTTGCTTGAACAATGGTGTCACATTTGGCACTTTCCAATCCTCAGACACTTCCCCCGCATCTCGGGAAGATTGAAAAATTATGGCAAGCCCTTCTGCTATCTCCTCCCCCAATTCCCTTAGCAACCTGGGATGCAAGCCATCTGGACCAGGCGACTGATCCACTCTAAGCATACCCAGTCTTTCTAGTACATCCGGCTTATCAATTTTCACCCCTTCCATTGCTTCTACCTTTTCCACTTCTACCAATAGTTTGTTAGCATCCACCTCCTTAGTAATCACCGATACAAAGTACTCATTGAGTATTCTAGCCTTGCACTGCGCCTCTAAGCATATATCACCTTCTTTGTTCCGAATAGGCCCCACCCCAACTCTTACTACCTGCTTACTGTTTACATGCCGGTAGAAGATTTTTGGGTTCCCTTTTATGTTAACCGCCATTCTACTCTCACATTCTCTCTTTGCCAATCTTATTTTCATCTCCACATCCCCTCTCAACTTATTGTATTTGGTCTGGTTCTCCCTTGAAGAAATCACCTGATATGCATCATACACCCTCTCTTTTTGTTTCATCATCTACTCTATCTCCCTTGTCATCCAAGGAGCCCTTGCTTTGGTACCCTTACCCTTCCCTCTTGTTGGAATGTACCTAGCCTGTACTTGGAACATCTCTTCCTTAACGATCTCCCATTGTTCCATTACAGTTTTTTCTGTCAGTCTTTGGTTCCATTTTACCCTGGCTAGATCCTTTATCATCCCATTGAAGTAAGCCCTATTCCAGTTTAGAAGTTCCACTCTAGATTGTTCCTTGCTCCTCTCCATTGCTAATCTAAATCTTAAGATACGATGATCACTCGTACCCAAGTGTTCTCTCACAGACACTTGGTCAACCTGGCCCACCTCATTCCCCAGCACCAGATCCAGCAATGCCTCCTTCCTAGTTGGGCCAAGAACATACTGGTCAAGGAAATTCTCCTGAACACATTTCAGAAATTCCTCCCCTTCCTTTCCCTTTACCCAAGCATTATCCCAATCGATATTTGGGTAATTAAAGTCCCCCAATATCACCACTCTATCGGGGAAAAATGAGTCGCGCCCCCTTTGCGGCGCTAACTTTGCCGGGGCCGAAATTCATCGGGGCGCGACTGGAAGTGCCCTGCCTCCCCCTTGGGGCGCTGCGAGGGAATATCGCGCTGCTTTGTGCCGCAGTGTGCCACGGTACTGCAGGCCTTTCCTCCCCTTCTTAAAGGGGAGGGGCCTAGCGCAGCACGACCTGGGGCCCAGCCGCTCAGTGACATCCTTGACCCTGGCACCAGGGAGGCAACATACCATCCTGGAGTCACATCTACAGCCGCAGAAACGCCTGTCTGCTCCCCTAACTATCGAATCCCCTACCACTATTGCTCTTCCACTCTTTTTCCTCCCCCCCCCCCCCGTGCAGTTGAGCCACCCGTGGTGCCATGGACTTGACTCTGGCTGCACTTCCCAGAAGAACCATCGACCTCACCAGTGCTCAGAACAGAATACTGGTTGGAGAGCGCGATGCACTCCGGGGACTCCTGCACTACCTGTCTGGTCCTCCTCTTCTGTCTGGCGGTCACCCATTCCCTCTCTGCCTGCATACTCTTAAGCTGCGGCGTGACCACCTCTAGAAACGTGCTATCCATGTAACTCTCAGCCTTGCGGATGCACTGCAGTAACTCCAGCTGCCGCTCAAGCTCCAAAACCCGGAGCTCGAGTTGCCGTAGCTGGTGACACTTCCCGCACATGTGGTCTTCCAGGCTACGTGAAGCGTCCAGGACTTCCCACATGGCACAGGATGTGCACTCCATGGGACTGAGCTGCCCTGCCATGCCTCTATTTAATAAACTAAGAATTAACCTGTAATGATCAATAACATGTCATTCTGGAGTGGTACACTAGATGGAGCCGTAGAGCTGTATAGAGCTGTATATTTAGTTGTATGTGTTTAAGACTACACTACCCACGATGCACTAGGCTACCCACAAGGCAGTAGTCAAGATGGCTGCCTGCACACAGAAGTACACATGCTGAATCTCTACAGATGCTGTATAGTAAAGAACATGTACTCAATAAAGTGACTAGCAAAAGCTAGCTGTTCATAATGCAAATGTCTAGTTATTAATGAACATAACATGGTACCAGGAGTTGTGAAAATCTGCTAAACATTGTGAAACGCGACATGGAGTCTTTGAAGCCACCAGGAGGTTTGAATCTCATGGGAAATGTCAACTACAATTGGCGGACTTTCAAACAACAATTCGAACTCTACATTGCTGCCATCGGGTTCGGTAAGAAGCCAGACGCAAGGAAAATAGCATTGCTGCTCACGGTTGCAGGCCCACAGGCGATAGAGGTATTTAATACATTTGTATTTAATCCAGAGGAGAACAGAGAACATTTAGACGATGTGCTAAAGAAATTTGATACACATTGTTCTCCCAAAAAGAATGAGACCTATGAAAGATACGTGTTCCGTTCAAGGACACAGCGGCAAAATGAGACTTTTGATAGCTTTGTGACTGATCTGAAACTGAAAGCACAGACATGTAATTTCTCTGAGCTGAAAGCATCCATGATTCGTGACCAAATTGTGTTTGGTATTCATGATAAAAAGGTCAGGGAACGTCTGTTGAGAGAAACCGAACTAAAATTGGAAAATGCTGTGACAATATGCCAAGCCAGCGAGCTAGCTCAAAAGCATGCAAAGACTTTCAGTGAAATCAATAATGATGCGATTGTAGTAAGTGCTGCTGTCAGTGCTGTGTCCTACAAAGGGAAGAAACATGGGCAGAACAGAAATGAAAAGCAATCGGAGGAAGGAATTTTTAATTGTAAACGCTGTGGTTACAAACACCAGTTAAAACAATGCCCAGCGTTTGGAAAAATATGCACAAAATGTCATGGAAAGAATCACTTTGCCAAACAATGCTTGTCAAAAGTAACAACAAAGAAAGGGCAACAAGTCAATATGATTGAGGACACTGATTTAAGTGAGACATTTTTTGTACGAATGATGTCATGTGACAATGTCAAAAATGATACAGAAAATGTGCAGCCCTCAGATATGGACAATGCTGAACATAACGTCAATGCAGTAAAAGAGGACAAATGGATGATCCCACTGCAGGTAAATGGAGCATTAGTTACATTGAAACTAGACACTGGGGCAAAAGCAAACTTAATCAGTATGAGTGACATTAAAAATATGAAAGAAAAGCCCAAAATAAAGAAAAAGTCAGTACTACTGAAGGACTATAATGGACAGAAAATAGATAGCTTAGGTGTATGCAGACTTAAAGTGACAGTCAAAGACAAAATGCATCATCTCATGTTTTCTGTTGTGGCTGAAGGACTTGATTCACTACTGGGTGACAAAGCTTGTGAGTACTTAGAACTGGTCAAGAGAGTATACCGTATAAACTGTGCCATAAACAGACCAGGTGACTCAGTGGATTCTGTAGTAAATAATTTCCAGGATGTGTTCAAAGGATTTGGAGTTCTACCATTCACTTACAAGATCCAGCTAAAGGAGGATGCTCAGCCAGTGGTACATGCTCCACGAAGAGTTCCAGCACCCCTGCGTGACCGGCTCAAGAATGAACTGGACAGAATGACCACACTAGGAGTCATCAGGAAAGCCAAAGAGCCAACAGACTGGGTTAACTCCATGGTATGTGTAAAGAAAAAGAACAATGATCTAAGAATATGCATGGATCCAAAGGACTTAAATGCAAACATAAAACGTGAACACTACCAGATTCCCAAGCGAGAAGAAATCACCAATGAAATGTCAGGTGCCAGATACTTTACAAAGCTCGATGCCTCACAAGGATTTTGGCAACTAAAACTGGATGAAGAGAGCACCAAATACTGTACCTTCAACACACCATTTGGCAGGTATTGTTCCCTCAGAATGCCTTTCGGGATAATATCTGCATCTGAAATCTTTCATAGAGCGATGGAACACATAATTGAAGGTCTGGAAGGAGTCCGGGTCTGTGTTGATGACATCATCATCTGGGGCTCCACACTGAAAGAACACAATGAGCGACTGACTAAAGTGCTACAGAGCATATGCCGGAATGGACTGAAGCTCAACAAAGCCAAGTGTCAGTTTGGCATCCAGGAAGTCACTTTCCTAGGAGATAATCTATCTGGTAAAGGAATAGAGCCAGATATGGAAAAAGTAAATGCCATACTCAATATGCCCCGACCCACTGAAAAAAAGGAGTGCTACGCATCATGGGGATGATAAACTTCATTGGAAAGTTAATTCCTAACTTGTCAGCCAAGACAGCCTGTCTGCGAGACCTGCTACATAAAACAAATGAGTTCGCATGGACAGAAAGACATGAACAAGAGTGGATGAACCTCAAAACAGTGCTGACAACCACACCTGTACTCACTTTCTTTGACCCAACAAAGAGAATCAAAGTGTCAACGGATGCCTCAAAAGATGGCCTCGGCGTGGTCTTGCTACAAGCAGAGGGTGAAGATTGGACGTCTGTTGCCTATGCCTCCAGGTCTATGACTGATCTGAGTGTCGATATGCCCAGATTGAAAAGGAATGTCTCGGCTTGGTAGTTGGATTAGAAAAGTTTCATGGCTACATATATGGACTTCCCACCTTCACAGTTGAGACAGACCACTGGTTGCCATCATAAAAAAAAATCTGAATGAGATGTCTCCAAGGATTCAACGACTCATGATGAAGCTGCAAAGATATGACTTTGAACTGATCCACACACCAAGCAAATACATAGTGTTAGCAGATGCACTATCCCGAGCACCCACAATGAGTCAAGTGAGCTCTACTGAAGAAGACGTGGATGTTCATGTGAGTATGGTCACTGCTGCGCTGCCCGTGTCAGACACAAAATCCAAGCAAATAGCAGAAGAAACAGTAAAAGATACAGGGCGAGAAATTCAGTGGGCTTTGCGCCCAGTTACCGCCCAAATAGGGTTTCTGCGCCAGTGTAAGAGGGTGCGCTGATATTCAGCGCTGCGGTAATGGCGGCGGTAGCCGGTGGCGCTGCGCCGACACCAATGATGTCATCGGTGTGCGCAGTGCCCCGGTTCCGCCCCGCTTCCGGCCCAAACCCCATATTTAGTTGCGGCCGCCTCTTCTGCAGCGGCCGCAAACAGCGATTGAAAAACGGGGCCGTACTGCTGCGCTACTGGGGCGCTTTAAGGTGGAGGTGCGGCCGGCCGCTTTTTCAGCGGCCGCCTGCCCGCGCCTCCTTCCCCAGCCTCCTCCACCCCCCCCCCCGCGGCATTGCCGGCTGCTTTCCGCGAGCCCGGCACTTCTCCGTGGTGCCGGGCTCATTTGCCGGCACAATCCAGCGGCGATCTCGCTGTTGCAGGCACCTCCCCCTTAAGAGAAGGAGGAGGCCTGCAGTACCGCAGCCTGCCGCTCCGCAGCGGGTGGCGCAGCGGGGCCTACAGCGCAGAAATTCAGTTTCAGCGCCCCAAGCGGGGGCGGGCACACCCTGGAATAGCGCCCGGTTCCGACTTGGGGCGCAAAAGCCGAATATCTGACGGGCGCACCTGGCTCCGCGCGCAGCGCTAACTTTTGGGCGTTAGCCTGCTGGCGGGCCTTAACTGAATTTCTAGGCCACAGTGTTACAAACAGTAATAGAGAACATTCATCATGGTTGGCCAAAAGGTTCCTGTCCAAAATACTTTCACATAAGGCCAGAATTGAGTGTCGCAAGTGGACTATTACTAAAACAGAACAGAATAGTCATTCCACAGGCTTTACGTCAAGACATGCTCAAAAGGATTCATGAGGGACACCTCGGAATTGAAAAATGCAAAAGGAGAGCAAGAGACACTGGCCTAGAAATTCAGTTGCCTTAGCGCCGCTTTTGAGGCGCTAGAGGGACTAGCGCCAGAGTTATGGCCAGTTTAAAAATTCCCTGGGGCCCTAAATCGGCGTTGCACCGGTAGCGCTGCGCCGGCACCGATGACGTCATCGGTGTGCGCAGCGTCCCGGTTGCCATGCCGACGGGCCCTAGCGCCGAAATTCAGTTGCGGCCGCCTCGCCCGTGGCAGCCGCAACTAAGACTCTGGCAACAGAGTCTTGCATGAGTTTGCGCCGGCGCATTAAAGGCCCCGCGGCGGCCGGCCGCTTTCCCGCCGGCCGCCTGCCCGCAGCTCCCTCCCCGGACTTCTCCCCCCCACCCCCCGGAACAGATGCAAGCCCGGCACTTGTCCGAGGTGCCGGGCTCATTTTTAGACAGATTTGCGCGGGCCGCGGCCGGGTGCAGGCAGCTCCTCCTTAACGGAAGGAGGAGGCCTGCACTTCCCGAGCCTGCCGCACCGCATCGGGTGCCGCAGCGCCGGAATTGCGGCGCGAAACGGCAGTTAGCGCCGATTTACCGCCGCAAAGACCCTTCAGTAGCGCCGGCAGCCGTTTGGGCGCGGCCCTGCTGAATTTTTGGCGCGCGCAGGGGGACTTAGCGCCGGCACTAACTTCCGGCGCTAAAGCCCTGGCTAAGCCAAAACCCAATTTCTAGGCCACTGTTTATTGGCCTGGCATAAATAAGGACATTGAGAACATGATAGGCAAATGTGAGATATGTCAGAAACACCAAAACAAACAAACAAAGGAACCAATGATAGTAGCTGACTTACCAACAGCACCATGGCAAAAGGTTGGTATGGACCTCTTTCATTGAAATGGTAAAGAATATCTAATAGTGATTGACTACTATTCTAACTATCCTGAGATGGCGCTGCTCTCAAGCACATCAGCAAGCAGTGTCATAATGCATGTGAAATCCATTTTCGACAGACATGGAATTCCCAGGATTGCCGTTAGCGACAATGGTCCGCGCTTCAACTGCAAGGAGTGGCAACAGTTTGCAGCACAGTATGACTTTCAGCACATCACATCCAGTCCTTTGTAAGCTCAGTCAAATGGTAAGGCAGAGAAAGGTGTTCAAGTTCTCAAGCAGCTACTGAAGAAAGCGACAGAAAGCAAGTCTGATCCTTATCTCGCCCTGTTGAGCTACCGAGCCTTACCTTTAGACTGTGGTTCTTCACCTGCTGAACTACTAATGGGTCGCAAGTTGCGCACCATGCTACCCTGCTGTGCAAAAGAACAGCAAAGTAAGGAACTGAGACAGAGACTTCAACTGTTAAAGCTGAAACAGAAATCATACTGTGACAAGTCATCCAAAACTCTAAAACCATTGACAAGGGATGATGTTGTCAGGATTGAGGATCCAGATGCATGGAACAGGAAAGCTACAGTTCTTGAGGAAGTAGGACCAAGGTCATACACTGTTAGAACTGAGGAAGGACAGATTCTCAGGAGGAACCGCCGTTCCCTCCTGAAAACACAACAAACTATCCAAGAGCAGATTGATGACAATGCCGCAACTGAATCTTGTCATTCATCACCAGAACAATCTCATGAAAACACATCAGACTTACCCGTGCTGAGAAGACCCACACGTGTAGTAAAAAAGCCTGATAGACTTAATCTTTGAGTACAAAGAAAAACTATATTGAAAATGTATTGACTGTTGTGAAAATGTTTATGTTTATAGAGCACTAACAAAAGTGTTACTGATATCATCTTTATCGTTTTTCTTGAAAGTTGATTGATATTGATTTTGTTAACCTCAAAGAAAGGGGGATGTAATGATCAATAACATGTCATTCTGGAGTGGTACACTAGATGGAGCCGTAGAGCTGTATAGAGCTGTATATTTAGTTGTATGTGTTTAAGACTACACTACCCACGATGCACTAGGCTACCCACAAAGCATTAGTCAAGATGGCTGCAGTTAGATCCGGGTATCTTAATGTTGTGTCCTTCAATAATCAGACAAAGACTGCAGGGAACGATCAACAGGTGTTTACTGAATGAGGTTCAAACTGCAACTGACTGTACAGAGCACTGCTCAGGGTTTATATACAGGTGTGGTCACTGCCGGTACTACAGGATACAGGAGCTGTAAAAAGTAGTTCTCCCCCTTAAAGGTACATACACTACAATTCCTCCCCTTTTAGATTAACAGTACCATAACACTCATTTAACAATTAAATATCAAATTAATTACAATGAACACTTTTAACATGCAACATTAGCTGAAAATAGTCTATTTATAAATTCAGTCTTTGGGGAGGCTTCCTGATTCTTTCTGGATAATGCCTTTCCCGAGTGTCTCGCTCTTGCTGCGGAGGTGATTCTAACACCCTGTCGTCAGTTGATTCATCAGCTTCCAATGCTATTGTTTCTGAGGTAGATGCGACCTGTACGTCGGGTTCCTCACCAGGTATGTATGGCCGAGACATGGGGTTGACTCGTTCCTGTGACTCTAGGATCTGGTCAGCATGGCGTCTCACAATGTTCTCCCCAACATCCACTGTGTACATTAGTGGCCCCTGCCGTGTGCATATCGTTCCTGGCTGCCATTTCTCTGTTCGGTAGTCGCGGGCCAAGACTGGTTGCCTTACATTGAAGCTCCTTGTCGACTTCTCATTGATGTGCTGGAATTGCTTATTCTCAACATCTCTTCGTACATTTGGTCTGAGCAAATCCAGATGAGATCTCAACCTTCGGTTAAAGAACATCATGGCCGGGGCCTGGTTGGTGACTGCATGTGTCGCATTTCTGTAGGCTAACAGGAAATTGTCCACCTTATGCTGCAGTGGAATGTCGTCATCGCACATGGCCTTTACTGCTTTTTTAAAGGTTTGTACGAACCTCTCAGCCAATCCATTTGTGGCTGGATTATATGGGGCGGATGTGTAATGCCTTACCCCATTCCTTTTCATAAATCTTCGAAACTCTTCGGACACAAACTGTGGTCCATTATCAGAGCAAATCTGCTCTGGCAAGCCGTTCCTGGCAAAAATGGTCCGTAGGACTGCAATAGTTTTCTCCGTGGTGGTGGAGGACATTTTGATCACCTCAGGCCATTTCGAGTGCGCATCCATGGCTATCAAAAACATTGAGTCCATGAATGGACCAGCAAAATCAATATGCACCCATTGCCATGGAGATGAGGGCCACTCCCATGGGTGTAGAGGGGCATGTGGTGGTGCATTTTGGACCTTCTGGCATCCTGAGCAGCTCTTTGTCAGGTCCTCGATTTGCTGATCGATCCCCGGCCACCACACATAAGCCCTAGCAAGGCTTTTCATTTTCACCCCTCCCAGATGACCTTCGTGAAGCTCATTGAGCACTCTCTCCCTTAACTTGGGTGGAATTACCACTCGGGATCCACACATCAAGGTCCCCTGGCATACTGACAGCTGTTCTCTTCTGGATGAGAATGCTGGCAACAGTGAGTCGCCATGTGCTGGCCATCCCTTCACCGTCAAATCATATACCCGAGACAGTGTCGGGTCATTTCGGGTCTCCTTCTCTATACCAGCGTTAGTTACTGGCAAGCATTCAATTATAGTCGAGTGAAATATTTCGACAGGATCCACTGCTGGTGCTTCCTCCGCAGTAGGCAGTGGCAGGCGTGATAGCCCATCAGCGTTTCCATGCTGCTTCGTGCCCTTATACTCGACATCATATTGGTACGCCCCTAGGAAAAGGGACCATCTTTGTAGCCGTTGCGCAGTCATCACCGGAACGCCCTTCTTTGGATTAAAGATGGAGACAAGAGGTTGGTGGTCAGTCAGCAAGGTGAACTTCTGCCCGTGCAGATAGTGATTGAACTTTCTCACTCCCCACACTAGGCTGAGGGCCTCCCTGTCAATCTGGGCGTAGTTACACTCGGCTGAGGTTAGTGACCGAGACGCAAAGGCTACTGGCCTCTCCGAGCCGTCCGGGAATTTGTGCGACAGCACCGCTCCAATGCCATAGGGTGATGCATCACACGCCAACCGAATTGGTAGTGCTGGGTTGAAATGAGCCAACACCTCTTTCGATGTGATCAATGCTTTGCTCTTCTGGAAAGCTCATTGACATTCATCACTCCACTTCCATGGTACCCCCGTTTGCAGTAGGGTGTTCAGTGGGTGTAGTACGGTAGACAAATTCGGCAAGAACTTATGGTAGTGTGGTAAACCACTGTTTGTATTCCTGTTTGTCCTGTTTGTATTCCACTGTGTACATGCCTGGACATGCCTCGGCTGACTCCTCCCACAGGTCCTAGTATAAAGGTGACTGCTCCCCAGCCCTTAGTATCATGGACCGGTCGACCACGCGAGGCAGACCTCCATTCTGTTGTTAATAAAAGCCTTTAGTTACTCTTCTAACTCTCAGTCTTTTATGAGTAATTGATAGCGCATCAATTTTATTAACAACATTTTTATAATGGAGAAGATCCTCACACCAGCATGCCTGGACTTAGATCATCGGGAGGCGGACTCATCCACCAAGTTTACTCACTGGCTTAAGTGTTTCGAAAAATTCCTGACCGCCTCCGAAGCAATCAAATCGGACGAGGACAAACTGGATGTCCTGACCTCCAAAGTGAACCACCGAGTGTACTCGGTCATCCAAGACGCGACCTCGTACGCGGACGCTATCAAGCTCCTCAAGGACCAGTACACGCGCCCAGTGAACGAAGTGTACGCCAGGCACCTCCTGGGGAGTCGTAAACAACAACCTGGGGAATCGACCGTGGAATACCTTCAGGCACTGTCTGTGCTTGGCCGGGCCTGTGGTTGTAAGGATGTAAAGGCCGCCGTGTACACAGAGGAACTTATCCGGGACGCTTTTGTAGCGGGCCACAGATCCAATTACACCCGACAGCGACTGTTGGAGCAGAGTAACCTCGACCTCAACAAGGCCTCTGAACTCGCACTATCGTTGGATGCAGCCTACCAGGGCATGGATGCCTACTCCTCTGCACCGTGGACGCCGCGGGGAATGACAGCCTGGGACACGGTAGGACCACCTCATAGCGCCGTGCCACCCCAGCCACACCCCAACAACGGCCCAACTACCGCAGCAGTGTCCCAAGGCCAGACAGCAGTGCCCCAAGGCCAGAAATGCTACTTCTGTGGCCAGGCAAAACACCCCAGAGCGCGCTGCCCGGCGAAAAACGCGATCTGCTCGGGCTGCGGGAAGAAGGGACACTACGCTAGCGTCTGCAGGGCCAAAGCCACCCCGAACCCCAGCAGCGCCGCGTGTGGGCCATGCGGGCCGCCATCTTGGACCTCCCCGGCCATGTGCGAATCACCGGTACAGCAGCCATTTTGGACGCCTCCAGCCACATGGGGATCATGGACGACGCCATCTTGGACGACAGCCGGGACGCAGCAGGCCCCCGACACCGCCTCATCTGATACCCGCAGCGACACACCGACCCCTACGCTGGCATCCGTTACACTGGACCAAGCGAGACCGCACCAACTGGCCAGTTCCACAATGGACATTAAGGTAAATGGTCACGATACAATCTGCCTTTTTGACTCTGGGAGCACGGAGAGCTTCATCCACCCCGACACGGTGCGGCGTTGCTCTCTCCCAGTCCTGCCTGCGCAACAGCGGATTTCTATGGCCTCCGAGTCCCAGTCGGCGGACATCGGCGGCTACTGCGTGGTGACACTCGTAGTAGACGGGACCGTGTACGATCATTTTAAACTTCTGGTCCTGCCTGACCTCTGCGCTGCCGTCCTGCTGGGGTTAGATTTTCAGTGCCACCTTAAAAGTGTTACGATGGCGTACGGTGGACCCCTACCCCCACTCACAGTCCGCAGCCAGCAGCTTCCAAACTGCCCGCCGCGCACCAGGTGCAACCTCTCCACACTCAGAGTCACCCCCCCCAACTGTTTGCTAACCTCACCCCCGACTGTAAGCCCATCGCCACAAAGAGCAGGCGATACAGTGCCGGGGACAGGGTTTTCATTAAAACCGAAGTGGAGCGGCTCCTGAAAGAAGGGATTATTGAGGGCAGCACCAGCCCCTGGCGAGCCCAGGTTGTGGTCGTTAAGACCGGCGAGAAGCAGCGCCTGGTCATCGACTACAGCCAGACAATAAATCGCTACACCCTGCTGGACGCCTACCCACTCCCCCGTATAGCTGATATGGTCAACCAGATCGCGCAGTACCGCGTCTTCTCGACCATTGACCTGAAATCAGCGTACCACCAGCTCCCCATCCGCCCTGAGGACCGCCAGTACACTGCCTTTGAGGCAAACGGCCGCCTCTATCACTTCCTTAGGGTTCCCTTTGGCGTCACCAACGGGGTCTCCGTCTTCCAAAGGGAGATGGACCGGATGGTAGATCAAAATGCGTTGCAGGCCACTTTCCCATATCTGGACAATGTGACCATCTGCGGCCGTGACTTGCAGGACCATGACGCAAACCTCGAAAAATTCCTCCGCACCGCCCAACTCCTAAACCTGACATATAACAAGGAGAAGTGCATATTCCGCACAAACCGCCTCGCCATCCTTGGCTGTGTTGTGGAACACGGAGTCATCGGCCCCGACCCCGACCGGATGCGTCCCCTTATGGAACTTCCACTGCCCCACTGCCTCAAGGCCCTGAAGAGGTGCCTAGGGTTTTTCTCCTATTACGCCCAGTGGGTCCCCTACTATGCGGACAAGGCCCGTCCGCTGATCAAGTCCACCTCTTTTCCCTTGACGGCAGAGGCCCGCTTAGCCTTCCACCGTATCAAGGAGGACATTGCCAAAGCCACCATGCACGCAGTGGACGAATCCATCCCCTTCCAGGTGGAAAGCGACGCGTCTGACTTTGCCCTGGCCGCTACCCTCAATCAGGCGGGGAGACCCGTGGCCTTCTTTTCACGAACCCTCCAAGGCCCGGAGACCAGACACTCCGCTGTTGAGAAGGAGGCCCAGGCGATTGTGGAGGCTGTGCGTCATTGGAGGCACTACCTGGCCGGAAAACGATTTACCCTGCTCACTGACCAGCGTTCAGTTGCTTTTATGTTTAACAACAAGCAGAGGGGCAAAATCAAAAATGACAAGATCTTGAGGTGGAGAATCGAACTTTCCACCTACAACTACGAGATCTTGTACCGGCCCGGGAAGCTAAATGAACCCCCGGATGCGCTATCGCGTGGCACCTGCGCCAGCGCGCAGATCGATAGACTGCGGGCCCTCCACAATGACCTCTGCCACCCGGGGGTCACCAGGTTCTTCCACTTCATCAAGGCCCGCAACCTGCCTTACTCTATTGAGGAGGTCAGGACCATGACCAGGAACTGCCAAGTCTGCGCTGAGTGCAAACCGCACTTTTATAGACCAGACAGGGCCCACCTGATAAAAGCCACTCGCCCCTTCGAGCGCCTGAGCGTCGATTTTAAAGGGCCTCTCCCCTCCTCCGACCGCAATGTGTACTTCCTCAATATTATTGATGAGTACTCCCGTTTCCCGTTCGCCTTCCCCTGCCCGGACATGACCAGTGCCACGGTCATTAAATGTCTGAACAACCTCTTCACCCTGTTCGGCTTCCCCAGCTATATCCATAGCGACCGGGGCTCATCGTTTATGAGCGACGAACTCCGTCAGTACCTGCTAACTAGGGGTATTGCCACAAGCAGGACCACCAGTTACAACCCCCGGGGGAACGGACAGGTGGAAAGAGAAAATGCGACAGTTTGGAAGGCCGTCCTGCTAGCCTTAAAGTCTAGGGGCCTTCCAACCTCCCGCTGGCAGGATGTGCTCCCCGATGCGCTCCACTCTATTCGGTCACTGCTCTGCACTGCCACTAACGCCACCCCTCATGAGAAAATGTTTGTCTTCCCAAGGAAGTCCACATTGGGGACATCGCTACCGCCATGGCTGACGTCCCCAGGGCCGGTCCTACTGAGAAGACACGTGAGGACCCATAAAACGGACCCCCTGGTCGAGAGGGTCGACCTCCTCCACGCCAACCCCCAGTATGCTTACATCGCATACCCGGACGGGCGGGAGGACACAGTCTCCATAAGAGACCTTGCACCCTCGGGGGCCGCAATAACCCACTACCCACTACCACCCCCCCCCCACGATCCGATATCCAGCCCCAGCAGACGGCAGGCCTGGGCCCCGCGACCCGCTCGACATCTACGAGGACGACACGCCTGTGCCACAGCCTACGCTGGACTCGACGCCGGAAACTTCACTACCCCTGCCGTCGCCACGCAGATCACAGCGGCAGACAAGACCTCCGGAGAGACTCCAATACACTAACTTTTAATACACTTCACCCCGCCGGACTCAATTTTAAACAAGGGGTGAATGTGGTAAAGCACTGTTTGTATTCCTGTTTGTCCTGTTTGTATTCCACTGTGTACATGCCTGGACATGCCTCGGCTGACTCCTCCCACAGGTCCTAGTATAAAGGTGACTGCTCCCCAGCCCTTAGTATCATGGACCGGTCGACCACGCGAGGCAGACCTCCATTCTGTTGTTAATAAAAGCCTTTAGTTACTCTTCTAACTCTCAGTCTTTTATGAGTAATTGATAGCGCATCAGTTCACCAGCCCGAGGAACAACCTCAGTTGTGACACATTTTCCGGTGCTGGAGCCTTGACTACTGCCTCAATCTTTTCAGGGGACTTATGTAACCCCTCTTTATCAATAACATGGCCACAATACGAGCTCTGCTCCTGGAAAAACTCGCATTTGTGGCGATTAGCTCGGAGCCCATATTCCTTCAATCTAGTGAGCACCTGCTCCAGGTTGGCGAGGTGATCACTGTCATTTTCGCCCGTGACCAGGATGTCGTCCAAATAACACTGGGTCCCTGGAATCCCTTGCAGGACTTGTTCCATTGCCGTTTGCCAAATAACCGGAGCTGATGCTACCCTGAACACCAGCCGGTTGTATTGGTAGAGACTTTTATGAGTGTTGATCGTGAGGTACTGTTTCGAGGCTTCTTCTACCTCCATTTGCGGGTACGCCTGGGCCAGATCAATCTTAGTGAAGCGTTTCCCTCCAGATAGCGAGGCGAAAATATCTTCAATCCGTGGAAGCGGATATTGTACAGTGTGAAGGACTGGGTTCACTGTCACCTTAAAGTCCCCACAGATGCGAACTTTCTTTGGTTCCCCAGGCGTATTACTCAACGATCTCTTCATTACAGGAATGATGGGTGTAGCCCACTCGCTCCAGTCCACTTTGGACAGTACTCCTGAACGTTCCAAACCTTCCAGCTCTGCTTCGACGGCTGGGCGGATCGCATAAGGTACTGGTCTGGCCTTAAAAAACTTTGGGCTTGCATTTTCCTCTATTTAGATCGTCGCTGTTATGCCTTTTAGTGTTCCGAGTCCCTGCTGGAACACTTCTTGTGCGTCAGTTAGCATTTTTGACAGTCGTCCAGGTGTGACGTCGTTATCCTTTTTGGCACCTACAGTCAGTGCTTGTATGGAATTCCAATCTAGCTGTATCTTCCGGATCCATTCATGTCCTAGTTGTGGTGGTCCTCCATCTGGCAATACATATAGGTCCATTTTTGGTGTTTCCTTGCCGTTATATATAACGTTCACCCTTATTTTTCCTTTGAGGTAGACTTTTTGCCCCGTGTACGTCTTCAAGACAATCTTTGTATCTCTCAAGGGTATATGTGAGAATAGCCGCTTGTAGTCCCTTCGGTTTATGACTGTTAGGGCTGATCCTGTGTCCAATTCCATTTTCACTTGGACTCCTGCTATCTTGAGCGTGACCCAGATAGTTTGGTGATCCTCCATTTTGATCACATTATGTAGTTTCAGACAACCCAGCTCCTTGCTTCCGGAGTCTGTATCACTCTTCTGTTCGTCTGAACTACTCTCCGTCACCTTATGTACCTTCTTGTACTTCTCCTGTGGAGATTTCTTGCTGCTGGTTTTCTTTCCCGACCTGCAGACTCTTGCTATGTGTCCTACTTTTCCACACTGTCTGCACACTTTGTCCTTGAACCAGCAATCATTCTGGTCGTGTGTTGTTCTGCCGCAGCGATAGCACTTCACTGTTCCGTATGACATTTCATTTGTGCCATATTCTTGCGGTCTCCGTTGTATCTCTGCAGCGCCCCATGCTGCTGCTTCATGTATTACTGCCATGCTGAAAGCCTTGTCCAGCGTAAGATCCTTTTCTGATAGAAGCCGTTTCTGGGTTCCTTCACTTTGAAGCCCACACACAAACTTGTCCCTTAAAGTACCTGCTAGTCCCGTTCCAAACTGGCAGTGTTTCGATAGCTTGTGCAGTTCCGTTAAATACTCAGCATTACTTTCATCTTTATGCTGGTTCCTTTTGTGAAACTTGAATCTTTCTGCTATCAGCAGCGGTGTGGGATTTAAGTGGTCCTGTAGGATTGACACTATATTTTCAAAACCCTTTTCTACTGGCTTCTCTGGGGTTACTAGGTTTCGTAGTAAGCCATACATTTTTGCACCCATTGAATTCAACAATACCAGCACTTTCTTGTCATCTGGCACTTCATTTGCCTTGCAGTATAGTTCTATGCGTTCGACATATGTCGTCCAATCTTCGACTTCATTGTCGAACGCTGTGATACTGCCACTCTTCGGCATTTTTGGGTGTGGTTAGACTGGCTTAAAATGGCGTCTCCGCGCTTTCCTTTCTTCCCTGCTGCGGCTTAAAATGGCGTCTCCTTCGCTGCTGCCAACGCCGCTCTCGGCGGTCCTCCTGGCAAATGGCGATGCCCTGTGGTTTCGTGTGCTGCTCCTGTGCTGCTGCCAATGCCGCTCTCTGCGGTCCTCATGGCAATGGCAGCGCCTCGCGTTTTCCTGCGCGCCTCTCTCCCCCGTTGACGCTGCTCGGCCCTTGAACACAGTCTGCGCTCTGCTCTCTCTTGCCTCTCTCCCCCGTTGATGCCGCTCGGTCTTGAACACCGGCTGCGCCCCGTGCACTCTGCCCTCTCTCTCTCCCCCGTTGACGCTGCTCGGCCTTTTTCTGTGCCAGTCGGTCGGCTCTAGCCACCGCTGTCCGGGAAGGGTCTGCGCAGTACCTGTTGCCAGCCCGTTTCGCTGGACCACCATGGCTGGAAAGCCAAGCCTGGCCCTCGACAGCCTCCCCTGCGATGCCCGTGCTTCTGGACTCGACCTCCTTCCACTGTTCTCCAGGAGCGAATCCCTGGGAGGTGATGCAGAGTTGCAGGTAGGTTCGAATCTTCTCGTCGCCAATGTTAGATCCGGGTATCTTAATGTTGTGTCCTTCAATAATCAGACAAAGACTGCAGGGAACGATCAACAGGTGTCTCCTGAATGAGGTTCAAACTGCAACTGACTGTACAGAGCACTACTCAGGGTTTATATACAGGTGTGGTCACTGCCGGTACTACAGGATACAGGAGCTGTAAAAAGTAGTTCTCCCCCTTAAAGGTACATACACTACAGCTGTCTGCACACAGAAGTACACATGCTGAATCTCTACAGATGCTGTATAGTAAAGAACATGTACTCAATAAAGTGACTAGCAAAAGCTAGCTGTTCATAATGCAAACATCTAGTTATTAATGAACATAACATAAGCCAGCAGAAATAAACTTAAATCTTAACAAAAAACACTCCCCAGCTACTCACCAACCAGCTCTTTCCCTCTATTTAATAGGCCATTAACTAACTTAGCAGAAATAAACTTATAAACTTAAAAAAATACACTCACCAGCTACTCACCAATCAGCTCCTTCCCTTGTGCCGATGTCACTTTTTTTTATTCTGATGTCACTTTTTCAAAAACTGCCTCTGTTGAGTTGCTGCCGCTCCTTTTAGCTGCTCCACTCTCGCTGTGCTCCCTCCAGGTCTGCTCCTTCCGGTCTCAGGCTCCTGCCACTTGGGACTGCTCCACTCTCGCTGTGCTCCCTCCAGGTCTGCTCCTTCCGGTCTCAGGCTCCTGCCGCTTGGGACTGCTCCACTCTCGCTGTGCTCCCTCCAGGTCTGCTCCTTCCGGTCTCAGACTGCTGCCGCTCGGGACTGCTCCTTTTAACTGCTCCGCTCTCGCTGTGCACCCTCCAGGTGTCTAGGGTCTTAAATCTAAACAAAGCAAACTATGTAGGTATGAAGGGCAAGTTGGCTAAGGTAGATTGGGAAACTACATTAAAAGGTATGACAGTGGACGAGCAATTGCTAGCATTTAAAGAATTAATACATAATTTACAACAAATATACATTCCTTTAAGGCACAAAAACCCCACAGGAAAAGTGGCCTAACCATGGCTAACAAGAGAAGTTAAAGATAGTATTAGATCAAAGGAAGAGGCTTCTTATGCTGCCAAAAAGAGTAGTAAGCCTGAGGATTGGGAAGAGTTTAGAAGTCAGCAAAGGAGGACCAAGAAATAGGTAAAGAAAGGGAAAATAGAACATGAGAGTAAACTAGCGAGAAACATAAAAACAGACTGTAAAAGCTTCTATAGGTATGTAAAAAAGAAAAGATTACCAAAAGTAAATATGGGTCCCTTATAGGCTGAGACAGGAGAAATTATAATGGAGAATAAAGAAATGGCAGGGAAATTAAACAAATACTTTGGGCTGGATTTTCATTGGGCCGTGGAGTCGGGATTGGAGGCGTGTGGGGGTTTAAAATCCCGAAATCGGGGGTCCCGACCTCATCCCGCCTCCATGCCAGTTTCAAAGGAGGCGGGTACCCGCCCTGCACTGGGACCCACCTCCCCGAGGCGGGAAGGGGATTAGTGCCAATTAACTGCCTGTTAACAGGTAGTTAACATGCAGTTTTTAGCCTAATCCCTATTTTCATTGTTGAAATGTGGGATTCCCGACGTCTCCAAACCACGCCAAGTTAGTGAGGTGGGCCGTCGGGCTGAAGGGCTTGGAGGGGTCGAGATGTCCGGTGCTCAGGTGAGTGATGGGTGCGTGAGTGCAGAGGTAAGTGTGCTTGGTCTGTGTAAAGTGTTTAAAGAATGTTCTACTAACCTTTACTTACCTTTACAGCCTTCCTTCCTTCAGGTCTCGGGAGTCCCTCATCTCACCGGCACAGAAAGCAGAATGGCCGCCAGCTGTCAAAAGTTGCAGCCTCTGCTTTCTGTTCTGGTGAGATCTCTAAATCATCCTGAGAGGAAGGAATTAACCTGGAGTACAGATTGTCAGTGTTTGACAGCTTCAAACAGCTGTCAAACACTGAAATTTCATCTGTCAAAAGGTCTTGACAGATGAAATTTCAATCTGTGACGTCACCTGTTGCCAGGTGGCCCTTATTTGGCCTGCTGAGCCCACTGGGCGGGCTCAACAAGGTCAATCAAGCCTAAATCACATGAGTTAGCTAGAACTCGATAGAGGCGGGACTACAACCCCAAAAGCTGTAGTCCCGCCTCCTACCCGCGTCCTCAATGAAAATCCAGCCCATTGTGTCTGTCTTCATGGAAAAAGACGCAAAAAACTTCCCAGAAATAGTGGACAACCAAGGGTCTAGTGAGAAGGAGGAACTGAAAGATAGTAGTATTAGTAAAAAAGTAGTACTGGAGAAATTAATGGGACTGAAAGTCAATAAATTCCCTGGACCTGATGGCCTACATCCCAGGGTTTTGAAAGAGTTGGCTATAGAGATAGTGGATGCATTGGTTGTCATTTTCCAAAATTCCATAGATTCTAAAAGGGTTTCCGCGGATTGGAAGGTAGCAAATATAACCCCACTATTTAAGAAAGGAGGGTGAGAGAAAACGGGGAACTACAGACCAGTTAGCCTGACATCAGTAGGAGGGAAAATGCTAGAATGTATTGTCAAGGGCATGGTAACAGGGCACTTAGAAAATAATAATAGGATTGGGCAGAGTTAACACGGATTTATGAAAGGGAAATCGTGTTTGACAAATCTGTTAGAGTTTTTTGAGGTTGTAATTAGCAGAATAGATAAAGGGGAACCAGTGGATGTGGTGTACAGGAAACTCTCTGTTAACCGGCAAAATTCAGGAGTAGGTTCAGGTAAGTTTTACTTCATATTAGTGGCAGTTCCTGGACCTGTGGCTGTGTAACTGGGGTTCGTGCACTTGTTGCTAAGCAACAGGGACGCTTGGTCTGTGGCCGGAGTTCCTGCACATGTTGCTATTCAACAGGGAAGCCTGGATTTGTTGCTGTATACGAAGCTCTCATACCTTTTAACTATACCTCTCTGTAATCCGGACTTTTTGATAAACCGGCACCACGCCGGTCCTGTTGGTGCCGGATAATAAAGGTTCCTGTATTTGGGTTTTCAGAAGGCATTCGATAAGGTGCCACACAAGAGGTTATTAAACAAAATTAGGGCTCATGGGATTAGGGACAATATACTAGTATGGATTGAGGATTGGTTAACGGGTCATTTTCAGGTTAGCGGGCTGTAACTAATGAGGTACAGCAAGGATCAGCTATTCACAATCTACATCAATGATTTGGATGAGGAGACCAAATGTAATATATCCAAGTTTGCTGATGATACAAAACGGGGTGGGAATGTAAGTTGTGAGGAGGATGCAAGGAGGGGATGTTACGTTTGTGTAATAATAAGAAAAGGACTGCAGAGAACGGTACAACAGGTGTTTACTCAACGTGGTTCAAACTGCAACTGAAACAACAGATTACTACTCAACGTTATATACAGGTGTGGTCACTGCCGGTACTACAGTATACATGAGCTGTAGAAAGTAGCGCCCCCCTTAAAGGTACATACATTACAATTCCTCCCCTTTTAGATTAACAGTACCATAACACTCATTTAACAATTAAATATCAAATTAATTACAATGAACACTTTTAACATGCAACATTAGCTGAAAATAGTCTATTTATAAATTCAGTCTTTGGGGAGGCTTCCTGATCCTTTCTGGATAGCGCCTTTCCCGAGTGTCTTGCTCTTGGTGCGGAGGCGATTCTAGCCCCCTGTCGTCGGTTGGTTCATCAGCTTCCGATGCTACTGTTTCTGGGGTAGATGCTACCTGTACGTCGGGTTCATCACCAGGTACGTATGGGCGAGGCATGGGGTTGACTTGTTCCTGTGACTCTAGGATCTGGTCAGCATGGCGTCTCACGATGCTCTCCCCAACGTCCACTGTGTACATTATTGGGCCCTGCCGTGTGCATATCGTTCCTGGCTGCCATTTTTCTGTTCGGTAGTCACGGGCCAAGACTGGTTGCCCTACATTGAAGCTCCTTGTTGGCTTCTCATGGATGTGCTGGAATTGCTTACTCTCAACATCTCTTCGTACGTTTGGCCTGAGCAAATCCAGGCGAGATCTTAACCTTCGGTTAAAGAACATCATGGCTGGGGCCTGGTTGGTGACTGCATGTGTCGCATTCCGGTAGGCGAACAGGAAATTGTCCACCTTGTGCTGCAGCGGAATGTTGTCATTGTACATAGCCTTTATTGCCTTCTTAAAGGTTTGTACGAACCTCTCAGCCAATCCATTTGTGGCTGGGTGATACGGGGCGGATGTGTAATGCCTTACCCCAATCTTTTTCAAGAACCTCCGGAACTCTTCGGACACAAACTGTGGTCCGTTGTCGGAGCAAATCTGTTCTGGCAAGCCATTCCTGGCAAAAATGGTCCGTAGGACTGCAATAGTTTTCTCCGTGGTGGTGGAGGACATTTTGATGACCTCAGGCCATTTCGAGTGTGCATCCACGGCTATTAAAAACATTGAGACCATGAATGGACCAGCAAAATCAATATGCACCCGTTGCCATGGAGATGAGGGCCACTCCCATGGGTGTAGAGGGACCTGTGGTGGTGCATTTTGGACTTTCTGGCATCCTGAGCAGCTCTTGGTCAGGCCCTCAATTTGTTTATCGATTCCCAGCCACCACACATAAGCCCTGGCTAGGCTTTTCATTTTTAACCCTCCCAGATGACCCTCATGAAGCTCATTGAGCACTCTGTCCCTTAACTTGGGTGGAATTACCACTCGGGATCCACACATCAAGGTCCCCCGGCACACTGACAGCTGTTCTCTCCTTGTCGAGAATGCTGGCAACAGTGAGTCGCCATATGCTGGCCATCCCTTCACCGTCAAATCATATACCCGAGACAGTGTCGGGTCATTTCGGGTTTCCTTTTCGATACAAGCGTTAGTTACCGGCAGGTATTCAACTATAGTCGAATGGAATATTTCGACAGGATCCACTGCTGGTGCTTCCTCCGCAGTAGGCAGTGGCAGGCGTGATAGCCCATCAGCATTTCCATGCCGTTTCATGCCCTTATATTCAATCTCATAGTGGTGTGCCCCTAGAAAAAGTGACCATCTTTGTAGTCGTTGCGCAGTCATCACCGGAACGCCCTTCTTCGGATTAAAAATGGAGACAAGAGGCTGGTGATCAGTCAGCAAGGTGAATTTCTGCCCGTGCAGATAGTGCTTGAACTTCTTCACTCCCCACAGTAGGCTGAGTGCCTCCCTGTCAATCTAGGCGTAGTTACGCTCGGCTGAGGTTAGTGATCGCGACGCAAAGGCTATTGGCCTCTCTGAGCCGTCCGAGAATTTGTGCGACAGCACCGCTCCAATGCCGTAGGGTGACACATCACAAGCCAACCGAATTGGTAACGCTGGGTTGTAATGGGCCAACACCTCTTTCGATGTGATTAGTGTTTTGCTCTTCTGGAAAGCTTGTCTACTTTCGTCATTCCACTTCCATGGCACCCCAGTTTGCAGTAGGGTGTTCAGTGGGTGTAGTATTGTAGACAAATTTGGCAAGAACTTATGGTAGTAGTTTACCAGCCCGAGGAACGACCTCAGTTGTGACACATTTTCCGGTGCTGGAGCCTTGACTACTGCCTCAATCTTCTCTGGGGACTTATGTAACACCTCTTTATCGATAACGTGGCCACAATACGAGATCTGTTTCCTAAAAAACTCGCATTTGGGGCGGTTAGCTCAGAGCCCATATTCCTGCAATCTAGTGAGCACCTGCTCCAGGTTGGCAAGGTGCTCACTGTCATTTTCGCCCGTGACCAGGATGTCGTCCAAATAACACTGGGTCCCTGGGATCCCTTGCAGGACTTGTTCCATTGCCCTCTGCCAAATAGCTGGAGCTGATGCTACCCCGAATACCAGCCGGTTGTATTGGTAGAGACCTTTATGGGTGTTGATTGTGAGGTATTTTTTTGATGCTTCTTCTACCTCCATTTGCAGATACGCCTGGGCCAGATCAATCTTAGTGAAGCGTTTCCCTCCAGATAGCGAGGTGAAAATATCTTCAATCCGCGGAAGTGGATATTGTACGGTGTGAAGGACCGGGTTCACTGTTACCTTAAAGTCCCCACAGATGCGAACCTTCCTTGGTTCCCCAGGCGTGCTGCTCAACGACTTTTTCATTACAGGGACGATGGGTGTAGCCCACTCGCTCCAGTCTACCTTGGACAGTACACCTGAACGTTCCAGACTCTCCAGCTCTGCTTCGACGGCTGGGCGGATCGCATAAGGTACCGGTCTGGCCTTAAAAAATTTTGGGCTTGCGTTTTCTTCAATTTTAATCATCGCTGTCATGCCTTTTAGTGTTCCGAGTCCTTGCTGGAGCACTTCTTTCGCGTCAGTTCGGATCTTTGACAGTCGCCCAGGTGTGACGTCGTCATCCTTTTTGTCAGCCACAGTCAGTGCCTGTATGGAATGCCAATCCAGTTGTATTTTCCGGATCCATTCACGTCCCAGTAATGGTGGTCCTCCATCTTGCAATACACACAGGTCTAGTTTTGGTGTTTCCTTACCGTTATATATAACGGTCACCCTTATTTTTCCTTTGGGGTAGACTTTTTGCCCCGTGTACGTCTTCAAAATAATTTTTGTTTCTCTCAAGGGTATGTGTGAGTATAGCCGCTCATAGTCCCGTCGGTTTATGACTGTTAGAGCTGATCCTGTGTCCAATTCCATCTTTACCTGGACTCCTGCTATCTTGAGAGTGACCCAAATGGTTCGGTGATCCTCCGTTGTGATCACATTATGTAGTTTCAGACAACTCAGTTCCCTGCTTTCGGAGTCGGTATCACTCTTTTGTTCGTCTGAACTATTCTCCGTTATCTTATGTACCTTCTTGTATTTCCCTTTGGTCGGTTTCTTATTGCTGGTTTTCTTTCTCGACCTGCAGACTCGTGCTATGTGTCCTACTTTTCCACACTGTCTGCACACTTTGTCTTTGAACCAGCAATCATTCTGGTCGTGTGTTGTTCTGCCGCAGCGATAGCACTTCTCTGTTCCATATGACATTTCGTTTGTGCCATATTCTTGCGGTCTCTGTTGTATCTCTGCAGCGCCCCGTGCTGCTGCTTCATATGATACCGCCATGCTGAAAGCCTTTTCCAGCGTAAGGTCCTTTTCAGATAAAAGCCGTTTCTGGGTTCCTTCACTTTGAAGCCCACACACAAACTTGTCCCTTAAGGTATCTGCTAGTCCCGTTCCAAACTGGCAGTGTTTCGATAGCTTGCACAGTTCCGTTAAATACTCAGCATTACTTTCATCTTTATGCTGGTTCCTTTTGTGAAACTTAAATCTTTCTGCTATCAGCAGCGGTGTGGGATTTAAGTGGTCCTGCAGGATTGAAACTATGTTTTCAAAATCCTTTTCTACTGGCTTCTCTGGGGTTACTCGGTTTCGTAGTAAGCCATACGTTTTTGCACCCATTGAATTCAACAATACCAGCGCTTTCTTGTCATCTGGCACTTCATTCGCCTTGCAGTATACTTCTATGCGTTCGACATATGTCGTCCAATCTTCAACTTCATTGTCGAACGCTGTGATACTGCCACTCTTCGGCATTTTTGGGTGTGGTTAGACTGGCTTAAAATGGCGTCTCCCGCGCTTTCCTTTCTTCCCTGCTGCGGCTTAAAATGGCGTCTCCCACGCTGCTGCCAACGCCGCTCTCGGCGGTCCTCGTGGCAAATGGCGATGCCCTGTGGGTTTTGTGCACTGCTCCTGCGCTGCTGCCAACGCCACTCTCTGCTGTCCTTGTGGCAATGGCAGCGCCTCACGTTTTCCTGCGCGCCTCTCTCCCCCGTTGACGCTGCTCGGCCCTTGAACACCGGCTGCGCTCTGCTCTCTCTCCTCTCTCTCCCCCGTTGACACCGCTCGGTCCCGAACACCGGCTGCGCCCTGTGTGCTCTGCCCTCTCTCTCTCCCCCGTCGACGCTGCTCGGCCTTTTTCTGTGCCATTCGGTCGGGCTCTAGCCCGTCGCTGTCCGGGAAGGGTCTGCACAGTCCCTGTTGCCAGTCCGTTTCGCTGGACCACTGTGACTGGAAAGCCAAGCCTGGCTCTCAACAGCCTCCCCTGCGATGCTCAAATCTCCGCTGGATGACTGGGCGGTTGCCCGTGGTCGACGCCCGTGCTTCTGGACTCGACCTTCCTCCAATGTTCTCCAGGAGCGAATCCCTGGGAGGTGATGCAGAGTTGCAGGTAAGTTCGAACTTGCTCGTCGCCACTGTTACGTCCGTGTAATAATAAGAAAAGGACTGCAGAGAACGGTACAACAGGTGTTTACTCAACGTGGTTCAAACTGCAACTGAAACAACAGATTACTACTCAGCATTATATACAGGTGTGGTCACTGCCAGTACTACAGTATACATGAGCTGTAGAAAGTAGTTCCCCCCTTAAAGGTACATACATTACAAATGGGATATAGACAGGCTAAGTGAGTGGGCAAATGGAAAAAATTGTGGAGAAATGTGAAGTTATTCACTTTGGTAGGAAAAAAAGAAAAGCACAGTATTTTTTAAATGGGAGATTGGGAAATGTTGGTGTTCAGAGGGACCTGGGTGTCCTTGTACACAAATCACTGAAAGTTAACATGCAGGTACAGCAAGCAATTAGGAAAGCTAATGTTATTTTGGCCTTTATTACAAGAGGATTTGATCATAAGAGTAAAGACATCTTATTGCAATTATATAGGGCCCTGGTGAGACCACACCTGGAGTATTGTGTACAGTTTTGGTCTCCTTATCTAAGGAAGGATATACTTAGAGGGAGTGCAATGAAGGTTCACCAAACTGGTTTCTGGGATGGGGGGATTGTCCTATGAGGACAAATTGAGTAAACTAGGCCTATATTCTCTAGAGTTTAGAAGAATGAGAGGTGATCTCATTGAAACATACAAAATTCTTACAGGGCTTGACAGGGTAGATGCAGGGAGGATGTTTCCCCTGGCTGGGGAGTCTAGAACCAAAGGTCACAGTCTCAGAATAAGGGGACGGCCATTTAGGACTGAGATGAGGAGAAATGTCTTCACTCAGAGGGTGGTGAATCTTTGGAATTCTCTACCCCAGAGGGCTGTGGAGGCTCAGTCATTAGTGTATTCAAGACAGAGATCGATAGATTTTTGAATATTAAAGGAATCAAGGGATATGGGGATAGTTCAGGAAAGTGGAGATGAGGTAGCAGATCAGCCATGATCTTATTGAGTGGCGGAGCAGGCTCGAAGAGCCAAATGGCCTACTCCTGCTCCTATTTCTTATGAAACGTATAAAATTCTTAGAGGGCTTGACAGGATAGATCCTGAGAGGCTGTTTCCTCTGGCTGGAGTGTCTAGAACTAAGGGGCATAGTCTCAGGATAAGGGGTTGCTGGCTGGACTTCCTAACAAACAGACCCCAGTCTGTCAAATTAGGCAACCACACCTCCCCCCCCCCGACCCTGAACACGGGGGCCCCATAAGGATGTGTGCTGAGCCCCCTCCTCTACTCCCTCTTCACCCACGACTGTGTGGCTGTTAATGGTTCCAACACCATCATCAAGTTTGCAGATGACACCACGGTAGTAGGCCAGATCACCAACAACGATGAGTCAGCCTACAGGTAGGAGGTCCAGCATCTCGTGAAGTGGTGCGCCGACAACAACCTGGCCCTTAACACCAAGAAAACAAAGGAAATAATCGTGGACTTCAGGAAGTCCAAAGGCGGAAGTCACACCCCCATCCACATCAATGGGGCAGAGGTGGAAAGGGTGGCCAGCTTTAAGTTCCTCGGAGTCCACATCACGGAAGACCTCTCCTGGTCCCTCAACACCTCCTCTCTGGTGAAGAAGGCCCAGCAGCGCCTATATTTCTTGAGGAGGCTGAAGGGATGTAATCTGTCACCCCCGATCCTCTCTAACTTCTACCGCTGCACTATAGAGAGCATCCTGACAAACTGTATCACGGTATGGTACGGCAGCTGTAGCTCCCATGACCGGAAAGCCCTGCAGCGGGTAGTCAAAACTGCCCAACGTATTACCGGCACCTGGCTACCGACCATAGAACATATATATCAGAAACGCTGCCTACGGAGGGCACGGTCCATCATCAAAGACCCTACCCACCCCAGCCACAGTCTGTTCGCCCTCCTACCATCTGGAAGACGCTACAGATGCATTCGCACTCGTACGACCAGATTTAGGAACAGCTTCTTTCCCAGGGCTGTCATCCTACTGAACTCCACAAATAAACACTAAAGCCTGCACATCTGCCGATGCACTTTATTATGGTCATATTTATGCTAATATATATGTACAAATGTATGTTGAAATGTTTAAGTGTCCTAATCCAAATTGTACACTCTCGGGAGCCGCAAGCCTACATTTCGTTGTACTGCACTTGTGCACTAACAATGACAATAAAAGTTGATTTGATTTGATTTGATTTGATTTGAAAGGACTGAGATGATGAGAAATGTCTTCACGCAGAGAGTTGTGAATCTTTGAAATTCTCTACCCCAGAAGTCTGTGGATGCTCAGTCGATGATATATTCAAGACTGAGATTGATAGATTTTTGGGCACTAAGGGAATAAAGGATATGGGGATAGGGCGGGAAAGTGGAGTTGAGGTCAAAGTTCAGCCATGATCTTATTGAATGGCGGAGCAGGCTTGAGAGGCCATATGACCTACTCTTCCTCTTATTTCTTATGTTCTTAAGTGTTGCTGCCAGCATCACACAACAACTTTATTTTTTTTAATATATAAAAGGCTTAAAATATATTGTCTGTGTGTAGATATTAAATACTAGTTGATACCCTGTGGTATTGCACATGAGGGAGATTGGGGAACGGGGACGGGGAGAGAGCTGGAAACTGGGAAATGGAGGCTCAGGGAGAGAGGCTGACGGGATGAGGGATCAGGGGATGGGAGGTCGGGGAAGAGAAGGGGACTGGAGAATTGGGGAGAGAAGGAGCCACTGGGTCGGAGGATTGGGCCTCAAGCGGGAAGGGAGAATGAAGTGGGGGTGGGCATGGGGACCAACATTTCCTACAGAGCCAGGAGCAGCAGTAATGATGTGAGTGGGAACAACACTGAGAGAGGCGCAGCCAGTAAAGGGCTGAGTGTAACCTGGGAACCTTACTGTGGGTAAATAGTGAAAAATTGGTTCCCATGATGGATGAATTGGGAACTAGGGAACGGGGACCAAGGATTCTCATCAGAAGAACCAAGGGGGAAGGGAGGAGGAAGGTTCTCTTAACTGAGGGCTATTGAGAGATCACCAGCACCGGGGGCTGAATGGCCTCTTCCTGTGCTGTAATTTCTATAATCCTATGAAAGCATTCCGTTATCAATTCTGAGTCCAGGAAGTGGTTTAAAAATGTTGGTGCTGAGCTGAGTTTAGGACGATGTGCCCTGTGAGAAATATCCTCGGGAATTCTGTCTCCCTGAAAATGTCTCCTATAACAAGATTATGTGCACAAAGTGATAGCTAGTATGTGAGGGGTACCTCCCAGGTGACATCAGATAGTTGAGATTATAGATATACTGATATCACCCTGCTGCAGTGGAGGAAGCAGTTTTAACCTTGTACAGGCAAGTAGTTCCTGTTAGGGGAGTTGACAACACCTCCTGTAAGATGCAAAGTTAGTGAGCTCCTGAACCATAGTGCAGTAGAAAGATGATTTTGTAGTTAGTCATTTTAGAGGATTTCCAAGAAAGAATAGGGAGAGTGGGCAATCTGTTACCTTGCCTGCCCTTGTCAGGTAATTGAACTTTTTCTGGCACTGGTCTGCAGTTCTGGGGAGGCCGAGTAAGGTGGCACGTGAGAGACTTTTCCTGAGGTTTCCTCCCAATGCGCATCCAGCAATCTTTCTCTCCTTTGCTGCATTTCATCCAGGAATGTCTGATGGTCGGCCTCATTAAAATGTTGTACTCTTCTTTTCTGTCTCCTTCCAATGCACTGCTCCCTTCTTTGAATGCCTCTCCGTGCTCCTGCAATAGAAGATATTCTTTAGAAGTGCTATAAAATCTCACCTGAGCCATCTATTACAACTACCTGAGGTCAAATCAATGCTGCAAAAAGATGTGTCCATTCAGACTGTCAGCAGGAGTTGGATCAAGGCTATCAGTTTAGGTTGGGTTAGTAAGAGCAATGCGACCACAATACCCTAAATCTGCCATTACTTCTGTTAATGCTCCATTTAAACTTGACATTTTGCCCTTCCTTCATAAAACTCACTCCCTGGCTTGACTCACAGGTAATGAACTCAGTCCTTGTATTTATCTTACCATGTGCAAAACTGCACGGGGAAGATTTTAACTAGGACCATCCATCATAAACAGGGTATTAGCAGCCCGAAAATAGATTACCGCCCCGTTTATGCTGGCGCACTGTTTGTCGCCTTCCTTAAATGGGCCTTCCGCTGGATGATGGAGCAGCCATCTGTTTCAGACAGCTGTGGATCACTAGCAACACGGCGATGATGCCTGCTGTCAAAATGGACCAAGCCTTGAAGGGATAATTACTAGTCCTAGCCCCTTTAGGGCTACCCCAGATCAGGCGTATTCCCCAGACGTTCACTTTCAACTAAAGGTAGAGGTAGCCAAATTCTAAAGACGCTTAATTGGATCTAAAGGTCCAGACTATCTCTCCCTAAAGGAAAGGAACAACCTGAAGATGTTACCATCCTCCAGATAGCACTTTTAATAAGTTTAGCTAGACTGTAACCTTCTGGATATTATGAGGGTCCAGAAAACTCCCCCAGAATTCTGCAACTCCTCACCAAAGAGTGTACAGAGATTGAGTTCACGAGTTTGATACAGAAGTACTATGTGAGACAATTCTAAAAATATATAGATTTATTAAAGAACCGACATAAAATTACAGTAAGTATTTCAATCGCAACATTAACAGTTCCAAATACAAAAAGCTTTTACAATCTTATTATCAGAGATCCTTATTCTCAAATCTTAACTTCGTTGTGTTTTTACATTTCTTAGTCTTATTCCAGGATATCTACCAAAATCAAATACCTTTGATACCTTTGATCCCCGAGGTACAAAAAGTTGAAGACTTACAGAGCTTGCCTCTGAAGCCGAGAATCGCTTTGCCCCTTCAAGCAAATCTGTCTTCCCATTTGAAAGTTCAATTTTTATACCCTTTCTCAGTGGTATTTCCTTTGAAGTTTTCTGCTGATGTAAGCTAATTATCTCTAGTAATTTTTCTGCTGACCTCTGCTATTCTTACAGTTAGATCAGCTTGTAGCATTAAGAATTATGTCTCCTGTGTAGGTGTCTCAAGCTTAACACAGAAACAATGTGATGGCTGGTGCATCTATTTGATGTCATTCTTACCAAGGTCTTCTGTTTATATCTTTTTATGACATGTCAATTTAAAAAACCTCAACCGGGTGCACCATTGTTTTCTTAGTTACCTCAGCTGGTTGTACACAGACTTGTGTCTCCGTGTTTCATTTGATGTCATATTTACAAAGGCATATGTTTCTTTATCTTATGTGTTTCTTTCCAAAGTGTTGGTTTAAGACACTTTAACAGGGTATACCATTGTGTTCTTTCCAAAACTTCAGACTTTCTGGAACCTCTAACCTTCTGCTTCAATAAGGCTATTGATTCAGTGTCAACAACTTATCTTATCTCAATAGCATGTATGCTGTAACAATACAGCTTCTCCATTGTTAGGTTTTTAGATTTTCAAGCCCAGTTTGTCATGTTTTAATAAAGTCAAAATTCTTTCATAGGATGATGTATTTTTCTGAATATGGCTTATTCCTTCACAGCCTCCCCCCGCCAGCAGGATCAGGCAGCCAACCGGCGCGCTCTGCTGGTCCGCCGACCGATACTTAAAATTTCACCCCCATGAGTTTATCTTGATTCTCCTTTAACAAAGATTTAGCAATCCTTAACAAGCAAATGTCTTTTAATTGTCTAAATTTCATTAACATATCTAGTTTGAGAGTAACAATGTAGGTAATGAAAAATAACAAAACTGTTACTGCTTTCTACTGATCTTGCATATGTTACTCACAGCTACTTTTTCATTAAGTTTGTCCCAGAGTAAAATACACCCATGATTGTCTTCAGTTCAAAGTGTAATAATTTCATTTGCTTTCAAAAAAAAAATTCTGTCCTTACCCTTCCTCCCCTCAAGACAGTGAGTCATGCTAAGTCTCGCTGTAAGAAGAAAGAGGCATCACAGTCTGAGTCTGTCCTCAGTTGTCATCAACAGAGGCCACTTGCTAACAATCAAGAACGAGAATCATAGCCAGTATTTTCTTTTCCTTTAGGGACATTGAGGCTAATTCAAAAGCCCTACTGACTCCCTGTCTAAAATAAACTAACTCAGCACAACGTCATGTGGTGTTTTTACTCATTCAGTCATCGGAGATCCTTTACTCCCTTGTTGTTCCAGACATGGGTTGCTTCAAACTAAAATGTAATGTTAAAGGAAGATGTAATGATAAAATATTTTGATAATCTTGCAGACCTTGCAGCATTCATAGGAGATTTCAAGATAATTTGCTGAGATCTGTTGTTAGAAGTCATACATACCATCAGCAAATGGTAGGGAAATTAGTATACACCAAATTTTCATTCAAAATAGGTTGATAAGGAGTATGGCTGTCAGGGATGACAAATCCAGATTTATCTATGTTTTATTTGATGGCAAAATCCCATCATCGACTTTAATTATTTTTTATAAAGTCATCCAGTAAATCCTTGAGTGAATTAGTGCTGTGCACAATGTGGCATACATTATTTTACAATAATACACTCTGCAAACTTGAAAGGTTTTAATTGCTTTAAAAACTCAATTTTAAACCTTCCATGTTCATACAATTATATTACTTGTATCTCTTTTCAGATTCTGAAGGATCTGTTGTGAATTTCCAGCATTTTCTGTTTTAATTTCACTTTTTCAACATTTGCAGATTTTTTTCCTTTGGTCCCATTCATATTATTTATACTGTCTACCATTGTTAACAATTACATGCCATTCTTTCTTTCATGTGCCTGCGACAATATCACAAAGAATGGAAATTATTCCGATCATGTCCTGCTTTGATAGAAACTATATAATAGTATTATTCAGCCACTGCTTTCTTGCTATTCATGAGCTGATGGACATAAATTTAGATACATCAGTACAGATAATAGTAGTGCTTCCGATATGTCTTCCTTTTTCCTCAACCGAGGGTTCCCCTCTACCGTGGTTGGCATGGCCCTCAACCGTTTCTGTTCCATTTCCCACACTTCTGGTCTCACCCCTTCTCCCTCCCAAAACCACGATAGGGTTCCCCTTGTCCTCACCTTTGACCCTACCAGCCTCCACATTCAACGGATCATCTCCGCCATTTCCGCCACCTCCAGTGCGATCCCACCACCAAACGCATCTTCCTCTCCCCTCCCCTTTCAGTATTCCGAAGGGACCGCTCCCTCCGCAACGCCCTGGTCCACTCCTCAATCATCCCCAACAGCCCCTCCCCTCCCCACGGCACCTTCCTGTGCAAGTGCAGGAGATGCAACACCTGCCCTTTTACCTCCTCCTTTCCCACTGCCCAGGGCCCCAAACACCCCTTCCAGGTGAAAGTGATTTACTTGTACTTCTTGCAATTTAGTATACTGTATTCGCTGCTCACGATGTGGTCTCCTCTACACTGGGGAGACCAAACCCAGATTGGGTGACCGCTTTGCGGAACACCTCCATTCAGTCTGTAAGGGTGACCCCGAGCTTCCGGTCGCTTGTCACTTTAATTCTCCACTCCACTCCCACTCTGACCTCTCTGTCCTCGGCCTCTTACATTGTTCCAATGAAGCTCAACGTAAGCTCAAGGAACAGCACCTCATCTTTCTATTAGGCACTTTACAGCCTTCTGGACTCAACATTGAGTTCAACAATTTCAGACTATAACCCCTGCACTTATTTTTTCACATGGCAGCTGTTGATGATTCTGCCATCCCCATTTGCAACATTTAACTCACAGATCATCCCTTTTGTTTTTTCCTCCCCTCCCCCTTTCCCTGCCTCTGCACCTGCTTAAAACTTGTTACATCTCTCACTTTTTCCAGTTCTGACGAAGGGTCACAGACCTCAAATGTTAACTCTGTTTCTCTCTCCATGGATGCCCTGGCCTGCTGAGTATTTCCAGCATTTTCTGTTATTTCAGATAATAAGGCAGCCTTTCATTCCCACTTGCTCAGTAGTAGCTAGCATAATTGCACTAATCTCCTGCTTCTCATCACCACAGCCGCAACATATCCATATCACAGCAGTATAACTATGTATCACAGGGAATACAGATACTATTCGAAGGTGATCAGGGGCGTTCTCCCACTGTCCAGGCCAACATTTATCCCTTAAGCAACATCACTAAAACAGATTATCTAATCATTTATCTCATTGCTGTTGGTGGGACCTTGCTGTGCCCAAACTGGCTGCCAAGCTTTTCTACATTACAACAGTGACTACACTTCAACAGTATTTAATTGGCTGTGAAGCACTTTGGGACGTCCTGAGGTTGTGAAAGGTGCAATATAAATGCAAGTTTTTTCTTTATATGCAGGTGTCTTTTGAGTTAGTAACTCATAGGTGTGAAGTTCCTCCTATGGTACAGACAATGCATTTCCTTGCCTCTTTTTTAGTGCAATCGTAGGATATACAGCTTTATTCTCTTCACTTTCTGGAAGATTGACAGTGAGAGGATAACCCAAAAGTACCTGCAAGAATGCTGCTTAATTAGCCAAACAGTCACTTGACCAAGAGAGAGCTACACCTACGTCAAAGAGGGCTAGTCACCAACAGAGATCAAGAGCCATACATCAGCTGAGGTGCCTTTACCCAGTAAACTATTAGGGAATCAGGACAGACCATGGATCGGTGTCTTTACCCACTGAACCCACAGAGGGAGACTCACTTAAAAAAGGAAAACTTCTGTTGGGTTTGTGGACCTTACTTTGTGGAGCGCTTTAGTGTTTGGTGGGGTTGTTGATCCAGTGGAGTTCTAGACCTGTGAGCTGATAGTTGGTTAAATAAATATTGTAACATTTTATTGTAACATTAAGGTACCGAGTGTACTGACTATAACAGTCTTTGATCCATGCGATACAAGGCACCTGGAGCAAGAGCTTTACGTCCAGGACATGTCTCTGGCACCTCTATGTAACCTAAATTCCATGTCCATTCGTTTGCGCATTTTAGCTGCTGATCCAGACCCAAGCTCATTAATACAAAAGCAAAATGCTGCAGATGCTGGAAAT
Organism: Somniosus microcephalus; assembly: GCF_052327205.1. Lineage (NCBI taxonomy): Eukaryota > Metazoa > Chordata > Chondrichthyes > Squaliformes > Somniosidae > Somniosus > Somniosus microcephalus. The sequence goes on along the minus strand of NC_140991.1, from coordinate 212,424,790 downwards.
CTGGAATAAAACCAGAAAATGCTGGAAATACTCAGCAGGTCAGGCAGCATCTGTGGAGAGAGAAACCGAGTTAATATCCTGAAACGTTAACTCTGTTTCTCTCTCCACGGATGCTGCCTGACCTGCTGAGTATTTCCAGCATTTTCTGGTTTTATTCCCAAGCTCATTACTTCTATCTTCTCTTTATTCCTCTCTTGGCCCCTTCTCTCCTGCCTCCCCCTTCTCTTTGACCACTCTTTTCTCCCCTCTTGGTTACTTTGCACCTCCCCCGCCGCCCACCCCCCCCAGTCACGACCCCAACTCATTACTACTCCTCTGCCTTACTACTCTTTTGCCGCCATCCCAGGCTAGAAATTCTCTTCGAAAAGCCCAAAGCTATCCTATGTGCTTCTCTTGCCATTCTCCGAAGGGCTAATCGAGGTATCCATTGCTGCCTCTTTACGTGTAGCAACCCCAACTGCTCCATCCCCTCTCACCGACCTTCAATCCAGTACACCCGCTGGTGCATAATCTCACTAACTTCCTTCCTGTCCCACTAACCTCACCCACCACTGCCTCCTTGAACTCTGCCAGCAGACCAACAATTGCTGCCCCTATCCGCATTTCCCTCCAGAATGCCTGTTCATTCGCGAACAAAATCTTTGCCATCCACAAACTTATTGTGGATAATTGAATTGACATCATGGCTTTGATGGAAACGACTTCCGGGTGGTGAGACCTTGGGGGCAAAATTTGGATTGGTAGTGCACGCTGTTTGGGTGCTCCAGTACTCTTAGAACTGCAAAATAGTGTCTGCGGTGCGCACCCACTTGTGGGGCAAATCGCGCTGGACGCCATATTGCTGAGGGCATGCGCCGTGAACATCGGCAGAAGTGTGCAGAGCAAGCAGGTCATGATGTCAATCAGTGTGCAATTTGATGCCAGCACTGCCATTTTGGACCTCACACTCCAGCTAACGCCCTCTTAACTTCACACAGTTGAACACGTGTTCAGCAGCAGGAGGGATCCCCCCACCTGTGCTATTTAAAAGGATCATCAACTACTTACAGGTTAGTTTCCTACATCACAACAGTGACAACACTTAAAAAAAGTACTTAATTGGCTGTAAAGCGCTTTGGGACGTCCGGTGGTCATGAAAGATGCTATATAAATGCAAGTCTTTCTTTCATTCTTTAGTTGTTGTTTGATTTCTTTTGCCTGTTGCTACAATTCTACAAAAGCGTTGTGCTTTCTATACAATAGCAAAATACTGCGGATGCTGGAAATCTGAAATAACAACAGAAAGTGCTGGAAACACTCAGTGGGTCAGGCAGCATCGAGGAGAGAGAAACAGAGTCAACGTTTCGGGTCGAACACTTCATCAGAACTGGAAAAGGTTAGGGAGGAGAGATTTTTAAGCAGGGGCGGGGAGGAGGGGAGGAAAGAACAAAGGGAAGGTCTGTGATAGGATGGAAAGCAGGAGAGATTGAATGGCAAAAGGGATGAATGATAGTGCAAGGCAAAAGGAGAGGTAACGGGACAAGTTAAGAAACAAAAGATGGCTGTAGATGATGTGTGAATGACGATGGCAGCAACATTAACAGCTACCATGTGAGGAAACAAGAGAAAAGATATAAAAAATACAGGGGCCAATTTATAATCTGAAATTGTTGAACTCGCTGTTAAGTCCAGAAGGCTGTAAAGTGCTTAATCGAAAGATGAGGTGCTGTTCCTCGAGCTTACGTTGAGCTTCATTGGAACAATGTAAGAGGCCGAGGACGGAGAGGTCAGTGTGGAGCGGAGAATTAAAGGTGTTGCTACGGGCGCCCGCATGGGCCCTAGCTATGCCTGCCTTTTCGTGGGATATGTGGAACATTCTTTGTTCCAGTCCTACTCAGGTCCCCTCCCTCACCTCTTTTTCCGGTACATTGATGACTATATTGGTGCAGTTTCCTGCTCTTGCCCTGAACTAGATAATTTCATTCATTTTGCTTCCAATTTCCACCCTTCCCTCACCTTCACGTGGTCCATCTCCGACTCTTCCCTTCCCTTCCTCGACTTCTCTTTCTCCATTTCTGGGGATAGGTTATCGACAAACATCTACTATAAGTCCACTGATACCCACAGCTACCTGGACTACACTTCCTCCCACCCCACTTCCTGTAAGGACTCTATTCCATTCTCCCAGTTTCTCCGTCTCCGCCGCATCTGTTCCGACGATGCCACCTTCCATACTAGTACTTTCGGTATGTCTTCCTTTTTCCTGAACTGAGGGTTCCCCTCTACCATGGTTGACATGGCCCTCGACTGTGTCCGTTCCATTTCCCGCACTTCTGTTCTCACCCCTTCCCGTCCCTCCCAGAACGATGATAAGGTTCCCCTTGTCCTCACCTTTCACCCCACCAGCCTCCACATTCAATTCAATTTTTTTTATTTGCCATACGTAACCAGTACAAGTACAAGTACAATGGAATGCTTACTCCCCGTAGAGACACGTCAGCTATTTTTACAGCGCCGTGTTCAGAAAGTCAATTCTTTGGCATCCAGTGGCAGTGGGAGCACGATGTCCCTCAGCCGCTCCGTCCTCCTCGTCACCGCGGCCTCCTCCTCACTGTTGCCGGCTCAGCTCCACGTGTGGTGGCCTGCTTCTCCCGCTCACCCTCTGGCCACCATTCCCGGCACCCCTCCTCCCAGTCGAATCATCCTGCGGCATTTCCGCCACCTCCAGCGTGATCCCATCACAAAACACATCTTCCCCCCCCCCCTCTTTCAGCATTCCGAAGGGACTGCTCCTTCCCTGACATCCTGGTCCACTCCTCTATCACCCCAACACCCCTTCCCTTTCGCCCGGCACCTTCCCATGCAAGTGCAGGAGATGCAACACCTGCCCTTTTACCTCCTTCCTTCCCACCGTCCAGGGCCCCAAACACTCCTTCCAGGTGAAACAGCGATTTACTTGTACTTCTTAAAATTTGACAAACACGGGACACAACCAACAGAGTACCCTTCGTCGTCCAGTACTTCCCCAGAGCAGAGAAACTACGCCATGTACTTTGCAGCCTTCAACATGTCATCGATGACGATGAATACCTAGCTAAGGCCATCCCCATGCCACCACTTCTCGCCTTCAAACAGCCGCCTAACCTCAAACAGACCATCGTTCGCAGCAAATTACCCAGCTTTCAGGAGAACAGCGACCACGACACCACACAAACCTGCCACGGCAACCTCTGCAAGACATGCCAGATCATCAACACAGATACCATCATCACACGTGAGGACTCCACCCACCAGGTACATGGTACATACTCATGTGACTCGGCCAACGTTGTCTACCTCATACGTTGCAGGAAAGGATGCCCCGGAGCATGGTACATCGGTGAGACCATGCAGACACTGCGACAACGGATGAACGGACACCGCACAACAATTACCAGGCAGGAGTGTTCCCTCCCAGTCGGGGAACACTTCAGCAGTCAAGGACATTCAGCCTCCGATCTTCGGGTAAGCATTCTCCAAGGCGGCTTTCGAGACACACGACAACACAAAATCGTCGAGCAGAAACTGATAGCCAAGTTCCGCACTCATGAGGACGGCCTCAACCGGGATCTTGGGTTCAGGTCACGCTACATGTAACCCCACCTGACGTAGAGTCATCCAGACTCGGGTCGTTGTTGGCTTGTTCTCTGTACACAGATGTGGCCGGACCTGCTGTGATTTGCAGCAAAATTTTTTTAAATTTTTTATTGTTCTTTGTTTGTTGTTTGTTTTTCATACAGACCCCAGTATCTGCAACATTTGACCCCTGGTGATCCCACCTCATTGTTCTTTGATGTAATGTTTTCCTGACTGACCTGTTTGGACACCATCCACACCTTTGATTGCTGTGATTATCTCTCTGCCGAGGTGGGATAAAGGGCAGTTAGAAAGATTACCTGTAATCATCTGGCAGTGTTCTCTGACTATATATACTGTGTGTGGTAAACCACTGTTATACCTGCCTGTGTGGGTGTTTGTATTCCACTGTGTACATGTCTGTACATGCCTCGGCTGACTCCTCCCACGAGTCCAGGTATAAAGGTGACTGCTCCACAGTCCCTCTGTATTCTGGACTGGTCGACCACTCGAGGCACACCTTCAGTCTCTTGTTAATAAAAGCCTGTTAGTTACTCGCTTAACCTCAGTCTTTTGAGTAATAGCGCATCAATTTTATTAACAAGATTTTTTTATAATGGAGAAGATCCTCACACCAGCATGCCTGGACTTAGACCATCGGGAGGCGGACGCATCCACCAAGTTTGCTCACTGGCTTAGGTGCTTTGAAAGATTCCTGATCGCCTCCGCTGCAACGGTCAAATCGGATGAGGACAAACTGGATGTCCTGACCTCCAAAGTGAACCACCGAGCGTACTCAGTCATCCAGGACGCGACCTCGTACACGGCTACTCTCAAGCTCCTCAAGGACCAGTATACGCGCCCAGCGAACGAGGTGTACGCCAGGCACCTCCTGGGGAGTCGTAAACAACAACCTGGGGAATCGACCGAGGAATACCTTCAGGCACTGTCTGTGCTTGGCCGGGCCTGTGGTTGTAAGGATGTAAAGGCCGCCGTGTACACAGAGGAACTTATCCGGGACGCCTTTGTAGCGGGCCACAGGTCCAATTACACCCGACAGCGACTGTTGGAGCAGAGTGACCTCGACCTCTACAAGGCCTCTGAACTCGCACTATCATTGGACGCAGCCTACCGGGGCATGGATGCCTACTCCTCTGCACCGTGGACGCCGCGGGGAACGACAGCCTGGGACACAGTAGGACCGTCTCATAGCGCCGTGCCACCCCAGCCACATCCCAGCAACGGCCCAACTACTGCAGCAGTGTCCCAAGGCCAGAAATGCTACTTCTGTGGCCAGGCCAAACACCCCAGAGCGCGCTGCCCGGCGAAAAATGCAATCTGCTCGGGCTGCGGGAAGAAGGGACACTACGCCAGCGTCTGCAGGGCCAAAGCCACCCCGAACCCCAGCAGCGCCGCGTGTGGGCCGTGCGGGCCGCCATCTTGGGCCTCCCCAGCCATGTGCGAACCACCGGAACAGCAGCCATTTTGGACGCCTCCAGCCACATGGGGATCATGGACGCCGCCATCTTGGACGCCAGCCGGGACGCAGCAGGCCCCCAACACTGCCTCATCTGATACCCGCAGCGACACACCGACCCCTACGCTGGCCTCCGTTATGCTGGACCAAGCGAGACCGCACCAACTGGCCCGGTCCACAATGGACATTAAGGTAAATGGTCATGAAACAACCTGCCTTTTTGACTCTGGGAGCACGGAGAGCTTCATCCACCCCGACACGGTGCGGCGTTGCTCTCTCCCAGTCCTGCCTGCGCACCAACGGATTTCTATGGCCTCCGAGTCCCAGTCGGCGGACATTGGCGGCTACTGCGTGGTGACACTCTTAGTAGAAGGGACTGTGTACGATAATTTTAAACTTCTGGTCCTGCCCCACCTCTGCGCTGCCGTTCTACTGGGGTTAGATTTTCAGTGCCACCTTAAAAGTGTTACGATGGTGTACGGTGGACCCCTCCCCCCACTCACAGTCCGCAGCCAGCAGCTTCCAAATTGCCCGCCGCGCACCAGGTGCAACCTCTCCACACTCAGAGTCACCCCCCCACACTGTTTGCTAACCTCACCCCTGACTGTAAGCCCATCGCCACAAAGAGCAGGCGATACAGTGCCGGGGACAGGGTTTTCATTAAAACCGAAGTGGAGCGGCTCCTGAAGGAGGGGATTATTGAGGGCAGCACCAGCCCCTGGCGAGCCCAGGTTGTGGTCGTTAAGACTGGCGAGAAGCAGCGCCTGGTCATCGACTACAGCCAGACAATAAATCGCTACACCCTGCTGGATGCTTACCCACTCCCCCGCATAGCTGATATGGTCAACCAGATCGCGCAGTACCGCGTCTTCTCGACCATTGACCTGAAATCAGCGTACCACCAGCTCCCTATCCGCCCTGAGGACCGCCAGTATACTGCCTTTGAGGCAAACAGCCGCCTCTATCACTTCCTTAGGGTTCCCTTTGGCGTCACCAACGGGGTCTCCGTCTTCCAAAGGGAGATGGACCGGATGGTAGATCAAAATGCGTTGCAGGCCACTTTCCCATATCTGGACAATGTGACCATCTGCGGCCATGACTTGCAGGACCATGACGCAAACCTCGAAAAATTCCTCTGCACCGCCCAACTCCTGAACCTGACGTATAACAAGGAGAAGTGCATATTCCGCACAGACCGCCTCGCCATCCTTGGCTGTGTTGTGGAACACGGAGTCATCGGTCCCGACCCCGACCGGATGCGTCCCCTTATGGAACTCCCACTGCCACACTGCCTCAAGGCCCTGAAGAGGTGCCTAGGGTTTTTCTCCTATTACGCCCAGTGGGTCCCCTACTATGCGGACAAGGCCCGTCCGCTGATCAGGTCCACCTCTTTTCCCTTGACGGCAGAGGCCCGCTTAGCCTTCCACCGTATCAAGGAAGACATTGCCAAAGCCACCATGCACGCAGTGGACGAATCCATCCCCTTCCAGGTGGAAAGCGACGCGTCCGACTTTGCCCTGGCCGCTACCCTTAATCAGGCGGGGAGACCCGTGGCCTTCTTTTCACGAACCCTCCAGGGCCCGGAGACCAGACACTCCGCTGTTGAGAAGGAGGCCCAGGCTATTGTGGAGGCTGTGCGTCATTGGAGGCACTACCTGGCCGGAAAACGATTTACCCTGCTCACTGACCAGCGTTCAGTTGCTTTTATGTTTAACAACAAGCAGAGGGGCAAAATCAAAAACGACAAGATCTTGAGGTGGAGAATCGAACTTTCCACCTACAATTACGAGATCTTGTACCGGCCCGGGAAGTTCAATGAACCCCCGGATGCTCTATTGCGTGGCACCTGCGCCAGCTCGCAGATCGATAGACTGCAGGCCCTCCACAATGACCTCTGCCACCCGGGGGTCACCAGGTTCTTACACTTCATCAAGGCCCGCAACCTGCCTTACTCCATTGAGGAGGTCAGGACCATGACCAGGAACTGCCAAGTCTGCGCTGAGTGCAAACCGCACTTTTATAGACCAGACAGGGCTCACCTGATAAAAGCCACTTGCCCCTTCGAGCGCCTGAGCGTTGATTTTAAAGGGCCTCTCCCCTCCTCCGACCGCAATGTGTACTTCCTCAACATTATTGATGAGTACTCCCGTTTTCCGTTCGCCATCCCCTGCCCGGACATGACCAGTGCCACGGTCATTAAATGTCTGAACGACCTCTTCGCCCTGTTCGGTTTCCCCAGCTATATCCATAGCGACCGGGGCTCATCGTTTATGAGCGACGAACTCCGCCAGTACCTGCTCGCTAGGGGTATTGCCACAAGCAGGACCACCAGTTACAACCCCCGGGGGAACGGACAGGTGGAAAGAGAGAATGCGACAGTTTGGAAGGCCGCCCTGCTAGCCTTAAAGTCTAGGGGCCTTCCGACCTCCCGCTGGCAGGATGTGCTCCCCGATGCGCTCCACTCTATTCGGTCACTGCTCTGCACTGCCACTAACGCCACCCCTCATGAGAAAATGTTTGTCTTCCCAAGGAAGCCCACATCGGGGACATCGCTACCACCATGGCTGACGTCCCCAGGGCCGGTCCTACTGAGAAGACACGTGAGGACCCATAAAACGGACCCCCTGGTCGAGAGGGTCGAACTCCTCCACGCCAACCCCCAGTATGCTTACATTGCGTACCCGGACGGGCGGGAGGACACAGTCTCCATACGAGACCTTGCACCCTCGGGGGCCCCAGTAACCCACTACCCACTACCACCCCCCCCCACGATCCAATATCCAACCCCAGCAGACGGCACGCCTGGGCCCCGCGACCCGCTCGACACCCACTAGGACTACACACCAGTGCCCCAGCCTACGCGGGACTCGACGCTGGAAGCTTCACTACCCCTGCCGTCGCCACGTCGATCACAGTGGCAGACAAGACCCCCGGAGAGACTCCAATACACAAACTTTTAATACACTTCACCCCTCCGGACTCATTTTTAAACAAGGGGTGAATGTGGTAAACCACTGTTATACCTGCCTGTGTGGGTGTTTGTATTCCACTGTGTACATGTCTGTACATGCCTCGGCTGACTCCACCCACGAGTCCAGGTATAAAGGTGACTGCTCCACAGTCCCTCTGTATTCTGGACTGGTCGACCACTCGAGGCACACCTTCATTCTCTTGTTAATAAAAGCCTGTTAGTTACTCGCTTAACCTCAGTCTTTTGAGTAATTAATAGCACATCACTGTGCCTATATGCATCTCTTCACTTCACCTGATGAAGGAGCAGCGCTCCGAAAGCTTGTCATTTCAAATAAAGCTGTTGGACTATAACCTGGTGTTGTGTGACTTCTCACATTCTTAAAATTTAGTATACTGTATTCGCTGCTCATGATGCGGTCTCCTCTACATTGGGGAGATCAAACACAGATTGGGTGACCGCTTTGCGGAACATCTCCGTTCAGTCCGCAAGCATGACCCGAGCTTCCGGTCACCTGTCACTTTAATTCTCCGCTGCACCCCCACTCTGATCTCTCTGTCCTCGGCCTCTTACATTGTTCCAACAAAGCTCAACGTAAGCTCAAGGAACAGCACCTCATCTTTCTATTAGGCACTTTACAGCCTTCTGGACTTAACATCGAGTTCAACAATTTCAGACTATAAATTGACCCCTGTATTTATTATATTTTTCTCTTCTTGTTTCCTCACATGTTGCTGCCATCATCACTTACACATCATCGAGAGCCATCTTTTGTTTCTTAACTTGTCCCATTACCTCACCTTTTGCCTTGCACTATCATTCATCCCTTTTGTCATTCAATCTCTCCTGCTTTCCATCCTATCACAGACCTTCCCTTTGTTCTTTCCTCCCCTCCTCCCCGCCCCTGCTTAAAAATCTCTCCTCCCTAACCTTTTCCAGTTCTGATGAAGTGTTCAACCCGAAACGTTGACTCTGTTTCTCTCTCCTCATTGCTGCCTGACCCACTGAGTGTTTCCAGCACTTTCTGTTGTTATTTGTGCTTTCTATCATTGTTTCAAGTTGGAAAAGTCTACAGGGAGTGGTTGTGGCAGGTGCTGAAGAGCTTTTTTGCTGACTTGAAAGCTTCTGCACAAACCACTTACTACCATACATGGGTGCACTAGTAGGAATTCCCCTTGGAATTCAGCATGACTGGGAGAATGAACAGAGGCCATGCAGAGCATGACAAGCTGCTGGAAGAGGGAGGAGGAGAGCAGGAAGCCATATCTGCCCAGGGTGTGCAGGGAGCTCCCTAGGGTGCTCCTCACTGTGCTTCTCTATCCTTGGCAATCCACTGCCATCATAGACCCTTTCACTCCCAATCTCCTCTCTTCCACTGTTTAAGTTCCCTTGGCTCTAATAGTGGGTGGATTTTAGCCTTAGCTACAAGTTAACTGCTAGTTTAAACTGCCACTGCTCACCACCCTTGCCCCCTGTAAAGTCTGTGGTTTTTGCAGTTAATAAATACACAGACTTCAGAAGTAACAAACAAACAGGTCTTTACTATTCGAAGGTCCGGGCGAATCTGCCCCAGCAATCCTGCTACAACACTTATATACTGGTGTGGTCACTATCGGTATTACAGTATACAGAAGCCAAACAAATAGTGCCACACCTAAAGTAGTTCCCTTAAAGGTGAACGGTTACATTCAATAGTTCCCTTAAAGATAGACGGGTACATACACTACAATCCTCCCTTTTTAGCTTATTACTTACAGAGTCCCCGTTAAACATACATATCTTCAACTTCCTATAAAACAAATTACAGATATAATCTCGGTGGAGTCAATGTCATATAAAACAATTTACAAATATAATCTCGGTGGAAACAGTTCACAGGTTCAGTCTCTGCGGAAACAGTTCATAGATTCAGTCTCTGATCTTGACTCGTTCCGAACAACATTTCTTTGGTGTAGCCGGTTCACCTGGCTAGCGTGACTCCTCCATAGCCTTTTTCTTGACGTAACAGCTTGAACTTTCGTCCTGTTGAACCAGCAGTGCGGACTTTTACAACCAACTGGCTGTCTTGGCATTTTCCAGTTTTTCAACTAATTTAGCTCCTTTCGTAATGTCCCGCCTGGAATGGTAGAAGTGCTAATATTTTAGACAGTTATTATCTTCTGCTTCTTCTTTTTCTTTTCTGCCTTTTTGAAACTCTCGGAGCTCTTTTCTCGGCTGCCAGCTGTAGTGCCACCAACTCTCTATGTTCCTTAGACCTTAAGTGCTTCATCCGGATTTCAGCACTTTGAGAGTTTTCATCACAAGCTGGGCAGACCACATCCTCGTAATATTCAGTGTCACTCAACAGGTCATGGTAATATTCGGGTTCGTCCTGAGTTAGGCCAGCGAGAGAGACTTCTTCTTCCTCCTCACCCGTCTGGACGTTAGCTGACGGTGGTTCCTTCCCTAAACATCTTTCTTGAAAAGCCTTCTTCATGCATTCATATTCATCCCGCTCTTCCTGGGTTATCTGCCATTCCTTCACGACGGACCTCATTTGTGAGTTCAATACCTTCCTTTCCATCGGTAATTGCGTTATCAGGCTATTTAACCCTTCTACTGAAGTAACGGTTTCCACATTCTTCTGTTCACCTTGACGTGATTCAACGTACTTTTGGCATCCTTGTAAAATTTGTGTTGCCACCTCAGCTATCTCCGTGACTTTTGAGAGCTCCGAACTCGTTCCCCCTGAAGATTGAAGCTCGTGTTCAGATTGTTCCCCTTGCAGAGTCTTGTCCTTCAGCATATGAAGGAGTTGGCTGACCGTTAACTCTTCCCTGGGAACATGGTGGATCAGAGTCTTCTCCATTTCATCCACCTCTTTCTCCAATACTTCCACCTTACGTTCCTCTTGAACTTTGGCTTTCAGCGCTCGGAAAAGTTGCGCCCTGATGCTCTCTAGTTCATGTTCAGGGACCATTCTTACAGTGTCCTGTTCTTCCACTGAAAGGATTCCCAGTTGAATCTGTTCTTCAAGTTGTTGAACCTCGGTCATTGCCGCCTCATATTTGTCTTGGGTGTCCTTCAATGTTTTTATAAGCTCTTGGACATCCTGTCTTTCATGCTCTGCCATGATTTTCACCTCTAATTTCTCATCTATGGATGGAGCTTCTACCGATGAGTCTGTCTTGGCCTTGAGCTCATCAAGGATCTCCTGCAGCCTTTGGACTTCTTGCTCATGTTCAACCTTTAGTTGTTCATATGCTTCTACTGAAACTAGCTTTTCGGAGGCTGCCGAGTTAACCCCCTCCAGAATTGTAGCCTGGGCCTGTTCATACTGTTCTTTCAACTTCTCACACTCTGCTTGTAAGGAGTCGTAGAGAAGAACTGGAATAAAATCCTGGCTCCCTGAAGATTCCTCTTCCTTTGGTTCATTCTGTAAATATTCTAGTTCCTGAACAGCATCAGGGGAATGTGATTGGTATTTGACCACGATGGCTCTATGGTCGCTCTCTGCTTGAGCTAGCTGTCTCTGTAGTCTTTCCAGGTTCTCCCATTCGGTGTCCCAGAACCTTTCCATATTTTTCATCTCTTGTACGAGACGGTCACTCAACTGTTCTAATTGTTGTCGTACTTTGACATAAGTTTGCGTCCGAGCTCGGTGTTCTTCCATCATGGATGAATCCTTTGCTTGAACAGGCTCAGAATTCTCTGTCAACCTGGAGTTCTGCTCTGCAGCTTTATTCTTCTTGGTACCATAAGTCCTTCTGCATGTCTTCATTTTCTTTCCCATCGTCGGCAAGTCCCTTTTAGCCTTGTCTTCCATATTCGACTTGGTCTTATCATCATCCATTTCAGAATCTGAGCTAATAGCTTGCACCGAGTCCTCCCTCATTATGGCTTTTAGGTAATGCCATTCCATGTCTATTTTCTTAATCCACTCCCGTCCTAGAAGTGGTGGTCCTCCCTCAGGTAATACGTACAAGTTCATTCTTGGGTGTTCTTTACCCCTATCTCTCACCTTGACTCTTATTTTCCCCACGGGGTATACGTTATGCCCCGTGTATGTCTGTAATACGAACTTGGTATTTCTTAAAGGTATGTGAGAGAATAGCCGGTGGTGGTCCCTTCAGTTGATGACTGATAGAGCTGATCCAGTGTCCAGCTCCATTCTAACTTGGACTCCAGCTATTTTTAGTATGACCCAGATGGCCTGTAGATCCGTTTCTTTACCCACATTGTGGATTCTCAGACTACCCAGCTCCTGGTTGTTTGGGTCTGAGTCTGAGTTCTGTTCGTCTGAACTCTTCTCAGCCACCTTGTGTACCTTGTTGTACTTTTCTTGTGGTGGCTTCCTTTGATTATTGGTCTTTTTCCCGGACCGGCATACCTTCGCGATGTGACCCAGTTTGCCACATTTCCTACACTCTTGGTTCTTAAACCAGCATTGATTCTGGTCATGCGTTGTCTTCCCACAACGGTAGCATTTTGTTGTGCTTGAAGTAATTTGGTCCACCCCGAGTGCCGCCGCCTTTAGTTGCATTTCCGCCGTTCCTTTCGCTGCGGCTTCGTGCGATGCCGCTATAAGGACAGCCCTGTCCAGTGTGAGGTCGTTCTCTTCCAGTAGTCGCTTCTGCGTCCCTTCTTTGAACAATCCGCATACGAACTTGTCCCGCAGCGCTTCTGTCAGATTCCCTCCGAACTGGCAGTATTTCGCTAGCCTACGCAGTTCGACCAAGTATTCCGCATTGCTTTCGTCTTTCTTCTGCGTTCTTGCGTAGAATTTGAATCGTTCAGCCAGCATCAGCGGTGTGGGGTTCAAGTGGTCCTTCAGCACAGCCACAATCTCTTCGAAGGTCTGATCCGCTGGTTTATTTGGTGTTATTAGATGCTTCAAGAGCCCGTATGTTTTTGCCCCCATCGAGTTTAGCAATGTTATCGCCTTGTCGTCTTCCTCTATTTTGTTGGCTTCACAATAGATCTCTATGCGTTCCACGTACGTGGCCCAGTCTTCTATTTCAGAATTAAAGTCGTTAATATTCCCTCGCTTAGGCATCTTTCTTCCCTTGGGAGCAGCACCAGTATTTCTTTAAGTATTCTTATTTATTTGTTTGTTTCTAAGATGGCGGTTTTCCCGCGAAATTGGCGGTTTCCCGCTCTTCCTTTCTCGCCCCGCCCACTTCAATGGCGGTTTCCCGCTTCTGGCGTCTTCTCCGCCTAATGGCGGCTTCCCGCGTTTCTTCCCGGTGGAAGGGGTACGCTTCCCCCACAGCGGGCAGGTTCAGCCGCTGGCTGGCTTCCGCACAGCTCCCCTTACTCGGCTATGTCTTGTCCTCCCGCCCGCACGGCTCTACCAGCGCTGGGTACACCCCGTTAACGGAGGACAGTTCAGCCGCTGGACTGGCTCTCGCGCAGTCTCTCTCTCCGTACCCGGCTCTGTCGCTCTCTCACCCGCACGTTCGGTGCTACCGGCCCTGGGTACCCCGTTGGTGGAGAACAGTTCAGCCGCTGGACTGGCTCTCGCACAGTCTCTCTCCCCTTGCTCGGCTCTGTCTCTCCCTCTCCCGCACGTTCGGTTCTACCGGCTCTGGGTACCCCGCTGGTGGAGGACAGCTCAGCTGCTGGACTGGCTCCTCGCAGTCTCTCTCTCCGCACCCGGCTCTCACCCGCACGGTTCCCGTTCGCCTCCCCAGCCCTCTCGCAGACCGGTGTTTCCCTCCCCGGCTGCGGCTGGGTTTCTCTTCCCGCGCCTACTCGCAGGCTCAGTGCTTCGTGGCTGCGGTCGCTGCCCGGATTTTTCCCGCCGATCGCGGTCCGGCTGTCACCCGACGCCGTTGGACCCGACTTTTGGCCGGCACAGCTCCCCCTCGACCGAGGTCGAGTGCTCTGCCCTTATCCTCCGGATACTTCTACACCTTCCCCTACTCACAGTCTCTTCGGCCGCCTTGTTTCTTGCTGGTCGGCTCACTCCGCACCGTGGCAGAAGGGCAGTCAGTGCCTGTTGCTGATACAGCTTTTGTTGTTAGTCTTCCTGCTTTCTGTTGTTGCAGCCTCGTGTTTTCTTTTGGTAGCACGACGAGGGCGGTTGTCTCTCTTCGACGCTCTTCGTTGCTTTTGGTAGTCTTGCCGCAGGGTACGATCGGACTCGTCGCCACTGTAAAGTCTGTGGTTTTTGCAGTTAATAAATACACAGACTTCAGAAGTAACAAACAAACAGGTCTTTACTATTCGAAGGTCCGGGCGAATCTGCCCCAGCAATCCTGCTACAACACTTATATACTGGTGTGGTCACTATCGGTATTACAGTATACAGAAGCCAAACAAATAGTGCCACACCTAAAGTAGTTCCCTTAAAGGTGAACGGTTACATTCAATAGTTCCCTTAAAGATAGACGGGTACATACACTACACCCCCCACCCCCCATTCCATGCCTGTTCTCTGCTTTTTTCATTGAACTCCTGGAACGCTTTGAAAATTTGGCTTCCAAATTCCTAGACTTCTCCGGACATCAAGACTATGCTTCTGCACTTAACTACACCGTAAGACTCATCTGCTATGTCTCTGATCTGCTGCTCTGTTGCTTAAATTTTAATGTAACTTTGATCAGCTGACATCCCTTCCCCCATCGCTGCTGCTCCCTGCTGATCCTGTGACTGGCCTGCTGGTTCTACTGGTTTTTCAGCTTCAGCTACATTCTGGTTCCTGGCTAGTGTTTTACTCTCCTGAGCTGAAGTACATTTCTCCGCCCCTTCTGGATCTTATGGTGACCTCAAACTTCGCCATCATCTTTCTGTCCCGCAACCTATTCTGCACATCACCTTATTCCCATGGAAATAACCTCCATCCTCCAATTCTCTACCCTTCAAATAGCTTCTGGATTTCACTCGCCGGCTACACCTGCCTCCGAACTTGGACAACAGTTCATCGATGCTCCATGCCATCTCTACCTTACCTATGTCAGCTTTATCCCACCACGGGACCTCTGACTTTAACTCTGGACTCCCTCCTATTGTCTCCTATCTATTCCCTGTTACTACCGGGATATATGTCTCCCTCTGTGCCTCTCTTGGCACCTTCCGAACGGCTCATCAAAGCACTCGTCGGTCCCTCCTTACGAGCCGCAACCCTAATTGCCACATCCTACTCGCTCGTTGTGGTAAACCACTGTTATACCTGCCTGCATGTGTGTGTGTACTCCACTAGGTACAGGTCTGTACATGCCTCGGCTGACTCCTCCCACTATTCCAGGTATATAAGTGACTGCCTCTCAGTCCCTTGGTATTCTGGACGGGTCGACCACTCGAGGCAAGACCTTCATTCTCTAGTTAATAAAAGCCTGGTTGTTACTCGCTCAACCTCAGTCTTTTGAGTAATTGATGGCGCATCAATTTTATTAACTAGATTTTTATAATGGAGAAGATCCTCACACCAGCATGCCTGGACCTGGACAGTCGGGAAGCGGACGCTTCCACCAAGTTTGCTCACTGGCTCATGTGCTTCGAGACATTCCTGACTGCCTCCACTGTGGTCGTAATGGATGCGGACAAACTGTCTGTCCTGATCTCCAAGGTGAACCACCGAGTGTACTCAGTCATCCGGGACGCGACCTCGTACACAGCCGCCCTCCAGCTCCTCAAGACCCAGTACGCGTGCCCTGTGAACGAAGTGTACGCCAGGCACCTCCTGGGGAGTCGCAAGCAACAACCTGTGGAATCGACTGAGGAATACCTCCAAGCACTGTCCGTGCTTGGCCGGGCCTGTGGGTGTAAGGCGGTAACGCCTGCTAAGTACACGGAGGAACAGATCCGGGATGCCTTCGTAGCGGGCCACAGGTCCAACTACACCCGACAGCGACTGCTGGAGCAGAGCGACCTCACCCTCAACAAAGCCTCCGAAATTGCACTAACGCTGGACGCAGCCTACCGGGGCATGGATGCCTACTCCTCTGCACCGTGGACGCCGCAGGGAACGACAACCTGGGACACAGTAGGACAGCCCCATAGCACCGTGCCACCCCAGCCACATCCCAACAATGGCCCAACTACCGCAGCAGTGTCCCAAGGCCAGACAGCAGTATCCCAAGGCCAGAAATGCTACTTCTGTGGCCAGGCCAAACACCCCAGAGCGCGCTGCCCAGCGAAGAATGCGACCTGCTCGGGCTGCGGGAAAAAGGGACATTACGCCAGCGTCTGCAGGGCCAAAGCCACCCCGAACGCCAGCAGTGCCGCGTGTGGGCCGTGCGAGCCGCCATCTTGGGCCCCCAACAGCGCCGCGTGTGGGCCGTGCGGGCCGCCATCTTGGGCCTTCCCAGCCATGTGCGAACCACTGCAACAGCAGCCATCTTGGACGACTCCAGCCACATGGGGATCATGGACGCCGCCATCTAGGACACCAGCCGGGACGCAGCAGGCCGCCAACCCCCCCCCCATCTGATACCCGCAGCGACACACCGACCCCTACGCTGGCCTCTGTTACGCTGGACCAAACGAGACCGCACCAACTAGCTCGGTCCAAAATGGACGTTAAGGTAAACGGCCATGCAATAAACTGCCTTTTTGACTCCGGGAGCACAGAGAGCTTCATCCACCCCGACACGGTGCGGCGTTGCTCTCTCCCAGTCCTGCCTGCGCATCAGCGGATTTCTATGGCCTCCGAGTCCCAGTCAGCGGACATTGGCGGCTACTGCGTGGTGACACTAGTAGTAGACGGGACTGTGTTCAATAATTTTAAACTCCTGGTCCTGCCCCAACTTTGCGCTGCCGTTCTACTGGGGTTGGATTTCCAGTGCCACCTCAAAAGTGTTACGATGGCGTACGGTGGACCCCTCCCCCCACTCACAGTCCGCAGCCAGCAGCTTCCAAATTGCCCGCCGCGCACCAGATGCAACCTCTCCACACTCAGAGTCCCCCCCCCACACTGTTTGCTAACCTCCCCCCCGACTGTAAGCCCATCGCCACAAAGAGCAGGCGATACAGTGCCGAGGACAGGGTTTTCATCAAAACCGAAGTGGAGCGGCTCCTGAAGGAGGGGATTATCGAGGGCAGCTCCAGCCCCTGGCGAGCCCAGGTTGTGGTCGTTAAGACCGGCGAGAAACAACGCCTGGTCATCGACTACAGCCAAACAATTAACCGCTACACCCTGCTGGACGCCTACCCACTCCCCCGCATAGCTGACATGGTCAACCAGATCGCGCAGTACCGCGTCTTTTCGACCATTGACCTGAAATCAGCGTACCACCAGCTCCCCATCCGCCCTGAAGACCGCCAGTATACTGCCTTTGAGGCAAACGGCCGCCTCTATCACTTCCTTAGGGTTCCCTTTGGCGTTACCAACGGGGTCTCCGTCTTCCAAAGGGAGATGGACCGGATGGTCGATCAAAACGCGCTGCAGGCCACTTTCCCTTACCTGGACAATGTGACCATCTGCGGCCATGACTTGCAGGACCATGACGCAAACCTCGAGAAATTCCTCCGCACCGCCCAACTCCTGAACCTGACATATAACAAGGAGAAGTGCATATTCCGCACAGACCGCCTCGCCATCCTTGGCTGTGTTGTGGAACACGGGGTCATCAGTGCCGACCCGGACCGGATGCGTCCCCTTATGGAACTCCCACTGCCCCACTGCCTAAAAGCTCTGAAGAGGTGCCTAGGGTTTTTTTCCTACTACGCACAGTGGGTCCCCTACTATGCAGACAAAGCCCGTCCGCTGATCAAGTCCACCTCTTTTCCCCTGACGGCAGAGGCTCACTTGGCCTTCCACCGTATCAAGGAGGACATTGCCAAAGCCACCATGCACGCAGTGGACGAATCCATCCCCTTCCAGGTGGAAAGCGATGCGTCCGACTTCGCTCTGGCCGCCACCCTTAATCAGGCGGGGAGACCTGTGGCCTTCTTCTCACGAACCCTCCAGGGCCCGGAGACCAGACACTCCGCGGTCGAGAAGGAGGCCCAGGCCATTGTGGAGGCTGTGCGCCATTGGAGGCACTACCTGGCCGGAAAACGATTTACCCTGCTCACTGACCAGCGTTCAGTTGCTTTTATGTTCAACAACAAGCAGAGGGGCAAAATCAAAAATGACAAGATCTTGAGGTGGAGAATCGAACTTTCCACCTACAATTACGAGATCTTGTACCGGCCTGGGAAGCTCAATGAACCCCCAGATGCTCTATCGCGTGGCACCTGCGCCAGCGCGCAGATCGATAGGCTGAGGGCCCTCCACAATGACCTCTGCCACCCGGGGGTCACCAGGTTCTTCCACTTCATCAAGGCCCGCAACCTGCCTTACTCCATCGAGGAGGTCAGGACCATGACCAGGAACTGCCAAGTCTGCGCTGAGTGCAAACCGTACTTTTATAGACCAGACAGAGCCCACCTGATAAAAGCCACTCGCCCTTTCGAACGCCTGAGCGTCGATTTTAAAGGGCCTCTCCCCTCCCCCGACCGCAATGTGTACTTCCTCAACATCATTGACGAGTACTCCCGTTTCCCGTTCGCTATCCCCTGCCCGGACATGACCAGTGCCACGGTCATTAAATGTCTGAACAACCTCTTCACCCTGTTCGGTCTCCCCAGCTATATCCATAGCGACCGGGGCTCATCGTTTATGAGCGACGAACTCCGCCAGTACCTGCTCGCTAGGGGTATAGCCACAAGCAGGACCACCAGTTACAACCCCTGGGGGAACGGACAGGTGGAAAGGGAGAATGCGACAGTTTGGAAGGCCGCCCTACTAGCCTTAAAGTCTAGGGGCCTTCCGACCTCCCGCTGGCAGGAGGTGCTCCCCGATGCGCTCCACTCGATTCGGTCACTGCTCTGCACGGCCACCAATGCCACCCCTCACGAGAAAATGCTTGTCTTTCCAAGGAAGTCCACATCGGGGACATCGTTACCACCATGGCTGACGTCCCCAGGGCCGGTACTGCTGAGAAGACACGTGAGGACCCATAAAATGGACCCCCTGGTCGAGAGGGTCGACCTCCTCCACGCCAACCCCCAGTATGCTTACATTGCGTACCCGGACGGGCGGGAGGACACAGTCTCCATACGAGACCTCGCACCCTCGGGGGCCGCAGTAACCCACTACCCATTACCACCACCCCCCACGACCCGATATCCAACCCCAGCAGCCGGCACGCCTGAGCCCATCACCCACGAGGACTACACTCCAGTGCACCAGCCTACACGGGATGCGACGCCAGAAGCTCCACCACCCCTGCCGTCGCCACGTCGATCACAGCGGCAGACAAGACCTCCGGAGAGACTCCAATACACGAACTTCTAAATACACTTCACCCCGCCGGACTCATTTTTAAACAAGGGGTGAATGTGGTAAACCACTGTTATACCTGCCTGCATGTGTGTGTGTACTCCACTAGGTACAGGTCTGTACATGCCTCGGCTGACTCCTCCCACTATTCCAGGTATATAAGTGACTGCCTCTCAGTCCCTTGGTATTCTGGACGGGTCGACCACTCGAGGCAAGACCTTCATTCTCTAGTTAATAAAAGCCTGATTGTTACTCGCTCAACCTCAGTCTTTTGAGTAATTGATGGCGCATCACTCATCGACCTTCCCGCCCAGCGTGCGACTGGGGGCTAATCTTGCCAATCTCCTCCGCGTCCAATTCAGCCCTCCCAGTGTTGACCCTGTGGACTCCGCCAGCAGATTAGCCATTGCCGCAACTTCTCAACCTCAGTGAATTCAACCTCCATCTCAATTCATCATGCTCCCTCTCATCTTAGTTCACTATCCTCCTATCCTCCCTTAAACTCTCCCTCCATGTAAGCTTCCCAACCCATATCCATGACCACTCCCTTGATCTTGCCATCTCACATGGCCTTGCTACTCCCATCGTGTCAATCATAGATAAGGCCTTCTCTGATCATTTCCTTGTATCGCTCTCTACCCACATCCCCCTTCCCCCTTCCCCTTTCCCCCTCCAAACCCTACTTCCTTCTGTGTCCGCCCTTGGAAAAAACTCTCCTCCAATTCACTTACAACTGCACTTTCAAAATCCCAACTGTCCAGCCTTTGGCCCTTCATTCACCACAATGTTTCTGCAGCTACCGAGCTGCTCAACCATACCTTCACCTCCACCTTTGATACCCTAGTCCCCATTAAAACCATTACTGTCTCTCACCTTGGTTGTTCCCCCTGGTACAGTCCTCATCTCCGCTCCCTTAAGACCAAAGGGCACAGACTTGAATGGATGTGGCGGACAACTGGTTTAGCCATTTACCACCAGATCTGGCTGGACCACATAAAGCATTATCGGGTCCTGCTCTCATCTGTCAAAATTGCTCACTATTCCAGGATCAATCTGGAATGCAAAGATTGCCCTCGGCTTCTTTTCTCTACTGCAAACCATCTTGTTAAACTCCTCTCCCCTGTCTCCTCCACCCTCACCTCCAACAACAAGTGCGAAAAGCTCATGGACTTCTTTGTCACTAAGATTGAGACTATTCGATCAGCTGCCACTGCCACTTCCCTCCCTCCCCTAGCCCACTGGGCCAAACTTCCTCTAAGATTCCCCCCTGCCCTAGCCCTTGTAATGTATGTACCTTTAAGGGGAGAACTACTTTTTACAGCTCCTGTATACTGTAGTACCGGCAGTGACCACACCTGTATATAAACCCTGAGTAGTGATCTGTACAGTTAGTTCTAGAGTAACCCTCATTCAGTAAACACCTGTTGAATCGTTCCCTGCAGTCTGTTGTCTGATTATTGAAGGACACAACATTAAGATACACGGATCTAACATTGGCGACGAGGTAGATTCGAACCTACCTGCAACTCTGCATCACCTCCCAGGGATTCGCTCCTGGAGAACAGTGGAAGAAGGTCGAGTCCAGAAGCACGGGCGTCGACCACGGGCAACCGCCCAGTCATCCAGCGGAGATTTGAGCATCGCAGGGGAGGCTGTCGAGAGCCAGGCTTGGCTTTCCAGTCATGGTGGTCCAGCGAAACGGGCTGGCAACAGATACTGCGCAGACCCTTCCCGGACAGCGACGGGCTAGAGCCCGACCGAGCGGCACAGAAAAAGGCCGAGCAGCGTCGACGGGGGAGAGAGAGAGGGCAGAGCGCACAGGGCGCAGCCGGTGTTCAGGACCAAGCGGCATCAACGGGGGAGAGAGACGAGAGAGAGCAGAGCGCAGCCGGTGTTCAAGGGCCGAGCAGCGTCAACGGGGGAGAGAGGCGCGCAGGAAAACGCGAGGCGCTGCCATTGCCACGAGGACCACAGAGAGTGGCATTGGCAGCAGTGCAGGAGCAGCGCACAAAACCCACAGGGCATCGCCATTTGCCACGAGGACCGGCGAGAGCGGCGTTGGCAGCAGCGCGGGAGACGCCATTTTAAGCCGCAGCGGGGAAGAAAGGAAAGCGCGGGAGACGCCATTTTAAGCCACAGCGGGGAAGAAAGGAAAGCGCGGGAGACGCCATTTTAAGCCAGTCTAACCACACCCAAAAATGCCGAAGAGTGGCAATATCACAGCGTTCGACAATGAAGTTGAAGATTGGACGACATATGTCGAACGCATAGAAGTATACTGCAAGGCGACTAAAGTGCCAGATGACAAGAAAGTGCTGGTATTGTTGAATTCAATGGGTGCAAAAACGTATGGCTTACTACGAAACCTAGTAACCCCAGAGAAGCCAGTAGAAAAGGATTTTGAAAACATAGTGTCAATCCTACAGGACCACTTAAACCCCACACCGCTGCTGATAGCAGAAAGATTTAAGTTTCACAAAAGGAACCAGCATAAAGATGAAAGTAATGCTGAGTATTTAACGGAACTGCGCAAGCTATCGAAACACTGCCAGTTTGGAACGGGACTAGCAGATACTTTAAGGGACAAGTTTGTGTGTGGGCTTCAAAGTGAAGGAACCCAGAAATGGCTTCTATCAGAAAAGGATCTTACGCTGGACAAGGCTTTCAGCATTGCAGTATCACACGAAGCAGCAGCATGGGGTGCTGCAGAGATACAACGGAGACCGCAAGAATATGGCACAAATGAAATGTCATACGGAACAGTGAAGTGCTATCGCTGCGGCAGAACAACACACGACCAGAATGATTGCTGGTTCAAGGACAAAGTGTGCAGACAGTGTGGAAAAGTAGGACACAGCAAGAGTCTGCAGGTCGGAAAAGAAAACCAGCAGCAAGAAATCTCCACAGGAGAAGTACAAGAAGGTACATAAGGTGACGGAGAGTAGTTCCGACGAACAGAAGAGTGATACAGACTCCGGAAGCAAGGAGCTGGGTTGTCTGAAACTACATAATGTGATCAAAACGGAGGATCACCAAACTATCTGGGTCACGCTCAAGATAGCAGGAGTCCAAGTGAAAATGGAATTGGACACAGGATCAGCCCTAACAATCATAAACCGAAGGGCCTACAAGTGGATATTCTCACATATACCCTTGAGAGATACAAAGATTGTCTTGAAGACGTACACGGGGCAAAAAGTCTACCCCAAAGGAAAAATAAGGGTGAACGTTATATATAACGGCAAGGAAACACCAAAAATGGACCTATATGTATTGCCAGATGGAGGACCACCACTACTAGGACGTGAATGGATCCGGAAGATACAGCTAGGTTGGCATTCCATACAGGCACTGACTGTGGCTGACAAAAAGGATGACGACGTCACACCTGGGCGACTGTCAAAGACCCTAACTGACGCGAAAGAAGTGTTCCAGCAAGGACTCGGAACACTAAAAGGCATGACAGCGACGATTAAAATTGAAGAAAACGCAAGTTTGGAACGGGACTAGCAGATACCTTAAGGGACAAGTTTGTGTGTGGGCTTCAAAGTGAAGGAACCCAGAAACGGCTTTTATCTGAAAAGAACCTTACGCTGGAAAAGGCTTTCAGCATGGCGGTATCATATGAAGCAGCAGCACGGGGCGCTGCAGAGATACAACAGAGACCGCAAGAATATGGTACAAACGAAATGTCATATGGAACAGAGAAGTGCTATCGCTGCGGCAGAACAACACACGACCAGAATGATTGCTGGTTCAAAGACAAAGTGTGCAGACAGTGTGGAAAAGTAGGTCACATAACACGAGTCTGCAGGTCGGGAAAGAAAACCAGCAATAAGAAACCGACCAAAGGGAAATACAAGAAGGTACATAAGATAACGGAGAATAGTTCAGATGAACAAAAGAGTGATAATGACTCCGAAAGCAGGGAACTGAGTTGTCTGAAACTATATAATGTGATCACAACGGAGGATCACCGAACCATTTGGGTCACTCTCAAGATAGCAGGAGTCCAGGTAAAGATGGAATTGGACACAGGATCAGCTCTAACAGTCATAAACCGACGGGACTATGAGCGGCTACACTCACACATACACTTGAGAGACACAAAAATTATTTTGAAGACGTACACGGGGCAAAAAGTCTACCCCAAAGGAAAAATAAGCGTGACCGTTATATATAACGGTAAGGAAACACCAAAACTAGACCTGTATGTATTGCAAGATGGAGGACCACCATTACTGGGACGTGAATTGATCCGGAAAATACAACTGGATTGGCATTCCATACAGGCACTGACTGTGGCTGACAAAAAGGATGACGACGTCACACCTGGGCGACTGTCAAAGATCCTAACTGATGCGAAAGAAGTGTTCCAACAAGGACTCGGAACACTAAAAGGCATGACAGCGACGATTAAAATTGAAGAAAACGCAATCCCAAAATTTTTTAAGGCCAGCCGTCGAAGCAGAGCTGGAGAGTCTGGAATGTTCAGGTGTACTGTCCAAGGTAGACTGGAGCGAGTGGGCTACACCCATCGTCCCTGTGATGAAAAAGTCGTTGAGCAGCACGCCTGGGGAACCAAGGAAGGTTCGCATCTGTGGGGACTTTAAGGTAACAGTGAACCCGGTCCTTCACACCGTACAATATCCACTTTCGCGGATTGAAGATATTTTCACCTCGCTATCTGGAGGGAAATGCTTCACTAAGATTGATCTGGCCCAGGCGTATCTGCAAATGGAGGTAGAAGAAGCATCAAAAAAAACCTCACAATCAACACCCATAAAGGTCTCTACCAATACAACCGGCTGGTATTCGGGGTAGCATCAGCTCCGGCTATTTGGCAGAGGGCAATGGAACAAGTCCTGCAAGGGATCCCAGGGACCCAGTGTTATTTGGACGACATCCTGGTCACGGGTGAAAATGACAGTGATCACCTTGCCAACCTGGAGCAGGTGCTCACTAGATTGCAGGAATATGGGCTCCGAGCTAACCACCCCAAATGTGAGTTTTTTAGAAAACAGATCTCGTATTGTGGTCACGTTATCGATAAAGAGGGGTTACATAAGTCCCCAGAGAAGATTGAGGCAGTAGTCAAGGCTCCAGCACCGGGAAATGTGTCACAACTGAGGTTGTTCCTCAGGCTGGTAAACTACTACCATAAGTTCTTGCCAAATTTGTCTACAATACGACACCCACTGAACACCCTACTGCAAACTGGGGTGCCATGGAAGTGGAGTGACGAATGTAGACGAGCTTTCCAGAAGAGCAAAACACTAATCACATCGAAAGAGGTATTGGCCCATTACATCCCGGCATTACCAATTCGGTTGGCATGTGATGCGTCACCCTACGGCATTGGAGCGGTGCTGTCGCACAAATTCTCGGACGGCTCAGAGAGGCCAATAGCCTTTGCATCACGATCACTAACCTCAGCCGAGCATAACTACGCCCAGATTGACAGGGAGGCCCTCAGCCTAGTGTGGGGAGTGAAAAAGGTCAATCACTATCTGCACGGGCAGAAGTTCACCTTGCTGACTGACCACCAGCCACTTGTCTCCATCTTTAATCCAAAGAAGGGCGTTCCGGTGATGACTGCGCAACGGCTACAAAGATGGTCCCTTTTTCTAGGGGCGCACCAATATGAAATCGAGTATAAGGGCACGAAACAGCATGGAAACGCTGATGGGCTATCACGCCTGCCACTGCCTACTGCGGAGGAAGCACCAGCAGTGGGTCCTGTCGAAATATTTCATTCGACTATAATTGAATGCTTGCCAGTAACTAACGCTGGTATAGAGAAGGAGACCCGAAATGACCCGACACTGCCTCGGGTATATGATTTGATGGTGAAGGGATGGCCAGCACATGCCGACTCACTGTTGCCAGCATTCTCATCCAGAAGAGAACAGCTGTCAGTATGCCGGGGACCTTGATGTGTGGATCCCGAGTGGTAATTCCACCCAAGTTAAGGGAGAGAGTGCTCAATGAGCTTCACGAAGGTCATCTGGGAGGGGTGAAAATGAAAAGCCTTGCTAGGGCTTATATGTGGTGGCCGGGGATCGATCAGCAAATCGAGGACCTGACAAAGAGCTGCTCAGGATGCCAGAAGGTCCAAAATGCACCACCACATGCCCCTCTACACCCATGGGAGTGGCCCTCATCTCCATGGCAACGGGTGCATATTGATTTTGCTGGTCCATTCATGGACTCAATGTTTTTAATAGCCGTGGATGCGCACTCAAAATGGCCTGAGGTGATCAAAATGTCCTCCACCACCACGGAGAAAACTATTGCAGTCCTACGGACCATTTTTGCCAGGAACGGCTTGCCAGAGCAGATTTGCTCTGATAACGGACCACAGTTTGTGTCCGAAGAGTTTCGAAGATTTATGAAAAGGAATGGGGTAAGGCATTCCACATCCGCCCCGTATCATACAGCCACAAATGGATTGGCTGAGAGGTTCGTACAAACCTTTAAGAAGGCAATAAAGGCTATGTACAATGACAACATTCCGCTGCAGCACAAGGTGGACAATTTCCTGTTCGCCTACCGGAATGCGACACATGCAGTCACCAACCAGGCCCCAGCCATCAAGTTCTTTAAGCGAAGGTTGAGATCTCGCCTGGATTTGCTCAGACCAAACGTACGAAGAGATGTTGAGAGTAAGCAATTCCAGCACATCCATGAGAAGCCAACAAGGAGCTTCAATGTAGGGCAACCAGTCTTGGCCCGCGACTACCAAACAGAAAAATGGCAGCCAGGAACGATATGCACACGGCAGAGCCCACTAATGTACACAGTGGACGTTGGGGAGAGCATCGTGAGACGCCATGCTGACCAGATCCTAGAGTCACAGGAACAAGTCAACCCCATGCCTCGCCCATACGTACCTGGTGAGGAACCCGACGTACAGGTAGCATCTACCCCAGAAACGGTAGCATCGGAAGCTTATGAACCAACCGACGATATGGGTCCAGAATCGCCTCCGCACCAAGAGCAAGACACTCGGGAAAGGCGCTATCCAGAAAGGATCAGGAAGCCTCCCCAAAGACTGAATTTATAAATAGACTATTTTCAGCTAATGTTGCATGTTAAAAGTGTTAATTGTAATTAGTTTGATATTTAATTGTTAAATGAGTGTTATGGTACTGTTAATCTAAAAGGGGAGGAATTGTTATGTATGTACCTTTAAGGGGAGAACTACTTTTTACAGCTCCTGTATACTGTGGTACCGGCAGTGACCTCACCTGTATATAAACCCTGAGTAGTGATCTGTACAGTTAGTTCTAGAGTAACCCTCATTCAGTAAACACCTGTTGAATCGTTCCCTGCAGTCTGTTGTCTGATTATTGAAGGACACAACATTAAGATACACGGATCTAACAGCCCTGAAATTTCGTCTTTCTCAATTTCTCTCCAATCTCCCCTCATGACCTCTCCGAGTTCATCTTGTCCATGAGACCCACTTCCTGCTCCCTTGACCCTATTCCCACTAAACTGCTGACCACCTAACTTCCCTTCCTGGCTTCCATGTTAGCTGATATTGTTAACGGTTCTCTCTCCTCAGGTACTGTCCCACTCTCCTTCAAATCTGCTGTCATTAGCCCCCTCCTCAAAGAAACAACCTTTGACCCCTCCATCCTTGCAAACTGCCATCCCATCTCCAAACTCCCTTTCCTTTCCAAAGTCCTTGAACGTGTTGTCGCCTCCCAAATCCGTGCCCATCTTTCCCGGAACTCCATGTTTGAATCCCCCCCCAATCAGATTTCCACCCCTGCCACAGTACTGAAACGGCACTTATCAAAATCACAAATAACATCCTATGTGACTGTGGCAATGGTAAACTATCCCTCCTTGGCCTTCTTGACCTGTCTGCAGCCTTTGACATGGTTGACCACACCATCCTCCTCCAATGCATCTCCACCGTCGTCTAGCTGGGTGGGACTGCACTTGGCTGGTTCCATTCTTATCTATCAAATCGTAGCCAGAGAATCACCTGCAATGGCTTCTCTTCCTGCTCCCACACCATTACCTCTGGTGTCCCCCAAGGATCTATTCTTGGCCCCCTCCAATTTCTCATCTACATGCTTCCCCTTGGCGACATCATCTGAAAACACAGCGTCAGTTTCCACATGTGCACTGATGACATCCAGCTCTGCCTCACCACCACCTCCACTGTTTCTAAATTGTCAGAATGCTTGTCCGACATCCAGTACTGGATGAACAGAAATTTCCTCCCAACTAAATATTGGGAAGACGATAGCCATTGTCTTTGGTCCCTGCCACAAACTCTGTTCCCAAGCCACCGACTCCATCCCTCTCCCTGGCAACTGCCTGAGACTGAACCAGATTGTTTGCAACCTTGGTGTCATATTTGACCCTGAAATGAGCTTCTGACCACATATCCATACCATCACTAAGACCGCCTATTCCCACTTCTGGAACATCACCTGACTCCGTCCTGCCACAGCACATCTACTGCTGAAACCCTCATCCATGCCTTTGTTACCTCTAGACTTGTCTATTCCAAGGCACTCCTGGCTGGCCTCCCATGTTCTACCCGCTGTAAACTTGAGGTCATCCAAAATTCTGCTGCCTGTGTCCTAACTTGTACCAAGTCCCATTCACCCATCATCCCTGTGCTTACTGACCTACATTGGATCCTGGTTAAGCAACGACTTGATTTTAAAATTCTCATCCTTGTTTTCAAATCCTTCCATGGCCTTGCCCCTCCCTATCTCTCTGCACTCCTCCAACCCCACAACCCACCAAGATATCAGCGCTCCTCTAATTCTGCCCTCTTGAGCATCCCTGATTATAATCGCTCAACCATTGGTGGTCGTGGCTTCAGCTGCCAAGGCCATAAGCTCTGGAATTCCCTCCCTAAACTTCTCCACCCCCCTACCTATCTTTCCTCCTTTAAGACGCTCCTTAAAACCTACCTCTTTGATCAAGCTTTTGGTCATCTGCCCTAATATCTCCTTATGTGGGTGGGTGTCGAATTTTGTTTTATAACACTCCTGTAAAGCACCTTGGGACGTTTTACTACATTAAAGGCGCTATATAAATACAAGTTGTTGTTGTAGTTGAAGCTCAGCGAGGAACAACATGTGAGACGTCTACATTTCAGTAAGGACGTCCTCACTGAAATCTGCCACTTTCTGCGGCCACAACTGCAACCTCAAAGCAGGGCAAGGACCACATTGCCAGTGGCTGTGAAGATGACCATGGCGAGGAACTTTTATGCATTGGGCTCCTTCCAGGCTGGAGCTGGAGATATTTGCAACATCTCGCAGTTTGCCGTCCACTGTTGCATAAAGGAGGTCACTGAGAGTTGACTACATTTCATTCTCTTTTGCCAGAGACCAGCAGATGGAGCGAGCACAAGGTTTTGCTAGAATTGCAGGATTCCCCGTAGTGCAGGGTCCCATTGATTGCACGCACATCACTTTGCAGGCACCGCATGTCAACTCTGCCATATACCACAACTGAATGGGATTTCACTCAACGTCCAGACGATGTGCGGCCATAGACAGCAAATTGTGTAGGTATTCTAACAGCACTCATGATGCCTTCATTCTGCGGCAGTCCGCTGTGCCAGCTGCATTTGAGCCACCACAGCAAACCAAAGGGTGACTATTGGGCGACAGGGGCTATCCACTGACGATATGGCTGATGACTCCAGTGTACAACCCACGCACATGTGCACAGCATGCATACAATGAAAGCCATGCTGCCACACAAAATGTGATACAGCAGATCACTGGAGTGCTGAAACAACAATTCTGCCACATGGACTGCTCTGCATTAGCCCTGCAGTACTCGGCAGAGTACCTCTGAAGATTCGTGGTGGTCTGCTGCATGCTGCACAACCTTGCCATCATGAGGCACAGCCCTTGCCATCAGCTATCAGGCGAGCGACTGAAGAGGAGGAGGAAGAGGAAGGGAGAAGGCAACCTAGGCAGCCCCTTTCTGCCCAGGCTGACGATGAGGAACTCATCCGAGTGCGATATCAGTAACCACAACCCCAATTCCCCATTCACCAACAGTCCCACACCATAGTTTCCCTCTGTCACTGACCATCACAGCGTCTGCTTGGCCAAAATGCAAAAATAAAACCCTCCACAAAATAAACATTCCAAACCAAATTTATAAATCAAATCATGCCATATTGCATACAAATGTAAACTAATCATCCTTGTGCATTCCCTTAGTGCCCGTCTTCCGTGCGCCTTTGCCTATCCTAGTGCTTCTACGCAGTGCTACCCCAATGGCTGCAGCATAGCTGGTGGAAGGCTGCTGACTTTCAGTGGAGGAGACTGCAGATGGCCTTGGAGGATGATCTCGAGCAGCTCTGGTCCTAGAAGGCCTGGCTGCAGACAGCACCATCTCGGCAAGGGTGGCAGCAGTTTGGGCTGGATGGCTGACAGGCAACAACAAGGGCACTGGCTGAGTGGTAGTGGTTGGAGGACAAATGCTGTCATTCTGAGAGAGGACAGCAGGTTTGTGCTCCATGGAGCCACTACCACTCGCCTGGGGCGGCGCCTCAGCAATCCTAGTAATCTCTTGGAGGACAGATTGCCGTGACATCCTGCAAGCCCCTTTGAGCACTGCAATCCACAGCCATGATGGCAGCAGTCTGAGCTTGTATGGCAGCACTCAGACTTTTGATGGAATCTTCTTGTGCTGCAATGGAAGCTGAGACATCGTCATCAGAGGCTGCACCATGGTTGGATCCACAAGTGGGCTAATGGAGTTGGCCACCACTTCCATGCAGGAAAGGATGGGCGCTGAGCTCTGCGCAAAGCCCTGTGCCAAGTTGGTGCCAGACTCCTCCATGCTCCTTGATGTTGCACGCAGCCTTTCTGGCAGGCTTCCCAATGCATCAAACATTTCATTGTGCATAACCATCAGCCTTCTTCTTTAGCCTGTCCCATCGAAGTCCTCATCTGAGTCCTGTGCAGCAGAACTCATGTGCGACCTCACCCTCCAGCGGGCTGGCACCGGCGCTATCCTTGCCCCCTGCTCCGGCTGCAGGCCACTCATGCCCAGTGTCTCACCATGTGCCGATCCCGCCTCTATGCTATCCTCTAAATTATGCGCAGTGTCAGTATCTGAGCTGGTGGTTGCGAGTGTCAAATCAAGTGACATCACTGTCTTGTTGCTCTTCCACCACTGCCTGGGCAGGTTGCAGTTCTTGGGTATGTGAGAGGAGAAAGGCACAAGGGTAAGGTTGTGGTGAGGGGAGGGGGAAAAGTAAGAGGTGCATGCTTACACCATCTGAGGGGGAAGTGGGATGTGAGTAGGAGGATTAGGTATGAGGATACCGTTA
Source organism: Somniosus microcephalus (assembly GCF_052327205.1). Taxonomy (NCBI): domain Eukaryota; kingdom Metazoa; phylum Chordata; class Chondrichthyes; order Squaliformes; family Somniosidae; genus Somniosus; species Somniosus microcephalus. The sequence goes on along the minus strand of NC_140991.1, from coordinate 212,394,165 downwards.
TCTTCGATGGTTTCAGCCCCTCCGCTGGCCACAGCCTCAGCAATGGCCATTCCAATAATGGCCAGCACCATCTCTGCCATAGGGGTTAGGACATGCAGGCGCACCACTGGTTAGCTCCTGCTGCCTCCGGTTGTGCTCCACCTTGACCTGCAAGAGAGAGGAAAGTGTGTCAGTGAGTGTGGTGCAATCTGTTTGGGTGATGTTGCTGTCATGTTTGAATAGCTGGCAGTGTGTGCAAGCTGTGAGATGTGGGTGTGAGGTGTGCAGCAGTGCTAAGTGTTTGAGGCTGAGGTGAAGCTATGAATGTTAGGTTAGAGATTGTTGGTAGATGAGTGATGGAGGTGTGGTGCATTGAGCAGTGGCTGAGGCTAGTGGTGCAGATGGTGGGATGTGGCATTTGAAGATACATTCATTGACCTTGACCACTCGTGTGAGGCCATTGAACTTCTTACGGCACTGCATTCAGGTCCTTGGGGCTTGACAACTGCCATTGATCTCCACGGCTTTCTGCTCCCAGTGCCTTCTGAGCATGTGTCTGGAGTGCCTTCTGGCCCCCTGCAGATACAGGACATCTCTCTTCCTTTCCAGCTCCTCCAGCAAGACCTCCAGTGCAGTGTCTGAAAAGCTTGGAGCCCACTCTCTCCCATGTTGTGCCATTTTTCACTGTTTCCCAGATCAGATTCACTTCCTGAATGACTTCCAGCACTTCCTCCAACCACAATGCACCTCCCGTTTAAGAGATGCAGGCTAGCTTTAATCCGTGCAGGCTAGATTTAACTGGTGCTAGCAAGTGACGATTTTGGGCCCTGTGCTGATGCATGCAGCTAATCAACAGTGTGGATAGCAGTGGTTGCTCACTGAAATCATTGAAATGAGCAGTCAGCACGAAGTTGGCATATCGCGATCTCCCGCACCTGTTTTCAGGGGCTATTGAATTTAGTACCCCCCTTGTCTCTTACTGAAGCATCCCCACCTGGCTGTACTTTCCATCACCCTCCCCACCCAAACCACTGCAGTGGGAGTGTGCCTCATCACCAAATCTCACCTCGGTCTCTCCCTCTATTCCTCTGGTACCTTCGCCTTCTTAAAACATCTCACTTATTCCGCCCCTCTCACCTCTTCTTTAAAATCCTCATTGCCTACTGCATCCCAAACCCCACCCCAAATTTCTAATGAAGATATTCTCCCTCCTTTCCTCCCTCATCCTCTGCAATAAATAACTCTTCATAACTCAAGTCTGTGACCAATGAAACTTGTAACACTGTATCAACCTCACCTTGTTCCACCCCTCTTGCCTCTTTAAAATCCTAGTTGTCTACCACTCCCCAAGCCCCAGCCTGAGTTTCTTACTGAGATATCCTCCCTCCTTTCCTTGCTTAGCCTCTACAATGATCAACTCCTTATTATCGGTGATTTCAATCTTCATCTCAACTCACCATGCCTTCTCTCATCTGAATTCACTGCCAACTGTCCTGCCTCGACCTCACCCTCCATCAAACTCTCCTATCCATTATCACAGTCACTCCCTCAACCATGCCATCTTCTATGGCCTCTCTACACCCATGGTCTTGATTGCAAACAAGGCCATCTCCAACAAATTCCTTGTATCCCTCACCATCTACATCCCCCTACACCCCTTCCAACCCCACTTCCTTCTGTGCCTGACCTTGGAAAAAAACTGTCCCCCAAGTCACATTCAACTGCTCTTTCAAACTCCCAAATTTCTAGCCTTTGATCCTCCATGTGCCACACTACTTCTACAGCTGTCAATCTGGCCAATCTGTTCCTAGTGTCCACCTGTGATGCCCTTGTTCCTAGCAAAACATTTACTCTCTCCCATGCTGATCAGTCCCCCTGGTATTGCCCCATATTATTACGTTTATCTTATAAAGGTTGGGTTCCCTATAGTTGAACATCTTTGCTGATGGTTTTGTGCCAGCAGCTGTTTTGTGAGAAGTTCCAAGAACCAGGAGGCCAGCTATGACCAAACACATAAGGGAAACCTAGGGTGGGCAAGACAGGAACCCAGAGTTAGGAGGAACTTTGATTTTACCAGTAACTAATAGTGACTCACTGAAATTGCACTGATAACTAATAGTAATAGTGCTAACACTCAGATTCCCCATATAACATAATACACTGATAGTCTACATGTAATTGGTAGTAACAAGTGTAATGCCTTGATATCCTACCTGTAACCAGTAGTAATCCTGTAACCCGCTGATAGTCATCCTGAAAGTACAGCCAGAATCTCCCTGCACAGTACAAGGTGTGGTCAGGCTCTCCAGTCAATGTCACTTTAATAGGCCTGATATCTCTCCTTATTTCCTTGGACTCTGGTTTGGACTCAGGTTCTGTGTGAAGGTGACAACTCTGAACCAAGAACCTCGGTCAGAGCTCATCTGTACTTGGGCTTCACACGTCAAAACTGGGAGGCACAGACGGACCTGAACCAAACCAAGAGATCGTGCAAAAGGGCAGTGGGTTCAGCGTTAGGGGCACTTCTCATAGGGCACATCGACCTAAATTCAGCTTAGCACCAACATTTCAAAACCACTCCCTGGGCTTAGACTCAATAAAGGAGGGTTTCCATAGAATTATAGAAATGACAGCACAGGAGGAGACCATTCGGCCCCTGGTACCTGTACTCTCTCCTGTAACCCCATTCCCTCCAGATCCTTTTATATTCCTTCTTTTCAAATATTGCTCCCATTTTCTTTTAAATTATGTTTTAATCTCTACCTAAATAGTCAGTTGTGGTGAAGGAATAGCCCTCAGTTCAAGAACTTTCCTCCTCCCTTCCTCTTTGATTCTTCCAGTGAGAATCCTTCATCTTTGTTCCCTAGTTCCCCATTCACACACCAGTGGAATCAATCTTTCATTGTTTAGCCACAATAAAGTCTTCAGATTTCACTCAGCCCTTTACTGGCTGCTCTTCTGCAATGCCGCTCCCACTCACCAAGTTACTGCTCCCAGCTCTGCAGGAAATACTGGGTCCCACATCCACCCCACTCCCTAATCTCCCTCTCTCCCCACCGCTCGAGGCCAATGCAACAGATTCTCAACTCCCGAATCCTCCCCAAATTCCCGACTCCTGTGCCCACCCAGATTCCCAACTCCCGAGCTGCCCCCCCCCACCCCGCTGCCAATTACTGACAACCCCCACTGACTCCAGACTCCTGAACTCCTCTTCCAACTGTTCCTGGCACACCTGCCTCTCTGTGCTGGTGGATAGGCCAGAGGTTTCTGTGCAGCAACAGTTGGTGAAGTCATGGAGAGGGGCAGGGCACTGCTGCGGTGGGAAATTTAAAGTGCGAGCCATCCAGGAGATCCATGCCCCATTCTGGAAGACTCCCACACAATCTGGAAGGGTTAGCAACCTTAGGTACACACGCAAAATATCATAACCTGTCACTGTGTCCACTTTTTAATGACACCTCTATGCAGCACCTTGGGATATTTTTCTACATTAAAGGCGCTATATAAATGCCAGTTGCTGCCGCTTTACAGACACTGACTGCCCTGTTGTGTATTTCCAGCACTTTCTGTTATTTTTATCTCCTGCCTATTTGATGAAAATTGCAATAACTGTGGGTAAGTCTGATAAGCTTAAGAGCTGAAAAGAGAGAATTGTATCTAATAAACAGCTGTAAGTGTTCAGAGCCTTTTACGTTACAGCTCAGATCCTGAGCGAATGACGTTAAAAGTGGAACTCCACTGTCATCAGCTCTATATAGGTCAGGTCATTTATATTAAGGAATGCCACTTACAGCACAAGAACCATGCATCTGTAGTTCATTTCAGCACTGACATTTTATAGCATTTGTGTGACATACCCTGGGTCATGGTTTCCATAGAGGACAGATTTCAGCTCAGCAACAACATCGAAACAGCTCTTGACATCTGAAAGTTTTAGAATTTGGTTTATAAGTTCTGAAACCTCACTGTCCATAAGAACATAAGAATTAGGAGTAGGAGTAGGCCATACAGCCCTTCGAGCCTGCTCCGTCATTCAATAAGATCATGGCTGATCTTCTACCTCAACTCCACTTTCCCACCCGATCCCCATATCCCTTGATTCCCCATGAGTCCAAAAATCTATCTATCTCTACCGTGAATATACTCAATGATTCAGCATCCAGAGCCTTTTGGGGTAGAGAATTCCAAAGATTCACAACCCACTGAGTGAAGAAATTCCTCCTCATCTCAGTCTTAAATGGTCAACCCCTTATCCTGAGACTATGCCCCCTAGTTCTAGACTCTCTAGCCAGGGGAAACAACCTCTCAGCATCTACCCTGTCAATCCCCCTCAGAATCTTATATGTTTCAATTATCCATTATTGGCAGCAAGTCATAATTTAAATGCTAAAATCATCTTGACCTGGGTTTTTAGCAAAGCTGCCAGGTTTCCCTCACCAGTTAGCTTGCTTCTGCCTCCTCAAAGGCATGCCTCTTGTGAGGCCGCTGCCCACTAACCGTGCTGTCTGCAGGTCTTCAAAAAAAGTTACTCTGGTTTTTAAAGTCACTGTCCCGCTTTTAAAGTCCTACAGGGAGAATCTCCATGGTGTTCTCCCAATCTACTTTTGTAACTTCAGCCGAGTATTAGCAAAAACTAGAGAAAATGTCTGCTTTTAACTGTTTTTGCCATTTCTTCGGGGGTTCTGCCAGAGTTGCAGCAGTAGATTGGGAAAACTCCTGCAGACATTGCAGAATTTGTTCTCATCCCAACCCTGCTTATAAACCATCGGAGTCTCTCACCACTAAGTGCTGATCCCGCTTCCCTTTTTCTACAGATAATGGCGTAGGATGCATGGCTGCTGCTGTTGTCCAATCAGAGAGCCATACTGCTGCCAATCACATTCAAAGGCCAAACGTATTGGATGGTGGAGGAGTGGACTAGATGTCGCCAGAGGCACTGGCAGTCGGATGTCCTGGCGCTACGTCCAGCCCACACTCAAAGCCATCCAGGCACTAAAAGTCGCACTCGGTCCTGACTCCACTAGATAAGTCGAGGAGGCTCAAGCGCGTGGAGCGATCTCGTGTGAACTTACCTCCATTTGGACGGAATTCTTTATTGGCACGAGGCCCTGAAACTTCCATCAGGAACCTACGCCTCACAACTTGAGCCATCTCCTAGAATTCCCTCATGTCATTCCACAATTCATGGAGGGATTTCCTGTATGGGCTGCTCCTGCACACTCTCCACTTCCTCGCCCTTGTCTTCTGTCCGGCGTGCCAATGGAGGGCTCTCTATGTAGGAGTCCTCCCCTGCATCATTGGACACCTGGGGTGGAGAGTGTTGCACAGAGCAGTCTCATCTAATTGGGTTTTAAGCTATTTTTGGACTCCCAGGCCAACTTTTGCAGCCTGGACAAGACCATTTTCTATATTTTTGTTTAGTGTGAGAGGTTGCAGTCCCTCTTCTACTATTTGAAGGGGCTACTCCTCAACTTCTGGTTCCACTACATTCCCAATCTTTGACCATCTGGTGTGGAGGTGCGGGAGTGGGTGTGCAGGTAAGTTGAAGGCCCTCCTTATGGGTCTGCTCTTGGGCCTGGCTAAGGTGCCCATCTACAATTCCAGGTTGGACACGGCCCGTGGGGTTGGTCGCTCTGGCTGCCTGCCTCTCTTCCGTGGTCCTGTCCATGCCCGGGTGGCCCTGGAGAAGGAGCAGGCTGTGTCTGCTGATACGCTGAAGCCTTCCGCGACCAGTGGGCATCGCATAGACTGGAGTGCCTAGTGGATACTAGTAATAATATTATTATTTAAGTTTATAAGTTTCCTTTGTTTTTATGGTTAGGTTCTTTATTAGCTGTGCCCCTTTTAAAAGAGGGCACTTTTGTTTGATGACACTGGGGCAACCCAATGTCTCCTTATTAATTATTGTAGAAAAAGTATTCAAAGACTAAGGAGACACACATAAGGAACAGAAGAGCTGCTTGTGACCTGTGAGCCACATGTTTGGCCATCAATTGCTCTGGGGTACCACAGCATTCAAATATATTTGAAAATAAGCTCCCTGGTGGATTTTTCAAATGAGTAGCTAAGCCTAAAGTTCTGTGCTTGATCCCTGATTTTTGCTGCAAATGAGACCTGTGTCTCTGTCAGTATTCAGATGAAAGCTACCCCGCTGCCTGCGAATGATGTCACTACGAGGCAGCGTGTAGGTAAATAGAGAAGATTGATTCTTGGGGGACTGCAGAGGTGACTATGTGAGGGTAGGAAGAGAAGCCATCACTGGTATGCCAACCAGAGTTGTCAACTCTCTGTGTACCCTTCATCATTGCTATGTGTTTACAGCATCTTCTATTTATATTTCAGATTTTCAGCATTTGCAGCTTTTCCTTTTTTTTAACAGGAAATAAAGTCTGTTATTTATATATATATATTAGTCCAAGTGTGTATCTATAATTACACACATATATGTATGCATTTTACTGTACATACATAGGAATTATAATTGTACCATAATAAACAATTTTAATTGTGGAAAAATATTCATTATTTATAAGCTGGTAATCAGGTTTCTCGTTCTTTTTTATTTTGCAGTTGCATCAACAAAATCAAATACATATAACGCGTAAAGGCAATTAAACAAGTTTGTGCAATCAACGTGGGAAATACGATGTTTCATTACAAGCCTGCAAAAAAATTAATTTAATTCTTATTGTTTCTAAAATGGTCAGCTTTGCAATGAATTGCGCCATCAAACAGGATGGGCGTTGAAGGACGGGTATTTCCATTTTTGAAGACGGGATCCCCCCCCATCCATCCATATCCCATAGCAATGTGGCCGTGCCCCTTTAATTGTGCGGCTCTGGACAGGGCGGAAGCAGCGGCGCAGAAATTGGTCGTTGTCACGTGCCTGGGGTAATCCAGTCTCGGCACAAAATAGGAAGGAGCTGGCCGTGCGGAGTGGAAACAGCGCAATAACGTCTTGGTGCTGCTGGGTAGGGAAGGTGTTCGCTGGAGACAGGTGAGCAGAGGGTGTCTGGTGGGAGCGGGGACAGCTGGATAACTGGACACCTTGTGTCGAACGTTGTTACTGTAACAATTGTTCGCCAGAGATGAAAATTGCAATATGCGAACCTCACGGGACACCCTTTAGAGAAGCAGCGCCTGATATTAGTTAGTACTTTATTTCTCAGTGCTTTTGACTTCCCGTTTGTTTTCCCCTAAACAATCACCGCACTGTCCAGCCGAGTGTTTCCTATTTTCATATTCCCTTTTTTTTACTGTGGTTCTTTGGCCTTTTCGCTATTATTTGCTACACATCTGCCCGTTGACTGCAAAGTCTGCTGTGCCCGAGGCTGTGTACTGATTTTTAACTTAAGATACCAGGTGCCATAATAAACAATTTGGAAGTATGTATTTTTTTTATTTGTTAGCTAGTAATCAGGTTCCTGCTTTTCTGTTTTGCTGTTGTATCAAAAAGAAATCAAAACTGAAATAAATGTTGAAGTTGATTTGTAAGTGCCAGAATACAAGATCCACTTGGCTCACTTCTGGTATTGTTTTGCAACTGCATTGACACACCACCATTGAGAGGAAGCTGCGACTAATGCCATGAGTAATGCATGGTATGTCAAATGAATAAAGGCAATTAAATTAGTTTGTGTGATAAATGTGGGAATGATACAATAGCAAAGTACTGTGGATGCTGGATATCCGAAATAACAACAGAAAATGCTGGAAATACTCGGCAGGCCAGGCAGTATCCGTGTAGAGAGAAACAGAGTTAACGTTTCAGGTCTGGGATCCTTCATCAGAACTGGAAAAAGCTGGAGATGTAACAGATATTAAGCAGGTGCAGAGACGGGGTGGTGTTTAGGAGGGGAGGAAGGAATTGAAAGAACATACTGTGCTTATGTAAGAGGCAGGAAAGATAACATTTTGCAAATGGGAATGGCAAAATCATACAGTATGGAAAAATGGGGGCAGGGTTTATTATCTGAAATTGTTGAACTCTGTTGAGTCCGGAAGGCTGTAAAGTACCTAATCGAAAGATGAGGTGCTGTTCCTCGAGCTTATGTTGAGTTTCATTGGAACAGTGTAATAGGCCGAGGACAGAGAGATCAGAGTGGGAGTGAAGCGGAGAATTAAAGTGACAGGCGACCGGAAGCTCAGGGTCACCCTTACGGACTGAATGGCGGTGTTCCACAAAGTGGTCGCCCAATCTGCGTTTGGTCTCCCCAATGTAGAGGAGACCGCATCGTGGGCAGCGAATACAGTATATTAAATTGCAAGATGTGCAAGTAAATCGCTGTTTCACCTGGAAGGGGTGTTTGGGGCCCTGGACAGTGGGAAGGGAGGAGGTAAAAGGGCATGTGTTGCATCTCCTGCGCTTGCATGGGAAGGTGCCAGGCGAAGGAGAAGGGCTGTTGGGGGTGATTGAAGAGTGGACCAGGGTGTCGCGGAGGGAGCGGTTCCTTCGGAATGCTGAAAGGGGAGGTGAGGGGAAGATGTGTTTGGTGGTGGGATCACGTTGGAGGTGACGGAAATGGTGGAGGATGATACGTTGAATGTGGAGGCTGGTGGGGTGAAAGGTGAGGACAAGGGGAACCCTATCGTGTTTCTGGGAGGGAGGGGAAGGGATGAGAGCAGAAGTGCGGGAAATAGAACGGACACGGTCAAGGGCCGTGTCAACCACAGTAGAGGGGAATCCTCGGTTGAGGAAAAAGGAAGATCTGTTGGAAGCACTGGTATGGAAGGTGGCATCGTCAGAACAGACGCGGCAGAGATGGAGAAACTGGGAGAATGGAATAGAGTCCTTACAGGAAGCGGGGTGGGAGAAGTGTAGCCCAGGTAGTTATGGGAGTCAGTGGGCTTGTAGTGGATGTTTGTCAAAAGCCGATCGCCAGAAATGGAGACGGAGAAGTCAAGGAAGGGAAGGGAAGAGTTGGAGATGGACCATGTGAGGGAAGGGTGGAAATTGGAAGTAAAGTGAATGAACTTATCTAGTTCAGGGCGAGAGCAGGATACAGCACCGATACAGTCATCGATGTACTGGAAAAAGAGGTGAGGGAGGGGACCTGAGTAGGACTGGTGGGAATGATTTTTTTCTGGTTTGTGGAATAGTGAGGGTAGCATTCACTTAGCCCCAGACATCAATAGGAGTGTCACAGATGACTACTCTGTGTTAAATATATGAAGCTTTTCCATTTTTTTTTTTTTGGGTCAAAAATCACATCTCAATTTTTTTCCACTCCTGAAGGGGTTGATTCTCGGGTATGGTTCCAATGACACAAAATGGCCAATCGCATGGATGAATCCAAAGTGTTGGCAGGACCATTTTGGAGGAAAAGGAAGGAGCATCATTGCCAAACTGATCCTTCTATAACCTGACATCAAGAAAGTGCGCACACATGAATGAGAACAGAAAAATAACTTTTACTGACTTCTTTTTCCCCTCTCCCATCCTAGTCCAGTGGCACTGAGAGCAATCATTGTGTCCTACCAGTGCCATGGTCAAGATAATTTAAAACTGCTGATTGAGCCATGGACCTGTATAGTTTCAATCGCCCACTGAACTATCAGGAAAAACTGGAATCATCTTGTTTTCAAAAATGACATGTACCAAATAAGTTACATTTTTAAACCAAAATGAGTGACACTCAACTTCAAAAAGAGGGAAATACAGCTCTAATTGTCCTACTGAATTTTCCATTCACTTCCTTATTTAACTTCCCCTGCCTCTCAGGCTAGACTTGTAGCAAATCCATACTCTGTTATAAATCTCTTTTGGTGCTACAGTGGAAATCTTCTAATACAATCTGTAACCAGAATATAACTTCTTAAAAAAGCTACAGTAATAGAGGACAGTCAGTGATATATAACAAATTCTGGGAACATTTTTGCTGCATGCTTGCATATTTAAAAAAAAAAAAAATAGAAAATGCTGGAAATACATATGTCTGTCAGTATCTTTAGAAGAGAAAATGCAGAATTAGGTGGCACAGTGGATTATACTTGGGCCTTTTGCCTCTGTGGCCTGGTTTCAAATCCAGCCCAAACTAGGTGGGATGAAAGTCTACTCTGCCTGCTGGCTGCAGGCGTCCCATGCAAAATGAGCTTGGGTTGGGCAGCCCAGATGGCCTACATACCCTAATTTACTACAAATTGGCAATCTCACTTGGAGAGGCCACAGAATGGCTGCTGTGGGTAACTGGAAAAACTCTCATTAGTGCAGTCGAAGATGTTCTTGGGATGAGGCTGAGGCACATTGGGGCAGAGTAAAAGGAGCTTCACTCTGCATTTGCCTGTGCTGTACCTGACCTGGCAGTGGTAAATGCAGACACTGAGTGCCTGAAATGGGAAGTGTTGCATTCCCCAACAATAACATCTCTCTTCTTGGTGAGTACAAAATTTAAGAAATAAGACTGCATAACTTTTTAAGGTCAGGCAGCACCTGTGGAGAGAGAAACGGTGTTAATGTTTCAGGTTGATGACATTTCACCTTGCTGATGGAAGGTCATCTACCTGAAATGTTAACTCTATTTTTCTGTCCACAAATGCTGCTTGACCGGCTGAATATTTCCTGCCTTTTCTGCTTTTATTTGATTTCCAGCATCCGCAGTATTTTGCTTTTGTAACTTTAAGTGTATCTGCTTCAGAACTGAAATCTGAAATAGAAAAAAGATACGTTAGTGTAGGAATGGAGATGGGGGTTAGTGGTTATGGTTAGAACAGTGATGAGCAACGAATATAGTGCACCACATTTGGAGGGAGTGAAATGAATTGCTGAGACATTGGCCTGTATTTTCCGATTGCAGGCCTCCTGCGGGCGGAGGCCTGAGATCTGGAAAAATCTACGCCCATACCTGAGTGCTCCCATGACGCACACGCTTCCGAGTCTGGGCGCCTCCAAACTCCAAGTGCACAGGGCCCACGTATCCCAGAGGCGCGTGTAGTTCGCAGCGTCCCTGGGATCACGTGGGCCGTGGGAAGCCAATCAAAGAAGGGCCCTGTGGGTAGCGGAGCGGGCCCAGGGGCCGTGTAGCCTGATCCTGCTCCTATTTCGTGTGTCTAATTCTGTTAGATTCAGGAGATGGTTCTGCGATAGTGGATTGGCGGTTAGGATCAGATCAGCCATGATCTTATTGAATGGCGGAGCAGGCTCGAGGGGCCGATTGGCCTACTCCTGCTCCTATTTCTTATGTTCTTATGAATCTCCCTTCATACACTTGACGAGAAGACCTGTCATATATGAATGGAGATCACCCCAAAAACATAGTAAAACTTTAAGTAAATTTAAAAAAAATCACAGCACAATAAATTTAACATTTTGGAAAAAAAAATAATTAAAGTTTTTTGCGGGGCTAAAAATAAACGTACCTTTTTTAAAAGTATTTTTAAATGATAAATCAGTGAATTTTTAAAAAACTTTTTTCAACTCTTATTCTGGTAAAAGCAGGTCTTACGCCTGCTTTTACCAGGCGTAAGAATTGTAAGGGTTTTCTGTGGGCGGAGGGTCTCCAAAAAACGGAACTATCCACCCGCAGAGGCCCTTCTCCAGGGCAGACCATTCTTGACAGATCGGAAATGCCGGTTTTCAGCGCATGCGCTGTGCATGCCTGAAACCGGCATTTCCGATGTCCCTACGGGTGGGTACACAGCGTGTACCCTGGGGCAATGTCTTGATATCTCAAATAATCATCTGATTCGGATTCTAGTATCAGTGGTCGACTTTTGTTTCAGATATTCATTACAGTAAGCAACCAGACAGTACATACGTTGGTGTATACAAGCAAGCAGCTCATTGGGATAATCCGGCCCTTCGGTTCTTTCCTCTAGTCCAGGTACTTTAAGCTGCTCAACCTCTCTACCAAACTTCATTCTTGTATATCCTCACATAAACTACTTCCTTCTTGTTTCATTATTCTTGCCTAATTTAGGCAAACATGTACCTCAGCACATTCACTCCCCCACCCCAAAGACCCCAGACCACTTTTGTGGACTGCCAACCTTTTTAAGTACCTCCTCATTATCTAATTTTATCCTAATCAATATCGCTACTGCCTTTTCCTTTACTGTTACATTGGCAGCATCCTCTTCTGTAGTGAAGACAGATGCAAAATACTCATTTAGTACCTCAGCCATGCCCTCTCCACAAGAAGATCTCCTTTTTGGTCCCTAATTAACCTCACCCTTTGACTACCCTTTTGCTATGTGTTTATAAAAGACTTTTGGGTGTTCTCTTTTTTTTTTTATGTTAGCTGCTAATCTATTTTCATACTCTCTTTGACCCTCTTATTCCCTTTTTTTGATCTCCTCTGTACTTTCTAGCTTTCTACTGTAATATGAACCTTACATTTGTCATAAGTCTCCTTTCTCTATCTCATTTTAACCTTTATATTTTTAGACGTCCAGGGAGCTCCAGCTTTAGATGCCCTCCCTTTTTCCCCTCATGGGAATGTGTCTACTCTATATCCGAACCATCTCTTTGAAGGCCTTCCATTGTTCAATTACTGTTTGGCCTACCAATTTTTGATTCCAATCCAGCTGGGCCAAATCCCTTTTCAACCCACTGAAGTTAGCTCGCCTCCAGTTAAGTATTTTTATGTTTGATTGTTCCTTGCCCTTTTCCATAACTATTCTAAATCTTGATATGGTCACTGTTCCCCAAATGCTCTCCCACTGAAACATGCTCCACTTGCCCCACTTCATTTCCCAAAACTAGATCCAGCATTGCTTGCTTCCTTGTTGGGTTAGAAACACACTGATCAAGAATGTTCTCTTGTACACATTTCAGGAATTCTTCCCCCTCTGCCCTTTACACTGTTACTATCCCAGTCTATATTAAGATAAATTAAGTCCCCCATTATCGCGACTGCAGTTTCTGTAATTTGCCTGCAAATTTGCTCCTCTATTTTCTTTCCACTATTTGGTGGCCTATAGTATACACCCAGTAGTGTAATAGCTCCTCTATTCTTTAGTTCTAGCCAAATAGATTCTGTCTTTGATCCCTCAACTACATCATCCCTCTCCAGTGCTACATAGTTTATTTGATCAATACTGTCACCCCCCCCCCCCCCCCCCTTCCTGTCTCCTTCCCTATCTTTCCTGAATACCTTGTAGCCAGGAATATTAAGTTCCCAGTCCGGCTCCTCTTTGAGCCAGGTCTCTGTTATTGCCACTATAACATAATCCCATGTGGCGACTTGTGCCTGAAACTCACCAACCTTATTTACCATGCTACGTGCATTTACGCACATGTACTCCAAACCCATCTTAGATACTGATCAGTCTCCCTCTTGAGCGTTTGCTATAAGACGCTTAAGCGACTGGCCCTCCAGTGAATATATCCAGTAGTCAGTGCTGTGCTGAACCCAGACCAAGCTGGTTTCCACCGTGGCTGCAGTACGCGTGACCAAGTACTCGCCCTAATCACCTTCGTGGAAAATGGCATTCAAAAGACTGCTGTTATCATTATCTAGCAGCAGGGCTTTTCCTTACCAACTCATTGGCATAAAGAGTGGACAGCAAATGCTCCTCTAAATCACCATGTCATCTCCGACCCTACAGACTTGTCAACCAGGATTCAAATGGCCATGTCGCAGTTGGGTGCTTCTCAACCGCTTTCGAACTAGACAGGAATAGTGCGCCCCAAATCTTCATCTATGGGGTCTTCGTGATTCGTGATGTGCACAAATACAAACCATGTCTTGCGTCGTTGAATCATGCCCACTAATTTAAACTATCTGGTGGCCTATGTACGTTTTATGCTGGTGATTACAATGCTCTAACATGGCTGGAATTATATTCCAAATTTGCATATGCTAAATAATCATTATATAAAAATGTTTTCCTGATATCCTAGCTTGGTAGTTGCCAATTTGAGCCTGTGTGCTCTAGTTTTACTCCTGCAGTTTAAATTAAAGTAATATATGCTGAGTTAAATATTTCTATACCCTTAATAATCTTGCATACGTCTAAGAGCACCTCTCGGGTACCTTCTTTCCAGGCTCAAAGTCTAACTTACTCCAGATATGCACATTTGTGGTTTTAAAAGACACAGCCAACTTCATTCATGTATAGAAACATAGAAGATAGGAGCAGGAGTAGGCCATTCGGCCCCTCAAGCCTGCTCCGCCATTCAATGTGATCATGGCTGATCATCCAAATTCAGTACCCGGTCCCTGCTTTCTCCCCGTACCCCTTGATCCCTTTAGCCTTAAGAAATATATCCAACTCCTTCTTGAATATATTTAATGAATTGGCCTCTACTGCCTTCTGTGGTAGAGAATTCTGGGTGAAGAAATTCCTCCTCATTTCTGCCCTAAATGGCATAGCCTTTATCCTTAGACTGTGACCCATGGTTCTGGACTCCCCGACCATCGGGAACATCCTTCCTGCATCTAGTCTGTCCAGTCCTGTCAGAATTTTATAAGTTTCAATGAGATCCCCTCTCATTCTTCTAAACTCCAGCGAGTACAAGCCCAATCGACCCAATCTCTACTCGTACGTCATTCCTACCATCCCAGGTATCAGCCTGGTGAATCTTCACTGAACTTCTTCCATGGCAAGAACATCCTTCCTCAGATAAGGCAAACAAAACTGCACACAATACACAAGGTGTGGTCTCACCAAGGCCCTGTAGAACTGCAGCAAGACATCCTTGTTCCTGTACTCAAAGCCTCTCGCTACGAAGGCGAACATGCCATTTGCCGCCTTAACTGCCTGCTGCACCTGCATGCTTACCTTCAGTGACTGGTGCACAAGGACACCCAGGTCTCGGTGCACTTCCCCTTCGCCCAATCTATTGCCATTCAGATAATCTGCCTTCCTGTTTTTGCCACCAAAGTGGATAACCTCACATTTATCCACATTATATTGCATCTGCCATGCTTCTGCCCAATCACCCAACCTGTCCAAATCATCCTGGAGTTTCTCGGCATCCTCCTCACAGCACACACGCCCACCTAGCTTTGTGTCGTCTGCAAATTTGGAGATATTACATCTAGTTCCCTCGTCTAGATCATTAATATATATTGTGAATAGCTGGGGTCCAAGGACCGATCCCTGTGGTACCCCACTAGTCACTGCCTGCCACTCAGAAAAAGACCTGTTTATTCCAACTCTTTGCTTTCTGTCTGCCAACCAGTTCTCTATCCAAGAAATGGCAGACCAATTAAATACACATTTTGGTTCTGTCTTCACAAAGGAGGACACAAATAACCTCCCAGAGATGTCGGGGAACATAGGGTCTGATGAAGGGGAGGAACTGAAAGAAATCAGTATTTGTAAGGAAATGGTGTTAAGGAAATTGATGGGACTGAAGGCCAATAAATCCCTAGGGCCTGATAATCTACATCCTAGGGTACTTAAGGAAGTGGCCCTAGAAATAGTAGATGCATTGCTGATCATCTTCCAACATTCGATGGAATCTGGAACAGTACCCATGGATTGGAGGGTAGCTAATGTTACCCCACTATTCAAAAAAGGTGGTAGGGAGAAAATGGGGAATTACAGACCAGTAAGCCTGACGTCAGTAGTGGGGAAAATGCTAGAGTCCATTATAAAGGATGTAATAGCTGAGCACTTGGAAAACTGACAGGATCGGACAAAGTCAACATGGATTTACAAAAGGTAAACCATGCTTGACTAATCTACTGGAATTTTTTGAGGATGTAACTTGTAAAATAGATAAGGGAGAACCAGTGGATGTGGTGTATTTGGACTTTCAGAAGGCTTTTGATAAGGTCCCGCATAAGAGGTTAGCGTGTAAAGTTATGGCACATGGGATTGGGGGCAAGGTATTGACTTGGATAGAGAACTGGTTGGCAGACAGAAAGCAAAGATTTGGAATAAACAGGTCGTTTTCCGAGTGGCAGGCAATGACTAGTGGGGTACCGCAGGGATCGGTCCTTGGACCCGTTATTCACAATATATATTAATGATCTAGACGAGGGAACTAGATGTAATATCTCCCAATTTGCAGACGACACAAAGCTAGGTGGGCGTGTGTGCTGTGAGGAGGATGCCGAGAAACTCCAGGATGATTTGGACAGGTTGGGTGATTGGGCAGAAGCATAGCAGATGCAATATAACGTGGATAAATGCGAGGTTATCCACTTTGGTGGCAAAAACAGGAAGGCAGATTATTATCTGAATGGCAATAGATTGGGCGAAGGGGAAGTGCAACGAGACCTGGGTGTCCTTGTGCACCAGTCGCTGAAGGTAAGCATGCAGGTGCAGCAGGCAGTTAAGAAGGCAAATGGTATGTTGGCCTTCGTAGCGAGAGGCTTTGAGTACAGGAACAAGGATGTCTTGCTGCAGTTCTACAGGGCTTTGGTGAGACCACATCTTGAGTATTGTGTGCAGTTTTGTTTGCCTTATCTGAGGAAGGATGTTCTTGCCATGGAAGGAGTTCAGCGAAGATTCACCAGACTGATACCTGGGATGGTAGGAATGACGTACGAGTAGAGATTGGGTCGATTGGGCTTGTACTCGCTGGAGTTTAGAAGAATGAGAGGGGATCTCATTGAAACGTATAAAATTCTGACAGGACTGGACAGACTAGATGCAGGAAGGATGTTCCAGATGGTCGGGGAGTCCAGAACCAGGGGTCACAGTCTAAGGATAAGGGGTAGGCCATTTAGGACAGAAATGAGGAGGAATTTCTTCACCCAGAATTCTCTACCACAGAAGGCAGTAGAGGCCAATTCATTAAATATATTCAAGAAGGAGTTGGATATATTTCTTAAGGCTAAAGGGATCAAGGGGTATGGGGAGAAAGCAGGGACAGGGTACTGAGTTTGGATGATCAGCCATGATCACATTGAATGGCGGAGCAGGCTTGAGGGGCTGAATGGCCTACTCCTGCTCCTAACTTCTATGTTTCTATCTCCCTGGCCTGGCAAATCCTACAATTGTGATGGTTGTGGCCCCCCTATTAACGTTTCACTCAATTGCCCACTAGGGAGCAAGTGACGAC
The DNA here is from genome assembly GCF_052327205.1 of Somniosus microcephalus. Taxonomy (NCBI): domain Eukaryota; kingdom Metazoa; phylum Chordata; class Chondrichthyes; order Squaliformes; family Somniosidae; genus Somniosus; species Somniosus microcephalus. The sequence continues at coordinate 212,377,229 of NC_140991.1, read as the reverse complement.
CGCGATTACGCCTTTTTTTTCTGTCGTTTTAGTCCAGCAGCCATCACCACCAGTTTAAAGGTACCTGGGCTCTAATTTCCACCCCTCTCCATAGCATTGCAGGTGAGTTCAGCAACTAAGCAATGAAGAGATTGAATTTGTGTCCCTGGTTCCATGTGTTGGCACTTCAGTGTGCTGTACTGCTTTTTAATATCTTTAATTTGTCAGGTAGGACGTGCTCAAGATTGACCAATGTTTATTTCCCCCCCTTCTCGCGGCCTTAATATTGCGGTGCTTCCTTTTTTGGAAAAATTGGATATCATGATTTAGGATTGTGGGGCCACTTTTCAGGAATAGGTCCCAGGCATGAACTGTCTTAAAATGCATTTTGAACAGAAACTTGCCTAAAAATGGTTAGCTGCTCCAGCCAATCCCATACTGAGTTGTCAATCTAATGGCAGTCAGATGTTGTAAATGTGGGATATGCCATTTTGAAGAGATCTCAAACAATGGTGCATCTGTTGGTGCTGTCTGGTCATAGAGACATCTAGCATCTTGATGCTGACAAATTTCTTTGATCTCTGCTAGTCTTGAAGAGAGGCTTTCTTTCAACACTGAATCAGAAAGCCAGAAAAAAAGCAGCAGAAAGGCTGCAAGGGAAGGTAATCTTGTTGGCAGCACAGATAGCAAAGTGACTCTCTGGGGGCAATTTTAACCTAATCTGCCCGTTGGGTGGAACACTGATTTTACACCCTACCCAATTTCACAATCCACTGAAGTCAATGGAGAGCAATATTGGGTGGGGTGTAAAACTGGCATTCCACCCGATCCCATCAATTTCCTAATGGGCAGTTTGGTTAAAAATTCTCTTTCTACATTAAGATCATGCATCTACTAGCCCACTTGGGAATCCCCCCAAGTGGGCCAATATATGCATGATCTGTTCACGTACTGTTGTAAAAATAAAGAAGTTAAACTGATTGTACTGAGTAACTTTCATCATACTCTGTGTTCTGTACATTTCGATGAGCATGGAATAAAACCACTTACAAACTGAATCCAGCAACAAATTGCCTAGTATTGGTCGCCTTTTCCAAGAGAATAAAGGAATACACTTGCTTAAGACATGGAGATCTGGTCCCGATCACAAGGATGTTTCATTGTTACACTACTGGGTTCTGCTACTGAGGTAGCAGACACGGCAGTGGGAGTTAACTTCCACTTTTTTTAAAAGCAGGCCTCCAGGCTATTTGAGAGCAATTGACATTAATGAACCCATGAAGATTCCTGTGACAAACCTGAGTTCATAATGTACACATTGGCACTTAAATATTTTGCGTTGCTTTTTAGTATCTTTTAATCTGGCAATTAGGAAGTGTTCAAGATTGGCCAATGTTCATTTTTCCCTTGCCCATTGCCTCATTACTCTTTGACTTCCCTTTTTAAAAAGAAAAATCATGAAGTCCGTGTATTTAAAATCTATGTACTGTTCAGCTAATGAATAGCCTTGAGTTACCTTCTGTATCCCAAATTTTCCCCATATTTGATCGTGTTTCATCAACTTAAAACATAAATCCACGTTAAGAATGACTGCATATAATGTATCCTTGATTTTTCGATAGTTCTTTTACTTGATTTCTCTTCCTATCTTGATGGCGTTCACACTTACCTGGGTTATTCTTCCATTGGTGCTGTCTGCTACTTTGTCCATTGTTCAGTGAATGTTTGCATCACAAGGAGCATCACAGCTGAGCCTGATTCTATCCACACTCCGTGCCGACAAATGCAAACTTCAAGCAGAGGTTGTTGGATAGCTATCAGGAACTTCGTCCAGTTGTTGCACCCCTATCACTGTGCTGGTTATGACTGTTTAACTAAACAAACACACAAGTTTGAACTTTGGACCCTTCAGTCTATACAGCTCAGTTATTCACTGGATAAATTTGCAAAAGTGTTGGTTGAGAATTGTAGCAATTTTTCTTGCAACTAGTGTTGGAATGTATTAGATCGATCACCCGCTTCACACTAATGTACTTTATTGAGAACGTGTTTTTTGTTGGCAGTTTAAACTGCTGTGGATCCTTAAGTTCAATATATTGTAAACCTTGGATTAGTTTGTCTCCCATTTGTGTAATAATTCACAGGCCTCAAAGATTCCATCTAGGTTTGTTCGAGGTCTTTCTTGAAGCTGAACTCTGCTATGAAAATATCATCTGTAATTATTCTGTTGGCCTGCCAGCAATTCTTGAGGTACATAAACCCTTTTGTGTTGCGGCACTATATTGATCGAAAAAATGAATGTAGCCATTGAATACAGCATTGATCTCCAGGTTGTATAATCGAGAGAATTCTTTCGACTGAATGTGATCCAGTTCTTTGTAGTAAAACTACAGTCAAAATCAGGAAAAAGTAAACTGACGTGTCAATTGAATTTTTGTCAATGATGGTCAACGCCAGTAATGGATGACCGTGAATCGGCAGCCCATTTTACACTGCACCCACTTTTCTTTTCCATTGATTTATTGCACATTGGTGAACCATTTGGGGTTTTTATGACAATTTAATAACTTCATGGTCACTTTTTTACTTATTTCCAAATGGTTTTTAACTGAAATTAAAATTTTCAAACCATTATTTTCTCTGGATTATTAGTTCACGCCTCTGGATTATGTCCAATAACAAAGCTACTACACTACTGTACCGAGAATATGTGATCATGGAGCTTGCATTGCCGTGCCCTCTTGTACTGCGGGGCCGTGCCCTCTTGTACTGCGGGGCCGTGCCCTCTTGTACTGCGGGGCCGTGCCCTCTTGTACTGCGGGGCCGTGCCCTCTTGTACTGCGGGGCCGTGCCCTCTTGTACTGCGGGGCCGTGCCCTCTTGTACTGCGGGGCCGTGCCCTCTTGTACTGCGGGGCCGTGCCCTCTTGTACTGCGGGGCCGTGCCCTCTTGTACTGCGGGGCCGTGCCCTCTTGTACTGCGGGGCCGTGCCCTCTTGTACTGCGGGGCCGTGCCCTCTTGTACTGCGGGGCCGTGCCCTCTTGTACTGCGGGGCCGTGCCCTCTTGTACTGCGGGGCCGTGCCCTCTTGTACTGCGGGGCCGTGCCCTCTTGTACTGCGGGGCCGTGCCCTCTTGTACTGCGGGGCCGTGCCCTCTTGTACTGCGGGGCCGTGCCCTCTTGTACTGCGGGGCCGTGCCCTCTTGTACTGCGGGGCCGTGCCCTCTTGTACTGCGGGGCCGTGCCCTCTTGTACTGCGGGGCCGTGCCCTCTTGTACTGCGGGGCCGTGCCCTCTTGTACTGCGGGGCCGTGCCCTCTTGTACTGCGGGGCCGTGCCCTCTTGTACTGCGGGGCCGTGCCCTCTTGTACTGCGGGGCCGTGCCCTCTTGTACTGCGGGGCCGTGCCCTCTTGTACTGCGGGGCCGTGCCCTCTTGTACTGCGGGGCCGTGCCCTCTTGTACTGCGGGGCCGTGCCCTCTTGTACTGCGGGGCCGTGCCCTCTTGTACTGCGGGGCCGTGCCCTCTTGTACTGCGGGGCCGTGCCCTCTTGTACTGCGGGGCCGTGCCCTCTTGTACTGCGGGGCCGTGCCCTCTTGTACTGCGGGGCCGTGCCCTCTTGTACTGCGGGGCCGTGCCCTCTTGTACTGCGGGGCCGTGCCCTCTTGTACTGCGGGGCCGTGCCCTCTTGTACTGCGGGGCCGTGCCCTCTTGTACTGCGGGGCCGTGCCCTCTTGTACTGCGGGGCCGTGCCCTCTTGTACTGCGGGGCCGTGCCCTCTTGTACTGCGGGGCCGTGCCCTCTTGTACTGCGGGGCCGTGCCCTCTTGTACTGCGGGGCCGTGCCCTCTTGTACTGCGGGGCCGTGCCCTCTTGTACTGCGGGGCCGTGCCCTCTTGTACTGCGGGGCCGTGCCCTCTTGTACTGCGGGGCCGTGCCCTCTTGTACTGCGGGGCCGTGCCCTCTTGTACTGCGGGGCCGTGCCCTCTTGTACTGCGGGGCCGTGCCCTCTTGTACTGCGGGGCCGTGCCCTCTTGTACTGCGGGGCCGTGCCCTCTTGTACTGCGGGGCCGTGCCCTCTTGTACTGCGGGGCCGTGCCCTCTTGTACTGCGGGGCCGTGCCCTCTTGTACTGCGGGGCCGTGCCCTCTTGTACTGCGGGGCCGTGCCCTCTTGTACTGCGGGGCCGTGCCCTCTTGTACTGCGGGGCCGTGCCCTCTTGTACTGCGGGGCCGTGCCCTCTTGTACTGCGGGGCCGTGCCCTCTTGTACTGCGGGGCCGTGCCCTCTTGTACTGCGGGGCCGTGCCCTCTTGTACTGCGGGGCCGTGCCCTCTTGTACTGCGGGGCCGTGCCCTCTTGTACTGCGGGGCCGTGCCCTCTTGTACTGCGGGGCCGTGCCCTCTTGTACTGCGGGGCCGTGCCCTCTTGTACTGCGGGGCCGTGCCCTCTTGTACTGCGGGGCCGTGCCCTCTTGTACTGCGGGGCCGTGCCCTCTTGTACTGCGGGGCCGTGCCCTCTTGTACTGCGGGGCCGTGCCCTCTTGTACTGCGGGGCCGTGCCCTCTTGTACTGCGGGGCCGTGCCCTCTAAAATAAAAGCTTTTTTTTTACTGATTTTTCTCAAATTACTTGAATTTTTTGGCTTCAGTTCTTCCGTTACCCAGATAAATTTTTCTCTCTCTTTGATGCTAAAAATAAAAACTGAAAAATGTGCAAAAACCCAGGTTTTTAAATCGTAAGTAAAAACTGCCTTTAAAGGCCCTTATTTAAGCTTTTTAAAGAAAATGTGCTAACTTTTACCATCTTAGCTTTTACACTTTTTTTTCTGAATTGTGTTTAAATTCCACCTGACAGTGCCGCCTGATTCTATCCAATATTCTAGACTGGAATGGCTTATCTTCAGTGCAATATCGCAAAACATAAAATTGCTATTGTACCCCTGCAGATTAATTATCAAATCAGCTAAGATGACCTTTCAAAGAACTAAATGTGATCTGTTGACCACTTTTGTATATACATATAAATCTCGAGTGTTAGCAATTGTGAAGATTTGGCAGAATAGCAACCATTTGTGGATTTTAGGTTGGCTAAACACACTAGTCTTAACTTAAGGTTGTTACAACTGAACATTTTCTAATTGAATATTTATTAATAGCTGAATTAATTCATGATTTACCACCTTCTAAATTAGATCAATTTGTCCAGTAGTGTGCTAATTTCCCCAGCTAAATAAGAGTAACTTCAAGTTCATTAAAAAAAAAAATTAATTAAAATAGCAATATGGCATATTTTGGCATATTCTAACAGCAGGATTTTTTTTCTCAGCAACTTAGTTTTTATTGAAAGTGTTGGTTAGTGTAATGCTACATTAAATCTATGCTATAATAGCATGGATGTTGGTGTCTAATTCTAAGATGGTTCTGGCAAATGTTGAATCAATATACTAATTTTCGAAGAACTAAATGAACTTTGTGTGCTTTTAATTATTGCATGTAGCTCACTACATGACAATGATTTTACGATCATTATTTTTCTCCCAGTAGTAGGTGTTTGTTTCTAAAGGACAAGTTTGTGTGAAGTTCTGTAACATGTCTAAACTTGCTGTATTGAGGGGCAACATCACAGATGGAAATCTTTGTTTCTGTATTTCTAATTGACTACTTCTGTTTCTTGACATTTTCTTGACTGGCTTGGAGAACAGAAATTTTTAAGTGAAACAGCATTTTTTTGACGCAGCTTAGCTATAATTAATTTTAAATGTCGATTTGTTTCAAAACTGAGAGCCTTGAACTTTTGAGGTCCTGTTGCTTGGGGCCATGATGTGGGTGTAGAATTAATTAACCTGAAATTTGTAGCATGAAAATGGCTAATTGGAGGTGTGTTTTGTTGCATGTATTTAAGTAACTTTCTGAATTTTAGAAAAGTGATTATAGTGCCAAATTTATTTAACTGATGTACCTAGCTTCTTTTAAAATCTGCCTACTGTGTGTGATTTAAAAACAGAGGTTTCCACTTTGTAGCTAATGACCATTTAGCTGTTTCTCTTAACGAGGCTAGATATCCATTTAGAGTTGTGTGGTTGTGCTAAAATGAAACACTTTGTGGTGTATTGATACTGGATAAAGAAATGGTTGCCTTCCTGATGAGAATTGACAGTGGTTCACCTTTGTTTAAAAATTCACAGGCAGTTGCATTGTTCTGCACGGATTATATTACCTGTCTCTTTCCATAGGTACAAAATAGGAATATTTTTAGGCGGAGGAAGAGATTAATAGTAAATTTGTTGTTCTTCATGGTCGACTGCAAAGCTGAACAAGATAAACTACAGGAGGATTTGAATATACTTGGGAATTAGACAGACAGGTGGCAGATGAAAATCATTATAGAGAAATGCAAGATGCTTAACATGGGGATGAAAACATTCAGGAAGGGCCTATTATCCTGCCACTTTATAAATCATTGGTGCAGCCACACATAGAATACTGTGTACAGTTTTGGTTGCCGCAGTACAAAAAAGGATATTGCAGCTACTGAAAGGATACAGAAGAAGGCAACCTGAATGATGGAGTAATTGGATTATGAGGAGCGATCATGTAAATTTGGCATGTTCTCACTGAAAAGGGGACGGTTAAGAGGTGATAGAATTACTTTTAAAATTCTAAAGGGGTTAGATAATATAGACAATGACAAACTATTTCACTTTGCCCAGAACAGTAGAAGTAGATCAATCAGGCAGGGGGATTGTGATATACTTGACCAAATTAGTATTGAGAGGGAGGAGGTACTAGCGGTTTTAGCAGGCTTAAAAGTGGATAAATCCCCAGGCCCAGACGAGATGTATCCCAGGCTGCTGTGCGAGGCAAGGGAGGAGATTGCAGGGGCTCTGACACAAATTTTCAGAACCTCTCTGGCCACAGGGAAGGTGCTGGAGGACAGTTAACGTAGTACCATTATTCAAGAAGGGTATTGGGGATAAACCAGGGAATTACAGGGGAAAACTCTCCATTGGTTGGAATCATACCTAGCACAAAGGAAGTTGGCTGTGGTTGTTGGTCATTCATCTCAATCACATGACTTCACTGCAGGAGTTCCTCAGGGCAGTGTCCTAGGCCCAACCATCTTCAGCTGTTTCATCAATGACCTTCCCTCCATCATAAGGTCAGAAGTGGGGATGTTCGCTGATGATTGCACACTGTTAAGCACCATTCGAGACTCGTCAGATACTGACTCAGTCCGTGTCCATATGCAGCAAGACCTGGACAACATTCAGACTTGTGTGGTGCGAATATTACTTGCCACTTGTCAGCCCAAGTGCCAGGCAATGACCATCTCCAACAAGCGAGACTCTAACCATCTCCCCATGACATTCAACGACATTACCATCGCTGAATCCCCCACTATCAACATCCTGGGGGTTACCATTGATCAGAAACTGAACTGGACCAGCCATATAAATACTGTGGCTACAAGAGCAGGCCAGAGGCTGGGAATTCTGCGGCGAGTGTCTCACCTCCTGACTCTCCAGAGCCTTTCCACCATCTACAAGGCACAAGTCAGGAGTGTGATGGAATACTCTCCACTTGCCTGGATGAGTGCAGCTCCAACAACACTCAAGCTCGACACCATTCAGGATAAAGCAGCCCGCTTGATTGGCACTCCATCCACCACCTTAAACATTCACTCCCTCCACCACTGGCGCACTGTGGCTGCAGTGTGTACCATCTACAAGATGCACTGCAGCAACTCGCCAAAGCTCCTTCAACAGCACCTTCCAAGCCCACGACCTCTACCACTTAGAAGGACAAGGGCAGCAGACGCATGGGAACGTCACCACCTACAAGTTCCCCTCCAAGCCACACACCACCCTGACTTGGACCTGTATTGCCGTTCCTTCACTGTCGCTGGGCCAAAATCCTGGAACTCCCTTCCTAACAGCATTGTGGGTGTACCTACACCATATGGACTGCAGCGGTTCAAGAAGGTGGCTCACCACCATCTTCTCGAGGGCAATTAGGGATGGGCACTAAATGCAGGCCTAGCCAGCCAGCGACGCCCACATTCCATCAATGAATAAAAAAATTTAAAAAAAATTACAGGCCAGTGAACCTAACATCAGTGGTAGGGAAATTATTGGAAAAAATTCTGAGGGACAGAATTAGTCTCCACTTAGAGAGGCAAGGATTAATCCAGGATAGTCAGCATAGCTTTGTCAGGGGGAGATAATGTCTAACCAATTTGAATTTTTCAAGGGGGTGACTAGGTGTGGATGAGGGTAGTGCAGTTGATGTAGTCTACATGGACTTCAGTAAGGCTTTTGACACAGTCCTGCATGGGAGACTGGTCAAGAAGGTAAGAGCCCATGGGATCCAGGGCAATTTGGCACATTGGATCCAAAATTGGCTTAGTGGCAGGAGGCAAAGGGTGATGGTCGAAGGTTGTTTTTGTGACTGGAAGCCTGTGTCCAGTGGTGTACCGCAGGGATCGGTGCTGGGTCCTTTGCTGTTTGTAGTGTACATTAATGATTTAGATATGAATGTAGGAGGTATGATCTGTAAGTTTGCAATGACATGAAAATTGGTGGAGTGGTAAATAGCGAGGAGGGAAGCCTCAGGCTACAGAATGATGGGCAGAACAGTGGTAAATGGAATTTAACCCTGAGAAGTGTGAGGTGATGCATTTTGGGAGGACTAACCAGGCAAGGGAATACACAATTGAATGGTAGGACCCTAGGAAGGACAGAGGATCAGAGGGACCTTGGTGTGCATATACATAGATCCCTGAAGGCAGCAGGACAGGTAGATAAGGTGGTTAAAAAGGCATATGGTATACTTGCCTTCATTAGCTGAGGCATAGAATATAAGAGCAGGGAGGTTATGATGGAGCTGTACAAAACGCTAGTTCGGCCACAGCTGGCATACTGTGTGCAGTTCTGCTCGCCACACTATAGGAAGGATGTGATTGCATTGGAGAAGGTGCAGATGAGATTCACCAGAATGTTACCTGGGCTGGAGTGTTTCAGCTATGAAGAGAGACTGGACAGGCTGGGGTTGTTTTCCTTCGAGCAGAGAGGGCTGAAGGGGGACCTGATTTGAGGGGCATAGATAGGGTAGATAGAAAGGAACTTTTCCCCTTTAGTAGAGGGGTCAATAACCAGGGGGCATAGTTTCAAGGTAAGGGGCAGGAGGGTTAGAGGGGATTTGAGGGAAAAAAAATTCACCCAGAAGGTGGTTGGAATCTGGAACTCACTACCTGGAAGGGTGGTAGAGGCAGGAGCCCTCCACATTCAAGAAGCATTTAGATGAGCACTTGAAATGCCATAGCATACAAGGCTACGGACCAAGTGCTGGAAAATGGGTTTAGAATAGACAGGGCTCGATGGCTGGCACAGACACGATGGGCTGAAGGGCCTCTCTGCTGTATAACTCTGACTCTAAATTCAGGCTGTTTTGGGAAGGGCCTAGAAAAGGAAAGAAAAATAATAATCTTGTACATTATTAGAGTGCACTGCTTGGGCGGTCCATTAGATTGTGCAGAAATGCTGATTGTCATTGAACATCTCTAACTGCAATGGTTGTTGAAATGAGAGCAACAAATATATTTCCAGGTACTTCTTAGGAATGCCTATTCTAATACAGTATTAATGGAAAGCTTTTTTTGTACAATTTTATTCACTTTTAAAAGATTTGTATCTCATATGTCCGGTGACTAAGATGAAGAGCAATGAGGATGACCCTTAACCCAAGTGCTTTGAGTTATGGAGAAGGACCATGCATTGGGTTTGGATTCACTGGGCAGGCAGACTTAGAGGGGCTCCGTTTCAGGTATTTAGAATTATTAAAGGTATCAATAACCGACAAGTGGATATATTGTTTGAGGTGATGGGGCTGGTTTGTACTATAGGGTACATATTTAAACTGAGGAAACGGGCAGTGAGGTTGGATGTGCAGAAGCTTTATTTTTCCCATACAGTGATTCAACTTGTGGAACAGCATTCTGGAGGTGGCAGTCCTTCAAGAAGGCATTAGACATGTTGCTGAAAAACTGAAATCATGGCAGAAGAAGGGCATTATTTTGGGTAAAAACTAACGGGTTTGGGCCTTCTGGGGCCTGCCCTGGTCACTTTTTTGATTGATCAGAGTGGACATTTTTTCATCGAGGTTTCCTGAATTGGCGACCAATCTTTGTGCTTTTTGATTTTGCTCAGGAGGTGTGGGGGAAGGGGAGGGATGAAGGATGGGTGGGTACATCGGGATGGGGCTAGTGCATATGTGCATGAGTTTGATGGCTTTTTCTTATCCTAAGTACATAGCATAACTATTGAGGCAAATAGTTTTTTTTTTCCTCCCTCCTGTTTCCTACACCGGTTAACTTTCTGGACTCTTGGGATCGATGCTGTTGTTTATGCATAATCAAAGGTAAGTTTATTTGGTTTTCAGGCCACAAGGAATTGGGTTGAGACCAAACACCCATTCATGCTTTAGAGTGTGGAGGATTTTCATCCCATCAGAATGGCTGGATTCATACCCAGATTTCAAAGGCCAAAGGATAATATTCTAATCCACTGCTCCACCTACTTCCTGCAGTTAGTTTTTAATGCACATTAATCAGGCACAGAAAGTGAAAGAGAGAAAGAAAAATTGTATTAAGAGGTAAGAGAGTTTTCAAAAAATTAATTAAATTGTTTTTATTTTTAAAAATCTCCAACAATAATTAAAATCTGAAGGAATGAGACTCCATACTTAAAATTAATTTTCAGTGCCAGATAGGTTGTTTGTGGTAATTAAGACTTATCATGCCATTAAAAAAATTACTTACACTGGAATGGACAAGCCCTAACTTTTTCTAGCGTGTTTCGTGGGTATCTATCTCATAAATACAGCAACTTCATGCCATTCATGTGTTTCAATGCTGAATGTCTCATCAAGATATATCGAAGCTTCTGGAGGAGCAGGGCAACTCGGACAGCAACTTCCTGATTTTTCACTTTTTAACTGTGCATGTGCAGTTCCCAGAAGTTGATGTCCAATTTACTCTTTAGTAACAGTGACTGCTGGTAGCCTCACTGTTATTTTTACTGCAAAATTTGGGCCAAATTAGCCTTTGGTTTCCTCAAGGTTGGCACTGCAAATGTTCTGTTTGTTCTTTCATATCACAGCTAAGATTCTTCAGGAAAGTTCACATGTACAAATATACAGCATGGACTGGAACAGGACCAGGGACAATTGGAACTTGGCATCTTCCGTCCAGATAATAAAATGAATACATGCAGTTTGATCACTAATTTTGAGAAATTAGTAGATGGGATATTTCAACCAGACTTTGTTTTATGCAGCACCTGCTCTTGAACAAATGCCCTTCATGTGACCTATAAAGAAAAAGAAATTAAGTGGCACAGGGTCAAATCATTGTATGTTTTGAAGTTTTAGTTTAATTCTATTTTCCTTGTGACCCATTTGTTACTTAGTCACTCCACTGTTCTGTGAATCATACTGATGGATGCTAGGAGACTCTCCACATGTCACTGCAGTATTCTGGGACTTGCAGGCACAGGAATGAGGCAGTAGTTTAGTGAAACTACAACACTGGGCTACCTGTGTGCTAAAAGCCAAAAGTAGTGAGCTACACAGTCCCACAAGCAACTAATTAAAGCAAAGCTCTGTGCGCACCACAACTCTCCATTGGATGTGGTAGGGCTAATCGGGCAACTAACTTATGGGGGTGGCTCCATGAAAATCCTCATCCTCAACCGTGGCAGGTGGGGCACGTGAATGCAAGAGACAAGGTTAGAATGTTTGTAAGCGTCTTCAGCCAAAGGTGCCAAGTGGACGATCCTACTTGGCCTCCTCGGGGTCTTCACCCTTTATAGATCCCAATGGCCAATCAATTTGGTTCATTCCATGTGACCTTTAGAAGCATTTGAGTATATTGGTCGCTGATGGCCATCATGCTGAAGATTTATGCACCAGAACTCACCACTCCCACTACCAAACTATTCCAATGCAGTTATGACGCTTGCATCTACCTGATGTGGAAAATTGCCCAGGTATGCCCCAATGACAAACCTAATCCAGGAAAATACTGCCTCCTCCCAATCATTCACAAAATGATAGAAGTAATCCATACTGCTATCAGGTAACACCAATAACTAGCACACTGATGATCAGTTGGGTTCTGCCAGAACAATACTGCTCCTGCTCTCACTCAAGTCCTCGATCAAGAGCTGAGGAAAGGTGAGAACAGCTGTCCTTGACATTAAGGCAGCATTTCACCAAGCATACACCAAGGGGCTCGACCGAAACAGATAGTAGGGAAAACCCTCCAGTGGCTGGATTCATACCCGCCACATAGGAAAGTGGTAATGATAATCGGAGGGCAATCACTGCAACCCCGGGACATTGTTGCAGGAGTTCCTCAGGGCAATGTCCCTGGCCCTGACATCTTCAGCTGCTTCAGTGACCTTCCCTTGGTCACGAGGTCAGGAATGGACCTGTTCACTGACTGTTTAGTGCTATTCATAACTGCTCTGATAATGGCGTAGTCATGCTAGCTTGCAGCAGGATTTACACCAGGTCCAGGCTTGGGTTGACAAGTGGCAGGTAATGTTCATGCCACAATTGACAGGCAGTAACCCAGCTCTAAGAAGAAAAGCCTAACCAACTCCCCCTGACCTTCAACAATGCCATCATCATAGAGTCCACCATCAGCATCATGCCGATTTGTATTACACGCCATCCTGAATTGGACTTGTCACAGATCCTTCGTGTGTGTGTGTGGTCTTTTTCTGTATCATTTCATCTTGTCAAGTTTTCTACTGTCAAAACTTATACTTTTGCAACTTAAATAGCATGCTCTGGAGTCTTGGTTGCGTTTCATGAAGCATTGCAAATTATGATCACTCTTAGTCACAACATTTCTTGCGTACCATAATGGTTGCATTTTTTTTACCCCCAAATATGGCAGCTGCAAATTTTTCTCTTTCTTATTGGGCATACCTGCATTAGGTTGGTGTGATTGATTGATTGTGAGGCACATGCTATGAGCGGTTCCTCCTGTAATAATACTGGACCTTTTCCTGAACTGCATGCCATCATTGCTGATCCTTCTTGGATTGGTCACATCATAGCATTTTAACACTGGGGTTTCTGTGACCATGCATTGCAGCTCTTAAAATCTTCCATCATGCATATGTCTGTTTCAAATAGCTTTCATTAGAGGTTTTGTGTATTGAGCTTGAACATACCTAACTATGCCAACATACTGTTGCAGGATTTAAAAAAAAAAAAAAAAAAAAATTTGGTTGGGTATCTTTTTTTACTTTGAGTGCTTTCATCAGCCTTTAGTCCTTTTGTTGAGTCTTGAGTAACTGACTTCTTGTACTTCGTCTGTGCACTTGTTCATATTCAGCTTCACATTATGTTCCCTTGCTCATAGGACAACCTTTTTGTTATGTTTGTTCATTCTGGCCCCAGATCAACATATTGTCTATAATAACTTCCACTCATTCAATACCTTCCAGGATCTGACATTATGGGGGTAATTTTAACCCCCAAAACGGGTGGGTTGGGTGGGATGTTAAAATTTTAAAAATCGCAAACCTGAACCCAACCCACCTACTTCTGGTTTTAGCAGAGGCGGTATGGCGGGTGGGCAAACAACCTGCTCCCAGGAGGCGGGTTACTCATTTAAATGAAGCTACAGGAAACTCTCGATTTACCGGCACCCAAACAACTGGAAATCTCGGTTAACTGGCAAAATTCAGGAGTAGGTTCAGTTAAGTTTTTCTTCATATTAGTGGCCGTTTTTTGATTCTTGGCTGTGTAATCGGGGATTCCTGCACTTGTTGCTAAGCAACAGGGACGCTTGGTCTGTGGCCGGGCTTCTTGCACCTGTTGCTAAACAGTTGTTGCTGTGTACAGAGCTCTCTTACCTTTTAACTATATCTGTAATCTGGACTTTTTGATAAACCGGCACCACGTCGGTGCCGGATAAAGAGAGTTTCCTGTATGTGCCTCAGAGTTTGTTGTCCAGCTTTAACGCTGGCTGGCTGGGTTTCCCAAGCCTTTGGGGAAACCCAGCAGCTAAAGGGAGGTGAGGACTGCTGCGTGGAAAAGGTAAGTGTCTTTCCAGCACTGCTTATGGACCAGGAGGCCACCCCCCCCCCCCCCCCAGCAAACCTGCTGACCCAACGCGCCCACCTCCCCTCTGCCCCCAATCTCTCTCCGACACCCCGTGATCATTCCCTGACCCTCCAATCCACGCTCTGCCCACCCCCCCCTTGCTATCACTAACCCGAGGAGCAGGAAACCTACCTGCTCCTGGCTGCGGCCTCTTGAGCGTTCCCCGCCCAACGGGGCGTCAAGCCTGCCAATCAGGTTGGCTTCCGGGTGGGGATCCTGATTTAAAATTTAAAAAGGCACAAGTTAAAACGCCAACGTTCGAAGCAGAACTCCTTACCTCCCTCACCCCCCCGGCAACTTTGAAATCCCACCCCAGTAAATCTCTGGGTCTATGCGTTAGAAAGTTTCTGGAGCTGGGGTGATCCCAAAGACTTAATCATTTGCTAACCGGGACACTACTTCCTTTATGGTCTGCCTTGGCTAATGTTCTCTTTCTAGCTTACTATTTAAACCTTTAAGGTTCAGACATATTCTCACTCATTTGCTGTTTGGTTTGACTACTGTTGCCATACTGCTGACACTAGTTTGGTTCTTGACCTTTTTCATTGCATCAAGTTTCTCCATTTTATTCAGCTCGTCACAAACTTTATCATGAAGTGAGATTGATGTTTTCCTTGGTGCATGTATAATGATTGAGCAGTTGACTTTTATTCATATGCTTTGCTTTTATGCATCTTAAGTCTTTAAATAGAGCAGCCTACATCTGTCACTTTTCAGCATTTTATTGTTAATGACTGCATCAGATCTCTTGATAAGTCTTAACTGATGGTGCTGCATTCCAGGAACTGGCTCAACTTGTTCCAGACATTTAAATTCCAGGCTTTATATTCACATCACATTTTCCTATTTGCTTGATATGGCCAGAGTACATTACCAACTTTACATTAGATTTGCTCCGTTGTATACTTGGCTTCTTGTAAATTGACTGTGGCACAGCTTTAAAATGAACTCCCATGCCTAGCTTAAAGATCTTGTGGGAATGAGGCTTCACATTACCTGAGTACTCAATTGTTCTTTCTGGGCAGTCTTTGGGATCCGCACACTTGAGTTAAAACAGCTTTCTGCTGAGCATGGGTTGTAAATTGTGTAAGGGGATTTTAAGCAAATGTATCTCCACAGATCAGAGGGCTGACATGTATGTCCATCATGTCAGGAATCGAGTCACTTGTGTTTATATGGTAATAAAATGATGGGGCGTTTATTCGGGCACTTTTGTGTTAATGGAAGTGCATGTTTGTTTAGTTCATGTTATTCTGTTGACATTTGTATGTATCTTTGAACTATGATTTGCATGGAATGTAGTGATCGAAGGTGAAATTTGGTATGAGATGCAAGTGAACCATTGTTCAGCTCCTACTAGAATTGTGAAGTGTGATGTCACACAGAGCGCTCATACTGGTTTTGTGAAGTATGGAGTTTCAGTAAAGTCCTGATTCTGTATTGAAACAACTGTGTGCGTAAGTAATCTGGTGTTTAAAGTAACGAGATGAACAAGAAAGCAGTCTAACCGATCTTCCTTTCATTGTATGAAGTGACTGATATTCCAGCTATGTTTTGGTGCTTGGCAAATATTCAGCTGCTTTCTGTAGATCTACGCTCCTATTTGCTTAGTAATTTTGCTCTGACTTTATCATCTGTTATCTCGATTAAAATTCTGCCTTTAATGAGGCTTCTGCTCACACTTGTCTTTTTTCACAAATCGTATCTATTAAATATTGATCAATGCTTTCTCCTTTGAGCTTGAAACCTGGTTTGAACACATGTCATCTGTATTAATCTTCTGAAATGTAATGCATTCTTCAAATGTGCCTACTTAATGGTTGTATTGCGTACACTTCAAAACACTGCTTCCATTTTCTCTGTGCTTCTACAACATTTCCTTCAGGTCTTCTATGATCCGGGAGCTTTACATCTCCCAGTTCTGACACCATGTAAAGGTTTGTAGCCTGCTGAACATCTTTAATCTCGGGACACTTCTGTACCATGTCTCAGCTTTATTTAAGATGTCAGCCTTCTCTGAGCCTGTGGAGGTCATAGATTAATTCCATCTCTGATCACTACCTACCTCAATACAAATTTTATTGGAATGCTTTAGGTACTGCTCAAGTTCTCCATTTTTATGTGGCAGCTGTGGCTCAGTAGGTAGCACACTCGCCACTGAGTCAGAAGGTTGTGGGTTCAAATCCCACTCCAGAGACTTGAGCACAATCTAGCAGTGCTGCACTGTCTGAGGTGCCATCTTTCGGCTACGACATTAAACCAAGGCCCTGTCTGCTCTCCGGTGGATGTAAAAGATGCCATGGCACTATTTAGAAGAAGAGCAGGGGAGTTATCCCAGTGTCCTGGCCATATTTATCCCTCAGTCAACATAATCACATTGCTGTTTATGGGAGCTAGTTGTGTGCAATTGACTGCTCCGTTTCCTACATTACAACCGTGACTACACTTCAAAAGTACTTCATTGGCTGTAAAGTGCTTTGGGACGTTCTGAGGTCGTTAAAGGTGTTCTATTAAATGCAAGTTTTTTTTTATATCGCTGCATTTTGACTTTCCAGTAGCCAAGATTTTAGTGAACTAGATGTATTTATTCACCTTTCCACCTGTAGAAGTTTTGCGCCTGTTCTCTTTTAGAATCTGTCAACAGTCTGCTTTCTCATCTGAGTAGTTGTCATCCACCGATCTTCCAAGGAGTTTGAAAAATGGGACATAGTGAGTTAGTAATTTTTATACTTTTTTGTACATTATAAAGCCTCTTTTTGTACAAAAGCAAGGACGTTCTGTTAAACCTTTATAAATCACTGGTTAGACCTCAGTTGGAGTATTGTCCAATTCTGGGCACCACACTATAGGAATATGTTAAGGCCTTGGTATGGGTGCAGAGGAGATTTACCAGAATGGTTCCAGGGATGCAGGACTTCAGTTATGCTACATGGAGAGACTGGAGAAGCTGGGATTGTTCTCTTTAGAGCAGCGAAGGTTAACTGGAGATTTAATAGAAGTGCTCAAAATTATGAGGGGTTTTGATATTGTAAATAGGGTGAATTGCTTTCCACTGACATATTAAGATGATTGGAAAAAGAACCGGTGTGGGGGGGATGAGATGTTTTTACACAGCGAGTTATGATGTGGAATGTATTGCCTGAAGGGGTGGTGGAAGCAGATTCAATAGTTACTTTCAAAAGGGAATTGGATATATGCTTGAAAAGGAAATATTTGCAGGGCTATGGGGAAAGAACAGTGGAGTCCAACTAATTGGATAGCTCTTCCAAAGGGTCGGCACAGACACAATAGGATGAATGGCCTCCTTCTGTGCTGTAAGATTCTATGTTGTATTGTGCACGGAGGCATTGGCTCATATTTTATGAACAGTATTGCACTGATGCCATACAGTAAGAAGGTAGGATCAAGAAAATCATTCAACACACCTATCTCGCCCAGTTGGACAATGCACACTGCACTCTTGGCTTGTCTGTTTCTTTAGAAGAATTCTGTCCATATGCTTTTTAGAAGAGTGAACTCTAAACTCTGCCACTTCTGTGCTCTGTGCAGAAGCTGGTCTCTATCGGCAAGCTGGGCTCTGCTGTACAATACATGGGAGCTGCTCCCTGTGTTTATATTACTCAGGTGCCATAACCTGACAGTAGATTCCTAAACCCATTGCAAAATCGAGATGTTTACACTGTGGAGAACTCTGTGCTTGGAGTCCGCTGCACAACTTTTAGTGTAAAAGCACCTTTTGAAGGTTTCTGCTTGTCTTCATTTTCTGTACCAGGTAAGTTTGGAATTCCGTTTATTTCAGAAGCTAGTGTGAAATAGCTTTACTCAACTTCTGTTCAGTTTGCAGTTGATTTTCTGAGCTTATCAGCTGGTGTTGTTTTGTCACTCCTAACATCTTGTAAGATTGGGCCATAATTTGCTGTGGCAGGGCATCTAATGAATCCACTGTTAGTTAGACTTGCCCTTGCATGTTCAGGTGTTTAAAATTATTTGTGTGGCAAGTTGCTGAAAGTGCGAGCTGATAATGGTGCAGCAAGGGAAACTGGGCATCTGGGACCTGAGTGAACGGGGCAAGCAACTGTGTACTCCTTAACCAATCAGATTGAAGGATTGTGAAATTAAAAGTGCAAGGATTGAAGAGAGTGTAAGTTCAAGTGGATGAATTCAATATCCCATCAGGTACAGAAAAAGAAATAGAGGGGAAAAAAGACTGGATTAAGAGAGCGAAAAAGAGGCAACAGAAAAGTTTTTCAAAAATTGACATTTTTTAAATCTTCAACTATTAAAACCTGAAGGAATGAGACTGCACACCTGTAATAGTTAATTTTCAATGCCAGAGAGGTTGACTGGCAGTAATTAACACTCCTCACGTTGTTAAAAGGGTACTTGGACTTGAAATGGACAAGACTTAACTTTCTGTGGCGAGTTTAGTTTGTATCCACCGTGCAAGTACAGCAACTTCATACTGTTCAATGGTGAGGTAGACAGTGAGATGCTAACGGCGGACCAGGGCAATTGGGACAGCAACTTTTGCATTTCAGGGTTTTAGCATGCAGCTGCCCTTGCCTGAAGTTGCTGTAGCATTTACGCATAAACTTTTAGCATGCTACTTCTAACCCATTAGGATATAGAGGCACTGGAGAAGATGCAAAAAAGGTTTACTAGAATGATGCCAGAACTGAGGGGTTATACCTATCACAAAAGATTGAACAGGCTGGGGCTCTTTTCTCTAGAAAAGAGAAGACTGAGGAGTGACATGATAGAGGTCTTTAAGATTATGAAAGGGTTTGATGGGGTAGACTTGGAGAAGACACATCCACTTGCGGGGGAGATCAGAACTAGGGGTCATAAATATAAGGCAGTCTCTAATGAATCCAGTAGGGAATTCAGGAGAAACTTCTTTATCTGCAAAGTGGTTAGAATGTGCCACTCGCTACCACAGTCGTTGAGGCAAGTAGCATAGATGCATTTAAGGGGAAGCTAGACAAACACGAGTGAGCAATGAGTAGAGGTATATGTTGACTGGGTTAGATGAAGGGTGGGAGGAGGCTCACAGGAGCATAAACACTGGCATGGACCTGTTGGGCTGAATGGCCTGTTTCTGTGCTGTAAATACTATCTAATGTCAAGTGGTACTTGGGGACATCATCATTAGGAAGGCTAGTGCCGGTGGTCAAGATCCTCCCCAGCCTGGTTTAAGGGCTGTAAAATTTTTACCTGAGGGCATCTTTTTCGAGCCAATCCAACATAACAAAATGACCAATGCTAAGAGAAACTAGAAAAAGTAAAAAAAAAAAAAAATGTTATGACCAGCATGTAAAACTTCTACCTGTATCTCCTGGGATCTCTTTTTTAGAACTGAGCAGAACCACAACTGGCTGAGGAGGCCAAGTTGCACCCAGGTCTTGCATTGTGAAAACACAGCAACACTAAATGTAGAGATGTTCTGAAAGTCAGCTAATCAGATGGTCAGGATTTGCATGATTTGAAAATTATTCTATTATAAATTACAGATAATCCGCTTGATGACAGTGAACACTCTCAAATTAAATTGTCTTCCTTATCTGTCTGTCATTTACACAAACTTAAAACTGTGTTTGAGCAACATCACAGAAGATCACCTTGGGGATGATTTTGCCAATGGGGAGCTTTTGGAGGCGGGACTCCCACTTGTTGAAGGCAGGACTGAAACCCGACAACTTTTGGCCAACCCACGCTATTTTCCCTTGATTGACCTTGTTAAGCCCGCCCAGCGGGCTTAGTAGGCCAATTAAGGGAAAGCCGGTTGCAGAGAACGTCAACGTATGATGTTTCATCTGTCCATTTTGACAGATGAATTGTCATCGTTTGACAGCTGTGAAGCTGTCAAACAGTGACATTCTTTGTAGTTTGATGAGGTCTTGAACTCAAGACCTCATCAAACTACTTTTCTTTTGTAGAAATGAGATGGTTGTTGCATCTGAGAATGCAATGGCCATCTGTCAGTTCCAAAGCGGAGGTGCGAGACTCTCCGCATAGACACCGACTGAAGCCTGCAGGAAGAAACAAAGGTAAGTACACTTTTAATAACACTTTGCACTTACCTCAGATACTCACCTCTACACTCTTGCACCCATTACTTACCTTCACAGCACACTTGTGCACCCCTGCAGACCCAGTACTCGCCTCGCTGAGCTGGCGGGTTTCGGAACCTTCGTAAAGCACGCACTTGAGGGCAAAAAGGGGATAATCTTATTTTCTGCCTGTTAACTACCTGTTAATAGGCTTTAATCCCTTCCCTCCTCCAAGGAGACGGGACCCGGCGCGGGACGGCTACTTGCCTCCTGGGATATTGGCATGGGGGCAGGTTGGGCACCCGCCCCCAAATTCTGCCATTTTCCTGGCAGTTTCGCCTCCATACCCACCTCCCCAGGGCTGGCAAGATCGTGCCCCTAGTCTTTGGTTAGTCATGAAAGATTGACAATCAGAATTTGAAACCATGCATATCTGGATACTTTGGATATGGGCAAGACTTTCTGTTGTTGGAAACAGACTGCTCAAACGTCAGATGTCTGTGTATCTGTTTCGATGGTCCATCTTTTGTGTTTCAGTCTTGTTCGCAATCATAGATACTGGCTTTACTAACAGCATAGATTATGATGGCAATAGAATAAAATATGGTATAAAAATAAGATAGTAAATTAAACAATGTAGAATTAACAAAAGTACTGTCCATTTTGTGTTTTAACAAGCTATCTTTAACTGGCTTATTTATGGAGTATAACTTTTTTAAATTGGTGATTTTCAAACTTTTCTTAGTGGGGGACCACCTGCAAATATAAACCCATTCATGAAGATCCACTATCCTAATCTCAAAGACTAGCAGCTACCAAAAGAAAAACCGTATTATTGTAGGAAAATGTTTTTGCTATTAGTACACAGCAACAGCAATAACATACTAATAGAGACTTGCATTTATATAGCGCCTTGCATGCATTTATATAGCACCTTTCACGACCTCGCGATGTCCCAAAGTGCTTCAAATACAAAAAAGAATTATGTGCTTGAGATAGACACATCTGATAACCTAATGGATCCCGAATGTGTGACAACCCCACTTTGATCACAAGTTTTAAATGACCCTTTTCAGATATTTACAGAGAACTTTTGTGAGATGCTAAATTTAACTGAAGTTGTGCAGGAATATTCCAGTTAAAACTATGAAACTTAAGCAGCCCATAGAAATTAAAATCACAAGAGCTTCTATAAATTGGAGGTACTGTGGATACCAGAACAACAACTTGCATTTATATAGTACCTTTTTAATGTAGTATAACATCCCAAGCCAAAATCTGACACCGAGTCGCGAGAGTTAAGACAGGTAATCAAAAGCTTGAATCAGAGGTAGGTTTAAGGAGCATCTGAAAGGGGAGAGGTAGAGATTCAGAGAGGTTTAGGGAGGGAATTCCAGAGCATGGGGCCTAGACAGCTGAAGGCACAGCTGCCGATAGAGGGGCAAAAGAAATCTGGGATGCACAAGAGGCCAGAATTGGAGTAACACCAAGTTCTCAAAGGGCTTATAGGGCTAGAGATATTCACCATCTAGAATCGGGGCAGAGGGTATTTAAGAATAATAAATTTAATTAATTACATAGAATGGGAGATCAGGTGATGTGTTGCTGCTGCAATATGTGGGAGCTGGTGAACACCATTGATGCTCACGGTGATCACATTTGCAGTAAGTGTTGGCTGCTCGAGGAACTCTGGCTCCGTGTTGAAGAGCTGGAGTCCGAGCTTCAAACACTGAGACACATCAGGGAGGGGGAGAGTTACCTGGACTCTGTGTATCACGAGGTATTCACACCAATTAGATTAATTAATTCAGATGTAGTCCGTGGCCAGGGTCAGGATGGTGTGACTAGAAGTGAGGCAGGTACGGGGATCCAGGAGGTAGTGTTGGAGGAGCCGCAGCCATTGCACTTGTCCAACAGGTTCGAGGCTCTTACTCCCTGTGAGGATGGGAACAGGGACTGCGGGGAGGATGAGCAACCTGACCATAGCACCGTGGAGTAGGGGGCCATTCAAGTGGGGGGAATTAAAAGAAATGTTGTAGTGGTAGGGGATAGTATCGTTAGGGGGATAGATAGAGTTCTTTGCAGCCGAGAGCGAGAGTCCCGAAGGCTGTGTTGCCTGCCCGGTGCCAGGGTTAAGGACATCTCCTCTGGACTGGAGAGAAACTTGGAGTGGGAGGGGGAGGATCCGGTTGTCGTGGTCCATGTTGGTACCAATGACATAGATAGGACAAGGAAGGAGGTTCTGCTGAGGGAGTTTGAGCAGCTAGGGGCCAAATTAAAAAGCAGAACCACAAGGGGGGTAATCTCTGGATTATTACCTGAGCCACGAGCGAATTTGGCTAGGACAAATAAAATTAGAGAGTTAAATGCGTGGCTCAAAGACTGGTGTGGGAGAAATGGGTTTTGCTTCCTGGGACACTGGCACCAGTACTGGGGCAGGAGGGAGCTGTTCCGTTGGGACGGGTTTCACTTGGCCAGTGCTGGGACTAGAGACCTGGCGGATCATATAACTAGGGCTGTAGAGAGGGCTTTAAATTAACTAGTGGGGGGGGGGGGAGGTTCCTAGAGAGCAAATAATAAAAATGACAACAGAGAAGGTCATAGGCTTAGGTAGCAGTGGGGAAATTAAAAACCAGAGCGTGTCAGGAAGGGGCGGAAGGTATGGAGTAAAAGGTAAAGTAATAAAAAGGGCAAAAGCAGGAACTAAGTGTCACAAAACATCTTTGAAAGTTCTCTATCTGAATGCACGTAGCATTTGTAACAAAATAGACGAGTTAATGGCACAAATAACTACATATGGGTATGATCTTGTGGCCATTACAGAAACATGGCTGCAGGGTGACAATGCCTGGGAATTAAACATACCAGGTTATTTAACGATCAGGAAGGACGGGCAGGAAGGAAGGGGAGGTGGGGTGGCTATGTTAATAAAGGAAGGAATCACTGTAATACAGAGAAATGATATTGGGTCAAAAGATCAGGATAATGAAACAGTTTGGGTGGAGGTAAGGAATAATAAGGGGAAAAAAACACTAGTGGGCGTAGTCTATAGGCCTCCGAACAGTTGCAACTCTGTTGGACGGAGTATCAATCAGGAAATAGTTGAGGCTTGTAATAAGGGAACATCTATAATTATGGGGGATTTTAACTATCATTAATTGGACAAATCAAATTGGGCAGGGCTGCCTTGAGGATGAGTTCATTGAGTGTATTAGGGATGGGTTTCTTGAGCAGTATGTAACTGAACCGACCAGGGGGCAAGCAACCTTAGATCTGGTCCTGTGTAACGAGACAGGATTAATTAAAAATATCCTAGTAAAGGATCCCCTTGGAATGAGTGACCATAACATGGTTAAATTCCATATTCAATTAGAGGGTGAGAAGGTTGGATCTCAAACAAGCGTGCTAAGCTTGAATAAAGGAGACTATGAAGGTATGAGAGTGGAATTGAGTAGAGTGGATTGGGAAAATAGATTAAAGGGTAAGACGATACATGATCAGTGGTGTACATTTAAGGAGTTATTTTACAACTTCCAAAAAAAATATATTCCACTGAGAAGAAAAGGGTGTAAAAGAAAAGACAGCCATCCGTGGCTAAGTAAAGAAATTAAGGATAGTATTCGACTAAAAACAAGGGCATATAAGGTAGCCAAATCTAGTGGGAGGATAGAGGATTGGGAAAACTTTAAAAGACAGCAAAAAATAACAAAAAGATTGATTAAGAAAGGGAAGACAGATTATGAAAGTAAATTAGCAAAAAATATAAAAACAGATAGTAAGAGTTTTTATAGTTATATAAAAAGAAAAAGGGTGGCTAAAGTAAATGTTGGTCCCTTAGAGGATGAGACCGGGAAATTAATGGTGGGAAATATGGAGATGGCAAAAACACTGAATATTTTACATCAGTCTTTACAGTAGAGGACACTAAGCATATCCCAACACTGGACAAACAGGGGGCTAAAGGGGGGGGAGGAGCTAAACCCAATCAAAATCACTAAGGAAGTGGTACTCGGTAAAATAATGGGACTCGAGGCGGATAAATCACCTGGACCTGATGGCTTACATCCTAGGGTCTTGAGGGAAGTGGCGGTAAGGATTGTGGATGCATTGGTAATTTTCCAAAACTCCCTGGACTCAGCAAAAGTCCCGGCAGACTGGAAAACTGCTAATGTAACACCCTTATTTAAAAAGGGCAGTAGACAGAAGGCTGGAAACTATAGACTGGTTAGCCTAACATCTGTGGTAGGTAAAATTTTGGAGTCCATTATTAAGGAGACATTTGGATAATCATAATTTAATAGGACAAAGTCAGCATGGTTTTATGAAGGGGAAGTCATGTTTGACAAATTTGCTGGAGTTCTTTGAGGAAGTAACATATAGGGTGGATAAAGGGGAACCAGTGGACGTAGTGTATTTAGACTTCCAAAAGGCATTTGACAAGGTGCCACACAAGATTATTGCTTAAGATAAAAAATCATGGGATTGGGGGTAATATTCTGGCATGGATAGAGGATTGGCTATCTAACAGAAGGCAGAGAGTTGGGATAAATGGTTCATTCTCAGACTGGCAATCAGTAACTAGTGGTGTTCCGCAGGGGTCCGTGCTGGGTCCCCAACTCTTTACAATCTATATTAACGATTTGGAGGAGGGGACCGTGTGCAACATATCAAAGTTTGCAGATGATACTAAGATAGGAGGGAAAGTAGTGAGTGAGGAGGACATAAAAAACCTGCAAGGGGACATCGACAGGCTAAGTAAGTGGGCAGAGATTTGGCAGATGGAATACAATACTGGAAAGTGTGAGGTTATGCACTTTGGCAGGAAAAATCGTAGAGCAAGTTATTATCTTAATGGCAAGAAACTGGAAAGTACTGAAGTACAAAGGGATCTGGGGGTCCTGGTGCACAAAACTCAAAAGGTTAGTATGCAGGTGCAGCAAGTGATTAAGGCGGCCAATGGAATGTTGGCTTTCATTGCTAGGGGGATAGAATATAAAAATAGGGAGGTATTGCTTCAGTTGTACAAGGTATTGGTGAGACCGCACCTGGAATACTGCATACAGTTTTGGTGTCCATAATTAAGAAAGGACATACTTGCTCTCGAGTCAGTACAAAGAAGGTTCACTCGGTTAATCCCGGGGATGAGGGGATGGACATATGAGGAGAGGTTGAGTAGATTGGGACTCTACTCATTGGAGTTCAGAAGAATGAGAGGCGATCTTATTGAAACATATAAGATTATGAAGGGGTTGGATCGGGTGGATGCGGGGAAGATGTTCCCGATGATGGGTGAAACTAGAACTAGGGGGCATAGTCTTAGAATAAGGGGCTGTTCTTTCAAAACTGAGATGAGGAGGAACTACTTCACTCAGAGGGTGGTAGGTCCATGGAATATGCTGCCCCAAAAAGCTGTAGAAGCTACATCATTACATAAATTTATAACAGAAATAGACAGTTTCCTAGAAGTAAAGGGAATTAAGGGTTACGGGGAGCGGGCAGGAATTTGGACATGAGTCTAGGTTCAGATCAGTCATGGCCCTGTGGGTAGCGGAGCGGGCCCAGGGGCCGTGTAGCCTGATCCTTCTCCTATTTCGTGTGTCTAATTCTGTTAGATTCAGGAGATGGTTCTGTGATAGTGGATTGGCGGTTAGGATCAGATCAGCCATGATCTTATTGAATGGCGCGGAGCAGGCTTGAGGGGCCGATTGGCCTACTCCTGCTTCTTATGCTCTTATGTAGAGGGGCAAGGCCATTGAGGGATTTGAACATGAGAATAAGATACTTAATCCAAGCCTAGTGTTCCAGTGTAATTTCTGTTCATCATCTGCTCTTGGAATTTGAATAAAAGGTTCCTCAGTTTGTCAAATTATTAATTCTTGATATGTCTGTCAACTGTTGCCAGTAGACTCGCACAATTTTGACCTAATCTGTTATAGGTTTGGTTTTGTATTTTTATGTTGAGCTCATGTAAAATCAAGTTATTTTAGTAAGTTAAATTTCAATAAAAATGGCAGTAAAGCAGCATGGTGTACCCTAGCTGAGTATAGAAATGTTGCGTGCATTTAGTCTTTTTTTTAAAATTCTATAACGTACCCAGAAATGAAAATACTGTGGATTTCTCATCTAGACTTCTACTAGAAACAATGGAAGAAATGATAAAGGAAAAAAGAAAGGTAAGACGTGTAAATGTTACCAAATTTCTCAATATTTAGATGCCTTTGAAATCTTGGCAGGTTTGTGGAGTTTTGCTGAAGTTCAAATTGTATCCACTATTGTGTATGGTGTTGGGAATTCTGTACGTCATTTTGTGATGCTCAACAGGAAGAGAGTTTGCAGGCAAGGTTCATTTTAACTCTTCGGGTGCAAGTACCTAGAAGAAAGCTGCATTTAAGGCACATCAGGGAATCCTCTATCTTTCTACATCATGTTGTGCTAATGAGTTTTAAATATCTAGTGAAAACAGCTCCACTCTCCAGGTTCATACACAAGGGCTGTTGGCCACAACACCAGTTGTTGCCCTTATCGTTCCGCAAGTGAGAGAAAGTTTGTTCAAATGCCATAATTTATGTATAATGGCCACTTGGCCCAAGTTCCACAAGGCACTTTGCAGCAATGGGTTTCATAGCCATTTGAAAATTTATGTTGGTAATCATGCCACATAGGTTCTCCTTTCTCCACCTCCAGAGCAAGACAAGTTGACTATTCAATAGTCTATTGGTTAAAAAGGACCTCCTGCCTGTGACCAGACAAAACTCTGAAGGCTCTGCTAGTTTAGCCTTGCTTTCTGTTTAATTGCATGAAATCATAGTATCTGACTTGATCAGTGTGAAAGAGTTATTTTATTATGGTAATCCCAAGGTTTATCTTAAAGATTCCTGTTAAGCTGTTAATATATAGAAATCTTATTACAATTGGAAATGGTTTTAAATTTTGCCATTTTATTTCTTGCCAATTTTCTCTCTTCTGAAGACATGGCTCCAGAATTTCCTCGGAGCTGCACCCGCTCCATCACTTTAGGGTTAAGTGGCTCAGAACCAATAATAGCCAGGGACAGACGTATATATCCGAGGGTGCTAAGTGACACTAGGGGCACTACGAGATGCTGACCCTCATCATGAGGGAGTCGGTAAATACAGGGGAAACCCAATCAGATTGGAAATGTCATCATTGTATCTATTTTCAAGAAAGCGGTAAAACCCAGGTAACTATAAACCCATTAGTTTTACATCGGTAACTAGCAAAAAAAATGGAATTGATTATTGAGAACAACGTTGAGTACTTGTATACAAATAACCTAGCAAGTGGAAGCCAAAATAGTTTTGGAAGGAACAAATTCTGCCTCCCTAAACTCCGTGACTCTTGAGAAAGTTATAAACCAGGTGGCTGTTACAAAGCCCTGTTATAGTTTACTTGGCCTTTGGGGAAAACCTTTGATAAAGTTTTGTGTGTAAGGCTGAGGTAGCCTACATAAAACTTGTAGATGGATAAGGAATTGGCTGAAAGAGAGGAAGCAACAGGTACTAAACAGCTAATTTTGAGGCTTCACCCTATAAACTGCTGACCTGTTGTGATTAATACTGCATGCGTAAATATAAATGGAGAGTTTACCTCTTTTTGCCTTGTCCTCTCTGGTTTCCCCCCCCACCCCGAAAAACCCCCTGAATCTTTTAGACTTTTATTTCAATTTACAGAAAAAGAACTAATTCTCATTTTGAGATTTTCAGGACCATTTTAATTTCTCCTTTGGTTAACTGAACTCAAAGCTTGGCTAAATCAGCAAGTGGAAATAACAATTTCACTAGCTGGAAAATAGATCATTAGCTCTCCAGTAAATCCCTACTGGAAATCCTTACTTTTTGAGGACAGCATTGAGCTCAGCTGTGATGGCTTGTATATATGAATAAACTGGCTGATTAGAAGATCAGTCACTTGGGCAAGGTACCAGAGGATTGTTGCTGGCAGAACTGTACTTCAGCATAAAGGTATGGGTGAGAAGATAACTCCTTGGGGCTATATGTTGTGCCTCAAGACCTCAATCTGAACATTGTGGGTCTACGTATGGAGCCTTTTTTCTATATCTGCGTGCCATTGTTTTAAACTTTCCATTTGAATCAAGTTGATCAGCCAACCTGTGAACTGATGTCAGCAGAATTTGCTTTCAAATTTCACCTGTTGTTTTTTTTTTTTTTGGTGATACTAGCAAGGTAGTATTTACTGTCCATTCCTAGTAACCCTGAGGGCATTGAGTCAACCACATAAAGCAGGTTAGGATGGCAGGTCCCTTCCCAAAAGGACATTAGTGAACTAGTCGAGCTTTATGCCCACTTTACCTGATGCCAACCCATAAATTACCAGATTTATAGAATTCAATTTTACAGCTTGGGACTTGAACTCTCTCCCTCTAGGTTACGAGTCCAGTATCATAACCATTGGGTCACAGTACCTTGCCCTCCTTCACACAATGAACAATGGGTAAATTATTGGTACTTTCTACTGCCTGGAAGATCGTACTAAAAATAACTAAGTTATTTGTGGGTTTTGTGAATCTGCTGACTATTATGTCTAAAGGAATTTCCATTATGAAGCAAGACATCTAACTTCTGGAATGCTGTCACATGTTCTAGTATCTTGTATAAAAGCACTACATTTAATAAAGCTTTCATACATGCTGGTGTGAAGTGACCATTTCTAACATCCTTCTCTACTATGCCAAATCAGGAATTCATCAGTGTGTGGGTGCGAGATCCAAGAATCAAGAAAGAAGATTCATGGCACTCCTATGTAGATTATGAAATTTGTGTTCACGTAAGTGCATTATATTTAGTAATCTACATTTCTAGAAATAACAATTTTTGGAAGATTTTGGCTACAAGATAAAGTTACATTTCCATTCAATAACATTTCTACCTTGTGCTAAATATTATGATTTAACCTATTATTATTTGCAGCAGAGGTAAAAGTTTCAGTATAACTATGTAGTTATACTGCTACTTATTCATGTTTGTGTGCATCACTTTCAAATTCACTGCCACTTCTCTTCTAGGAATGCCCACCTTGAAGTTCTGCTCTTCTCTTCGACGGGATCTCCGTTTGGCTCTTCACACTTCATCTAGAGCCATCCTTTGTTCTTTACCTGTCCTATTTCCATCTCATCTCGCCTTGAATATCTCTTAATGTCTCTTCACCCCCCCCCCCCCCCACAGACCTTCCCTTTTGTACTTTCATCCCCTCCCCCATTTCCCAGCCCCCAAACTTGCTTTTTAATCTGTTTCATTTCCTGCTTTTTTTCTCAGTTCTGACGAAGGGTCTTCGACCTGAAACGTTGACTCTCTATCTCTCCACGGATGTTGCCTGGCCTGCTGAGTTTTTCCAGCGTTTTCTGTTATTTCAAGTTGACAATCTGACTTTCAAGCACGTTAAAATGAGATGCAAGACGACCACTGCTTGGAGTCTGTACCGGTGCAAAGCTCTGTTTTAAAAATAATTTCAGATTATCCACTGGCCCTCTTGGGGATTTTATAAACTTATTCTTAAATCTTTTCAAATCCTGAGAAAGTGGGTGCTCCTGCCCATTCTCTTATACCTTTTTTAAAATTAGCTATTTGGGGAGTGGATCTCTACGTGCATTTAATCACACACACGCATCCTTGATGCTGTGCTCATATGGGGTGCAATATTGCACTGCTATCAGCTGTAGTTTAACTGCACTCGAAGCAACCGGAGTTAATTTTGTAAACACTTCCTATCACTTTTTAAATTTGTTTTATATGTAAACATGTTTAGTTTTCTGTTGTATGAAGCTGTTTCTAAAATTGTCTGCCCCAAGCTTGGTCAATAATTTCCCTCTGGTTATTGTGTGCTTAGTAATATAAATGTAAAGAAAACTGTTTCTGATTTCATTATAAATGGCAGTCTGATTAAATCATCCACTGTTTCTAATGTTGCTAATGCATAGTGATCAAAGGGAATCTTCCCTCGTTTTACTGTGGTGTGTTTTGTTTTAACATTGCTCCCATTTTTCTTTTTAGTTTTTGAAAGTTTGAGCTTTTACACCGGCCAGAAAGGGAGGTATACACTGCACTGCAATACATGACTCTTGAGCTTTTCAGAAAAGCAAGACTTCAAAACTTTTACTGTCAAACTGAATTTTGTACCCACAAGCACATTTTTAATCTTTAGGGTAGATAGATTTTTCTCTTGGCATCAGGTACGCATTGTTGCCACATTCCTGGAACCACATATTAAAAGCTTTGAATTACCTGAGCTACCCACAGTTTATAAAATAAATCTATTCTTGGGCATGTGTAAGCTAAGTAGTATAAAAATGCCTTTTTTCAATGCTTAAAATGCCAATCCTGTTGATGCTTCAATAACTAAATGTTCAGTCTTCAGCCACAATTTTCTGCATTTTACATTTAAAATTGGATTGTCAGTGAATGGGGGAAACACTTTTTTTTACTTCTCAACGTAATTTTTTTTCTCAAACTTTTTTTTGTTTCTTACAGACTAATAGTATGTGTTTCACAAAGAAGGCTTCCTGTGTCCGAAGACGGTACAGAGAATTTGCTTGGCTCAGGCAGCGACTTCAAGACAATGCTGTATTGATGTGCGGTTTTATTTTTGCTTCTATTTTTAAAGCCAGTCTGTTTTGCATGGTATTCAACCCCACAAGGGTAGAAAGATGACTTGTCAAAATACCAATGCAGCTTTTAATTAGACATCCCAATGTGTAACAGTAAAACATGCCTTCTAGTTTTTTCCCTCTCTCTCTGTCCTCTCTGGTGAAGTGCCCAGCCATTGCTTGGGATTGCTCAATATCTGATTGGCAGTTGTAGGAAACAGCAGACAATAGTTGTCACAGTATGTTAGTACAAATGTACTGGGCCTGATGATTTAATGTAAATATTCCAGAACTTATTGCATAGAATGTACAGCACAGAAACAGGCTTAGCTTGTTTAGTGCATCAACCATTGACCAGAATCTTAACTGGACAAACCACATAAATACTGTGGCTACAAGAGCAGGGCAGAGGCTGCGTATTCCGCAGTGAGTGACTCGCCTCCTGACTCCCCAAAGCCTTTCCACCATCTACAAGGCACAAGTCAGGAGTGTGATGGAATACTCTCCACTTGCCTGGATGAGTGCAGCTTCAACAACACTCAAAGCTCAATACCATCCAGAATAAAACAGCCCACTTGATTGGCATTCTATTCACCACCTTAAACATTCACTCCCTCCATGCGCCGTGGCTGCAGTGTACCATCTACAAGATGCACTGCAGTAACTCGCCAAGGCTCCTTCGGCAGCATCTCCCAAACCCGCGACCTTTACCACCTAGAAGGATAAGGGCAGCAGGCGCATGGGAACACCACCACCTCCAAGATCCCTCCAAGTCACACATCATCCTGACTTGGAAATATATCACCGATCCTTCATCACTAGGTCAAAATCCTGGAACTCCCTCCCTAACAGCACTCTGGGAGTACCTTCACCACATGGACTGCAGCGATTCAAGAAGGCAGCTCACCACCACCTTCTCGTGGGCAATTATGGATGGGCAATAAATGCTGGCTTTGCCAGTGACCCCCACATCCCATGAATGAATCCTGTGTAGCCTCCATTATGAAAAGTAAATCCATAAATTTATGGGAGTGATGCAACAATGCACAGCATTTCTAGTATCACAATCTAAAGCAATCACCTCTTTGTTTGCTGTTTAAAGTCTTCCATAGTACAGTTTGCCGCACTCATGTATACATAGAGATGTGGATGCTTAGACTGGTATTTCACTTCCATTTTCTCCTCTTCTACCACCTCCACCCACTCCTTCAAACATGCCTGAGATATCGAGGCCAACTCCCAATGTTGCACTGGCTGAGATTGACCGATTTTGAGACTGGGAGCTTTCTGATCAGTCTTGCTGTGTAGCACCGCTAATTAACTGCTGCATTGCACTTTGTATTTATCCACTGAATCATCGGAGATAATTGGAGTTTATTGGGGATAAAAATTGTTAAAGCACGAGACTTTGTTGATGGTTGCTATAATATTGTTTTTTATTGTCAGTTGTCAGTTAATTGAAGACCAAGCAGTGCAAGATATTCTAGATTTCAGTTCTTCTAGCTCTGTCATGGTTGTGTAATACATCGAAGTTATTTGTACAAAGCCCTTCCTGTTGCATACTATGGCTCTTACAGTAATGTTGCTTATTTTTGAGATTCACTGATGTAATGCTTCCAATTTTTTTTCCAGTGATAGCACAAGATTAACAGTTTGTAACAGTTTGTAATAACTGTTGGTGGCCAGCTGATCTGAGCACTGAAAGTTCATTGTCCTTATTCTTTTTACAGGAGTTTACCAGAGTTTCCTCCTAAAAACCCTTTTTTTAGTGCCAGTAATGCCCAGCTTGTAGAGCAGCGCCGCCAAGGACTCCAAGAATTTCTCGAGAAGTAAGTACCTGCTGCACAGCTTAATTTATATTTACAGAATCTGTCATGGCAAGTGAGCCTAGTCATGGTTGTTACAAGACAATGCATGAATTTTAAACTTTTATGGCAACCAGCTTTCCCCTATATTCCCCTTTTTTTACAAGTGTAATCCTTACCTCTCTCAGCAAATCAGGTGAGTTAGAATGATAAATATGGTGTTTGCACCTGATGAATTTCCTTTCTCTCTTTGCTCCTCCAAGCTTTTTGATCTTGCAATTAGAATTGGCTTGCACAGAATGTGTTAACTTGTTTTCTGTATGTAGGATTTTTGCTGTTCACTATTTGGATGTCATACTGGTCATGTGCAGCTAATCAAGATGTTGTGCAATAAGTGTGAATTTTGCTGCTGCTTGCTCCATGTACAAGGTTTAGCTTAAGTACTCAATCCTGAAGGTTAAACCACAAAGTTAGATCATAAGGTGTGGGTTGATGAACTCCATATCCTAGGAATGTCAGTCTCCTTCTCCATCCCCTCCACCCCCGCCCCCAACCACTCACAACCGAATATGTGACTCATGCAAGTTACAACGAACATGCAAATTGATACAATTGAAAATGATTACTGGAACAGTTGTGTATTTGTTTGTCACACATGGTTTGAGTTTTCAATCTCTGTAGATAACGATAAGGAAACCAACATGTGCATTATCCCTATTGCATTTTTTACTGAACATTTACTGTACAGGAATAAAGAAGGCAGAAATTAAAACTGTATTTTACAGGAATGAACCTAAATATGTAAGCGTCCTACATCTACTTTTGATTTTGTCAATAATTTGATTTTTTTTTTTTGTTTGCCTTTGGTATGTCCAGGACTTGCTATAGTGAGCTATATATTTTTTTTTAAAACCTGTAAACTTCTCAATGCCAATAGAAAATTACACTTTGCTCAGTTTTACTGAATTGCTTTGTTCCTGTTTTCTGGATGCTGTCTTAACCTGTGCCTTTTGTTTAATAACCACTGCCATCTTGTGGTTGAAGGTTTGTACTGCAGTAAATTTGTGGCTATAGCTCTGGTGTGTTGCTGAGAATTTATTTTATTTAAGCTAGGTATTTTCTTGTAAAGATTAAGTAAATTGTCCCTGTTCCCCTATTCTACTGTGGGCAGATTTTTCAACAACAGTAAACTGTTCAAACATGAGATTTATGCATGCAGTTACTTCAATGCTATGATCACAACTTTAAAGTTACTGTGCATGTGTAGTTCTTGTGCTTGTGCAGTCACATTCTTTTTTGAATGTAATAGTGGCTCCTTGCTGACGTGTGAAGACCTGTACAATCCAGCAATACTAAAACACAATGCTGCCTCTCCAGACAGATTGAGAGGCCAGTCTGCTCACGGCCAAGTCAAGTGGCGGGTGCTACTAATGGAAGCTGTTTGTGTCTCCAACCAAAACAAACAGAAATTGCTCACTCCCACTACTTTTGGCAAGAGTGTGGGGCCATTTTACTCTGGAATTGTTGCCAGTGGTGCTGTTGTATCAGAGACAACCCTGTAATACATATTTTCTTTCGAATGGCTAATTCAATAAATTACAAATGCGCAGGCCCAAAAATGCCTGCCTGATGAGTGTGACTTAATGCTTGGCCATGATGTGCAATACTAGTAATGAATGCATTTGTGGTGAAATTCGCTCTATCTGCAATTTAAGTGAAGGCGTTTATTTCAAATTGGTTAATGCCTTGGTGAAAAAATAATTGATAAATTCAAATGAACAAATGAAGGAGTTTTCTAGTATGCACAGCACAATTTAAGTTGATAGAATGTAGCCTACAGTACTGACATTTTTGGCGAATTGTCACAGTTAACAAATTTGTTTGACACTGTTAATGGTTACTCTGGTCTTGATTCTTAAATTTATATATACAGGTATTTATATCCTGTACGATTGTCTGAGCTTACACAATTGGCTGTGTAGGCAAATTATACCTTTTATAGTGTGTGAGCAGTTGTACCTCCAGTATGAAATCACAGCAGAGTACAGGACTTGCTGTGAATTGGTTCTGAGCCAGAGTTAGGATTTGGACTCTACCCAGCCAGCCTGCCACTTTGGCACCTGTGTTTGCTCCACTCACCGAACACTATTATTTTTTTTATTTTGAGTTCAGACAACACAGTCTGGGATTATTAAACAGAATGATAGAAAGACTTGCATTTATATAGTGCCTTTCACGACCACCGGACATCTCAAAGCGCTTTACAGCCAATGAAGTGGAGTCCCTGTTGTAATGTGGGAAACATTGTAAAAGGGTAAGCCATTGTGCAGCAATTACTGCCAGGTTTGAGACTGGCTGAAGCTGGTTTTGAATTTAATACATGTAATGGATAATATCCAGACTCTCTGGTAGGTGTAATCTAAACTTAATGGGTGTGGGAGATGACCTTGCACATTGTCAAGTCCTGAAAGTGTCCAAAAGTGTGTTTTAGGATAAATACCTGTGCCTGTTCAGCAAGTGATTCCTGCTAGTGCCAGATTGGTCAGGCAGTGTAGAAGTTATGGTACGCCTCACCAAACACATTCACTGTCTGGCTTTGACTTCACTGAGCATCATTCTGCAGCACCAATAAGATATGGCTCTCTCCATCTCCAGATGGCGCACTGAATAGATTATAGCTGGAAAGTCTCCTGGCTGGCATTTTAAACCAAATTGCAGCCTTAGTTTGAATGATAATTCTATATTCGATCTCCTTCCTGGGGGTTGCAAGAGTAAACATATTGGATGATTCAATCCAGTCTCTGGTATATGACTCATCTAGCAGTCGTGTGCTTTTTAGGTCTCTTGTATTTATTTCAGCTGAGTATTCTTTATTGTAGATTTCTCAAGATAAATGGGTAAAGGGAAAGGAGGAATTGCATATGTTGTGATGCAAATTAAATGAATGAGCGCTGCACATCCAGCCAGTAGTGTGGGACAGCTACTGATCAGTTCCCATACTGTTATCAAGACCTGGTCCCCATTGCAACCAGTGGAGCTGTTTGGAATGCCTTCGTCAGTAATGTCACCAAAGTGCACAAGTAGTGAGGAGGTCTTCCATGGTAGTTTCCAAGATGTGAGAAATTATACTTGGTTTTTCAAAAAAAAAGTTAGCCAATATCTTTATATTTAAATAAATTGAGTGAAAGGGTATTTTGAACAAAACTTAATCTTTCTCCCGCCCCAGTTACCCTCTCATTTCCTTCTCCCCCTTTTTAATTAATGCATCAGACATGAGCTTCATGTCCTTTTAATCCCCCTTCCAAGCCAAGTAACTCGTGATGTTGCATGTGCTTACTCATTTATCTTCAATGTTTCAACTAAAATGGCAGGGGGTTGGGAACCTGAGCAGGGAGACAGAGGAAAGGGAAACAGGGATAGAAGCAAAAGACAGGAAGGAGAAAAACAAAGGTGGCAGTCAGAGAAATCAAGGGTTTCAATCAAATATGGCCACAGTAAATAATTCTAAAAGGTCTAAGAGAATTTAAAAAAAACAAGCCTGAAGGCTTTGTGTCTTAATGCAAGGAGCATTCGTAATAAGGTGGATGAATTAGCAGTGCAAATAGAAGTAAATGAATATGATATGATTGGGATTACGGAAACATGGCTCCAGGGTGACCAAGGCTGGGAACTCAACATACAGGGGTATTCAGGAAAGATAGGCAAAATGGAAAAGGAGGTGGGGTAGCATTGCTGGTTAAAGAAGGGATTAACACAATTGTAAGGAAAGATATTAGCTCTGATGATGTGGAATCTGTATGGGTAGAACTGAGAAATACCAAGGGGCAGAAAATGTTAGTGGGAGTGGTAGATAGACCTCCCAAGCAGTAATGCAGAGGTTGGGGATGGCATTAAAAGGGAAATTAGAGAAGCGTGCAATAAGGGCACAGCAGTCATCATGGGTGACTTTAATCTACATATAGATTGGGCTAACCAAATTAGCAACAATAATGTGGAGGAGGAATTCCTGGAGTGTATATGGGATGGTTTCCTGGACCAATATGTCGAGGAACCAACTAGGGATCAGGCCATCTTAGACTGGGTATTATGCAATGAGAGGGTTAATTAGCAATCTTGTTGTGCGAGGCCCCTTTGGTCAGAGCGATCATAATATGACAGAATTCTTCATTAAGATGGAGAGTGAAGTAGTTGGTTCAGAGACTAAGATCCTGAATTTAAATAAAGGGAACTATGATGGTATGAGACGCGAGTTGGGTAGGATTGATTGGATAATGTCACTCAAAGGGTTGACGGTGGATGGGCAATGGCAAACATTCAAAGATCGCATGGATGAACTACAGAATTTGTTTATCCCAGTCTGGCATAAAAATAAATCAAAAAAGGTGACTCAACCGTGGCTAACAAGGGAAATTAGGGATAGCATAAGATCCAAAGAGAGGACATATAAATTGGCCAAAAAAAGCAGCAAACCTGAGGATTGGGAGCAGTTTAGGATTCGGCAAAGGAGGACCAATGGATTAATTAAGAGGGGGAAAATAGGTTATGAAAGTAAGCTGGCAGGGAACATAAAAACTGACTAAAAGCTTTTATAGATATATGTGAAGAGAAAAAGATTGGTGAAGTCAAGCATAGGTCTCTTACAGTCAGAATCGGGAATTTATAATTGGGAACAAAGAAATGGCAGACCAATTAAATACATATTTTGGTTCTGTCTTCACAAAGGAGGACACAAATAACCTCCCAGAGATGTCGGGGAACATAGGGACTAATGAGGGGGAGAAACTGAAAGAAATCCATATTTGTAAGGAAATGGTATTGGGGAAGTTTACTGGATTGAAGGCCGATAAATCCCCAGGGCCTGATAATCTACATCCTAGGGTACGTAAGGAAGTGGCCCTGGAGATGATAGATGCATTGCTGGTCATCTTCCAGAACTCGATAGACTCTGGAACAGTACCCATGGATTGGAGGGTAGCTAATGTTACCCCACTATTCAAAAAAGGTGGTAGAGAAAAAGTGGGGAATTATAGACCGGTAAGTCTGACATCGGTGGTGGGGAAAATGCTAGAGTCCATTGTAAGATGTAATAGCAGAGCACTTGGAAAGCAGTGACAGGATCGGACAAAGTCAACATCGATTTACAAAAGGTAAATTGTGCTTGACTAATCTACTGGAATTTTTTGAGGATGTAACTGGTAAAATAGATAAGGGAGAACCAGTGGATGGTGGTGTATTTGGACTTTCAGAAGGCTTTCGATAAGGTCCCGCATAAGAGATTAGCGTGCAAAATTAAGGCACATGGGATTGGGGGCAAGGTATTGACTTGGATAGAGAACTGGTTGGCAGATAGAAAGCAAAGAGTTGGAATAAACGGGTCGTTTTCTGAGTGGCAGGCAGTGACTAGTGGGGTACCGCAGGGATCGGTCCTAGGACCCCAGCTGTTCACGATATATATTAATGATCTGGACGACGGAATTGGATGTAATATCTCCAAATTTGCAGATGCCACAAAGCTGGGTGGGAGGGTGTGCTGTGAGCAGGATGTCGTGAAACTCCAGTACAATTTGGACAGGTTGGGTAATTGGGCAGAAACATGGCAAATGCACTATAATGTGGATAAATGTGAGGTTATCCACTTTGGTGGCAAAAACAGGAAGGCAGATTATTATTTGAATGGCAATAGATTGGGAGAAGGGGAAGTGCAAAGAGACCTGGGTGTTCTTGTGCACCAGTCGCTGAAGGTAAGCATGCAGGTGCAGCAGGCGGTTAAGAAGGCAAATGGTATGTTGGCCTTTGTAGCGAGAGGGTTCAAGTACAGGAACAAGGATGTCTTGCTGCAGTTGTACAGGGCCTTGGTGAGACCACATCTTGAGTATTGTGTGCAGTTTTGGTCGCCTTACCTGAGGAAGGATGTTTTTGCCATGGAAGGAGTGCAGCGAAGATTCACCAGGCTGATACCTGGGATGGCAGGAATGATGTATGAGGAGAGATTGTGTCGATTGGGCTTATACTCACTGGAGTTTAGAAGATTGAGAGGGGATCTCATCGAAACCTATAAA